>NC_134324.1:5756616-6396240 GCF_964195595.1 Calonectris borealis | reverse complement strand
AAATTTTTACCAGAGGCGTAGTGGATGTCTGCATTTCATCTGACACACTGATGTCCCACACTTAATGAAAAGTAGCATTTCTAGTACATCAGTAAACTAAATCAATACGTATTCACATAAGGAATTAAATTACTTTCATGTCTGCTAAGTACTGACTATCTGTACATGTTGGGACATCTCCTTGCTCTTGTTACTCCTGTGGAGAAGCAGTTCTCATTTTGCTTTTTGTAGCTAATGTAATTTAACAGGTATCAGCTGGCAGCATTTGAAAATGTATTTATTTCTCTAGATCTCTTACTGTAACTTTTTCTCCTCAGCCTCATCAGAATGATCATGATGCCAAATTTGGCCTTGGAGGGCGCCATCTTTTTTGTTAGAAACCTGACAATTACTTCAGTGTGTTTGTAAGGATGCTCCTTATATAGACTATCTCCCGCTCTTTCCTGGCTTTCCTTCTTTAGCTAGCCTTTGCTTTAACTCCATAGCAAGCGGTCAGTCATCCTAAATACCATAAATAGTTATACAAAATAATGTTAAAGTTCCCATTTTACTGCTGGTACTGAAAAACATCTCTCTATGAAACACCAGGAAAAACATACTTATGTCACTTAGCTTTCTCATTTAGTGTCTTATGGAAATAATGTTTGAATGTTTGGGTGTGGGACACCCTATGTTTGGTAATCATAGGAGTGGGCCCAGCACCAGGGTAGCAGTTTATTCCTACATATGATTATTCCTACTTGTTCCATTAAAGTAAGTAATGCAATTGTTGTTGGTACACTAACCAGAAAAGTAACAGCTGCATGCTGTTTCTTCCGTGCTGTTATGTGTACTGACAGTCCACGTGGGTGTGGTATTAAGGCTTCACTGGCAGATGTTTCGAATGACTTCAATATTCATGACTGGCAAATCCCCAAATGAATTATGGAGGTCACCTCAAATGGGTTATATTCCTTGAAATAAGCTTCTGTAAAAATCTCGAGTGGCTGGGTGGCATCTTGTGAGCAGTCAGGCTAGCGACTGCATAGCAGTAATTGTCTTGTATAAACACGTTGGGAGTATCCTAAATAAGGTCTGATTATATGTGATGAGTTACAGAGAACACACTTTGTTTTTAAGCTGCATATGCCTTTTAAATTTCCTCATAAGAGATATACATGAATATACTTCCACACAGCTCATTGGATTACAGCTTGAACGGTACTTTAATATTTGTGTCACTTTAACCGAAGGTGTCATCACCAAAGTATTGGGACCTAGTAAGCGCACTCGTTAATGATGCATAGCTTTCTGGCTTGGCTGGAAAGAGATTTCACTCTTTCTGCGTGAGTACAGTTCTATTGACTTTTCAAGGCCAGCTGATAATAAGTAGAACATTGCCACCTTTTGGTCATAAAGAAAAGACATACGGTTAAAGAAGAAGCATTACGCAAGTTGGAGGTGCTGCAGCAAAGCTACTTAATATTATATTCATTTGTAATGTAACTGCTCAGTAATGGTAGCCCAGTTCAGTGGAGGCTGTAGGCATCGTTTGCTTTGACTGTGTATTTCATACCATGGTGATGTGTTTAGAGAGAATGTATTACGCTACATACGAATTATGTTTTCCTGAGGACTGAATTACATATGCATTGTGAAGATAGTATGAAGGCTACCATGGTTACCATTGTGCACCCAGCAACTTATTTTATACAGTGCCAATTAAGCTGAGGTAATGCTTGAGAGAGAAGAACATTGAATAAGGAATGCTAATGTCTCAGCTGAAAGATGGAAATTAGATAGAAAAGCACAGCTTTTATTGAAGATTATATGTCAGGGTCAGCATTTATAAATAAATCTGCCTGTAAGACTAAAACCAACAGTTCCGTCTTACATAAAAAAACATACCTCTCTAGGCCTAATCGACACGCAGGACACACTGCTGCTTTATCAAGAATATTCTCTGAATAGGAGTTTTTTCCCTTCTCGTGATTTTAATGCCGTATTCCTGCAGTTCAGGCTATAATTGGGGATTATTGCTGTGTCAGAAAGAGGGTGCCGTTTCATGATGCAAAGACATCTAAACCCGACGCAGGTTACAGTTGCTAGGGACAAATCTTATGCCTCTGGCCAAAGACTTCCAGATGGCGAGGACCGAGCATAGCACAGCTCTAACTCTTTCCTGTTCCTGACAGCTCAGTTTTGCTCAAGTTACGTCGCTGATGTGGCTTCTTAGACAATTTGTCCCATCAGCATGAGGTGTATGGCAAAATTAATGTGCCAGCCATACATAATGTATGGTTATAATTCTTACATGTCCTTCTTTACATGTCCCTTTTGTGTTGGGACAAATCATTTTAGGAGACCAAGAGAACCCAGTCTAGAGCATTCAGATCCAAATTCCTCCCCAGTTCTCAATACAAAACACTGCTGTTGTAATTTCTAGATGAGAACGTTGAGGAGGGGTCAAGTGAAGACATTGGATAAGCTACTGACAGAATTGCAAATTTCCTGCTTGAATGTTTTCATTAGACTCGCTGTACCTATTTACATCAACGCAGCATAAAAAGCATTATGAGTATCTATCTGCAAAACAGTGCTGTGTAGTGTCATGGCCACGCCTCCTGATGCTTTCTTTGCTGCCATAGCCGTCTTGTCGAGTTTTGCTGTTGATTCTCGCTGCAGCAGCTGTAAATACCTAGCCACAAAGATCCAACTTAGCCCTAATGAAGCAAATCACTTAGATTGACAATATCACATTTTAAAGCTGTTTCAGGATAGGAAGGTGCAGACAAACGCTGAGATGAGTTTCAAAATCTTTTTAATCCTTAAATTTTATTCTTACCATTTTGCAAAAATGTAGGTAACATTGAACATTTAATCTTTAGAAGAAATTCTGCCATTCATTTGATTCTCCAAACAGTTGGATTTAAGTTAACTTAGCTAACTTTATACTGAAACAGATGAGGGAATCCTTGTATCATCCATTCTGCTGGCTGAGCAACATCACGTTCTGTATGGCTGGCAATTTTTGGCAAAAGAGTAATGGTAACAAACAGTTGGGAGGCAGTAACTTCAGCTTCTACAGATGTTTCAGCAGTGAATAGTTGCCCAAGGCAGAAGCTTTGATGCTTAAGTGATGGAATGTTTATCTTAAAAACTAGAAATTAAGCTACTAAAATGTGTAGGCACCTTTTGCAAGTGTTATTCGTTAACACAGTTCATTGGCTTATGTGACTTGCAACTATATAATTACTATTTTTCATTAAAAACTGATTTGCTGTACATAGTAAAGCACTTCAACAAAAGTAAAAGTAAAGCATTTTCAACAAAATTCCTTGATAAAAGAAAATACCGAGTTTCAGTAACTTTTCACTCTTTAGCAATAGTCACTTTTAAACTGATTCTACAACATTCTTAATACTCTAGCAGTTGGACTGAAGATGCTTAACTCTGCAGCATTAATCACTGGATTCCTTTTATCACATTATATAATGAACATCTCTCTTGTGATGCTTTGAAATGTAATATGGTCGGGGGTATCTGTCTGCTAGATGTAAATAAGAAATATTTTTTGCCTGTTTACTTTGTACTTTAACAGAGCCTTGAAATTCATATACATCTTTCTTTTGTTTCTAAGAACATGGCTTAATCAATATTTTTGCCAAAGCTTCTGATCAGAAGTAATTGTTCACTCAAGGGGGTGTAACAGAGAAAAATTGCAATGATTTATGATCATCAAACATAATTTTCTTACAAAAAATGTTATATATAATGCACACATTTTCTTTTTTACATGAGGAAACTTTCTTCTAAGGTATTTTCAGAAAAAATTTCAGGCTACTAGCCAAATATTTTGGAACATGATTAGCTGCTGATTCAGATCCTATGTATTAATCTTTGTGTTGAACTAAAAAAAGAGCTGCACGGATGTGTAACAAAGAATCAAGGACATTTCTTTATATCTGTTGAAGCAAGTTCACGTTTAATCATGCAGTTCTTGGCAAAAATAGTTCTGCAACCTGTGTCAGTGGAATATATAGAAGTGTAGAAAGGAAGTTTATATAATTATCTCATTATCTAATTTCAATAATAAAATAATTGAGCTGTCTAAATGCCTATCAGTGGAAAACCAATGCAAATAGCAGATCAGTAAAATTATGCATAGAAACCTTAGCTTTTCATTCTGATGAAATCTACCTATTCTCTAAACTTCTCTTCTTCCTTGGTGAAATGGTTGCTTTCTATTAGGATTTTGTTATAATGCTTCCAGTTAGTGATTTCATTTTGGGGGGGGAGGGCGGGACGGGACGGGACGGGAATCATATAAAAACCTTCTGCGTGTTTCCCTTTAGCAGCAGAAGGGAGCAGTTTTCTTGACTTGTAAAGAAAACACTGTACCTGACCAACTAAACAGCTGGGGGCTCCAGGTAGGTCAGTTGTTGCCTTTGCTTGTAGGGCTGGAAACGGCAGTTATGGTAGCAACGTATTTCAGATATTGATACATCAGGCAAGGTGGATAAGGCGTTTCTGAGAGCATCTGGTTCTTTGGATGGATGGACACACAGATGGAGAAGTTCTGAGTGACTGAACATTACTGAGGTTATTCAGCAAGCTGGCACAAATTTGTTTCTCCGCTAGGAAGCCTGCAGTAGAGCTGTAGGCCGTTACAACTGAAAACCTGGAACTAAAAGGACAGAAGGTAATAGGGGAATACAAGGAAAACTATATTAATTAATACTACTTTTAGAATATTAACTTTTAAATTAAAATCTTAAGATAACTAGTTACTGAGGAAGTTTGCACATTAAGAGAAAGTAGGAAATGGTATAAAAGCAAATTATTCCATTTATAATCCAAATGAAAGTACATAAAATGTTGGGGTGGTTTTTTTTTGCAATTTATGATACTTTTAGAAATTAGGACTCATCCTACAAACACAAATCATTACAATGAGACCAACAAAACAGTAGTTTGCTTAACAGTAGCTGTCGCAGGATAGTGTCTGCTAAATTATATTCAAATTAATGAAATGTTGAATTACTTACCTGTTGAATAACACATTGAATTACCCCTTTGAAGAAGGGTATCCATTGCTTCTAATGGTATTAGCTTACCCCTCCCACCCCTTCTGCTTTACCAATTTATAAATTCCCTTGTATCTGGCAACTTTTACTTTTGTACCTAAGCTGTAAAATTTAGCATAGTAAATAGCCGAGACTGGCAAGCAGTGTGTAACTGGTAACACATCCAGCATCTCTTTTATGGTTTGGGGTAATTGTAAGCACAGAGTAAAACTGATTATTTCAGCATATGTAGCAACAGTCACAGAAGTTGGTTTTAATTTTAGATTTTGTCTACAGTCAGCAGAAAGATGATACTCTGTATTGGTTAACCTCTACTGAGGATGGAAGGAGCCAAGAACTACCATAACTACACTTACAAAACATTTCCATGAATCTCTTTGTTTTGTAGCACATTGTGTGACCGTGGGAAAAAAGTTGGATTTGTGTATCGCCTGCAAGCTCATCACTTCACTGTTGAGTATTTTATTTATCCATTCTACATGAATGATGCTGTTTGTTGTCATGTTTGATTGTTAAGACTTTTTCCAAGGTCTTTTAAGGCATAACTCCATTTGGAATAACTTTAAGGTTATTCTGTCCTTAAGGCGGAAGTAGTAGGACTCTCTCCTGTTTTCACTGAAGTGTATGTAATGTAGAGGAAGACAGTGTTTCCAGTGAACTAAATTCTTTAGTGTGGAAGAAGAAGAGAGTCCCAGTGAGCCGACTTTTGCTCATTTACTCCCTGCAGAGAAATGACATTTGTTCTCTACAGCATTTTCTCTTGAGAGAACCAGTTATTGGCTTATGTCACAAGCAGTCTACCGTTCCTCAGTGATACATTCCTTAAGGCATACAGGGATCACTTTCAATACTCGGTGATCCAAATTCAACTCTTATTGATTGTATGAGTGTGCTGTTGCTGTGAGAACAGAAAATGTTCTTGTGTACGTGTTAAAGTTCATCTGGTTTTCTTTCTGACACAGTGCTGCTAGGTGTTTCTTCCACTATAAGTTGTGTGTGTATGTATATATATACATATATATGCTTATATGAATAAAAGGCTTCAGTGGCTTTTTACTATTAACTGGCTGGCCTTAATTCTACCCAGCCCCCTGCCACTGATAGACTTGCAGAGTCTGTCTAGAGAATCAGAGTAGCAGAGACTCCCCTTCTTCCTTTACCCACTGCAGCTGGTTTGAGGGTAAGTAGCGGATAATATATATAAATAATAGACAATATTGCTAACTTTTTGTTGCTGATGATTAAAGCAACCAAATTCAAGACATGCTGAGGAGAAAAAAATTACAATGAGAAAGTGCTGTAGAATTTGATGGGAGGCATATGGGTACCTCCCCACATCCCTTATATCTCTATTATTGGAGTTCAAGTTCACTGGTGACATTAATTCCTTAATTTTTTTTTTCACTGCTAGAATAAAAGTTACATTCTCTCTCCTATGGAAAGTTTTAGTACCTTCTGCTCTACTTTGCTTTTTGAAGGATCCTTTGCTAAGATTAACTGTATAAAAATACAGTAAAATAATTAAATGCTCTGGTAACGGTTGGGGTGAGCAAGCCTCGTTAACTTCGCTTGGACCGAGAAGCCGAATGTCAAGAATACATGCAGTATGATACAGTCAGCTAGAACTCAGCGTTGACTGGAACTAGCATTTTTATTATTGAGGTACTTCTGTATTGCAATACAGTTTTGCCAGGATTGGGAATAAGGGGAAAAAAAATAAAATTTGAAAACAATCTCAGTCAAAGAATGGGGAGATAACCCACTTATGAACTTACTCCAGCCTGGACTCATGGCTTTTTTAGCCTTCCTGGTTAAATATATTAAGCCAACTGTTCTGGTGCTTTACACAGTACATTAAACAACTTAATCATACTGTCCTCTCTTGCATTAATAAATTTAGCATTTGTATTCCTGAAGCAGCTGTTTTCTTCTCTTCCTCTATTTTAGTTCTTCAGAATACAAATTCCAGCTCATTTCCATTTTTTCCAGACCTAACACTTTAAAAGTTTTGGTTTCCTGTTTTTTTTTTAACCCTCTAGACCAAAAATTGACTGCTTTGAGGACCACTGTTA
Organism: Calonectris borealis; assembly: GCF_964195595.1. Taxonomy (NCBI): domain Eukaryota; kingdom Metazoa; phylum Chordata; class Aves; order Procellariiformes; family Procellariidae; genus Calonectris; species Calonectris borealis. The sequence continues at coordinate 6,389,102 of NC_134324.1, read as the reverse complement.
CAGATTTCCAATAAATATTCCCTTTGTTGTTAAATATTTCCCAGTATTCTCGAACATCCTTCTGGAAGGAGAGTGTTCTGCAACAATATCTTTGAGACAGAAGAGCTTGTTTCTCCTCTTGAATTTTACTCAATTAATTTTGCTTTCATGCAGAACTAATTGCCATGTTTTCACAAGTAAATACTCATTCTGGATCCATCTCAGTTTTTACACAGCAAAGAGCAAGATAGACTATAGAGGTGGAACTTTTAAGATGGAAACTAATAGGGTCTATGCTTTGTTCTTCTGAAAACCTCAGACCCAAAATATCATGAATTTGGCAGTTGCAAGTTTTGGTCATAGTTGCAGATGCTGATCAATCCCACCCAGAGCTGCAGAACTAACTGTTGTACAGTGAAGTCTGCTTCTCTTCGAAAGCTGAAAAAGATTGCTTAAAGGAGGTAAGTTTAAATCTCAGGCTTTAGATCAAATGATTTAAAATTAATATTGTTTATCAAGACTTTTTTTTAAACTCTGGACTTGTAAAGGTTATCACAGCTGGGGGTGCACAAGAAGATGGGAGGTGACACAGCCAAGACAGCTGACCCCAACTGACCAAAGGGACATCCCACACCATATGACATCGTGCTCAGCAATAAAAGCTCAAGGTCAGGAGGAGGAGTGGGGGACATTCAGAGTTATGGCATTTGTCTTCCCAAGTAACTTTACATGTGATGAAGCCCTGCTTTGCAGAACAGTGGTTTGGGAAGTCTCACCTGATCCATCTGAAAATGCCATTGCAAAGATCCTTGTGACAAACTCCTGTTGCCACCCAGACAGCGACCAACCATCCTGCTAAAGAGATTTGATTCCGCCACGTAAGTGTTACCATATGCCAAGATGATGATTAGTTTTATTATTATTATTTATTTAAGCAAACGGTCTCTCTGTGTAGCAAGGGGGAAGCATAGGATGAAGCTGGGGAACCATGTAACAGATTAGAGATTCATTTTGCAGTACTCATTTGCTTTAACCCACTATAGAAGTAGACTAGACCTTAAGCTTTTGCATTTCTTATGTGCATACTATAGTGAATGTTATGTGGCAATGCCTGAAAGTGCAGTATATCTTAAAACAGGAGGGAGCAATTTAGAAAGAACTGCTTGTAGCTTTTTATGTTTTAAACACAGCCTGGGAGTTTTGCATGCTATTGTCAGGCAAAAACATCATTTTTACACTGTAGGAATTAACACAACATGTTCCACAAATACTCAAGGAAGCAATCTAAAGTTCTAACATTAGTAAATGAGAAACATCGAGAAAAAATTTCTGCAAATACTGCAGGATACTACAAATGGCAAGACTGGAATCTATTTTATTTTAGCTGACTACCATCTAGTGCTCTACTGTTATTTTTTCCTCAGATCCTACTTTTGTGTGCTACACAAAGGAAAGCGTATGTTTTGTTTTATTGCCTTTACTGTGCCAGCAAACATGCAGAATAAGAATGACAGATGTTCTGTGAGATTTCTTATCTTTCATGATATGATTTCTTTAACAGCCACTCTTACTCTTCTCCCTACATACTTTTGGTGCTGAATGCAATTCATCACATCTTTTTTCTTGCTGCCATTCTCTGCGTTTTTTACTTTTTCTGGCTTAGAGGACAGCAAAGTTGTTGTAACAATTGTTAAGAAAAGGAAAGGCAAAATGATAGCTTTAATTATTGTTAATACAGAGCTATTTTATCACAGCTGATATTAACAAACCTTTAATAGAAACCTACGTTTTCTTTTATCAGGTCATTATTAAGGAAAGCCTTGGGTCTGAGTCTTTCTCCCCTTCTTCCTCCACCCCCCAAAAAGAGGGGTGGCACATGCATGAATAAGACACAGAGAAGACTGCAGTCTTGTCCAAGAAGGAGCACACTTGGAAATGAGGGACTGGTTTGTTATTTCATTCTGCTTGTTAATTCCTTGTTTCCTGTGCTGAGAATTCCCATAAGGATTCCCATAAGTGGTAAGGTTTTGATGGTAGCTGTTGACTGGACAACTGGAACACCTCCATCAAACTTACTTTACAATAAGCCACTTCATAACCATAATTTCATAGTAAGTGTCAGTTTGTTGCACTGAATTTTGCTATTGATAAAAAGGTGAAGGCATTTTAATTGTGTAATACTACTTATGGATCATACTTTTAACAGGACTGAATTGATGTAGATTGTTATAGAGGGAGAGTGACAGTGTTTACACTGAGGAGGTTAAAAAGCCCAACTTCTAATTATAAAGTTGCTTTACTGCCTTAGGAGGTCACTACCTATATAAAGAAGTTACAGCAAAGGGTGGCAATGAAAAGGAATGAGTTGAAGTGATTTTTATAGAAGTCACACAGCAGGTCAGCAGTAGAGCGAGGAATAAATTTCAAGTCTCGTGAGTCCCAGCCCAATGTCTTTGCAGCAAATTCTGCTGTTCTAGAAATCTCATTACTTACTGAACAGATCAGAAGAATGTAAAAGTTGGGTTACACACACTGTGCCAGTTGGCAATCACTGTGCTCTGTTTAAAAAAAAAAACGCTATTAAATCTAGTTAACCTTCACCTATCTCTGATTACAAAAACATCCATGAAAGATGAAGTGTCATCTATACTAGTATTTTATGATCTCTTCTGAAATAAACACGTGTGGAATCTCGAGTCATGGGAGAGCAGTAAGCACCCACTGGCAGAGACAGCAGTAGAAATACATTGTATCAAATACATTGAAGGACTGGGTTGGGAGGGATGATTCTGCATGCTTCTCTCAGGTTTCCTAGTTGTCAAGATTTGAGGAGTGTTGTTCTTTTTTTTAATTTGGAAATATTGCCTATTATGTTTTTTTTTTTTTTAAAACTGGCTCCATTCTTTTATCTTTTCCCAATTTTTTTTTTTCCTTCACCACCTGTAAATCACTAGGAGTGTGGTGTTTTGGTTTGATTTTTTAACCAATGCTCAGAAACTAAAAAAGTAACTTGTGATTATGTTACTCTAACAATTCTGCAAAGAACACTTCAAAGTTATAGAAAGTGTTGCAAATGTGTCACACACTATTTATACAAAAATCATACACAGGCTTACTAAAATAACTTCAAAAAATCAGCTAAAATTATTGTTCTTTTTTACAGACTTACAGCACCTAGTCTAAAGCACAGTGGATAGAAAAGCTTTCATCGTAAGCACTTACTTGGGGAAAAGATCTGGCAGAGACTGGATAGATTAAGTGTCTAATACAAAATGTGGAAAAGCTTGTCTAGGTTTCATTAATGCCATCTTCTCACTTTGTCTCTATTCCCTCCCTGAAGGCCAATCTGTAAGTGTAGATAGACAACTGCAAAGTAATTTGCAGCTGGCTGACAGGCTATAGAAAAACATCCTGAATATCTAAAGTTTATATGGAAAAAATAATTTTAAAATCACTTCTACTACACCACCAAGATCATAGCACATTTCACAAACAGACTAGGATAAAAATACTTGATCATAGCTTGGACTACTCAAAAATGATGATTTTCTTAATTGGAATCAAGACACATCATTTTGTATCATATGACCCATATAAGGCTCTTTTTTTAAAGGAAGAGCATTCCCTGGTACTAGTGTATCTGAAGATCCTTATGGCATAGATATTTTGATGGATACATTAAACAGCTGGGATAGAAGAAAATGGGGAATATTCATTCTAGTGCAGTTGGAGATGGCCCTAATCACCCACAAAGCATTGATGAAAAGGAACATTTTTAATAGTTAAAGCACAGTTTAATAGACAAAGACGTCTCTAACATTTCCTCTTTGCTTCCCTTCTGAGTATCATAATGAACTATGTTGACAGGCAGGGATGAAAACTGGGTTGCTGTTTTGATAACCGTAATTACTGGTGGTAACAGACATGACCAGTCTACCAGTATGTTATTTCTTGCTTTGTAATGCTGTCACATATCTGAAGTGCAGTAACGTTAAGAAATTTCAAGAGGAAGATGGCCCACATAGATTTGAGATGTTAGTGTAAATTCAGATACTTCCTACATAGTGAAACTACACACAAATGTATGGACATGAAAACTGTTAAGATTTATCACCAGTAATACTATAGGTGATTATATTTGGCACCTAGTACAGAACATACCTGTGAAACAGGAATTACCATCTAAATGACTAAAACTCCCACAGAGATGATGGAACATGTTTATTAAGTAACTGACAAGCTGATAACAAAGACTGATATAACTGTAAGTCCAGGTTTGTCAATTTAAAATAACAATACTAAATAAAGATCATACATGAACATAAGCCTTAGCTATTGTACTGGGTGTATGTGGCAAGGTTTTGGTACCTGGGGGGAGTGGTGCTGCAGGAGGGGTCTCCGTGGGAGGAGGTCGGGGTTGTCCTGTGCCAGGGACAGCTGATCTGCTATGGACCCAACACAGGATACAGCTGAGCCCATCAGCAAAGCTGGTGGTGCTCTGTGGAAGTGTATTTACGGAAGGGCAGAAAATGCCAGAGAGCAAGAGAGAGAGGAGGGAGCAAAAAGAGTGAGAAGCAACAGAGGGAACCCCAAAGGTCAGAGAAGGGAGGAGGAGGTGTTCCATGGTGCCAGAGCAGAAACCCCTACTGCAGCCTGTGGAGGACCCTTTGTTGGAGTAGGTGGATAGTTCCTGAAGGAACAACGGTCTGTGGAGAAGCCATGCTGGACCCAAGGAAAAGGGTGAGAAGGAGGGAGCAGCAGAAAGAGACCCGTGTATACTGACTATAAGCTCCCACCCCACCAGCGCTGCTCAGGGGGGTGGGGGTGGTGGTAGAAGTGTTGGGGGTGAAGGAGTGAAGTGGAGCCTGAGGAAGGGGTGGGGGGGAAGAAAGGTGTTTTAATGTTTGTCTTTGTGTTTCTTACTACCTGAATGCATTTTAATTCGCAACAGATTAAGTTAATTTTCCCCAAGTCAAGTCTGTTTTGCCTGCAACAGTAACTGGTAAGCAATCTCCTTGTCTTTATCTTGACCCACTAGCTTGCTTGTCCGTGTTCTTCCTATTCTTCCCATTTCCAGCCCTGGTCCTGCTGAGGGGGGAGTGAGCAAGCAGCTGGGTGGGAGTTTGGCCACTAGCCCAGGCTAACCCACCACAGCTACAGACAGTTAATGGTCAAAACTGCATTCCAAATTAGACTATGAAGGGAATGAAGTGATAAATGCCTGAAAATGAGATCTTCCCAGCAAATAATCACATGGTTATAGCAATCACAGAAGTTGTTCTACATTACTGTAAAAGGAGTTGAAATATTGATTTGGTGGGCCATTAGTACATTAATTTATTCTGTGTCTACATTCTAAGAAATCAAATGCTCATCAAAAGAAAGGCATTAAAAATATAATACAAATCCTCTCCAAAGAAATGGTGCAACAACAGGCACCTCTTCAGGATCATAGCCACAAGGACAACTGCAGCCCTTTCCACCTGGTGGTCCTCAGATTCCAGTGCTGTGAGTCTTCACCAATTTGGCCTTGCTGAGTCAAGTGCTCTGTATGCGCTGAATTACTGATTTCACTCCCTTTTTACAGTGCACAAATAGCACTACAAAATATAATAAACAATATAATTTTTATGTTTCAAACCTCTGTATTTGTTTAACTGATTGCAATCATAAATTGCTACTCTTGAGAAATACATTCTGAGGGGCCTAACTATGCACTTTTGAAAAGAAAATGAATTCATAAAGTATTCATAGTTTTTTCCTGTATAATCCCAGTGCAGTGAAACATAATTCTCCATGGTTTGACACAGCTGTGTACTTTTCACACTGATAATGGTGAATGGTCAAAGGCAATGTTTGAAATACCTACCAGCTTTCTTGAAGAGTGGTCTGAGTATTTTCTGAATCACCTAAAAACATCTTGTTTCAAGAACTAGGACACTGAAGCAAGAGTTACAAGATAATACAGCATATTGGTATTTTTTTGTGAGGGAGTGCTGAGAAAGATGTGTTTAATTAAGTTAAAATTAACCATCTAGATGCTGCCAGTATTTAGTAGTAGCTTCTGATTGAAGAATTATGTGCTATTCTGAATCATGGAAATTAACATGGAAATGAAGCGATCTTGACTTGTGATAGATTAGGCAGATTCAAGATCAAGAAAAATAAATTTCAGATACTCCTAAATTATGAATTGTATGGACAGTTAGAGACTGTAAATTGTTCACTGGTCCAAGAATAACCAACTCAGCCTTACAATAATCAAAATAAAAAACTCCCGAAATATTGTCTCACTCCATTTTAGTATCTTTAGGCATCCACAGTCATTTATGTCCACAGTCATTATATAAAGCCACTCATAAAGTAAGTAATCTAAGGAGTATTTATGAATCAACGTATCTAGTAAGGTATAATTCATATCCAGGCCTACTATGTCCAGGAGGAGATGTTGTAATTATGTTTAATTTTCTGGAATACAGTGAAATTGGAATTGAAAACTCACAATGAATCAGTCTATTATTATGTCAGACACTACACAAATGTCATGAGGAAACATAAAAAGAAAAGGTGGTTTGTGGGGTTTTTGTTTTGGTTTTGTTTATTTTTGTTTGTTTGTTTTGTTTGGCAGTTTGTTTTTTGGTTTTGGCAAAGAACAGGTATGAATGACATGTCCTGGAATAAATTTAGACTGGAACCTGCTTCTTAACTATTAGACAAGTAAGGAAGTAGAATTACCTCTGAGGAAGATGAGTAAGAGCAAACTTCATTAATTTCAAATGAAACGTATCACTTTATTGAGGGTTCATGTGTACAGTTGCCTACAGCAATGAAGCACTGTCTTTGGTGATCCAGGAAACCCCTTCCATCCCTATGTTTGTAATGATTGTGCAGAAATTCCTCCTCACCTGTGAGTTAACAAATATGATGTATCGCCAGGCTCCTGAGGAAACTATGTTTATTTTAGTGATGCTTGCAGGTATATGCAATGCTATCTATCCTGAGATTATACTTCTACAAATGTTAAATCTTTCAGGTATTTATATTTTCAGGTATTTATATTTTCTTGGTACCGTGGTGAATCATAGAAGCTGCATAACATGGAGCTTAAAACCTACTGCTGTGAGCTAGTGGTACAGATTCCACTTTTCCCTTACTCCCAAGGAAATTTAGTGTAGTGGCTCAGGCTGAATGCTGGGAGGTCACTGCTGTCACCAAGAGATCTGGATGTCAGATTACAGTGGGAAAAGGTGGCGTTCAAAGACAGGGAAAATGTCTGGAGCGTGTTCTTTTGTTTACTCAATCGGGAAGAAACTCCTTAAGTTCAAAGAAACAGGAAATTAAAAAGAGCTCCGTTGTACCAGTTTTTATATACAGGGCTTCAACCTTATAAGGCTTGGTGCAAGTTTGAGAATATAAATAGATTTGGACTGCAGCTGCTGTTTTGTTTTTCAGTAGTTTGTTCCAACTGCTAGTAGAGGAGGGGTCCAGATATAATTTACTATTTTCTTATTTCTGTTGTGCTAGGAATTGCTCAACCAAACACTATATATATGCAGACACCTGGCATATGAAAAAGACGACTTCTGTTTCTGACACAGGACTTATATTTTTTGTCACAACTTCTGGAACTAATCAGATGGAAACATTTATTAAGATATCTAATTTGAATATTTTTCAAAGTAAGACAAGAAAATGCAATTTTCCTAACATTGTGTGTGTGAGCTACAGTGTTAAGAATGCAAATTTAATACGCTGGTTTTGGCTGGGATAAAGATAATTTTCTTCATAGTAGCTAGTATGGGGCTACATTTTGGATTTGTGCTGGAAACAGTGTTGATAACACAGGGATGTTTCCGTTATTGCTGAGCAGTGCTCACACAGAGTCAAGGCCTTTTCTGCTCCTCACCCCACCCCACCAGTGAGGAGGCTGGGGGGGCACAAGTGGTTATCCTCAGGGTACTCAGCCCCCTGAGCTGGAAGACAGGGACGACGAGCAGGATAAACCCCCCATAATCCAAGAGGAAGCAGTTAATGACCTGCTACGCCACCTGGACACTCACAAGTCTATGGGGCCAGATGGGATCCACCCGAGGGTACTGAGGGAGCTGGCGGAGGAGCTTGCCGAGCCGCTCTCCATCATTTACCAGCAGTCCTGGTTAACTGGGGAAGTCCCAGATGACTGGAGGCTTGCCAATGTGACGCCGATCTATAAGAAGGGCCGGAGGGAGGATCCGGGGAACTACAGGCCGGTCAGCCTGACCTCGGTGCCGGGGAAGATTATGGAGCGGTTGGTTTTGAGGGTGCTCACGAGCCATGTCCGGGACAACCAGGGGATCAGGCCCAGCCAGCACGGGTTCATGGAAGGCAGGTCCTGCTTGACCAACGTGATCTCCTTCTATGAGCAGGTGACCCGCCTAGTGGATGAGGGAAAGGCTATGGATGTGGTCTACCTGGACTTCAGTAAAGCCTTTGACACTTTCCCACAGCATTCTCCTAGAGAAGCTGGCGGCTCACGGCCGAGACAGGTACACTCTTTGCTGGGTAAAAAACTGGCTGGACAGCCGAGCCCAGAGAGTTGTGGACAACGGAGTTAAATCCAGTTGGCGGCCGATCACGAGCGGTGTTCCCCGGGGCTCAGTACTGGGGCCGGTCCTGTTCAATATCTTCATCAATGATCTGGACGAGGGGATCGAGTGCTCCCTCAGTAAGTTTGCAGATGACACACCAAGTTGGGTGGGAGTGTTGATCTGCTGGAGGGTAGGAAGGCTCTGCAGAGGGACCTGGACAGGCTGGATCGATGGGCCGAGGCCAACTGTATGAGGTTCAACAAGGCCAAGTGCCGGGTCCTGCACTTCGGCCACAACAACCCCATGCAACGCTACAGGCTTGGGGAAGAGTGGCTGGAAAGCTGCCCAGAGGAAAAGGACCTGGGGGTGCTGACTGACAGCCGGCTATCATGAGCCGGCATGAGCCAGCAGTGTGCCCAGGTGGCCAAGAAGGCCAATGGCATCCTGGCCTGTATTAGGAATAGTGTGGCCAGCAGGAGCAGGGATGTGATCGTGCCCCTGTACTTAGCACTGGTGAGGCCGCACCTCGAATCCTGTGTTCGGTTTTGGGCCCCTCACTACAAGAAGGCCATTGAGGTGCTGGAGCGTGTCCAGAGGAGGGCAACGAAGCTGGTGAAGGGCCTGGAGCACAAGTCTGATGGGGAGCGGCTGAGGGAACTGGGACTGTTTAGCCTGGAGAAGAGGAGGCTGAGGGGAGACCTCATTGCGCTCTACAACTACCTGAAAGGAGGTTGTAGCGAGGTGGGGGTTGGTCTCTTCTGCCAAGTAACAAGCGATAGGACAAGAGGAAATGGCCTCAAGTTGCGCCAAGGGAGGTTTAGACTGGACGTTAGGAGAAATTTCTTTACTGAAAGTGTGGTCAGGCCTTGGAACAGGCTGCCCAGGGAAGTGGTTGAGTCCCCATCCCTGGAGGTATTTAAAAGACGTGTAGATGAGGCCCTTAGGGACATGGTTTAGTGGGCATGGTGTGTTGGGTTGACGGTTGGACACAATGATCTTAGAGGTCTTTTCCAACCTGTATGATTCTATGATTCTAAGGAGGTGGGAGGGGACACAGCCAGGACAGCTGACCCCAACTGACCAAAGGGATATTCCATACCATATGATGTCAAAAAAATATAAAGCAAGAAAGGCTAGATGCAATATTGTGAACAGAAGGGAAAGGAGCGACACAGCCATGAAACTGCTCCTCTGTCATTAGACTGGCATGAAAAGAGATGGAGATTTTTGCACATTTGCTTCCAAAATCTAGGTGGCCCACTGAGAAGTTTAAAATACTAGCATAAATGCACTAGGCTTTATTTAATTATGCCTGCATCTATAGCGCCCAAACATTTTCAGTTAAACAAAAATCAGAAAAAAAGCCTGTTGATGAAAATAAAGCTAAGATTCCAGAAAAAGAATGGTTGGTAAGTAGTGCTGTAAGGGTTGTGAGTTTGTAGGTGTGTAATCATATATACACACACACACTGTCATACTCTGTGGTGGTGCATTCACCCTCCTTTTCTTCCCTGGGCCGCTTGTTGATCTCAGAAATTTCCATGAAACCTCGGCGTTGGTGTATTGAGTCTGGCAGCTGAGCACTCCTTGACTGTATCAGAAACTCTGCATAGCTGAGCTGGGAACATACTCCCGCTGCCTGGCCCAGGTGTCCAGCAGAACACCACTGAAACCTTGAGAATTTTTTAGTCATTACCACCTGGGACTGTGGCCAGGATGGAAATTTACGGATGACTAAAGCCAACCGTCTTGCGAACCTATAAACGGTGGTCCTAAGTGAGGCCCTCTGAGCTCCCTGGACTGCAGCGGCTGCACCCAGCATCTCCCTCTGAGTGGGACGCCTCTCAGAGCTTGCAATCTTTCAGGCCTGCGATATTCGGAGGACCACTGGGTCCTGGGTGAGTCCCTTTCGAAGCTCAACCTTTTCGCCTGTTGAGAGGGAATGCCTAGACATTCGACGTGAATATTTCTTCACTGAAATCGAGGGGAATTTTTAACAGGTACCTTCTGTATATTTTTATATATATATATGTTTCTCTGTGTGTGTGAACTAATAGTAAGCATAATCTGTAATTAAGTTGTGATTGTAGTAGACTTACTAACTCACTTTGCAAATATTGAATTAGTTAATGATTAAGCGTTACTGAAGTTTGTAAATGATTAGTTGATAATTAAGTGTTGCTAAAATGTGAATGAAACCTAGACTGCTGCCAAACACATACAGTCCCTGAAATATAAACCCTTAGATGATTTTCTGTTATATGTTTCATCCATGTAATAAGTAATAGAAGAAACCTTGCCATCGAATTCTGTTAGGTCGCACCTTTATAAATCTTTATTAAAATCACTTTCTGCTAATATCTTTGATGGTGATTCTTTAAGCGGCCTCTAAACCACTCATTCGTGACATACACTTATGTCTAAAATAAAAGTTAAAGGCAAACTGGTGCAATTATAGTTGGCCAAGATTTTTTCCAAGATTAGTTTCATGAGAAAGTGACAATTTATTAAAAGGTTTTAAGAAAAGGCCAGTTTCTGATAAAGCTTCAGAAGTAAAGTTAGTTCAAGTCCATCATGAATACCTGATGATGAGAGGCCTAGCAGGCTGGTTCTTACGGCATTCATTAAGGGGTGAGAGAAGCAAGGCCTTAGGTCTGATTTAGTGGGTACTCTTTTGTTCTCCATCAGAAAACCTCAGGTTAGCAGGAATACAGGAAGTGAGTAAGAAAAAAAAAGTTCTGCAGAGATGTCTTGCAGCAGTCCATCTAGCTCCAGTCATAGTTGTATGTAAGCGTAACCCCTCCAAAAAGTATCTCCCTCACTTTTTATCACTGCCTCAGTTACTTACTTTACAGCAGTTTTATTTTCAATATTGCCTTTTTACCAGTGAAAATGATCATTTTATGAATGAATAGGGAATACCCTGTGAAGACAAAGATCACTGAACCCTGAAATAGCCATACACGTAAGTCTTAGGTGGTAGTCTACTTTTACGTTACCTGTAAAATGCCTTCCCCTTTCCTTGCTTGGTTCATTCTGTCCAAGCAGATTTGCTCTGTACATGCTGAACTTTTGAGTTCTGAGTGCTCTCAAGCTTTTCTTGTGGAATCAGGAGTAAAATCCATTGCCTTTGTGTCTTACTATAAAAATCCTATTTATGACTGGAGAGAGCACAACTATTTCATTAAGAATGCAGTCAAAGTCGTGTGCCAGCACTGAATGGCTTATTAGACCACTGCAGCAATGAACTATTCTCTTAGACAAGAGGCAAATAATAGATTCAGCTATAGCTTTTTCTCTTATTTAATCTTTCTTAGTTATCTTTATTTTCAGAGGGCATCATGTAATGCCTTTACACTGATAAAAGTCAAAGCAGAACTACCGGTAAAAGAACTTGGTGGTGTTTGAAAGCACCTACTACACTTTGCCAGCATCTGAATTTTTGTCAGGTGTCTCCATATATTTGATTTGTGCCTTTAGCAGCAGTTTCAAGTCAAAGAGACACGCCTTGACTTGTAGAAATTAGTACCGATTTGTAACTCAGTAGTTGGGATACATATGTGTTCAAATAAACATAACATCCAATTCATAGGTCATAATTACACTGTGCTTAGCTTTCCAATTACAGCAGTGCAGTCTCATTTATACACAGCACAGTTAGCAGTACTGCATCTTTTGCTAGAGACAGGAAGCGGATGTCCTTATATAAAAAAAATCAGAAAGTTATCTTGCTGAAGAAGCAACAAATTAAATCAACTTTGCAGTATAAATGCCATATAGTCTTTGCATCAGAAGGACAAAATGTTGATGGGGAATACTTTGGGAGACATCTTAGGATATTACTAGTTTAACAATAACAAAAAAGTCCAAGTGCAGATGCCAAAAAATATCCAAGATACCCTGTATTTAGAAGACAGAGTTGTAATAGCATGCTTTCACAAAGGTGTCAAGGAGGCCATAACAATGTGAAGAGAGAAATAAATGCCATGATAAAAGCAGACCCAGGAGCGTACATTATTAGCCTTTGTTGCTATTTCCATACTTAATTAGAATACAAGGCAAGACAAATAACTAAAAGCTATGCTGACATAGTTATAGAAGTTTGTGAAAATGTCAGTATCAAAACTCATGTAGGTCTCTAGCCATGGTATGAACAACTATGAATTCGTAACATTTTGTATCAGTGCCAAAACTTAAGTAATGAATGGCAATATACATTTATAGGCAAACACTATCAAAAAGGTGTTGAATTTTAAAAATACCCATAGGCAATGTAACTGATGAGTGAATGCAATTTTTTTTTTTTAAGATGAGCTTGTAAGTTTTTTTTTTTTAATCCTTTACTGCTGCTGCGTCATTCTTTCTCTCCACCTCTCCTGTATGTCGTGGAACTCCCAAACTCAAATACAACATGAAAGAAATGTAAGTGTACGCTTCATATCTATGTAACTGAATAGCTGTAAAGGATTTTAAGGGCCTCAACTCGTATTTTTTGAATACCCAGATGATGGAGACATAAAATACATCAAGTCAGACATTACAACCTTTGTCCCTCTCAAAAAAAACCAAGAAAGCCTTATAGACTAAAGTGGTCTTTGGCTGCAGTGAGGTTTGGCAAGTATTTCTGACTGCCACAGCACATTTGTAGCTAAACTGACAGTGCAGATTCTCTAAACATCCAAGCATAGCCAGGTTTATCACGTCCTGGCTCTTGATGTTTATAAATCAGTCTTGCTCCTCTCTCATAAAAATCCTTGTAGCAGAACCAAGTAGTCAGCAATTCTATGACAGGAGACACTATTATTTTGGAAGCACAACTATTTTTCTTCAAATTATTTTGTTGACAAGAGGAAAACCATGCTGGAGTCACTCAAAATGTTTCCTGCTACATGACAAAAAAACCCCGCTCTATCACTTGCAATTTTAATATGCTGTGGAGGAAAGAACTTTATAAACTGACATCTCTATGCTATCTTGTATCTTTATATCTCAAAAATGTTAAACTACAGGTCAGTTCTTGAAAGCAATTCCAGATGTGCTGAAAGGCTCAAAAATTAGCTTTTGTCCCAATTTTGACCTATCTTTGGATTGACATCCTTCTCAGTTTAAAGGCTTAAAATGCCTCAAACTGTTGCTGTAAGTTTTCGATTACAACAGAAGATAAAAATAAAAATCACCATATGTGTTGTACAAGATTTAAGCTCTATCCCTCTGAATTAGATTAAACTAAAATCAAATTGACATTATTACTTTAATTTTAAGTGCTCCGCTCACGGAGTCATGTTATGAAGCATTACAATTTAAGATGAGAAAAGAAACCAGTATTCAATTCTATGTGCTTTCACAAACAGAATCCGATAGAGAGCAGCAGAATTGTTATCTTTTACTTTTAATTAAAAAAACCCAAACTATTTTAAAATGTGTTGAAGCTTTATGCAAGTGCATGTCCAGCCCCAATGACATGAAAAACAACTGAAATTCAGGCAGTGGTCTTGCCCTCCCCCTTCCAGCAGCCTTCTCAAAACCTGCAGTCCTTCCCCAAATGTACAGTTGGCAGTCCTATCAGCATGCAGCAAAAAGAAATGCCTATGATACCATAAATAGCAAAAAAAAACAACCCCAAAACAAGGCCCTAACACCCTCCCCCCCCCCCAAGTCCCACACATTTCTACAGTGCAGCTAGAAGCTCACACCCCAGCTGCAGCGATCAGAATTCTTACAAAGCTGTAAGGAAAGGAGCGGGGGACAGAGTGATATTTTTTGCTTTGAAGCACAGGACTTCAAATAAAAAGTTAGACATTCTACAGTTTTGTCCCTTTTACATTATTTTAAGTGTAGTGTTGTTTTCCAATATTCAAAAGAAAAGCTATTCTAAGCAATACACTTTCCATGGAAAGTCTGGCAGTATGCTCTTGAGTATAGATTCTGATTAAACAGTGGTGAGCCTTGCTGTCAGTTAGCCTATTTGCTAGCCACTCTTCAGAGACAAACAAGGATTTTACATCTGCTTTTCTCTAAAAGCAGTTAGTGACATGAAAAGATTTGATTTGTAAATGTCTAAGGCAATAGACTTCATCTCTATAACATACAGAGAAAGGAAGCATGAAGCAGTGAATTGCACAGCTGCCTAGAGAAGAGCCACATTCTTTTCCAAGATCACCATTTATCAGATAGATGAAACAGGAATATTTCTGTGAGAATTGTCTCTATAGCAGTACAGAATATATATACTACCTCCTCAAGCATGTGCAGTTTTAATGAGTTTCCACCTGCCAACAAAATCTGAAGTTCTGCAGACTCCCTTGCCCCCCGCTACAGTTTTATTTCCACTTGTTAAAAACTTAGGATTCAAACAGTATGCTCTAACTTTATATAGTGGGCTGAATCCACAACATAAAGAATCAATCAATAATCACCTTTTTTTTTTTTTTTGTAAGAATTAATAACCACCCTTTGTTCTTAGTAAGAATCAATACTCATCAGTAATCACCCTTTGTTTTTAGGGCATGGACATCTAAAAATTTGTATATGTAAAGCTTTCAATGTCAGGGAATATGTGATGTGAGGTATGAGGTAAAGGACAACTACAGCCATAATACGCACAAACTCATGGCAATTTTTAGGTATCTGCAGATACAAACAACAAAACCTGAGATAAAGAATCGCTTGGAAAATTATTTATACTTAATAAAGTTGCGTATTTGGACAGTGGGAGCATCTTCTTAGTAGGACACATCTATTATCAGCTCTGAAGACTTAAATGTAAGATGTTCTTTCTTCAACTCTGCAGGTGCGTCCAATGCACAGCAATAACAGTGTAGGCACTACTACAGTTCTAATAAGTTCAGGCATTGGGGTAGGTAGGAACTCTACCTATTTTTAGAAATGGCTAAGGATTTCTATCTAAATTTCAGTCACTCAGTTACTTTTATCCTATATTGAAGTCAGTTATAGAAAACAACAAAGGAAATAAGATTATAGACAGAGCAGTGTTAGTAATTTAAAAAATTATTTCAGTGACTAACACTGAAAAAATGTATAAAACTTTAAACTGAGATAAACAAAGAAGATAACATTTTCCTTTAATAAACCCCTCTTAGATGATGATTGCTATTTCTCTTAGAAGAGTTTTGCTAGCTGTCTTAAAGAAATTGTCCTTTGAGCATAAAACCAGTGGAGACCAATTTAAACACAGAACATTCTCCAGTAACTTACATTGGACAGCCAGAAATAAAATATTTTTAGTGCAGCTTAGGAAGTCAGAGCATTCTGGAAATTGCATACTCTGTTTGATCTTTTTACAGATAAATGGGCAGAAGACTCAGAAGAACTAACATTTATTTGAAAAATTGCTTTTTATATCCAATAATAAAATATGCAAATATATAAAATCTTTCCCTATCCCATGTTTAAGTTATCTGAAACAACTCTCCATGTATTTCTTCAGATTTTAAGTCAATTTCAATTAAATGTTGCACTTCTCATGAAATCAAGAGAGACCTCTCAAAACTTCAATCAAATATTTGAAGATAAATTTCACAGAAATACAAAAATTAAACTTGCATAAGTTACTGTTTCTGTCAAAGACGCTTTAAGCACCTACGTTACTTAGAATTTAGAGTCCAAATTCTTTGGGAGACAGTCACCTGGTAAGGTGGTAAGAATCAGAAACACTTATCGTTTAAAGCATCCTCCATAATATGTTTGGACAAAAATGGTAAACTTTTTTTTTTTTTTAAAGCATATCATAAGGGTTTTTCAATAAAGTATTTAAGTCCACAGTTGTTTATCAAGGCTCCAATGTCCATCTCTTTGCTTTTGAGGGTTCAGCCAGTATAAACACTAGGCAGTGAATATCATCTGTACTCTATTGTACATTAACCCATCTCTGGTTACTTCAAAATTTGAACAGGTTTAAGGAACTTATAGTTTGACTCTCACTGAAAAAACACAGCTAGACATTGGATGCTAATAATCCAACTTTCTCTAGCAGCAGCACATAATAGTGAACAGGTCACCATCTCTTTGGCACAGGCAAGGTTGGCAGTGTGACACTTTTAGCAGCTAATTTGTCTCCTATTGTCCAGCTCTAAATCCAGACTCCAGAAGATAATGTGGATAAATTCTTTTTCCTATTTCTGAAACTTGATTCTTTCTACTGTGTTCTTTCCTGATCTTTATTCTGTCCTTCCTAATCTTTATTCTGTCCACTGCATTTGAAAAGTCTCCTGGGTCCCCCGCTTCCTCCTGAAACTTCAGACTCCTCTCAGCCCTTTTTACTCACCTTCGTATCTGCAGTCCTCTTGAATTCTCAACCTTTAACTTACATTGCTAAAATTTCTGCAGTTACTATCCTCCATTCCACCCCATTTCTCAAGAGCCCAGTCAACTGCCAGTGCAAAAAAAAAATTTTTTTTTTTCCTACAGTGCTGAAGTCTCGAGCTATGTCTACACATCACAAAAGGTCCTCTTATCTCGCCACTTCTGTTGTGTCAGCAAATGCCATGAAATCTAAGCAATCTAAGCAAGCTTTATATCTCCATCAGGCACTGCTTCATGTCCTTTTCTCCTGTTCAGCTCTAAAACTAATGTTCCCAGACCAAGGTCACACTAGCTGTTCCTTTTAGGCTTATGTCCTTTACACACAGATCCTGCCCTATTACCATGTTCACTTCAATCGGTTATTTTTTTCCACGGTGTCAGCAGGGGATTACCAAGAACACAAGCTCCCAGTTCTAACCAAGAGCCCTCTCTCTGCACCCCTCCTTCCAGCTCTAAGCATCACGAAGCAGCTGTTGCACTCCAGGATGGCATATTTCCAGTCCTTTCACCTTCCAAAGCTGTGGCAGTTGGTGCATGCTCAGTTAGTCTAAGAGATAGTTCATTAATAGTCTGGACATGTAGATGCAGTGTGAGAACAGACAATATCCAGTCTGCTCAGGCAAAAAAAGTTGTTAAGGGCTTGCCTATAACAACACCGTACCTTTCCACCAATTAACCAAAATTCTTAGTCTTGTGATTTAGAAAATGTGGATAGGTTTTCATAGGGTCAGCAAAGGCATAGTAATGCTAAAGGCCATCAAATTAAGTTTCTGCACCAATGTCTAAGTTTTTCAAAAAGCAAAGGCTCAAGAGAATGAAGGGAAAATAAAATCTAAACTGAAAAAAAAACCAAACCAACAAAACAACACTATACTACTTCCCTAGGTTAACTCTCAGAGACATCTGCAACTTCTTTGGCTGAAATAATAAAATAAAATAAACATTAAAGGGAATATGTGTGTGTGTGTATAAAAATCTAGAAAAGCCAGAATTTTCAGAATGGAAAAATTCACATAGCTGCTTGGCAAAGTTACGAGATAGTGAGAACTACATGTTACTAAAAAAAGTATCAGAAAACCTTAATGATAGCCATGCTGACATCCCCACCTAAAATGTATACACTATCAAATCAGCCAGCAAAAAATCTCTTCCTAATGGGGCTGTTTAAAGTAGTCCAGGTCTTCAGCTTTTGTAAAATGGAAGCCTATTCTCATTCCCAAATGAGGTTTTTGGGAAGAAAAAAAAAACCCTTACACAATCCCTTGTGTGTTTCCATGACAAGCAGCCTTTATTTGCATTATCTTTTCACAGTAAGCTTTCTGCAGCAGAATCATAATGACCCCCAGGGAAATGCATCAGTTATTCTATCCTTAGAGAGTCCACTTATGCCATATCATTGCTACCTTAAAAGAGGTTGCTTATTGTCCTCAAGAGAACATTTCAGTTGCATTACCCTGGCAGCAGCTGCTTCCAAATGTATTTTCATCCTCAGAGCTGATGACGATGCTTTGTTGATAAGAAAATCAGAAGTTTTCACAAACATTTAAATTCAGCTATACTAGAAATTACTTGTTGGCCTATGAAAGTATCTTTGAGAAACAAAGCATCATAGGCTTCTTTCGGGGTTCACAGAGGTTTGTGTTAGTGGAAAGAGAAGAAACTGAAAGTAGCTCACAAAAGTATAAAGAAAAAAACCAGCAACCTAGTGGGGTAAAACTGGGCATCCTAGAGCACTACTTTATCTGTTCCACATGCACTTAAGAAACTTAAGAATACCTTGTGCTTTAATCTTTTTTTTTAAAAAAAAAATTATCAGTGCCAGTCACTCCTGAGACTAAGGTAACTCAATAAACTAAGGTAACTCAGGGCAACATGAGTATTTTTTACCTGAAGGGTATTAGACTGAGAAAGGATGGAAATGGAATCTATCCTTCATCCAAGTTGAACTGTGAGTGAAACTCACAATTTCACTACAGCTTTTTAAGACAACATTTGTTTTTAATCAACTTTATTAAGAAAACAGGGATAAACAACTTCAGAAAAGACCAAACCTGAAAATATTCTAGTTTAAAAAACTGTTTGAGAAGTATTTAGGGGGAGATGGGTCTCCCCTGCAAAGCATCATACAAATCGTCAGAATAAAAATCCCTTTTTCTACTTTCATTACTAAGGTGGAAAAGAAAAGCAAATGGGAATGGCTCTGTAACCATAGCAACATTTGCCATTATTTTTTTTCAAAGAATTTTTGCGGCACTACAATTTGGCTTCTGCATTCTGAGGATAAAGTTTGTATCAAGGAAAAGCATAGAGTAACTTTATTTTGTTGCAGTGCCTTATGACAACCTTTAAAAAGACTTTTTTTTTTTCTGAACAGAAATAGCGTAAAAAAAGAGGTCATATGCAAACAATGAGAAATGTAATTGCTTAGACATATCTTTTTTCCTTTAATAAGGTGCAAGACATAGTATATAGCTCTCAGGAGACAGTATTTGGAAATTATTACTATGCATGAAAATATACTAATTTAGAATGGCCAATTATAAGAAATTTGCAATAATGACAGGAAGTGTGGAAAAATAAATGTAGTTTCCATATAGTATCAGCTTAATCAAAAAAATATTATTTTTCATAATCATGAATATAAATTTCCTAGATACTGTTGCTTGGGTCAAGTAGGAAAAGCTTGCTTTCTGCTTCCCTTCCCCTTACTGGGCACATATAGTCTCAACTGATATTTATTATAAAGAATTCTATTCATAGTAGCTTACAAGGACAGCCAATTATTTTACCAAAAACAACCCCACCCTTCCAGCTTACAATTAATACTCATTGTTTATGAAAAGCCATACTCAGAAATAAAGATACAGTCATAAAATAACACACGAAGTACTTAAAAATATTGAAGGTAAGTATATCCAAATTCTAAATATTTTAATCTGTGAGGCAATCTGAAGTTACTCTTCCCATATTCCAATATAACCAAACAGCTCAGATAAGCCAAGGTCATTGTTCAAGGATTCCAGGAGATGCATTGGATATCTTTAGAATATCTCGACAGGTAGAGGCAGCGACAGAAGGTGACAGAAAGAGACTTACTCATTAAAATAGGTTATAGCTATCAGGAGAAAGAGCAGTGGAAGGAAAAGGACAGTAGCCTAGCAATTGGAAGACATGTTCAACAGCTTACACAACGGCAAATACAGAAGTCCTTTCTCAGGTTACTTTATCTATTTATTTCATTTTTATTTGCAAAGAGAAATAGTACAAAAATGACACCTACATTACAGTCAGTAAGGCACTCAAGTACCACCAAAATGGCAATCATAAAGCCATGACAAATACTGTCTAGGGATCCTTACATCCTGGAGCAGCATCTTGATAAAATCTTGCATCCAGTTTGCTTTTCCTCTATTTTCTTTCTTTAACATTTCTTGTTAGAGTTCTCAATTAGGAATGTTCTTCTAGGCTTAAGGTGGTCAAATTTATGTGATTTATTACCAACATTATGTAAATGGTATGTAGCTCCCATGAGGTAGCTATTCTTCAGGCAAAACTGAGCTACCAGTTTTTCTTTTGGATACAAAGGAAGCTATATATACTTTAAGGACTAATCTGTGCTATACGTGGCAAGATTTATTTGGATTTACATGAAGGTCATATTGGCAACAAAAGAACTAGAATTCCTGAGATGTTAGCATATTTCAATGTGTCGTGCCAAATGAGGAAAGTATCCTTTCAAATTGTTACGAGAATATATCAGAAAAGAATACATGATAAAACTCTGCATGTAGCTGATATAATTCATTTATCCTGGCAATTTCAAGTGAACTGAATATTTGACTTCAAACGAGCACAATCACATACGCTGCAGCCACTCACGGAAGCAAAGAGAGTGTATTTCATTTGGGATCCTGAGCTGGGCAAAGTGGATGTTGTACGGATTGGCCAGATGAGCCCATTGACTGTATTAAGGCTTCAACTACATCAGTAAAAGGAGGTTACTATCCCTTTTGATCTACTTTAGTGTGTTTCAATTCAAAGCTCACTAATTTACTTCAGGCAAGAAGTGACTTTTTAAACTGCTCTGTCTGATTCTTTCCCAGACACATGAGATAGTATTTGCATGAACTGCTTAATCAGCAGGTTGCTGGTGCATTACTGTGTCATCTCCAAAAAGAGGGCAGTGACAAGCAGCTGCAGCCGATAACCTTTTTTACCTGCACAATTACCTCAGGAAGATACTCATCCACGGCTTTGCTCCCTGTAAGCACTCACTGGAAACAGAACAAAGATGAAGTTTTTGAGGAACCTCTATGGAAGATCAAGCTATCTGGCCTTCTGGAAAATCATCTGCCGTGTCATCATACGTAAACCCTACTTCACATTGCAATCTCATCCTCATGAAAAGTAACAGCAAGGTTACAGCAACTACTTGAACTAGAAAACAACAGATGTATTGACTGAAATCACTGTCCATGTTTGTTTGTGTGTATGTTAACAACAGGATTTGCTTTCAGCAGGGAGGTAACAACTGTTACAAGTATATTAATGACAAAAGGAGAGCCAAGGAGAATCTCCATCCTTTACTGGATGCGGGGGGGAACGTTGCCACCAAGGACAAGGATAAGACTGAGGTACTTAACGCATTCTTTGCCTCAGTCTTTAATAGTCAGCGCAGTTATCCTCAGGGTACTCAGCCCCCTGAGCTAGAAGACAGGGACGGCGAGCAGGATAAACCCCCCATAATCCAAGAGGAAGCAGTTAATGACCTGCTATGCCACCTGGACGCTCACAAGTTTATGGGGCCGGATGGGATCCACCCAAAGGTAACTGAGGGAGCTGGCGGAGGAGCTTGCCAAGCTGCTCTCCATCATTTACCAGCAGTCCTGGTTAACTGGGGAGGTCCTGGACGACTGGAGGCTTGCCAATGCGACGCCCATCTACAAGAAGGGCCGGAAGGAGGGTCCGGGGAACTACAGGCCGGTCAGCCTGACCTCGGTGCTGGGGAAGATCATGGAGCAGTTGGTTTTGAGGGTGCTCATGAGCCATGTCCGGGACAACCAGGGGATCAGGCCCAGCCAGCACGGGTTCATGGAAGGCAGGTCCTGCTTGACCAACGTGATCTCCTTCTATGAGCAGGTGACCCGCCTAGTGGATGAGGGAAAGGCTATGGATGTGGTCTACCTGGACTTCAGTAAAGCCTTTAACACTGTCTCCCACAGCATTCTCCTAGAGAAGCTGGCAGCTCATGGCCTAGACAGGTACACTCTTCGCTGGGTAAAAAACTGGCTGGACGGCCAAGCCCAGAGAGTTGTGGTCAACTGAGTTAAATCCAGTTGGCAGCCGGTCACGAGCGGTGTTCCCCAGGGCTCAGTTTTGGGGTCGGTTCTGTTCAGTATCTTTATCAATGATCTGGACGAGGGGATCGAGTGCTCCCTCAGTAAGTTTGCAGATGACACACCAAGTTGGGTGGGAGTGTTAATCTGCTGGAGGGTAGGAAGGCTCTGCAGAGGGACCTGGACAGGCTGGATCAATGGGCCGAGGCCAACTGTATGAGGTTCAACAAGGCCAAGTGCCGGGTCCTGCACTTGGGTCACAACAACCCCAGGCAACGCTACAGGCTTGGGGAAGAGTGGCTGGAAAGCTGCCTGGAGGAAAAGGACCTGGGGGTGTTGATTGACAGCCGGCTATCATGAGCCGGC
This sequence comes from Calonectris borealis, assembly GCF_964195595.1. Classification (NCBI taxonomy): domain Eukaryota; kingdom Metazoa; phylum Chordata; class Aves; order Procellariiformes; family Procellariidae; genus Calonectris; species Calonectris borealis. The sequence goes on along the minus strand of NC_134324.1, from coordinate 6,366,532 downwards.
ATGAGCCAGCAGTGTGCCCAGGTGGCCAAGAAGGCCAATGGCATCCTGGCCTGTATCGGAAATAGTGTGGCCAGCAGGAGTAGGGAGGTGATCGTGCCCCTGTACTTAGCACTGGTGAGGCCGCACCTCGAATACTGTGTTCAGTTTTGGGCCCCTCACTACAAGAAGGCCATTGAGGTGCTGGAACATGTCCAGAGAAGGGCAACGAAGCTGGTGAAGGGCCTGGAGCACAAGTCTTATGAGGAGCGGCTGAGGGAACTGGGGTTGTTTAGCCTGGAGAAGAGGAGGCTGAGGGGAGACCTCATTGCGCTCTACAGCTACCTGAAAGGAGGTTGTAGCGAGGTGGGTGTTGGTCTCTTCTGCCAAGTAACTAGCGATAGGACAAGAGGAAATGGCCTCAAGTTGCGCCAAGGGAGGTTTAGATTGGACATTAGGAGAAATTTCTTTACTGAAAGAGTGGTCAGGCCTTGAACAGGCTGCCCAGGGAAGTGGTTGAGTCACCATCCCTGGAAGTATTTAAAAGACGTGTAGATGTGGCACTTAGGGACATGCTGTAGTGGGCATGGTGGTGTTGGGTTGACGGTTGGACTCGATGATCTTAGAGGTCTTTTCCAACCTTAATGATTCTATGATTCTACGATTCTAACTGTATAAACACTGCTGATGGCAAAAGCAAATGGTCCTCCCTCGCATGCCAAGTAATTTACTGTGATTTTGCTATCACAGTTTTCCCCAAACCCCCACCTCTTCCAGTACTTTTCCCAATAGTATCATCTCTGCACTGCTCTGACAGGACAGACAAAGAATACTTTGCCACTACAACAGAATGGACTGTGCATAGAATTCTTTTCAAGACAGAATGCTGATGGCCACTGACTCAGCTCTGCTCACTTGCTGGTAACTGGAAAGTTTGTGCAGTCTCTTTTGCAACTGCTGACTGTTACATCTGCTCTCAGCCAACAAATTCTGTTTGCATAGGGTCCTTGAGGTGATAAACAATCACTCTTTCAATTATGCAACAATGGCAACTTCCATCATATACTCATCATATGTCAGCTCATTTGTATCAGATCTTCCTTTTCTAAGATTTATGATTCTTAACCCATTCTGGTAGTTTCTGGCAATAATTTTTTGCCTTTTCCTACTCCATTGATTTTCCATAATGGTAAGCTTTCTTTTTCAAATTCGTAAGACAGCTTCTTGCGAGGAATGTTAGGAAAGGGAATTCCAAGATTTTAATCAAGACGAGATTAACTCACAGTATCATTATCACTGAACACTTCCAATTTATGAATATATTGCAGCTTCATGCAGTGTATATAAGTTACATTTTATTTATATTATAAATGTAAGCAAATAATAACATGCACACAACTCACTACAATAACTTATTTTCTTGCTCTTCTAACGTTTAAAACTTTAATTTAATTTTATGCTATGTAGGAGGCCAGGTATATGTATCTCTGACTTTTTTAAAAATAAATCAAGGCTAAGTATAAAGGCAGATGTTTTGCCACAATGACAAATTTCAGTAACATCTGAATAATTCAAGGATTTCTCAAACTTCAAAATCTTAATTTGGCTGAAAACAAAAATTAGTCCGAGACTGGCCTATTTATAAGCTTCTGGAAGTAATTGTTTACACTTGTAAAACATTTTAAAATTATAAACTTTATTTATTACATCAGATTACATAAGAAATCCAAAGCATCCAACACTCAGGTAAGACTTCAGCAAAAAAGCATCTTTCAAATACAATTTATAGGAATATTATATAACTAAAATTATCTGAACCAAGTGAGAACTGAATAATCTAAGTGCCAAACGCTGCCAAGATATCAGTTCCACAGCACATGACAGATTTTCAGAATCATCCCCTCACTTTTTTTCAATAGGAACAATTTTATACAAATCACCCACGTAAATCATCTTAAGTGACGCCTATATAGCCAGTATGTTGTAGTACGTAGAACACTGATTGCATTCAAAAAGGCAATGATTTTTTTTGTTGTTGATTTTTTAACCTTATTCCCCTCCTTAATTTAAAAGGAGACACACTAGATAAGGAAAAACATCACTGTTATTTGTGAAAGAGCTGGCATAAGTGTAAAACTAATCATTCTTAAAATACTATCGAGGGACACCAAAGACAAAAAAAAAACCCCAAACCCCCCAAAACCTACCATGAATAACATTCAGGATATAAGTTTAGCAGAATCAGAAAAAAACCCACAATTGGAATATGACTTATTCGTTATATTTTATTATATGGCAGATGTCAGCTAGCAGGAAAGTAACAAAGAAAGCATAGAGGACAAGGTAAGAGTGCCTTCCTTCCCTGCAACAACAGCTCCTTAACTTGTAACAGCAGTTATTATGCTAAATTTTAGATGTGAAAGCTGACATTTAAAAAATCTATTTCTATCAAATCACAATTGATTTAATAAACATTAATCAGATGCAGAAGACTATGCCAAAATATTAAATTGTTAATTGAAATAATTCACTGCATGTAGAAAAGCCACCTACTGTCTTCAAACAACCTGTTATAAAAATACTGCTGACCAGCGAATTAAATCTGCACACAAGACACAATGCACTGCCACAACAAAACCTAATGGACTATAAGGGGAACAATGTACCAGGTCATAATGTTTCTACCTTGAACCTCTTTTTTTTTTTTAATCTTTCTTTTTTGTGCATGATCCAAACATAAATGGCTCTATGACAGGTAGACTGAACAAGCTATTAGGTCTATTGTGCTAATCATCTGCAAATTAAACTGTAGTAAACCCAAAGTAAGTTTCCATGCTAAAGTTGTTCAGACCTTCTCTGTCAATGACCTGCATAAAATGAATTATACAATTACACCTCAGCACAAACTGTAATGACTACAAATTACAGCAGTAATTGTATTATACAGCAAAGTGATTTGATTCATTGCTTACAAGGCATAATTAATAAGCTGAAATAAGATTATATTCCATCTTTAGAGTCTATCTTTCTGAAGAGTAGTTTGTTGGGATTTTTTACCCAACATCTCATTGCTCTGACTGCCAGAAATATTTAATGCATTTTTTGGGGTGAAAGTCATGAGCATCATCTTAAATTAATGAGGTAAATCTGGCAGGGTCTGTAAAGAATCAGGAGGCATCACTACTACCAGGAGATGAAAAAAAGGCATAATCGGAGATAAATAGAAGGCAATCTTGTATGGCAGAGAGCTTTTTATGGGTATCTGTTGATGAGCAAGGGTAGGGGACTGACTAAAGCACATTACATTTGCATTTCTGGTAGGTGACAGTTAATTTTAATTTCATTGATTGTTAAGTTAGGATAACAAAATAGCCTTTACTATTTCCCAGGGGAAGAAGAATTAGAAGGATAGGCCAGGCTAGGGTGACACCTCACGGTCCCAGCTTCCCATCCTAAACAAGAAGCAATTGGATTTGGCAGAAAAGCTGCTCTAAGCAGTCCCTCTCATACGGGGTCTGCAAAGACTGAGATAACAGAGGAACACTTGGTGGACTGAGCAAAGAGAAGCATCTTTAAGTCAGCCAAAACTGCTTGGCCTAAAGTTCACAAGAATGGCATTCTATCTTAAGGATATAAGCAAGGGCCTCCCTATCTAATATCAAGTCATCTGTGCTAAGCTACAAAGTTAGCCGAACAGCATAGACATTTTTTGCAAAAGACTGACATGTCAAATTTGGAAGCAGTATTGCACAAGAAACTATAAGCAGAAAAAGGATAGAAGGAAAAATATCTTAACTCTGGACTGTAGACAACTTCTTAGAGGTTCTTGATAATGAAAGAATGAGTGGAGATGATCATTAATAGCATCCCCCTAAATCCTTCATATTATTGCCAATAGTTTTCTTAAAGCCTGCTTTACTCTGTTAAGATATTTTTTAAATACCAAGAGGTGATCAACTAAGAATAACAGAGAAAGAGGGTAACAGAGAAAGAGGGTACAACATTTTCAGTTTGTGTCCTAGTGTGCATCTCTATTCATTTCAATCAGAGATTTTGTTGGGGTTTTGTTGTTGGTTTCTTTTTTTTGTTTCGGGTTTTTTTTAAATAAACTGTTTTCATTTTATAAGCCTACACTATTCTCCTCATTACAGAAGTTTTTTCAGTGACTTCCAGATAGACCTTTCTGTTCTTAAGGGCAATATTAAATAACACAGCTGCCATAGAATGCAGTTATCCTCATCCTGCAGTCAAATGAAGGAAATTTGTGAAATCCGGTATTTGTCTGGAAAGGTAAGGCTCATAGAAACAAAAGCTTTAAGAGTTCTTTGGTTGCTATTTTCCTCAATAGAAAAAAGGCTATTCGTTTATTATTAGAACAATCTCCTTAATTAAAATGCTGATTCAGCTTGCTCTTTAGTAGATGATTATAATGAAGATTATGAAAATCAGGAAAGAAGCCAGAACAGCAATCGACTCTATTTTGGAGTAAGCTAAAGAACACCTGAGAGCTTTACAACTTTGTCCTTTGACATGATCTGCAAAAACAATTTTCAGCATCTTCAAACAAGGATGTTGGTCACCAGAAGCAGCTATGTTATGTTACCTTTATTTTTCTTTAATGTGTGCTTTGATAACTTTAACAATACTATTTAAAAATGTTAATATGAAATTCCAATGAAAAGCCTGAATTTCTAAATGTTGTATTTTCCCATAATAATCTCTGCAGTTTCCCATAATAATCTCACTCAAGCAGGGAGAATAATCTGGATGTCAAATATTTGACAGTCAATTTGAGCAGAAGTACGTAACTGTGGAGCCAGGAATCATTTTTAATAATTGAAATCACTTCATATTCATGCAAACCGCATATAAGAAAGATATGTTTTAGAATACTTTTCATCCCAAGAATAAGGTCAATAAACCCTTAATTTTATACGCATTCTTTCTTTTCTCCTCACATAATTATCTTAAAAATGTATTACAGCTGTAGATCATATTTTTATGCAAATGAAAGGGTTTGTTGTTTTTGGTTATTTTGTTTTTGTTGTGTGGTTTTTTTTTTTTTTAAAACGCTCCCTATTTAGAGATATGGTACCATCAATTATGATTTAATTGATCTCTCTGACAGAAGTTCCTTATGCATGTACAGTTCAGGAAAAAATCTTTGTCTATTGAATTTTGATTACAGCTGTGCAGTAGCAAGAGACATGCATATTCACACAGCAGTTATTTCCTCATTTTAATGAAAAAATTAGATAAAGAGGAACTATTATTTAGAATATTATTGCAGCTCTTCCCACCTCCACCCCAAGAAACATAGCTTTTTTCCTTCCATTCAGTAAGCCAAAAACACAACATGCATTCACACATGCACAAAAAAAAGTGAAAGGAGACTGAAACATTCTGATGAAAAAAATCAAGGCTTTCAAGTCATGAAAATTAGTGTTATTATAAAAGTTGGCATTATAAGGCAGTATATGAGTGCTAGATGAATTTTATTTAATATGCAACCGAAACCCACTAATCTTAGAATATATTTTATCATTAATACAGAAAGCACACCCTTCAGTTTTTATACTTGAAAATTTAGACCAAGCATTTGATATCACTGTGTTCGAAGTTTTTCATTTATTCTCCCAAACACATACAGCCATGTTAACTTCCAGACACCAATCACAAAAGACTGAAAATATGCAACTACTTTAATTATGAATATACTTAAGCATCTTGGTGATGTAGAAGAGTAAGTCCCATTATCTTACAGTAAATCAAGCATGTAGACACCTTAAAAAAAGCTTGTAAGGTCAGAAAACTTTTAAATGCAAAATTGTTATGGTTTATTAAAATTATCAACTATATAAGAGTGGGGGAAATGGAATGTGTTCTCAACATGAAAACTGGATCACAAATGTCTGTAAGTAGTCTGGCAAAGCAAAATCCATAAAGTATATACATGTCCTGGTTTCGGCTGGGATAGAGTTAAATTTCTTCCTAGTGCTGTGTTTTGGATTTAGTATGAGAAGAATGTTGATAACGCACTGAGGTTTTCAGTTGTTGCTAAGTACCCTGCTAGTCGAGGACATTCAGCTTAAGGACAAAACAAAACAAAACAAGTGTTGGGAGGGAGCACAGCCAGGACAGCTAGCCCAGCTGGCCAACGGGGTATTCCATACCATGTGACGTCATGCTCAGTATATGAATGGTAGGCGTGTTCCAGGAAGTAGCAATCGCTACTTGGTTATCGGTCAGCGCAGGTGGTGAGCAATTGCATTGTGCATCACTCATTTTGTATATTCTATCATTATCATTATTATTTTTCCTTTTCTGTTCTATTAAACTGTCTTTATCTCAGCCCACGAGTTTTTCTCACTCTTACCCTTCTGATTCTCTCCCTGTCCCACCGGGGAGGGGGGTGAGTGAGCGAGCGGCTGCGTGGTATTTGTCTGCCTGCCAGGTTAAACCACAACAATACATTTCCCTTATTCCTAAACAGAAAGCAGAAAAATATACTGCCATTCACTGTGCAGTGTTTGCTATACAATGTACTGATTTTAACTGTACACTGTGTTTTGCAGGACTAAATTAAAATATATAGGCTGAACTGAGTGCACTTTTTTTTCCCCTAAAGTAATCTAATGCTCTAATACATATGAATTTTGACAGCAATGTAAGAAACCAAACAAACCCCAAACAAACAAACACCTCTCCACGCACAAAACCCTGACTTGAATTGCCCCTTCCTCTCAGCAGCTCTGCTTAGTAGTAATTGGCATAGGAATGGTTCTCCCCCATTAAAGTTTCCTATTTCATAAAACAGAGATGAGAATCTCTCTGAACACAATTCAAGTAATTGACTGTCTGCATCCATTTTTGTTGATATATGTCAACGCTACAAAACTAACAGAGCTGTTAATTAGCTAAAGCAATTGTATAGTACCAAAAAAGGCTATCCAAAGCAGTACAGTACATGAAATACTTACTTTTATGCTTGTTACTAAAAAAGTATTTTCTTCTATTTCAAAACAATGCAGGTATCCTACAACACCAAAAAGAAAATCTACCTGCAAGTAAGGTAGATTTTAGACACTGTGACATACAACTCTATATGTTAATACTTTTCAGCTTCCAATTTTAGAGTAATGAAAAATCAAAGTTCATTGAATTACACCATCCAGACTTCTTCTAGGCTGAAATTCAATTAAAGAATCCATGAACTAGTATTTTTTCAGAGCTGCCAAAAAAGAAGTGTAATCATCAGGGTGGAAAACTATTGAAATAATGAAACTATGTTTAACAGTTCTGAACCACAGTACTGGATCCCTGTTATACTCTCAGCCTATTTTTTTGTGTGTACAAGCATATGTTCCAAAGTGCAATACAAATGTCTTTCAGTATGAAAACCTTAATATTCTTTTACTTTTCGCAGTGATATCAGCAACAATTCTGATATACTCATCAACACAAAGAGTTGCTGTCTTCCTTTGTTTTTAACATCCAGTGATGGATATACTGCAACTATTTTCCATTCACTGCTTCTTAGTTTCCAGGTTTTGCATTGAATTCTCTAAGTCTTAGATAGCTGTAGCTTATTTTAATGCATTTCATTCATAATACTTAAACCCACAATGGTTCTTCTTTGACTGGAAGGGCTATTTCTAAATCTCAGTTAAAGCTCACCTGTTCTGATATTTCAGGGACATTTAGCTGTTACATGTCAAAAAAAGAATGACCAAAACCACAACACAGTGAAGTCATCACGACTATACATCCCTCTCTAGAGGCAGCTAAGTAGGTCCATATTTTCTGCTTTCTTCCGTGTGAATGTACTATCCCTTGAGCACAAATTGGAACCCCCAAAGCTAATGCACTTCCTAAGGCATTATCCCCACCTTTCTCATATGCTTCTGCCTCTGTCAGATCAAACACCTGTACAAGCGAGTCTCAGCATAATAAACCCTCTCATCAAGATGAAGCTGCTGCACAAGCTTGAATTTTTACATTCTCAGTCTTGCTGTGAAATCAACATGAACAAGATAGTAGAGCACATCAGTAAAAAATCTGCATCTCTACTTGACTTCACAGATCACAGCATCTCCTGAGATGCCAATATCAATATACCATGAAGAAATATCCCAATGAGCAGTGATACCATAGCTAGCCCTCTTTTCAGACTCAGAACTGAACCAATGTTTTCTGCTGCCCAGTCTATCAGGCGATGCCTGCTTCTGTGGCGCCTCAAACCAGCAGTAATCCAAACTGCCAACATGATGTTCTGTTGTCCATTTTTTTGCACCAAGCTAACAATGCTGACAGCACCTCATATCTTACAAAGCAATCATTGTGTTGAAGATACTTGGGTGGTGATGATTATCTCTGCCTTTTGCCAGCTTTTTTTCTCCTTAATTTTCTTCATTGTTTTAATGACAATTTAAAAGACTAAACAAAATCAATACAAAAATATATTACACTAGCACTAAACACTGGCCATCTAGTTGCACTGATTACACAAAACTGATTCAGTTGAATTTGAATTTCACTGGGAATCCAAAACATAAATGTATGGAAAATTGTGGTAATACATGCTTTATTTTTACTTGTTTGCAAAAAAAGCCATAACTTTATCAAACATTATAAACACTTTCGCTGCTGACAACCCTCTTCAAACATCAACTACTGTAATTTTCCACACATTTACATAATACTGGCTGATTAAGCTGTCAGAATTTTCATTGCTGCTTGCTGCAGAAATCAAAAATAAAAACACAGCATTGGCAGTGGTTTGCCCTCGTAAGATTTTGACACTAGAGCATAAGAAACAGTAAAATGGCTAACCTGAAGCGTATGGGGGAGTATTCTCCTCAATTACTAATTCTCTCATCCACAAGAATTTAGCTTCTTTCTCCCAGTATAAAATCTGCCCCAGCTGGCAGCAACCCACTTAACAACCCAACCCACGGATCTGCAGTCCTGCCTAAAGAGGACCACTGAAGTGGACACCCTCTTCCTTCACAACTCTTACTAAATTACAGGGTCTCTTACTCTGACGATTTAATTCTTATGGGAACTACAAAGCCACATGGCCTGAATCGTCTGGGAACCTAGAGAGCTATTACAAGAACTTAGCCTAGCTTTCTCCTGTGTTATTTCAATGTAAGGTAATGCCCTTCCAGTTTATCAGACACATCTGTTCTGGCTTATAGTGAAGTAGCATTGATACTCATCTCAAGATACATATAGCAAGATATGTTATCATATGAACATACCAGATTTATAACAAAAATTACCATGTAATTATCATTGCTGCCTTTATGTTGCCATGCAGCTTCCTCTCAAAATAATGCATGTTGTCTCACAGCTTATAATTAAATCGTAATCTCTGTAACTTCCACAGTAAGACCAAAGTTTTGAAGTTGAAAGGGAGTTCTACAGAGAACTACCAATAATACAGAACATCTACAAAGCCAAAGAAATACTCTGTTGTAGATAAAAGAGTAGTTTGCATTCCTTTCCTTTCTGTAGAAAAGGGTAAGTACAAGAACTTTTGCTGGTGAACACTTTTTAAAATACAATTTTAAAATATCACAGAAAGATAAAAGTTATCAATCCATCCCCTATAAAATCATCCCAGCTGGTTCCAATACACATTAAATTAATCCAGGCCACATATACCAGTTTAACACTATTCCAAAAAGGAGTTTAACAATCCACGATAATCAACCATGAAAACAGCTGCACTGAAGTTTCCCAAGCCACAAGAATTTATTCTTACGAATTGGTCTTCCCAGCATCAGCAACCAGTTTAAGACATAAATGAACTTTAGAAACACAATTCTAAAGTAAGAACAAATAAAAGTTGTCTAGAATGCTTATATAATCACACAGTGAGAATTCTGGCATGCTTTTCTTAAAAGAACAGCTTAAATTGCCTCTGAACTTCCATTTGAGAACATTCAATTTCTCTGTTGTCATCTTCATAGTAATTTACAATAATTTTCATGGTTCAGAAAAAAAATCTGGTAAACAAGAACATGGATTTTATTTTTCTTCTGAAAAAGGTACAGAATGGTCAGCTACACTGTGATATAGCGTGTGCTTCTACTCTGATTTGCAACTAATCTGTTTTCCTCATTGAAAGCTGTCTTTTTATCTTAGACTGACTTCTCACAGGGGAATTAATGATACTCTTATTAAGCTTATTGTGAAGTGTTAATCACTACACTATAAAGAGAAAAGATACCGTTATAATTTAGTATGCCTTTAAGTATTTTATCTTCATCCAAGATATACCTGTTTTTTCCCTTATACTTTAGCTGTGCATTCTGAAAGTCAAAAAAACCTTTTCTTTTCATCCTTTATAGATTTGGTCTAACATCACTGAAATTAATGCAAAACCTCAACTCTCAATTGAAATCTAAGTAAAACTGTACATTGTTATGTAAATATTTCCTTTGATCTGAAAAAAATGAATAGGTCATTACCTGTAATTCTGGATCTGTCTGGTAAATAAGGCCTATGCCATTTGAGCTATTTGGTTATTTTTATGGTTGTGTTAGAGGCAGGAATGAGATAACTGGAGCTGGAAAGAAAGTGGGGATCATACTGGATATCTAGTGAATGCAACTGTGTATCAACTTCTTACTCTTCATAAAGGTGAAATTAGAGTTACACCATTTCAGAAATAAAATCTGAAATTAAACACCATTGTATGAATGGCAAATTACTGATGCACTGAATTACACTCTGGTGAAGGTTTTGGTGAACCTTCCCATCTCTATACCTATAAAAAGGAAGCTAAAATTACTTTTTCATGACCAGAAGAGAACAGGTGCATCTTTACAAGAAAGGTTTTCAGAAGCGATACTATACTACTGCTCCTATCCAAAGAAACAGGAGGGATATCCATTAAGAGGACTCTGCTACTTCTTTTAACTGGGAATAGCATCTGCTTTACAGCAAAGTGCTGCCTCATGAAACAACAGACTTGGCAAACAGTATAGCTCTGTCCAGCTAAATCTGCAAAAACATGCCTGTGTTGCACAGGGACTTTCTCATTGTTAATAAGAGATGCTAAATGGTTTGTGTGAACTTGAGGACATTATCAACATACCCAATTCTTGCTTCATTTGCCTCGATATATTAATTCTTTCCAAGTTGTAAAAGACTAAAGCAAGATTAACTGTGATGGGGACGAGAGGGGAGGCTCAAAATGTGTTGATATTACTACAGACATCAAGGTGTCTGTACAACCTTGATGAATTATTTCTAAATATAGATGCAGGTAATCAATCTTACAGTTTTTGTCAAAAAGATAACCCCCCCCACCCCCAACCCAGATATTGATTGCTTAACAGTAGGATTATGTTTAAGAATGATAAAAGGCATTTCAGTCAATGCAAACTGTGGCCACAGACATGCTGAGGCACATGCAACAAAAAAGTGGTTTTTTGTTTTGATATATTTACTTCTCTTCCTCTACTTATTTTTTTGATTACAGTTTGCAGTTATCTTTTAAAATAACAAATAAATAAGGGTTAAGTTTTGCAAAAGCAGCACCTCACAAGCAAGTACGTAGGCAAAAAAGGGGGAAAAGAGAATCATGGGCATGCTATGAAATGAGTGATTTTTCTACAGGTTGTAACACTGATATAATGGCTGTATTATAAAGACAACAGATAATATTCTTTTATATTAATTATATGCTGTCATTTAAAAGTTAAGTAGCGGTTCAAATCACAAGGTGACTTCAACAGTATTCACAGAAAATGCCAGCAATATGGTGCCAAATATCTGACAAGAATTGATGCTAGCAGTTTTGAGCCTCTCACAATGTATCCACCGAGAACCTAGTTACTTGAACAGTACAACTACCACTTATCTACAATGAAGGCAGTTACTGCTTCACTGGCAAAGAAATTCAGAAACCCAAATAAAACTATGTATCTAGTTTCTTATGCAATGCAAATTTGTATTAAAGGACAGGTATCAAAGTTGACAAAATGTAATGTGTTTACTCTTTATAGGCAGAATCTTTGTAGATTTCACATGTACGTTTTTCTTAATAATGCTACAAATGCCTTCATGCCCACTTAGAAAAACATCAACAAAACAACAAAGACCTGAAGCCAGATTTGCTACAACAGTAAATCTATGTATATACATGAGATAAAGAATTTCTGAAATGACAAAAAATAATATTCAGCACTCCCAAACCCTGCACCTTCAACTTTCCACAACTATATTATAAACAAGAAAGACAAATGTATAAGAAATTTATTCTTAGTTTTATTATAAATATTAATAAATGGCATCTATAATATATAAATAAGATGTATATATGCTGTATCTATACAGAGTCTCCAAATTACACAAGTGTAAGTGTTTTAGCATATCTCATGATACTGCATGCCCAAGAAGAATCCTTCATAATTCCTTTTATTTGTTTCTTAGATGCTAAGTAAAATGAAATAAATGGCAATGGAAGTTTAAGTTCCACATACTGTTTCCTCTCCTCTGAAATGTGACTGCCTATTGAGATATTTCTGAATGTTACTCCACAATGTTAGCAGTATGGTTATCTGGGGATCAAGGGTGAGCTCCATGTATGGTTAGACAAACTTTAAGCCCAGTTACTACCATGTAATTTAATAAAAAAGTACTTAGAACAATGAATAACATGAAGTCAAGGTAAGCTGAAAGTCTATTCTAAAAATAATTAGATCATACATTAGCTATACACTCAGCTCAAAATATATGATGGTAATAGATCTGTGTCTTGAGGCGTGATAACAATTATTGTGGGCTCACACTCATGCTTTCCAATTAGAACCAATGTCGCCCTATGTGACAAGTAAAATATCTAAGAATTAGGAAACCTCAACAAAAACAAAACAACATCTTTTGCCACCTTATTCCTGGTGAATATCAGTTCATATCAATTGGAACTAAGTCACGAGTATGCAACATGCCAACTGACTTTCTCTCCTGATGTCAATGGGAGATTATCATTCTTGTTTGCACCTATTAACTGCTTAAACCTTCTGTTTGCATGATGGCTGCAACAGACTTTGAATCTCCTGGATTTCCTAGGTGTGTAATCTAACCATTACACAATAACCAAAAAGGCAGAGACCTTTGTGCTTTGGTCAGTCACCCTTCCAATTTGTGTTTCTAAGAAAGTGGTTTTTAATTGTGTGCCTAAATGTAAGACTGAAACATGTCGGCCCACAGAGGCGTTTGGGGCTTAAGAATCCAGCCACACAGTGACACTGATTACAAGCTGAAGGCCATCCCCACTCACGATACAAGTTGTATTTCAAACATGTCTCCCTTCATTTACCCATCATCAGCTGCCTTAGGTGCCCCAGTTAGCAAATCTCTCATTTGCATTCTTGAATTTCTGGTTTATTCAGGGCCATAACTCTTACTGCTGGACTGTCTGACATAATTATATCCTGGTATCTGTTTAATTTGCATGTGAAATTCTATGTTCACAGCATGTAACATCTTGTCCTAAGTACTATTTAAAAGTTGCTCAGTGATTCAGACTATTAGAAAAATGGATTAATTAACAGAATACTAGTAATATGTTAGTAACTGTGAGGCAACAACAGGTCACTACTTATCATCATGTAAGAATTTCAAATATTTTGAAAATAAATTATTATTGAAAAGGATAGTGCAATTCTCAGCTAAATAATTATTCCTCTTATAACATCATTCAATCTTATTCAAAATTTTAAAGTATGCACAATATGGAACTATACTGCTCTTATACTGTGAAAACAGAGATTTAAAAAATGATTCATTGTCCTGTCAGACTATCTGCCTAACGCCAGACAAATTCTGTTAGCATCTTTCAGCCTTCCTCTCTCCAAAATATTGGTAATAAAAATACTCTTCCCTCTCCTACCTTCTATCACATTGTATTGGAAAGAAAAACACAGGAAGAGGCACTATCTCTACTACAGTGATTTTACAGTGTATATCTGTGATATTTAGTAAAACAGGGGTCAACTGTTTTTTTTTTTTTTAATTAAAAAGAAGGACAATGTCCCCATGCTGTAATATAAATAGTGTCAATAGTAACAGGTATATTTGGTCCTGGACCGCACAGATACCTCCCACACTAATTTCACAGAAGTCAGGCTTCCACCTGAAGCCAGGCCTGCACTCCACATTCTTTCATATCACTTCCAAACATTTCAGCCCTTGTGAATGGTACTTTCTGGAATCTCATTATAATAGATTATGCATGTTTTATATGTTGCCTCAGAGAACTGCATATTTTAATACACACACATCTCATCAAGAAATACTAGATCTGCCAGTTTTACTTTATCTACCCTTCATAGATAACTTGCCTTCTGAACAGAACTGAAGAGATTTTAAGTGATTTTAATACAGGAAGAAATCCAGCAGCTGGAGCCAACTGTTAAAAAATTTGAAGTCCTATTAATTTTTTATCACATGTCCAAAAGGACACTGCTCTGTGTAGATTATACAGGCATATTTAAATAAGTTTAGGAAAGAAGCTTCAGATATTGTTCTCAGAATAATTTTAAGTAATGGATAATGATGCCCATGAAAAGATGAGTGAGAAAAAAATGCTAAGAAAAATCTATTTTGATCAACCAACCAACTACACAAGCGTGTCAAACACATGCATTTTCATTTCTCTAAGAACAGGTTCAACGAAGCATTAAAGAACATATTACCACAGAGACAGCTGTATTCTAGCATACCAAATCAGGAGACATACAGGTTACTTTCCTGATTTATGTATCCCATAGCATCTTCCTGCCAATGCTGAGTCCCATGACAGAGGGAGCAGACTAATTCTAAAGACATATGCTATACCTCATCTTTTCTCAAAATCTCAAGCCATTGTGATCATGGTAGAATCTGACACAGAAACTAAAAGATTTACAGTGCTAAGCCTTGCACATTGCAAAGATTTGCAAAGATGCCCAAAGCAGCACTTATTTCATGTACTTACTAATTGTACCATAAAAGCCAAATCAGTCTGTTTACAGTGATGAAACCTCACAAAAGTTAAATGGCAAAAGACATTTATTCTATATTTTTGACCTTTCTCTTTAAATTCTCAACACATAGGACAAATTCTTTATGTTCCCACAGCAGCTGGGGTCTTTTTTTCCTCTTTCAAAGGCTTCCCTGCCAAAAAACTAATACTACTCACTTACTGCACACTTTTACTCAGTGTTCACCAAAACTTGAACTGCATCTCAGAAAACATCATTACTAAATAGCAAAATTTGTAACAGTATTCCCTACCATATTGTTAAAAAACCTTGAAATGACAAATGAAAGCTCCAGATCCCTTGGTACATGAACAAAAAGCACTGCTGGTATAGAAATGAAAGAAAATAAAGTTAAAAGTCACGTTAAAAGATTTCAAGCAACAATAATCACAGTCAAGCTGAAAGCAAAGTTAATTTTTCAATAGTCTATCACTAAGGATCAACACACATCTAGATAAAAAAGCAACAAGCTGCAGCTTACCTTGAATAAGTTTAGTGGCATATCCTCTCACAAAGCAAAAGCATTCTTTAGTCCAAAAAAATGCATGAAAAGAAAATGTGTGGTCCAAGTCACCACTCACAAAGAACATGGCTGAATCCACCTAAGACTTACATGGATCTTAAAGGCAGGGATAGTGACCTGGACTAGTAAATCGGTGAAAATATTATTTATGCTCTTATTACCAAATTACTTAATTATTACTGCTTGTTAAATTAACAAGAGCAGACCATTATCAATGGTGGGGCAGGACCAGTTAGAAGAGTTCAAAATAGAAAATAAGACTGCTTCCTTGGAATGACCTAGGTTCTGACACTATCTTTTTCTGAGCATATTGTCGTTACATACCTTATCTAAAGTCAGAGATACTTCGAGAAAAGGAAGCAATGAACCAAGCTGCCACAGGAAACTGTACAGCCAGTTTTTCTAGGAACATTCCTGTTTCTACTAAGCTACCTATTAAAGGAAAGTTAGGAATAATTACATCAAGCCTGCCATGATGCAGAACAATAGAACAAATGATGCATTAGAAATACCTTTCAATCTAAATAACATTAAGAACAAAAAATCTGTTGCATTTCTGTGTAAATAGGATCACTTCTAATGCTGAACCAGAAACTGTATTTGCATCCCAAATTAGATTTTTTTGATAAAACACATTTTTTCCACTGATACTGAGCTATCACTCAAAATAGCCACTCTTTACAGAGTCTAGGAAAGCCATCAAGATTCATTTTACTCACTGAAACTAAAATAAACAAAATATACCATTCATGGGCACATAGGACTTTATCCCCTGTTTTCCTGGTCCACTTATATACACAGTTACCAAAAGAAAAAAATTAACACAGGTCCTTGGTTGTCTTGTAATTGTCCATCATTTCACAGCCCACACACAAGATCAGGGAAGAAACATAAAAAAGCTACCATTCATGTACATGTTTAGATCATTTAGGGAACAGAAATTATTATATAAGCCTTAGCACAGACTCACTCAATATCCTGTGTTTTCCTGCTTTAACACTGGCTAGATCAAGACAGAGCACTGGATGTAACCAGTGCCCTAGATACTGTATGTTTTCTATTGCCATTTAGTATCAGTTTGTTGCTATGTACAAGAACTGAGTTTCTTCCCTCTCTACTCGGCACTTGTAAGACTGCATGTCGAGTACTCAGACCAGATTTAGATCCCCTCATGACAAGAGAAACTAACAGAACTGGAGTGAGTTCAGTGGAGGGCCACAAAGATCACTAGGGGACTGAAGCACATGAGGTATGAAGAGAGGCTGAAAGAGTTGGGTGTGTTTAGCCTGGAGAAAAGAAGAGCTGGTGAAAGAAGCTAGTTTCAGTCTTCCACTAGTGAATGGGAATCACAGAAGAGACAGTGTTGTTGTTTAACCCGGCAGGCAACTAAACACCACACAGCCGCTCACTCCCCTGCCCCCCTCCCAGTGGGTTGGGGGAGAGAATTGGGAAAAAAAAGTAAAATTTGTGGGTTGAGGTAAAGACAGTTTAATAGGACAGAAAAGGAAGGGAAAATAATAATAATAATGATGATAAAAGAATATACAAAATAAGTGATGCACAGTGTAACTGCTCACCACCCGCTGACCGATGCGCAGCCAGTTCCCCAGCAGCGGCCCCCCAGCCAGCTTTCCCCTAGTTTATATACTGAGCATGATGTCATATGGTATGGAATACCCCGTTGGCCAGTTTGGGTCAGCTGTCCTGGCTGTGCCCCTCACTGGAAGGGCACGAGAAGCTGAAAAGTCCTTGACAAGTGTAAGCACTACTTAGCACAACTAAAACATCAGTGTGTTATCAACATTATTCTCATACGAAATCCCAAAACACAGCACTATACCAGCTACTAGGGAGAAAATTAACTCTATCCCAGCCAAAATCAGGACACAGAAACAGACTTTTCTCAGAGGTGAGAAGAGATAATAGGTTAAGTCAGTGGACAGAAACTGCAACAATGAAATTTTTTACTGGTCATAAGAAAATAATTGACAAGAAGTCAATTGACGACAAGTAGGTGGTCACCTACTTGAACAGGTTGTGGAATCTCCATCTTTGAAATTACTTGAAACTTGACTGGGAACAGCCTTTAGCTTTCATGGTAACCCTGCTAAACCCTTGGTTTAGCTTTCATGGTAACCCTGCTTTGAGCAGAGGATTTCACTAGGCAATTTTCAGAGGTGCTTTCCATTCTGAAGTATTCTATGATTGTCCTCATTGCACACTATGTCCTGAAGTTATTTCTCAGCACTTACGGACTTGCAAAATGTCATTTAATCATAGAATCATAAAGGTTGGAAAAGACCTCTAAGATCATCGTGTCCAACCGTCAACCCAACACACCATGTCCACTAAACCATGTCCCTTAGGGCCTCATCTACACGTCTTTTAAATACCTCCAGGGATGGTGACTCCACCACTTCCCTGGGCAGCCTGTTCCAAGGCCTGATCACTCTTTCAGTAAAGAAATTTCTCCTAATATCCAATCTTACAATGCATAGGGCAATGGGATCTCATTTCCAAAGGTATCTGAAATTAAGTTCAAATAAACTGAAAGGGTTTTTTAAGCAATACTATGAAAAAACCCCAAACAAAAAAATCAAATGTGATGATCAATCAGCAGATCAGATTCTCCTTCAGGTAGTTCTCTGTGATATCTGATATCTTACTACAGATTTTTTTTTCTTTTTTTAAATTGTAAAACCTAAATATGAAATGGAATAGACAAATTAATTGTTGCCTGTTCAGGCTGCATACAGGTATCATAGCTGAAAGTCATTGGCTGTAAAAAGCACTTTAATTCAAACCGTATACAAGACAAGCAAATAGTACAAAAATATAATCGGGTTTTGTGAGTTTTAAAATCTTAAACAAAAAAGAAAGCTGTGCAGAATACCACAGCTTCCATGATAAATGCCACCATGAATTCCTGAGAGAAACAGAAAACTGGTCCAAAATATCACTCTTTTTATGGCCGTATTGTTATCCCTGATTGCTCTTGTACAGAAGAGCTTTGCAACCTCCCACTCACACATCTAACAGAAACTTCTCACCAACAGCACACACCCGCACTGAGGGATTTTACTGGAAAAATCTTCAACCAAATACAAAGGAACACACAGCAGACTGTAAATTCTGGTTACAAAAAGCAGTAAAGAAGAATTCATTGGGTGTATTGACTGTTAACTAGCTTAAATACCATTTATTTTGAATAAATGCACTGTATATATTCCTTCTTTAGGGAGTTGCTTCTAGTAACACCTCTATCTCCTAAAATACAGGGTATGAGAACCCTTTTAGAATACTATCCAGTCACCTCAGGGCAAAACCAAATTCAATATGAAATCTCACGTAACAGGAACATTGGTTATAAAAAAAAAAAAAAAAAAAAAAAACAACCCAGCCATTCTTTCAATACTTTGTCATGTTGCATTATCAGTCTTCAATTGTGATTCTCACAAATGCAAAGATAACATTGAGCAACCAACAATAAATTGAAAGAAACGCTTAACATGTAAAAAGAATAAGCTGCATGTTATACTAAGCATACTGTAGACACAGTACAACGGAACACTCCTGAAAGCTGATCTATATGACGCGTTACTATAACAGTTATCTTACTCACACAGATATGGCCCCTTAAGACACCGCTTTTTTTTTTTTTTTAAATCTTCCAAGAGTAGGTGAACTCTATTCTATGCACATTTGTCAAAATCAGATCAGAGATTTTCATAATTGGCACTCTCTCAGCCTGTCATTTTCTTCACTTGCAGTCAAATGACATTGAAAAAGGGATTGAAATACTTTCATATGTTTGAAAGCATCAAAAACTCTTATTTCCACTGTAATCCCTGTAAGTGAGTGCCAGCTTTAGTGAGGACAAGCAACAGTGAGTGCTACCGCCTTTTCTGAAGTATGTTTTGGTCTGTACATAGGAAGTAATGATTATTAAGCAGTAATCAGTAAAAACAGAAACACAACCTATATGGTACCATTCTTTCTGAAATTTGCTAATGCTGAAGAACCTCTAAAACAGAAACAGTCGTCGTATTTTTTTTCCACTTACAGCTACCTCAGTGTTGATAAAAACTGCTCCCCCAGTAGCTGCCTGTGGTAATAGCCTGGGAAAGCAAAACTTCAGAAAGATTTAAGATGTACAAAAACAAATCACAAGAGCATAGAAGCTTGTGATTTAGTGGAATAAAAAAAAAGTCCCTGAACATAGCTGTAACAATCTCTCAGGACAACAATAACAATTAAAACCCTTTTAAATAGCTTTTACAGAAAGCTCTACAAGGCTTCTCTACACATGCACATACATACGATCCGTATGCTAATTGCATGAAAAATTACATAAAAATTGATTTACTCATGCAGAAAGGTGTTTTTTTGTGTGATAAACCACCTTAAGAGTAAAAGAATGAACTCACAGACAGAGATTGCATCTACTTGAATCTTGAGTGTCGAGACAAATGGATGATTGGGTACAAAAGTAACAAATCTTTGTTATTATTTATTTAAATAATAAATTATTTAAAATAATCTATTAATTATCTGGGATTAATAAAAAAACCCAGATAGTCTGATTTCACATTACCACCATTATGGTAGGGAGGACTAGCAACTGAAAAGAGAGAAATATCACCAGTTACCTTGATGTTAGGTGGTTTTGTTTTTTAAAATCAAGGAACTGTGTTGAAGGAGCTCTATGAGAAGATGAAATCTAAGCAAATAGATAGTAGGAATATTTCTTCCACAATTATATGGTACCTTTTACTTATTTTGGAAAATCAATTACATGAACTGAGGATGTCCTTGGAACAAAATAACATAATTTTGACTTTGCAATTTACCAGAAGTTGTGCTAATGCCAACTTGCACAGCATAGAAAATCCCACCTGGAAAATAAAGTATTCTGTTCATTTCTATACCTTTATTTCATCTTGATTTGCCCTAGGTATTAGATGTTCCAGTTTTCTATGGATCTTCTATACGTGGATAGCATTAAAAATTGAATTCCATGTTTTAAAACTTCCCACGACGTTGAATTACTATTAACCCATTTGATTGCTTCACTGTCTTACCCTGCAGTGTATACTCTTTACCCTGCAGTATATACTCTTAATTTTCATTATCTGGAACATTTTACAACTTGTGTTTTTCCTGTTGACAGGCAAGAAATACAAGTTGTAGAAGCATTCCTGTAAAACATGTTAGGCATCACAAGTATTACGTGATCAAGTATACTTTGGAAAGGATCATAGAAATAGATTAGAAAAAGATAGGAGTCCTTGTGCTTCTAAGCTTAAAGTGTCTGCAGGGATTAGGAAGAAGTTTACCACTGCTGAGTTTGGACATATTCTCTTATCTGATTTCAAGCTCTTTTGACAAAGCAAGCAAAACATAGCAATGAACTAAATGGACTGTGTGTCAAGCATAAACAATCTTACCAGGAAGTACAGTAAGCAAAGCTTCCATTGACAACAGTATAGTTATTTGGACGACAGGACCCACATCTAGTTCTTCTTTAAAGAAAAATTGTCATTATTTCTGGCCTTTTAATCTGGCCTTGAAATGACACAATATTCAGATATAGAGACAGATATAATATAATGGAGGAAGAGGAACAAACTAGAAGGCCTGAACACATCTTCTTTAGTTATAAATTTTATCTTTAAAGGTATGTCTTGAGTGTCTGTATGAAAAATGTAATTATAGTTCAGAACTAGCAGCATTTTCTTTAGTTACTGAAAGTAACAAAAGGAGCCAGTGATAAAGCACAGCGTGAAAAAGAAATACTATGAATAGTATGTACTTCATTTTTTAAATAGTTTCAATATATTTAAGTTTCTAAACCTATATCTAACAAACACATGGAGTCATACCCTAAGAATATCCTTTGTTGGAGTGTTTTCATTAAAGAATCTATTTCACTGCCTTTCTCACTCCTGCAGTATTTTAGTGAAGTGAGTAGGAAAACCTTCATTTCTAATTTTTATTTTCATTACCCTTCAGTGCCATCAGCAAAACTATTGCTTAGAGGCTTTTCTTGTCAGCTTTATCAGACAAGTTTACTTAAGACATTGTTTTTGTTATAGCCACTGAGCTTCAATCTGCACCAGTGTTTGTTCTTACTTCCTCTGCTCTTCTGTGACTACTTAACAGAATCATTATTTCAAAAGGTAGAATAATCACTGTTAGACTCATTCTTATCTTGAATACCTGTCAGCTGTCCTGAACACGTTCAGCTTAGAAAAATATAGAATGATCTAAATTTTTCCCATCCTTTGACTAGGATAAAATTGAGTGATTTTCAATCACATTATGAAATATAGGTTCTTTAACTCCATTGTACTGAAGCCATAATGTGCATAGAAGAAAGTACTTCAGAAAAGCCCTTTGGCTTTCACAAGATAATTTAACATCTGAAATGACTATGTTAAAGAGCTTGTGCCAAATAATAAAATAAACCAAATGCCATCCATATCCTTAGAAGTTACCTCTCTTTAGAGAAAAGTTTCTAATAAGAATCATCTTAAAAAAAAAAATTCCTTACAGTATTGTTTTAATTATTAATTCCAATATAATATTTTTATTATAAAGCTGCTAATAAGCTATTTTTCTATGCAACTGCTGAAAGTATGTTTTTGCATTATATTTCAGAAAGCTGTGCTTAGTATTAGATACTGTGTGTATTTTATAGACACTGTCATTTTCTACTGAAGTTGAAACACTATGTAACTTTTCAGATGACAGCAGTAAAGTTGCATTCAGTCATGTGCACTGAGATGACAAATCTCGATTAAATTCGTATTTCTGAAAGCCTTCCATCAATCATAGATGAGACAAATCCAAACCTTGATTCTTCCAACACCCCAAACTTCCAAATTCATACTCACAGTAATTATTGAATGTTAAGGAAAACTGGCCTTGTATTTTGGATTTAGATCAACACAGAGAAAAGGAATTCAGTAGCATACTGAAGAGCAGCTGTGAAATTACTTTCCTTCCTTCCCCAATTTATTTCAGTTTAAGTAAAATGAGGGGGGTGTGTGTGTATATATATATATATATATATAAAAAAAAAAAACTTTCCGTCATCAGTATTAAAGAACTGCCTCCACTTCAGCACATAGTTCCTTTTCCCATCATCCCTATGACGTTTTAAACAATAGAGTAAAACATTATTTCTGCCAAGGACTACAGCTTGGAAGAGAAAGGATGCTGCAAGTCCTGAGTGACAATGAATTGCACAGAAAAACTTGCACTGTGCCCTTACCATAAAGCAATCACCGTATTTTTGTGAAACTACACAGTTAGGTTAGTCTGTCTTTATTCAAGGAGACTAAAATAGGATTTATTAAAAAAGCAAGACAGTAAGTAGAATATACTCCGCCTAACTAAATGGTGTTACTGGATATTATTAGTTACAATCCTGTTAGTTATGTAACAATCTTATACATTCGCGGCATAAACATTTTAATATCCTTACAGTATCACACTTAAAGCATCCTCAGAGTTAGTGCTCAGCCTCACTACTTCATTAAATGCCTAAAACATAGTTTGAACTATAAGAAATCGCTTTCATATTACTTTCTAATGGCAGTCTACTCTGTTCATCCTTGCTTTTTTAAGCTTTAAATTGTAAAAGGCACATCTTATACTGTAGCCTCAATCCTGCATAGGATTTGACATAAATTTCCTTTTTTATTTTGAGTGCAATGGATAATTTTTTTCTGACTCTTGTTGGATTTTTCAGCTGCGATGGTGTACAGAGAGTATAGGGGAGCAGGGGGGAAGAACGCATTTTCCCAATTAGTTTCTTAACATAATGTAGTATCACATGGCTTATACACACCTTTCTCCCCATAATTTTATTAGATTATCTTCTCACATGATTCTGAATCACCTGTGCTTGCCATCTGATTTCTAACACTTTGATCCTTATCTGTCTTTTGAAAAGCAATTCACCTAAGTGAACTCCTATACATGAATCTGGTAAGGTTTTGTAAGACATGAAAATTCCTTAATTTTTACACTCCAATCATTTGTACTTCTTCAATTCATTTTGCTCTTGCTAATACCCCTTTTCAGTAATTGTCTAGGTCATTTGCCTGAGGCAAAAGCATCATTACATCTCAGACTTGGAGGTATCCCACACCCATCTTGCTTGAAAATGACTATGTTTCGACTTTAATTTGAAATGAAAGCTTCATCAAGCTTCTGCTGTAAACACTGGGTTTATCATGATCCAAGACAGACACTTTAAGATGTTATCAATAAACGAGATAAAATTTCTATTGGCCTATTGGTAGTTCTATTGTATTAGTCAAAACCAGACAAGCCAAAATATGCTTGAAAGCTATTCTGGCTCTTACTTCAGATCCTCTTTATTGGTTTATAGGCTGATATTAACCTCAGCTCATGCATAACCAGTCTGCTGCTTTTTCACTAGATTTAATTTGTAGACCTAGTTTGTCTTTAGAATGCTTTGATGCCCTTTATGTTCAAGTCTTAAAACTTGCATGCTCAATTTTCATGGTGTAATTATTCTGAAAGCCTTCCTTGATAGCTTTATATGATGATTGTGTAAAAAACCTGTAAACTCTGTTTTAGAAACTTCTCTTCAGATTATTTCAGTCAGTATTTCTGTAGACTGTTCCTCCTGGCACCAGAGATTGTACTGTCTCTCAGAAAGTATGAATTTTGCTTTCTGCTCTAATTTGTTCATAATGCTCTGTAACTCTGCTACAGCCAGTCTCCCTTAAGCTATAACTAATACCAGGACCTCTCCTGATGTCAGTAGTGGGTATGGATGGTATCGCTCAGAAAATTATGAAAGAAATGATGCGACTGGTTGCACTTTGGTCAATTATTTTAACCAGGTGGATAGAACAGCTGGTTCATTTGTGTAAGGACATTTCCTTTTATTCATTAAATGTTTCTGACGTTTTAAAAATCCTTATTGAACAAGAAACATCAAAGCATAAAAAGAATATAAAAGAACTTCTACCCTTCTTAGGCAGTTTTTGTTTCACCCTAAATAAACTGTCAGTTCAATGAGATTTTTTTCTTATGCTGTAGTGTTATCTATATTAGCTAGGTAAATTTATACTTTATCTAGGAAACAATAATAAAAAAAAAAAGGCACAAAGCTACCTACTATTCCCATTGGTGAAAAACACGGAGGAAATATTTCAAGACTGTCCTTCAATTTTCTTTCACTATGTAATGTTCTGCTAATGACTTAATAACTAGCAAAAAGAAAGGTGATTAGACCATTTCAATTTTTAAAGAAGGAGATTTAAAAAAAGATTGCAGAAGTTTTCTTAATGAAAAACACTTTTTCTCTTTCAATTCCATGCATGAAATTAAACAACTTTGTGAACAAGACAATAGCTGTTTTTCTTATTGCTGTGCTAGGCATACTCCACAGAAATGCACCTCATTTTTGCTCGATTTCTGTGTTTGAGCCTTTCTCCTCAAACAGTTCAGCCAGTAAAAAATACCATCACGCTAACCACACGTAACCACAGATTGAATTATCCGAAACCGAGCCCCCACATAAACTCCTTCATGTACCTGAGGGAAGAAAGGTGGCTGCTGTACGCGTACGGCTGCATCCGCCCGCCCCAGGCCGGGCCGCCATGGCGAGGCACGGCCGGGCTGGTCAGTCAGCGAGTCAGGCGCCGCCGCCAGCCGGCGCACTGAGCATGCGCGGCAAGGGAAGGTTCTAGAGCGCCGGGGCGCGGGCGGGAGGGTGCCGCGCAGCGCGTGCGGGCGGGAGGGCTGGGCTGGGCTGGGCTGGGCTGGGCTGGGCTGCCTGCCTGTGTGGAGACTCGTGGGCGGAGAGGGCGTCGGCGGCTGCCAGGAGGGAGAGCTGAGTCGGAGGTGAAGCGTCGCCCTCGAAGGCCGCCTTGGGGGTAGGGTTATTTCTAAGCCTTTTCATTTGAGGTGCATCGGCAGGTGAGGCTGCCCCCTGCCCTGTTAATTCAGAGCAATGCTTAGTGGGTTAGTCACAAAGCAGAGTGCTGGAGGTGGGAAGCGTTGTCCTGTGCCTGCCTTGCTTCTCTGTCCCTGGGGGGAGGTCAGGCACCAAGTGCTTATCTTGCTTTTCAGAGGTACGTGCAGACATCTGGAAATATCTGGAGAGCAGCAAACTAACTGTGAATACCTTGTCTGGATGTTAAAGAAAGTGTTTCTTTTGTAAGATAAATAATTTTGCAGTGTGTTGGTGTTTGTTTGGCTTGGTTTGGTTTGGCGTGTGGTTGGTTTGGTTTGGCGTGTGGTTGGTTTGGTTTGGCGTGTGGTTGGTTTGGTTTGGCGTGTGGTTGGTTTGGTTTGGCGTGTGGTTGGTTGGTTGGTTTGGTTTGGCGTGTGGTGGTTTGGTTTGGCGTGTGGTGGTTTGGTTTGGCGTGTGTTTGTTGGTGTGGTTTGGTTTGGCGTGTGTTTGTTGGTGTGGTTTGGTTTGGCGTGTGTTTGTTGGTGTGGTTTGGTTTGGCGTGTGTTTGTTGGTGTGGTTTGGTTTGGCGTGTGTTTGTTGGTGTGGTTTGGTTTGGCGTGTGTTTGTTGGTGTGGTTTGGTTTGGCGTGTGTTTGTTGGTGTGGTTTGGTTTGGCGTGTGTTTGTTGGTGTGGTTTGGTTTGGCGTGTGTTTGTTTGGTTTGGTGTTTACTGCAAAGTTGGAGTAGGTGAAGTAGTGTTGTGCTCAGCTGGGTCTAGCCTTTGCTGCTGACCAAGGCACGCCTTTGCCTTATGGCTCAAAGGGATGGTGTCATGTTTGATGTAGAGAACAGACACATCGCAGGTCCTTACTGTTTTAGGAAGTTCTAAGAGGAACGGGTTAAAAAAGCTGTTTTGTTTGTAGTCTGTGTGGTGAAGTAAGCTAAAAAAAGATACGAGACCTACAATTCTGCGTTATTTTAAGTAGCACTTTTTTTTTGTAGGAGATTTTTGTTCCATCGTCCATTGTTCTGGATGTTTGATCACCTCCAAAGCATGTTGTGCACTATATCTTTCTATACTGTTACTTTAGCATTTTCCACAGAGCAATATGTCCTTTTGCTACCCTAATAAAAAACCTCTAAAAGTGTGGGGTTTTTTTTCCCCAGGGTGTGAGGTAGTTTTCTGGTTACCACCTTTTCCCAACTGTAAATAACGTCAGCCTTCCTTTCCCAAAACTTCAGCACAACAAAGCACGCAGCTGCACTACTGAGTTCTGTGCGTGATAAATTTTCTAGCAGTGGTGCTGCTTACAGGGGCAAGCGCTCATACAACAATCAGTGTCAGTACTAATACTGAGCAAGTGCTCCCCCATTACTATTTCTGAGACTAGGTTTATAATTAATTCTTCATGTTCTGTTAGATTGGGGTTTGTGAGAGAGGTAGACTCTAATTCTGAACCCTTATGTGTCTCATTTTCTCAGAGGTTCTAGTTTTCATTGTATTTTTTGCAATTCTTGGTGCATTAAAATAGTTCCTAGATAAAATGTTTGGACTAGAAATGTGTTCCTTGATCTTGTGATATTGGAAGGTATTGACTCTACTTGCAGAAATATCATGTCTTTCATCATGCCAAATATCAGTCAAGTTTCTGTCCCCCCAGCTGGGAAAGTGTTGAGAATTGCACTTGTCATTACCACATCTCATTATTTAAGGTTGCAGTAAAGAAACTGGCTAGCTTTTCAAATATTATTTGTGAAGCATTTTTGTTTGCCTTATAAAATCGAGTGGTAGTTAAGCTAATTTTTTTCCTCCCCTTGAAGTGTCAGTGAGCACACATACGTGTGTGTATGTATGTGTACACACACAAAATTCAAAGCCCAGTTTTAATAGCTACTATTTATATTTTAACAAATCCAATCTATCTGCGTAGATGGTAAAGAGAAGAGGTTGCCAACTGCTTGTGAGTAGTTGCCATCCAGAAATTACCCAAAAGTTAACTGCAGAAGAAAGCGTGCTTCTGTTAGACATTTAAGAAAAAAATTCAGAAATATGTCCAACACAGAAATACGTGGCTAGGAACAGAACACTAAAACTGCAGCATTGACTAGAATTTGTTGTTCAGGCTGTAGCTCTCATTTTGAAGTAGAGTGCTACTGAATTTGAACTTTGAATTTCGATTGCTTGACTAACCAGCAGTAGCAAAAATAGATTAATGGCTTTTTTTGAATGGTAGCATATCATACTTACTACTAGACAGAGAAACTTGAAGCTACATGCAGAGTGAAGGAGGATGAAGTGCTTTGAAGGTAATTTAAAGTAGACCTGAATCCATGCTTGTATATCCAACATGAACACTTATTAATCTTCATGTAAAAACTTAGATCCCTCTCAGCTCCTTTTCTATTTTTTTTCATCATCTTTTCCTTTTTTTTTTTTTCTTCTTTGGCAGTCACACTTGTTTGCACTCCCATTAGTGGAACATAAGCAACAATCACAGGCTGCCACATGGGTAGCTTTCCTGAGGATATACTTGTTTTCTGAGGACATACCACTACCTCAAGAATGATTTGCAAATTCTTTGTAATTCAGGAACACTGATAAAAGGCAGCTTGCTAGTGTAGAGATGGTGGGGGAGTGAACTAGACACTTTATAATACCAATTAATTCACAGTAACCGTATACAGTTTTATAATTGGATTCTGAAAACATAAATCAACAACTCCTTCTATAACTAAATGAGAAAGGGAAGCATGAGCAAAGACAATTTCTAAAGTTGGCGTTAGCTTTTAGTAATAATCGGCAGTATCCTGGACTAGGAAGGAAGATCATATGCTGATCATCAAGTTGCCAGCCTTCGGAAAAGGCATCAGATCACAGAAAGTGAGACTTCTGAACTTGATTCAGACAAGTACATAAACTTTGTTAAATCTGTCAAGAAATGCTTTTATTTCAATTTTTTTTTTTTTATTTTGTCTACCAGTCTCGGAACCAAATTTAAAGAGAACTTATGAATTTGTGAATGCATGTCAGGCTGCAAATAGGCTAGGTCTCTGAATCCTCCTGATGGCATACAAAATCTATGCAATTTTAAATATATGTGCT
This sequence comes from Calonectris borealis, assembly GCF_964195595.1. Classification (NCBI taxonomy): domain Eukaryota; kingdom Metazoa; phylum Chordata; class Aves; order Procellariiformes; family Procellariidae; genus Calonectris; species Calonectris borealis. The sequence goes on along the minus strand of NC_134324.1, from coordinate 6,337,950 downwards.
GTGCTTTTCATCCTGGATTGGCTACTGTTTGGTTTCGGTTGCTTCCAGAGTTAGTCTTAGTTCTCCAGCTTGTCTTTCCACCCCCCCCCCCCCCCCAAAATCTTGGTAAAACAATACATTCTTTTATGAACACATTTTTTTGTTAACCTCACTACTGTTTTTAAACTGGAAAATTCACTTTTGAAAGGGCAAATCTGTAAGTGCTGTGATGATCTGATACTCTTTTGTTGGAGTTGAGGGACAACATTTGCATTGATCATGAAAAGTAAAAAGATGTTTGGAGAATATCAGTGCTTTGTAACATCAGCTGTTGTTGAGAGCACCTTCCAAAGTTCTGTCTCCATTGTTTTTTCCAGAAAGTTTGTGTGTCTTAAAGCTTATGACATACACTTTCCACTAAAGACCAAGTTTATGGGGAAGCTTCCATTTTGGGATCATCACAAAATACAACATTTATCATGATTAACACAACTCTTGATTTCTGAGGACAGAACAAACATACCAACCCAGAATATGCTGATAGTAATAATAATAAAAAATCCTTTTTTCTTCTCTGGGAGTGTGCTTATAGCCAAAGATTTACCACTTACACTGAAGTTTGGTTTTCCCACTTAATAAGGATTACATCATACCACCCAGGATGGTATTAAAATATTTAGTGCTCCCATGACCTATTCAGTATCAGTGCTTTAAAAGAAATTGTATTTTCAAGCCAGTAACTTGTATCAGTGTTACTTCTGTTCATAGAGCAACCTTGTGAGGGGCTGTTTGTTTCGTAATGAGTTTATATTTGAAAATGCAGTATAATGAAAATGCAGATGACTCATTTTAATATGATGTACTTCTACATCTGAGTATCATTAAACACAGCACTGAAGGGTTTCTTTTACATGACCTGAAACCTTTGCATTTCATTTCATGCTCCCTTTAGATAAAATGTATGTTAGCATTTTGCCACAGAGATTTGTTAGAGGTATTGTCATACTCAGTGATAGAAATACTGTGAAAATGGATATAGTGTGCCATTCACTTCCCTAGATCTAGAATGGCTGTGAGGTCTCTGCCTTTAGTGAGTTTCCAACTATTCCTTCTTAAGATAACAATATTTTACTATGTTCTTTATGTACCTCTTGTTTTGCATTCCAGGTGCTCAATTAACATTCTGTTAAATCACATCTTTCCAGCTTTGGTCGGGAGTAATTTACTGATGCCTAATCTATATCATCATTATTCTGGGCACCTAAGTGAAAAACTTGAGTACAAATAAAAGGAACCTAGAATTTTCTTGATAGAATGTGTGTGATGAACTGCTTAAGAAAATTTGCTGTATTTTCTGGATGCGTCAGGCTAAGGCAATTTGTTAGGTCTGAAACACAAATTTTAGAAATTAATCAATACACTAGTCAATGCTGAAAAAACCTTCTGTGCATCTTATAATAAATGGGAGAAGAGTTAGATTCTCAACTAAGCAATGCTTTTAAATTCAAATTATGTTTTTCCAAAGTAATTGAACTGACACATTTCCTGTGTCAAATTGTTTCAAATGCTGAAGTCTACTATCCGCTACTTGTCCTCTCAAGACATCATAAAATCCATCATCATCCTGTTCTTGGTGTAAATGCAGTTAACGTGTCAATCACGTTCTACTCTGACTTAGTATTTCTCTTCTGTTTGTATAGTATTCAAGAAACATCTTCTAATCAATATTTTATTGACAGGTAAATTTGCAAGAAAAGCTTCCCCAATAAATACTTCTGGTTTAAAAATGTCCCAGCCATTTGTAAAAACTATTAGTCTGCTACATCTTCACTTAAGCAAGAAGCTATGAAGCAGAAAGGATGTAACTTGGTGACATTAAAATGAACAACACAAGTACAGTATCTCTATAGGCAGCAAGTTGGAACAAAATCTAACACTTAACAGTACGTCAGTACTACAAGGGCGTGATGTACTGCGTCAAATGTGAGTTCAAATAAAGTCTCTTCCAGAGGATGATTACCTTTCAGCTACACTTACTAGCAGTCATTCCATTATGCAGTATTTCATGATGTGAATAATAGGCTTAAAATAACTGAATAAATAAGGATTAACCCTATCTAGCACAGTTAACTATTACACAGTCAGTAGGTTGCTGGACTCTATATTAGGTTTCCTCTCTTCTCTGTCATAGTGAGTCATCCAAATAAAGTATGACAGAAACTGTCAGTACCCCCATACCTGAGCTAGTAATGAAATTAACTCCAACTGTAAGTTTAAAAAAGATCACACATACTGTATTCTTAATATAAACCACTGTGCTTTAATTCACATGGCTTACTGCCAGGTTCCAAGCTTTTTAAACATTTGTAAACAGGTATTTACAAAACTGAACTGGTTCAGGTCAAACAATGTCAAAACTGAATTTCCTGAGGAGCTTTTCAGAGAACCGATCACCAGTACTCAAACTGTATGTATTGAAAGCATTCGGCAGGCAAATACTATAATAAGGTCCTGTTCTACTATGTAATTTTCTCATTCATACTAGGACTTTGAAATTAAATGTTTCCATGTAAATTATCTCCTCAGTTTTAGACAAAACCTTACCTTTCCAAATGTGTTTCATTTCAAAAGGATGTAATGACATTAGGAATGTCCTGTCTAAGAGTGATACTACTGAGTATATTCCTTGCCTTCTCATCTGCAGTGGAAGCTGTCATGTCCTGTATAACTTTATTTTCTTGCAAATAGACTAAATAGTGCCTGAGAATACAGATGTGATGCATGGCACAAGAACAGTGTTTAATGTGCTCTACCTTTTTATAGAAAAACAACAAACACCTCTTTCCCCCACCTACACTTTTTTCCTTCAGCTATTCAGGACTATATTTAATTAACACAGTTAAAAGTATGGGGCTTTAATTACATATTCCCTTAGGTTCATTGAGACTGTGGGGTTTTACTGCAAAGTAAATGTGACTATGGAATGAAGATCCCCTCTGTAGGACTTAAACATTATGATGATAATATTCTTGCCTCTGGTTTTAAGGAATGCTACATCTTTATTCAAAAATAACTTTGTAGCAAGAATCCTAAAAATTTAAACTTTTTGTCAGTATAAGTATAGATTCTTTGTCTTTAGAGCTATATTTTTAAAGACAGAGAATTCTTGCTTACATCAAGGTGAATTATATTTGTGGGCCTCTATTTGAATATATACTCATTAACTCTGAAAAACGTTTTTAGTCTTAGTTCTGTTATTTCCTTCTTACTGCAAGGTATGAAGTCAGATTTCCCAGTTATTTTTAAAATTTGTGTCATAGTGTATAAAGATACATATATTGTATAGTGTATGAGGAATGGAAAAATGAACATTAATTAATGTCATAAAATCTGTCTGTATTCCTCCATCTTTTCCCTAGAACAGAAAAGTCCTAGCTAAGACTGAATTTTATGAGCCCAGTTAAATGCTGATTATTCTTTTCTTGATACCCAAGGCATCAACAGCACACTCATCTGACTCTCTAAGCACCATTAAGTCAAGTCCCTATTGCTACTATGGAGTGTTACTAGTGCACATAATTATATCTGCTCTGCGTTTATCAGCAGGGTTCACTCTCAAAATGGCTATGTTCAAAAGTGATGTTTCCTGTGGGCTACCTTGTGAAGATACAGTACTGTGTCAGTAAAGCTCCTCTCCATCTGTTAGAGGGTGCTCTTAACTACGTATCTTGTTTCACTCTGGAGAGGTACTGTATTTTAATTCACATGCCATTTAGAAATGTAACATTCGAAGCAGCAAGAAACAAACGGTTGACTTTGAGCTGAGCAGTGGAGTAATAAAGAGGACGATGTAATGTGTTAGTATGTAATTATTCACAAAGGAGAAAGTAAGTTTTAATTGTGGAATTTGGCAGCTTCTTTACTGACTGAAATCATAAATAATATTTCTTTCCTGTGAGAAGTTGTGAATGTTGTGCTCACAAAAATAACAGCTAATACATGTACTTAGTCTGTTTTGATACTGTCCTGATTTATAAATCTCACTGACCTTTGGCATTTCCTTTATTTCTACTAAGCTCTAAGAATCTGGATCACACTTTTCTGAAGTTGATGTTTATTTCATTCTGATAAGTTTGAGGTGTATTACATGTGTATTGTATGACACTGCGAGCTGTAGCGGCAAGATAATGAAAGCAGTATAATCTCTGAAAGTGATGTGAAACATTACACGTTTTTGTAACAAAATTAATTATTTCACAGTAGCTTACTACTGTATCTGTTACTGTTTTCTCAAAAGCTGACATAACTTATTTTGGCCATGGGCTAAGAGAGGTGCAAGATATGACAGCTCTTCAGAGCACCGAAGCTAGTTTATATGACATCTGTTGAGAACAAAGATAATAGCTAACCTTTTGTGGGTAACAGCCAAATTACAATATATTAATAATTGCTAATTATCTCAGTTGAATTACCTGATAAGGTAACAAGACTTTAACAGCAGTTTTAATTCAATAATGCATTTCACTATGTATACAGCTTTATGTGGAATGGTTTCTTCCAAATTTAATCATGGCCCAAATTTTGGGTAGTACCTGTGGGCTATAGGAAGTTAACAAGGGCAACTGTCATTAGTTAATTTTCAAAAGGAGTTGAAAAGTACATTTGTATTAAATGTTTTAAGTATATAGTTGATCTCTACTGGCTACCTGTGAAAGAAATGGTAAAGTTTCATAGCAGAATTTGCTGTCCTTGCACATTTTCTATTTGATAATCATTAGTCAAGATCAAGTTAACGAAGAGTGCTTGAAGATAACTATGTAGGATAAACACTCCTACTTCCAGCTTTGAGAACTCCTTAGAACCTAACCCAACCAACACATCAGCCACCAGTCTAATAGTATCTTAATTTTTTTCCAATTTTGCTTTTATTTACATTATTTATTTTTTTGCCCCAAAATTTGGTTTGTGCAACACTATCCTATTGTGAAGTACAAACCACATGCTCGTTGAGGCTCCCAGACACTTTCCCTGAAGACCACTGCTCTCTTCTCTCAACTTGTTTTCAGTTAAGTAGGTTGAACAAGTAAAATTGCAGGGGCCTAGAGTAGCTTCAGGTTGTGTTAAGGTCAGAATTGGGTATAGAACCCAAGAGATGTAACATGCAGATCCCTGTTTAAATACTAGAGTTCATTCCCTTTTATCAGCAGCTATAATGTAATTTGATAAGCAGTGCATATAATTGGTCTTATAAGTTAATAATACCAGTTGACCCAGCTCTCATCTTACTCTGTGTAAAGATAACTGGAATCCTCTGTCATGATACAGGGAATGCCACTGATGTGTGCCCCCTGCCACCCCCCCCAACACTTATTCCTGGTTTTCAGTGCATTAAACTTGCTTGCCTGCAATGACTTAATAAGCGGAAATAAACGCTATGATATGCGAGTAGGTTGCAAAGCTAAAGCTCCTGTGCACAATTATGTTATGCTTTATACCTAAAATAGTTGCATATGCACTGCAGTGTTTACAAAGCTAACTCTAGGTAATACTGATTTGGATTGGAAGACCAGCAGTGTTTTTCATTGAAACTGGGTTATATAAATAACATTGAAACTGTAACAGTTCATAGGACTGAGGAATGATCTCCCTCAGAGAGAGTCTTCTATGCAGTTTGGTGTATGGGCATGTTAATGTGCATGTGGCTCTGATGAGGAATTGTCCAGTACAAGGGAAATGCTAGCTATTAACAATTCTTTCTCTGTGTGCTTTTATTCTTTTTAAATAAGAAGCATTAAAACCAAAATCAGTCTCTCTATTCTGTTCATTGGGCTGTGCAGTGTCTTTTGGCAGAATAAAGGGCTGTGTGTAGTGGTGGGGGTTTTGTTTGTTTTGTTTAAACAAAGGACTCTTCGATCAAATACTGAGTGAAAAAAGTATAATGGAACAACGTTACTATCTTTGCCTCCTTCACCAGTAGTGCAAGTAGACATGAAGAACCACATGCAGTTTAATTAAACACCTGGACCTCGTTGGTCCAACACGATAAAATTTTCATTCTAACCTTGACGTGACCTTCTATAAAAGGACAAAAATTTTAGTCCAAAAGCTGCGTATGTGTTTGTGTGTGTATATATGTGTATAGAATTTGTATCGGACTGCAGAGTAGTGTTTGCACCATAAACCAGCTTTACATGTAGACTCCCAGCTTTGGATTTCAGCCTGTGACTGCCTCCCATGAAATACAGAAAGAGAATCAGGCCCTAGGCTGGGCACCCAGCTTATATACCAAAGCTAAGTGGGCAGCATAAGCCAATTAGTTCAATACAAAGTGAACTGATTCCAAGCTTGTGACTGATGTTGTTAAAGCTCCAGAATACTTTTGCATGTTTGTAACGGTTTACCTGCTGTAGGGATGTAGTTGACCAAAAGTAGATCAGAAGACATGTCTTCTGAGTTTCATAAACTCCATGAGCTTCAGCTGCATGGTGTAGTTTAGGCACCAGCTAGAGAACATTTTAATGGTCAAAATTTCTTCTTTTACTGTGGGGCGGGGGGGAGTGGAGGGGACCAAACCAACAAAAAAAACCACAAAAAGTTACCCAGTGTATTTGCCAATTAAAGTCTAATCTGGCATAATGTATTTTGGAGTTTACAAGTGAATTATAGTTTGTCATCTCAGAACTGTACACTTTTCTTCTCAGCAATTTAAGTCCGGGAAGCTTATTCTTCTTTTTAATGTCCAAGTGACATAATGGGAGAGCGACGGGTTTGCATGTATATAGTACTTCATGCACAGCAGTGTATGGGTAATCTCTAAGGATATATTCTAGTGTGCTGCATAGCATAATGCAATTCTAAAATATGATCAGGAATTTTCCAAGTAAATTTGGCTTTAATTTCAGTTTTAAATAAAGATGGTATTTGGATACAAACTCCACCTATCTTTAACTTGTATCCAGATGTAGAAACAATCACTAAAGGCATACTTAAAGCCAGTGGAGATAGTCCAGAGCCAACCAATTTAGTCAGTAAGCTGGCAGAAGCATACTTCATTATATTTTACCTAGAGGCCTATTCACAGTATTGCAGAGTTTAATGAGTTCCAGCTTTTCCTAACTTTCAGTAAAGGCTTTATTTAATGAAATAAAAATGAAAAGGTTAAGAATAATGTGTTATTAAAAGCTAGCATAACACCTGTTTAGAGTATAGGCAAGGTGAGCTCTGTTTCAGCGGCAGGATGTTTATGAAAGAAGTCGTCCTTATCTGCAGCTTCCACAGTGTAGAGATCATTAATATGAACCACAAAGTTCACAGCAAGTTGGTTGGGTTTTTTTGTTTGTTTTTATAAATCGTTTATGGCTTATTTTTTAAGGTTTTTTATAAGCTTAGTAAAATAAGTTCTGAGGAGGAAGGAATACTGTTGACTGTCAATTATACAGGGTTCCACAATTACTGCCAACATTTTGAGACACTGTCTCTTTTACTTTGCTAAGTAAAAGAGATAATAGATATCAGAGTATTTCTTTGCCAGTGCCTGTCCCCAGATAATATAAAACAATATGGAGTAAAAACACTGATAAAATGCCAGAAGATGATTCAGAATATGCAAGTGGAATTGAAATAGACTCCACTGTGCGATTCCTGTTTCAGTCACCTGTTAAAACTGTTGATACTGCTAAGAATATGAATCTAACTCAGTAAATTTTACCATAGAAATTAATCAAAATGAGAAAACAAAGAAGGGACAGTTGCTTCTCCTCAAGGCACCTTTGAAGAAGAATCATCTTAAATCTGCCAGAGAATTTTTGTTGTTATTGGGAATATTTCATAAGTGAAACTAAGAGAAGTGTCAGCTATATCATTACATGCATTTTAAATTTGGCATATTTGGGAAGGAAAATTAAGGAGACTTCCCATCTAGCACCTAGCACCAGTTTTAACTAGACTTGTATTACTGTGTGGTCTCAGTCTCTAAATTGAAAACAATATAAATCAATTGTGGCTAGGAAGAGAAAGTGATGGTACAGAGATGGGTTTCCCTAATCCTCTTATTTTGTAATGTTAGCTTTGATTTCAACAGCTGGCTTGAATAAGCTGCCTAAGGAAACAAACATATCCCAAACCATAAGGCTTTGCAACAAATGTCATACTGCTGTACCTAGATAAGAGCTAAATATTGCAGACTGTACTGCCATATTTCTTAGTAAGGACTTAATAAGGAAGGCTTACTGCTTCGGCATCTGTTTCAGTGTTGTCACAGATTTCCTACACGTGTTGGCAAATGTAAAATAAGCACTCAGCCCCTCCATCTGTTTAACTGAAAACAAAGGAAAACCCAAAAAGTATTTACTTACTGTTTTCATGTGACAGTAGCCCTTCCTTCTGTGACTTTTAAATTATAGACTTACTTTCTATATCTGCAGTAATAAGCATCTCTACAGTTAACTTAGAAAGTGCTGAATTACTTAGTCTAAGAGGTACAGCTGTCTTCCATCTAGGACTGTAGCACCTGCTTTCTCAAAACAAGTGAGATCTACCCCTAATTGATTTAGGGCTTTTTTGGTTTGGGGAAGGAAAAAACTTCTATGAAGACTTTAATCTCCTATACATAAATTTGCATAACCATTTCTTTCACACACTTTTTTTTCATTTTTTTTTAATATTGTTGTAAAGATTCTATGATTAAAGATTATTATATGCAGAATTTTATTACTCTGGGAAGAAAGGCCTGTGAACTTCCACAGATTCCATTTATTTGGTTTATTGGTGCTTATCTGCATTACAGATCAATTAAAATCATCAAATAGTGCTAAACCATCAACTATTCTAACTCAATTATTTAGTCCACTGTAATGTTGCAGCTGCTGCACTGCTGACCTGTAAATCTCTAAATCGAATACGTAACTGTAGAAACGGACTTAAATAAGCAAAATATTAATTTGATTTGTAAATGGTTTTTATATGCTTAGCTGTTCAGAGTACCTACATACGTGCATGCACAGACACTTTCCACAAGGGAAGGGTTATAATTTTGAGGAAATAAAACAGTTACCTGAGCACAGGTTTTTAAATTCCTAACACACGTTCTTCCAGTTTGTTCTTTTAGCTTGATCTAAGTTTGTGTGCTAAATTGCTTTGGAATTGACAGGAAGGTTCCTCTTGGATTTTGGTGGGGTTTGTTTATTTTGCAGTCACCTTAATGGCCTGTAGGACTACTTGATCATTGTACTAATGTAGCAAACTCCAAATCAGCAAAAGTGGTTGTTTTGCTGTAATGTGTGTGTGTAATGCTGTAGTCTTGAAACTTAGACTGTTACGGAAGTAGTAACATAAGTTTAAAATTATACCTCTATAATTTTACAATGTTCTCTAACGTGAATGGTTTTTGCAAGGAGAAGTCATACATTCAGTGTTTTCAATAAATGTGGTGAGAAAGGAAATGGCAAATTGAGGAATACTGATGCTCTCCACAGGATCAACAAGTGATACTGCTTTAAAATTCTGTGACTCTCCAGAATTCTCTTCAAGCTGGTCTGCACCATTCTTGCTGCAGGAAGCTGAGGTGATCGCTCCTCTTGCATGGAGAGGAGCTTCTGTGCCTGAAACTTGAAGGTAAAATTCCTATTTCTAACTTATTTTCTAGAATTCAGTGGACTTCACTGTCAGTTCTGAGGGCAAGATTTTGAGGACTCTGTAGGTAACATTAAAGTAGTATTTAATAATGCCTTGTTTTTGCTGCGTGGTGCTTAGTGTACAGCCGCTTTGGAAAAGGCAATGCTGTTAAACAACAAAGTCTTTCAAAGTCCTTGAGAGCTTCAGTGAAATGGATTCTCCATCTCTTAAAATGCAACTCCTAAAATGTAGTTCTTAAGAGTTGCATAGGGTAAGTACTCCCTAACCCAAAGTAATGCCACATACTATTTGGTGATGAAGTCTGGAGAAGATCAGTTGCAGCATGTTTTAAAGTTAACTGATTCTTCGCATCTGGAAATGTAGCACCTCAGCTCTGCTCCAAAAGTCGTGTCTCTTCCGCTTGCAAATTTAGTGTCTTGTTGGCTCTACAAGAGCAAAGGAAAAAAACTCCCCTGTAGTAATACGTTATACTTCTATAATTCATCTTAGAATGTAAACCTGGTGGGTGATAAAACAGAAGTTGACTGTTGCCCTTTGAGCTTCCAAGAACTGCTGGTGTATTTTTCTATGAAAATGCATGTTGGGAACAGGCTGAGTCTTGAACTTGGACTGTAAGGGTAAAAGGATTGAATGTATGTTGTTTCTGATTTGCATTAAGCAAGTTATATTTGTAAACTGGGTGCTCTAGAAATGTCCAACATATTTGTGTATAATAAATAGCTCATTTTAGACAGAAGGCTGAATATTGCAGGATGGCAGGATCAGGGGGACCTGCCAACTCAAATGTCAGCTCATCACAGAAAACTAAAAATCAACTGTTAGCTGTGCCAGACCTCTATCTTTTATATGCGAAAGCTATGTGCTGCAGTGTGTAGCTAAAGTATATTTTGTTAGACAGAAGGAACAGGATAAATTAAGTTTACTGTGCTGAAAAACAACTTTTATTATGCAATGTAAATAGGTAACTCACAACAAGAGCTGGGGAAAATTCAGTGAGGATTTGAAGTTGGAATTTTATTCAGAGGCTTACAATACCTGATAGCTTATTTCTTAACTCTGTTCCTGGGAGACTGGTGATTTTTCTCACTCAGAAAAAAGATACTTCCTATTTTTTTTCTTGAAAATAAATATTAAATATTCTTACTAATTATAATGACTTGCAGAAGCCAAAGTTTCATCAGTTATCTCCCCACCCCGCCCCTCCTTCAGAACTAGTAAGTTCCAAGGGAGTGGAGTTTTAAATGAATTGAGAGTGAGTGAGTTTAAACTTTTATCTTTTTTTCCCCCTCCACTTTGGTATTGTAGTAATTTCAAAAATCTGCTTGCTTTGATCACCACTACTTATTTTCACAGATGATTTGGATGTTGCAGGAAGTGCATCTTTGTTGCACAAATGTGTGTTTGCTTTTTTTTCATTTAGTCTAGCAGAGGTCATGCATCATCAGAAGGATCAGTTCTCTTAGTACTTAGTTTTGGAGGTGGTGGAATACAAATATGAAAACACACAGTGGTCCTGATATTCATCTGGTACCCAAAAATCTTCCTAATGAATGCTGACTTATTCCTGGTATCCAAAATGTTTTTAAGTACAATTCATAAATATTCCTCCAGCTTTCTTCTTTCTGATACAACGCTACAAAAGCTTGGAGAAGCTGACAGGTCCAAGTGCTAATTTTCCTAGTTGTCTTTCCATTTAACTGTTTTGAGGATTTACAGTGTGGTGCTACTGAATGAGTTAAAGCACTATCTGAATTGTATTCATTAGTTTACTCTTACACGGTATAAATCTCCCAACCTTCTTATCAAAAAGGGCTTTGGCCAGAAGTACTACGTTGCGGTAAATTGCACTTAACATTAATGTGGCTAATATTTTTGACTGTTTAAAGAGTGCACATTCAATATAATCTGTTAATTTTAATGGCCAAAATCTAGTATATGGAAGAAACTAAGTGTGTGTATGTGTGTGGGCAGGAAACCTCACCTCTATTGATAGAGGTAGAATAAAGAGCAAATAAATGACACTTCTTTTATGTTTGTTTGCATCTCCCAAGATTTTACTATTAGATTTCTTTCATCTAATTAATAAGACTGTGAACTTCATATTGGGAGACCTGTTGTCTTGTTTTGTTTCAGACCTAGATATCTGATCTTAGGTAGATTTTTTTAATTGGTAATTCCCTCAAGTTTTTCGAGAATTTTCATGGTATTGTTTCAAACAGGGATTGTCTTACACAGTTTAAAATATATTAAAATTAAATTTCTTTGCTTGAGGCTTGGTTGTTCCTGGTTTTGCTTTCTTGTCCCAACTAATAGCCTTGAAGGTAGTTAGGCTGCCTTTACGAAAAGCAGCAACTGCTCTTTTGTACTTTGGAGTGACAGAGACTGAACCTTTGATAGAAAACATAACCAAATAAAATCATTAAAGCATTGAAAATGTTGGGAAGGATTGCAACTTGGCAGATGTTGCTTCTGGCTCTCAGTGTAGTATTGTAGTTGCTGCAATTGTGTAAAGAGAAGTTAAGAGGCCTTTTCAGAGTGTGGGATCAGTAATATCTATGGTTTTACATGGAATGGAATTTTTGTGAGAGATAATTGTTTTTCAGGTGACAGCAAAAGCTCAAACCTTTGTCATTGCTGAGCATGCTGAAGTGCTTGAGGGCTTGAATCACGTACTTTGGAGAAATGCAAGATTTCTGAGAGTTTCTCTGCTAAGAGTGTGCTGTAGATGCAATACTGTATTTTGCTTGCAGCTCTAACTATTTTTGACCTTTTTCCCTACAAACTGGCAACTAATGTTTCCAGATTTTGTTAGTATATTCAATTAATATTTGATTATATCATACTCTGTACATACTGGTGTGAGAAAATTGCTGGATTTCTAAGAGAAAACATTGCCAGATGAATTTCAAGACAAGTACTTTTATCTGGGTAAAAACTGTGCAGTGGCTGCAGTCAGTTTTAAGTGTTCTGTGTTTTCATGGGTCCTGATACAAATTGAAGGGGAAATTCAATTTGTAACTGCTCAGCAGTGATAACTTGTGATCAAGGAATGATCTGGCACGGAGGGCAAGAAAACCCAACTGCAGAAGGGATTAAACTGGCTGGAGGCAGGAATGCCGGAGACAGAGCAACTCCTTGTAAGTGAGTGAAGTTTCCTCTGGTGATGAGATGTGAAATAGCCACAGCATTGTCTTGTAGCCGTCCTGGAATTCCAGAGCTCAGGGGCCACCTTTGGGCAGCAGAGCTGGGCTTGGGGGTGGACCCAATGCCAGGCTGAGGTGCCCCATGCTGATGCTCACAGGAGTGGCACTGGTGCAAGTATATATAATGAATCTGCTTGTGATGCATTTTTGCAGAGTCCTTGTAGAACTGCTTATGGCCGTAGGACTCTATCCAATGCATTGCTCTTTTTTTCCTTTCTTTTTTAATGTTCAAGCACAAACATATTTAATTTGCCTCAAAGGGTACACTAAAAATTCCCCAACAAAATAAACATCTTGAAACTGCTGAATTGCTTGGTCTTTCAGTCAGGGTATACCCTAAGGAGTTCTTGGCATAATGCAAATCTGGGGCTCTAGTTTGGACAAATTAAAATTCATCTGGCTCTAGTAGTGTACTTTTCAATCTGTCTCTAAGAATCACATATTTCTGTTACAGCATTGAGAAAAGATTGAAAGATAACCTATTCTTTTGTCATAGCGTTCCAGCTGAAAAGGGGGTGTGGGCATGTAGTTTGTTTTATGGATAATGCTTTTTGTTATCCTGTCTGTACTTTAAAAGAAGGTTCTTCGATTGTTGTAACACTTAGTATTTACCAAATGTTTACTGGTGTCTGATAACGAAGAATTTACAATCAAGGGACCTCTGGAGATTGTGTAGCTCAACCACACTAGGGTAAGCTAGAGCAGGTTGCCCAGGACCACGTCTAGTGCTTTGAGTATCTCCAAAGATGGAGACTTCACAACCTCTCTGGGCTATTCCAGTGTTCAAGAACCCTTCAATAAAAGATGTTTTCTCGTGTTCAGGTGGAATTCCATGTGTTTGGGTTTGTAATCATTACTACTTCTCCTGGTTTTTTTATATATATACACACACACACACACACCCATATATATGTGTGTGTATATATATACACACATACATATCTATCTATATATATGTTTCAAATGTTCAAAAAATAACTGTTAAAGAATCTGTAATTTTTCTGTTTTTTTTTCTTCTCCAATTTTATAATGTCTCCCCTAATGCGTTCTCTAGCAAATTGGCATTTCCATGTTTGTACACAGATTAAGACACTCAAGTCATTAAACTCTTGAGAAAGTCTTTTAAAAAATCTATACATCCTTTTTTCAAGTTGATGTCATTCAACACCCTAATAGTATGTGGAATATGGACAAGATTCCTGGTAGTAGCATTTGTAATTGTTCTGTATGTTGCCAGATCCAGTTAGATTCAATTGATCAAATGCAAAAAGAAAAAAAAAAAGTTTGCTGATCCACTGTAATCATAGCAGAGCTAGGATTCATTTCAACTTCAGACCTGGTTGCATCTATTCATACTCTCTGGTTATGAACTTCAGCAGTCTTGCAATTATTTTGAGTTTTGTAGCTGAGAATGTTCAATGGCTCATCTGAAGCACACCTTACCTATGCTGTAACACACTTACTTTTCTAAGAAATGAACCTGAAGACAGGTTCTGTAGCAAATCTGCAGAATTTTTTACTTTCAGGTTAGAGTTGCAAGGTCTCTGCTGCAAAATGAGAAGGCTTTGTTTAAAAACCTGCAAACCATAATACCTGGGTTTTCAGTGCATGCTTAATTACATATATGACAGCTTATATTTTGAAGTGTTACAATTTACAAATTTGAGGAGAGGGGAACTGTTTTGTTTGAGCATCAGAAAGCAATGGAAGCACTTGAATTTCTTCACTGATAAAACGACCCTTAGCACTGCTTAAATTTGGTAGTACTGTAGTTAGGTTACCCTCTCCAGATATGACTGCCTCTTATGGAGCAGGAAAATGCACCTAGGGTTCCCAATTGGTATATAAATGCCTACGGCATGTATGTAGGAGTTAAAGTTCCAGTCTGTTCTGCTAGAAAATACCCTCTTTTTGGACATGATAAACTAGCCATGAACAAAAAGATTGACTTTCTCCCACCCCTTTGAGGTTGTTAACAGTTCTGTGTGTATGTCTTTTGCTTTCAGTTTGACCAGAAGTTCTATCCTGTCCCTGAGAAATTATTTTTTTTAAGAACATTCCTTAATAAAATCCCAGTCATCTCTCGCAACATCTCATCTGAAACTGTTATGAAATTTCAATTTATTTTGGTCTGAGTTATACTAATACATACCAGAGACTTGAACTAATGCCTAAAGCAAAAAAACCAAGCAAATCCCAAAACAATATTCAGATATACCATGCTTTTCCTGATGTTTTTTTCTTTCTTGTGGTTGTTTTTGTTTTTATGCTCAGTGCTTTTTTTTCATCAGAATGCTCTGTATTTTTTGTTTCTTGTCTCACTGTTAAGACTTTTTTTAGGGTAACATGCACTTATTTAAGGCTGGCTACTGAACTATTTGGATTCTTTGGCTTTGGAGCCTGTTTTTATGAATACTACAATTATACAAACCTATAATACTAGATTCAGTATGGCGATAGTCACCAATCGAGAGAACTGTGTTGCTCTGGAGACAGGCTTCCCGTCTTCTTTTCCCTTTTATATTACCTCTTTAAATTGGATGTTGCGTTTCAGAGGATGAATGTAGTAAAATGTTTCTTTATGTATTCCCCCAGTTGTTAATAAATAAGATCAGGGAAGTCAGTGCATTTCTCAGCAAGGACTCATCTTTTTTTTTTAATTCTGTTGTATTAGTTGGAGTGTGTTTTTTGGTTTTAATACTGCATTAGACTGCTGTTATATCTACCTTTTCTATCTTTTATCTGTCTTTTAATAAAACAAGACAAGGGTGTGGTTATCATGAGGATATACTTCTGGAATAGCGTAATAAATGAGGTCTTAATGGGAAGTTTGAAACACTGATGATTTATGGCTTTCTACAACACTCATTAGGCATACAGATCAATGTGTAACATCCCATAAATTACATTACATGCTGTAAAAAGCCATAAATTGTCATTTTTAGTGTGAGTTATTACCATTAAAGACTTTTATTCCCTGCTGCTAGTGTGAGTTTCTATGGCTTCCTCACCAATTCCCTGACTAATGATTTCAGCAACTGCAGGAAGGAGACCAAGAGATACGGTGGCTGATTAGGTAGCACAATTGCCTTAAAGCTGTTAAGTCAGAGGTTAAACTACTTTATAGAGAAAATATGGTCTACTCGCCTGGTAACATCCTTACCATTGAGCATTTCTGAATATTATTCAGACCAACTGTATTTTTTTTTTCACTGTTGTTAACATCTGCCTACTGAAACCAGAAATACTTCTAAAATAATGATACCAGTTTGTACTGAACAGTCAGCCGCAGTAGAATGAAAATAAGCTAAATCCTGTGGAGCAATTCGGTCTCTCCTGTTGATCTGCCCATCCCAGAATTTGCAGCAGTACCTCAGAAGAGATATTGCTAATATTACTACAGTATATTGTAGTAAATGGTAATATTCTTAAGTGATGACGCATCAAAACACTGGATTGTGTGTCTTACATTGTATTACAAGTCAACTTGAACAGAGCTGAATAAGGTGAGGGAATTGCAGGTAGTACTTTTTTTTTTTATGCAGCACAGCTGTGGTATTTGGCTTCAAGGAAGGTATTGCATTCCTCCAAGTTGTAGCGGTTATCATTTCCAACTCTGTGTAGAGCTTGTTGCAGGAGGAAGACAAGAAATGATGTATCAATTTATTTAACTTGTAATTTTAGACACCTTTGGGGATACTTTTGTTTCAAAAGTGAGTACTACCTTTCAGGCTGCTGGCTATAAAGTGTCATTATGAAAACTAGATACTGCAGATTGCAAATGCAGTGCAAAACCAAAATAATTTATCATGGCTTTTCCAAAAAATTCCTCCCGACAAGTCTATTCTCTTTCCTGGAATATGTGTGTGTACCATGGCTTTTAGGGAGGTTTTTCTTTGCCACGCCTTCATTAAGCCTTAGTTTAGCAAGTATCTTTCCTTATTCAGCCTCTTCCAGTTCAGGGTATTGAAGAGAGAGACAGACATCTCCCTGAAAAGCATCTTGGTAATCTTGTTTTAGGCATGATGAAAAGGATAATTCTGATAAAAAAATCAATTTTAACATTTTGCTAGCCATTTTTGTTGCATTATAAGAGAAGAGCTTTTTGTATTCCTCCATCCCCCCACCCCCCGCCCTGCTGATCAGAGGACATTTCTGGCTAAATCATGCCCTCTAGTGAGTCAGTTCGGTGGCATTAAAATTACAAAGCTTTGTCATAACTGAGGTGGATTTTTTCCCGTTTTCTTTCTCATGTAGCTTGGAGAATTAATCAAGTATAGTTCAT
Organism: Calonectris borealis; assembly: GCF_964195595.1. Taxonomy (NCBI): domain Eukaryota; kingdom Metazoa; phylum Chordata; class Aves; order Procellariiformes; family Procellariidae; genus Calonectris; species Calonectris borealis. Next base: position 6,320,850 of record NC_134324.1, on the reverse strand, counting down.
ATGAATAACTAATTTACACTTTTTGCTAGGTGAGAGAAAGGTCAGTGTTTTGTAATGTATTCCTAAAACTGCCACACTTTCATATCATACCATGCAGGAAAAGGAAGCAGTGCTATTTGTGTTTGTAATCCTTATGTAGCAGTAATTTAAGAGCTCTCAGTTGCATGGATGACCTCAATAGCAATACTAAGCTAGAAAAATGGAGGCCAATTATAACTGAATTCTTATTTTTGGGTATCTAATTGATTTACATGGAAAAGAGCCAGAGAGCATCAAGAAATTCAGCTTGAGGACTGCAATAATATCGTGGTTTGGTAATGTCAGAATAGGTCATCTGATGTTTTAAAATGTTAATACATTTTGTATAGTTAGTTATGTTTCAAATTTTATAATAATGGAAACAGTATTTGTAAAATGTATGTTAGGCATTGCCCAGTTCATGCAGATTCGTTGCAAAAGCAGATCTTGTGCCATAACATTATCTCTTGCCTTCGTAGCGTACCAAGACTTTTATGACGAAATACTCTGTGATACATCCCAAATAGGAATTGTGAGTAAATGGAAAGAAGTGCTCTTTGCTCAATTTGTCTTTCATGAAATAGGCATCTTTTATGAAGAACTTCGAGGGTCTAATCCTATTTAATTGTTTTGCCACTGTTAAGAAAAGGAATTTATTCATATGCTGAAGTTTTTTTATGCTTCCAAACCCAGCTTTCGTGGTATTCCTCAGCTGTTACATTAAAAGGTTATGTAAGAAGATAGTTTTATTGTTATGGAAGCTACATCTCAAATGATTTTTGATGCTGTACTTGATTTACATTAAGTAATTTTTTTTTTATTCTGCTTTGAAATGAAAAACTACAATTTTGAAATTTTTATGAATGAAATATCTGGTAAGTTCAGTTTGGCTGAGAAACTTTGCTTGTCATGTACTTTAATGTTGTTTCAAAACTCTGTGGTGTGGTTTGGGTTTTTTTTGTTTGGTTGGTTGGGTTTTTTGTGTTTTGGGGGGTGTTTGTTGTTGTTGTTGTTTTTTAATTAATGCTTTGGGATTTTGAAAGTAGAATGTTTTGACTTCTTCCTGGTGATTTTTTTGGATGTTGGGGAGGGATCATATCTTGCAAAACATTTAGATTTTTAGAATAATGTTTTTGATGAGTTCAAGAACTGATCTTTTTCTCATTAACATATGTTATGCATAGGAATTCAAATATCAAATGATACTAAATGACTTTGCTGCTGCCAGCTAGATCGCATCAAGTCCAGGTTTTCATGTGATCTTTTCCTTGAGAAACGTTTTAGTGATGCTGTATGGAAGCTTTGGTTTATTAATGGTGTGAAAGTAGTATTTTTGGGTAAAGTAAAACCTTACAAAGCTTAGAACAAAGCTTTCCATTGACAGAAGAGGCTAAGCAGCATCTCCTGTGGTTACTTGTACATGTCTCAAGATGCTGTGATTCAACGTGGCTGACCTGCCTGTGAAACTACTAAAGCTAGTATTAACGTGTTGCCGTAGCTGTTCAGGTAAGACATTGAGATCAAGATAGTTATTTCTTTGGCCAGAGTTATATTGTGTGCAATCTTAGACCTGTGCTGTTTGGATGTGCTGGACTGTCCAGTGCCTGGTGTGGTGATCGCTGACCCTCTTGTATAGGATGACCATTGAACTCTTAAATTTTTGAACAAGAGGTATATCTTCATTAAAGAGAAGTGGAGGTGGATGGATGGAGAAATATGTAGAGTGATGGTTTTTTTTCTTTTTTTCCTGAGGCTGCATGCCTGAATGTCAGTGTAAACTCTGAAATCAACCTTTCATTCATGCTGAGAGAGAAGAAAATGTTCTGTGAAGCATCTTAGTATCTGCTATTATGTAAGAATTCGGGGCTTGTGACCTGCAACTTGTGTATTGACTGTGGGTGTCACTGGTGCTATTTTTAGCTAAGGATCTTTTGCTGAAGGATGTTACATATTTGGTTCTGGCCATGAAGTTTGGTGTGTGGAATGGGGAAGATGGAGTACTTGTTTTAGAACACCTTTTTTTAAATTGTTTTTTTTGACATGAAAGTTCTGCGTGTTTTTTTATCTACTGACTGAGCTGATCATTATCCAAGTTACACCAACAACGTGGTTGCAAGCTTTATGCAAAATAGTTTTTTTGCCTTTCTCCTGAGGTTTTTGGAGAAGCAAAATTAGAAATATAGAATATGCAATCTAACAGTTGAACTTAAGGATACTGTAATGATATCTGACTGCAGTTAGGATTTGAAGATAAGCAGGTGTGGAACTCTTCTGTGACAGAACCTCTGTATATCCCAAATGAATTGCTGCATCATATCATACAAATTTCATAGCCAGTGGGAGATGAACACTAACAGTTCACAAGGCCATCCCTAAGTAGTAAACGTGTGGTGACTGAGAGTGTCATGCGGCTAATGTGCACCAGATTATTCCAAGTTAACGTTAGGCCAAGTTTAAGAACAAAAAGAATACATGTGTTAATCATCAGTAAAGCTATGCAGTTTATACTAGGAAGCTTTAAATGCAAGCAAAGGACGGAACTGTTAAGTAGGTGTCATGGTTTAAGTCCAGCTGGCAACTAAGCCCCACACAGCCGCTTGCTCACTCCCTCCGCCCCGGTGAGATGGGGGAGAGAATCGGAAGGGTAAAAGTGAGAAAACTCGTGGGTTGAGGTAAAGACAGTTTAATAGGTAAAGCAAAACAAGGAATTAATTCACTGCTTCCCATCGGCAGGCAGGTGTTCAGCCATCTCCAGGAAATCAGGGCTCCATCACGTGTAGCGGTTATTTGGGAAGACAAATGCCGTCACTCCGAACGTCCCCCCCTTCCTTCTTCTTCCACCAGCTTATATACTGAGCATGACATCATATGGTATGGAATACCCTTTTGGCCAGTTTGGGTCAGCTGTCCTGGCTATGCTCCCTCCCAGCTTCTTGTGCATCTGGCCGAGCATGGGAAGCTGAAAAGTCGTTGATTAGTGTAAACATTATTTAGCAATTAAAACATCAGTGTGTTATCAACATTATTCTCATGTTAAATCCAAAACATAGCACTATACCAACTACTATGAAGAAAATTAACTCTATCCCAGCCAAAACCAGGACAGTAGGGTATTTTGAGGGATAACTTCTGTTTTGGGGACCACGCTCAAGGGACTTCATTATACTGTCCTAGGCAGACCTTCTGCCTTCTCTCCTGCTTCCCATTCACAGTGATTCCAACTGTGTCAGCATGCTCAAGGTCTGTTTTTCAGCACCAGATGCATTCTTCCACTTTTGCACAAAGTAACTGCAGCTGATACTTAATCGTAAATATCTCTAGGAAGATATTTTTAAATTAAGGTGATAAAAATTACTTCAAAATTATCACACGCTTGAAATATACACGCTGCATTTATTTGTTTTGAATTGATGAATTGTTTATGGAGCACATACATACTTATCCCTTTGTTCCAAAATGAATGGGTAGAAAAATTTGGAAACATTAAAAGAGTTCTTTCCATTTCTCGCTCGCCTCTCTCTAGCTATTAGTCAGCTGTGCACATAAGAGCGCTGTCTGAATGAAAATAAATCAGTTGTGCTAGTTGTTAAAACTAGCTTGATTGTTGTCTTCCAGTTGCAAGAAATATTACAAAGCTTTCTCCTTCCAATGGTTAAAAACATCTTTCTGATTTCTAGGCTAAATTTATTTATGGCCACTGTTTGTCTGCCTGACTTAAGACCACGTAAGGTCTTTCAGTGAAATATCCAAAACTAAAGTACATAATAAAAAACAATATTTGCTCTTCAGAAGAATTTTTAAGAGCCCAGTGAGAACTCATCTATGGCAGGAAGTGTGTTAATATCTTGAGCTGTTCTGGTAACAAATCCATTCTTATTTTCTCTTCCCTGTCAGATGTTTAACAGTAATTTCCAATGACTAGAAGGATTTTTTTTTTGAAGTGTCTTTTTTTGTTAGCTGCTATCCAGTATTTCAGCATAGGCTATTTTATATGTCAGTATTAGAATATTGCTGATCCATGTTATCAAATCCCATCAGGTGAATGACAGCTACTTCTGTGGAACATTTTATTGGAAAAGGTCTAGTAGTGTATACACGTTATGGACTTCTGAAGACATCACAGTCTCCGTAACTAAAATTTTATAGTGTCTTTAACAGGGTCAGTAATCATTCCACTTAAGCAAATAAAACAGTGTTTTAGAAGGATTAACTTAAAATTAACATAAATGACAAGAGCATGTTGTATGAAAGTTGATTAGTTTTCCTGTGCCTGTAAAAGAAATTGGTGCCTTATTAGTTGTTAAATCATAGTCAATTTATGTAGATCTCCTTGAACTCAGACATTGGCAAGTAAAACTTTTTAGTGAAAATATTATAATGTCCAAATTATTTGCTGACTAAAAGTAGTAGTTACATCAAAATAAGATTTGGTCCAGATTTGGTGTTACATTTTGTAAATATATTATATGGTAGATAGATGGAAGTAATCAGTTGTGCAGTATAACAGTATGTAAAAGTAGAAACATGGAGAAGAAAACTCCTTTCACAGCCAGTTGCAGATATGTCCTGAAACAATTCTGGCTTTGTGTTCGCCAGTTGGCTTTTAATTTGCTTCTGTATGAAAAGTAGTTGATACCAGGTTTTCAAACTGGTATTAATCCATTTTGAATGTCTGAAATGAGGAAATAAATCTTACTTCATGTTTAAACTTAGCTCCTATTCTACCTTCAAGCTCAAAGGTTGGTTATGGATATAGATTTTGTCCTTTTGTCCTTCCTCAACTAGAAACACTTGCTCTAAATGATTCTTAAAAATTTGAGGTATTCCAGTTGTCATTCTGCTTTTCTGGAAGAGACAGCAGTAAGGACAGTGTGACATTACTACTTGCTGTGGAACAAGTATTGTCATCTGGTAGCTCAGTGGAAAATAGAAACTGATGATCTTGTGCAGGTGTAGATTTTTTTTTTTAGGTTACATGACAAAAAATGCAGCCTGGTGTGAAAACTCAGCTGCTAAATTTATGAAACACTTACTGGTATCCCCAAGGGTCTTCTGAAGCTGTTAGTGCTGAACAGTATCAAGGATACCCAAAATAACGTTTTACTAGAGATTCTTGAGAATTCTCTGACTTTGTAGCAGCAAGTAGAAGTTAAAAACAAGAACCACATAGTGCAAATTCATTGCTACTACAGCATGTAATAAAATTTTGTGCTGACAAAAAAGGAATTACCTTTAAAAAATATGAGTAGAATATTGTTGATTTCTCAGGAAGCCTTTTAAAGAAAGGATACTGATGGGGGGGAGCAATAGTACTTTGAGGTAATGTTACTTCTTTTTACTGTGTAACAATTGACCTGTGACTTCAAGTAGACAATTAGGTGAGTATAGTGAATCGTTTCTTCTATACATAACTCTGTGCCGTTTGCAATACAATTCCTTATTGCTCCCAGTCGTCTTTTCCTCCACCAGTTAGCATCCTAACATCTCCTGCTGAAATCTGTTGTCTTTCTCCGCTTCCAGCTGTTAAACCCATGCTGCTTCATGAATGGGAGTAAGCCACCCTGATAGCTTTGGGTACTCAAAGTAGAGAGTGGTGGTGGTGGTGGAAAAAGACTGCTTGTAGTAGCCACCTCTCTTACTATTTTTTCTTTTTTATTTTTTCTCTCTCTCTCACCCAGAAATCTTGAAAGTTAAAATGCCATGGGATATAGGTATGACTAAATTGTAAACTAGCATGTGTAAACTCTGAAATTAAATGCAATGGAGGAAAGTTACTGCTGCTGTGTACTCCCAAATGTGGTTGCACTGAAATTGTAAGATGTCGGTGATGAGAGATCTTTCTTTTTCTTGGCATCTTCTTTACAAAAGTACCTTTTTGTTTGATTGGTTTATCCTATGTATGTTCTTGACGAAGACTTCTTGTTAGTTTTCTTTTAATATATTGTTATTGTTTTTACTGGAAAAAAAAAATTCATGCAAAACCACCTGAATGATTGCTGCCGTTTCTAAATATCTGTGGTTGTAATAATTCCCAGGCAATATATTTGTGGAATTTTTAAAAACAGATGTTGTGGCTTTAAGGATTAACTTTGTCCAAGAAAAAGCTGTGAAGCTGTACAATTACTGGAGCACTTTATGACTCTGCCAATCAGCAGGTAATTAAAAAAAAAAAAATTGGTGGACATGCTTCAAGGGAGTAACAAGGTTGACAAGACTGCATTGTTTGCCGTCAGCAAGGTAATTTGCTAACGAAATGCTGCGTGTCAGACCTTTGATTCCTTTTTTGACCTCTATGTAGATGGTTTGAGAGAATCAAAATAGATCTCAGAACAGCAGTTAAGTGATTAAAAAAAGTAGATAGTTCATGTGAGCCAGTAGGCCAAGTGCTGAAAGTAGTGACGGTTACTGGGAAGAGAAACAAAAAACAGTGGACATGCTTTGGGCATTCTGGAAATGGTATTGATAGAATAGTTCCCACTGGCCAGACATAATCAGCTTTTTGAATACGGTAAGAAAAAAAAGTGGTAAAATTTACTGAGTCGTTCTGAATAAATACTTCACAGGACATAATGTATTCAGTGAAACTAATTTTTTTTCTTGAAAATGTTTAATGGCATATTACAGTTACCTCAAATGTATTTATTTTAAATGATTAGTAGAAACATATTGAAGAATGATTTTTAGATTTTAAATGGCTTGTAAATATTTAATACTGAGAATTAAGATTTTCACCAGTAATGTGACATTGTTTATAGAATTTGCATAACAAAACTTCTGGGTTGCCTACTTTAGTAGAAGTGAAAAATATGTTAGTGATAGTATTAAAAAAAAAAAAAAAAAAAATTCTATCAGCATTCCAGCCCAGCCGGCAGAATTTTATGCACAAATGTTCTGAAGAGTGGGAGCAGATGCGGAAAGTAGATCAGTCAGAGTCAAATCTTAATAATGAACATGTAAAATTCACCCCATTGGCGAACTGATAGTGAAACATTTTATCACTCTCATTTCTACAGGCTGTAACCTGTAAAGCAGCCTGTATCTGGAAGGTAGATAGAATATTTTTTTCCCTTCTCCCTTTGCATTGTGTGTGCATATTTTTTAATTTTTTTCCACATTTAGAGATACAGTATCTTTTAATGATTATAAAGATGGCTGTTTATTAATTCACTGAAAAGCTACTCTGTTTATTTTTAAACATCCTGATGTGAATCTAATAGTTATAATCTTAGTCTTTGCACACACAGAACTGATGCTTAGCTCTCCAGTCCTTCCTTGTGCTGCTGCAGTGCTTCAGGAGACAAAGTGATGTTTTAAATAAAGCACAAATGTTTTTACTGACGGTATTCAGAATACTAGGTAAATGTCAAGTGATTGTCATCTCTTGCCTGTATAGTTCTGCAGTGGGTCAGATTTGCTTGGAGAAAGCTTAGATCAGTAAACGGACTGAGTAGAATACAGTAAAGTGTTCTAGAGTTGGATGTCTTACTAATCTTTCTCACTGTTTTTTTTTTTTTGTTAGCATCATCTGTGGTTTCTCATATCAAAACAATTATATTAATGCTAGTTTGTAATCAATACTAATTTCAATACTTGATAGGCACCTAGGTGCTGTGACACCAAACACCATTTTGTTTTAGAATTAGCAGGCAGTAGTTGGTATCAACAGCTGTAGCACTGAAAATGGGAACAGCTAATGATTTTGGTTATGGGTTTGTCTTTGTAGTGTGGTGGTTGTTGCTGGTTTGTTTGTTTGTAAGACAAAACAGTGGTAGTCATAGCTGTGTCACTGCAGGTGATGTTAAAAGCTGTGGCAGGCTGTGTACTGATGAGGGTCTGTGGCCGTGGCAGGTGTCTGACTTGTCAGACAACTGGTAGAGCCAAGAGCTTTATTTCTGACAGTACTAATTGGAATATATATAGGACAGACAAACCCTCCTTAAGCCACATATCCTTATAGATGACAATAACAAACAGCATGAAGGAATTAACGACATTGAATGCACACACACCATTAAGCATGACACAGCTGTTCTGTCCTTGGACTTCTTGTTTGAGCTTTGCTGTGCTAATAAACAGATTATATGTAGTTTTGACCTTACAAAGAATGTTTTAAGTCAGACCAAATAAGCTCATGCTGCAGCCCGTCCAACTACTGACTTGAAGCTCTGTGCAATTGTGGGGAAGTACATGATTTTTTTTAAACAAGTGTGGCAGAGTGACACAGGGGTTGTTTTGTGCTTCTGTTAATACAACTATAAGTGATTTTGCCTTCCAGCTTTTTCTTGCACTTCCCTAGACATGGATTAAGGGATTTGTCTAATAACACTCTCCCTGAGTTTGAACTCAAAATTGAATATTTACTGTAGAAAATGTCAAATTCTGAAACAGTTTTTACTTTCAGGTAGGTCAGCGACCTAAAAGTCTGTTTCTTAGATTTCCATTGGTGACCAGAATATTAGAAATTTTGTAGCTAGCATGATGTTCTTACCATGTGTGACATTACCCCCCCCTTCAACCACAGCTTCAGTAAGCATTTTACATTGATTTCCCCTCCCCCTGCCCCCCAATTTTTAATCAAAGCCCTGATTTTCACTGAACAATTAGTTTGAAGTAGAATTTTTTTTTAATGGAATATAGGCAAGTTGCAGCTAGGATGCAAATTTTGTATACCAATATTTATTTTTTTCTTCTGTCAAAAAGAAAGAGTAAGGTATATGTGCATAAAGAAAATCCTGAAATAATATAAGATCAATACTTTGCTGTCCTTTTGCAAAGTTGAGGGAAGAAAAAAAAGTCCATCATATGCCAGACTGAAAAATACAGCTGTCCTAAAAAGCTTGAGGGAGGAAGGAAGAACAGTAGGTCTTACTGGACAGTGATGCTATGGGAATAGCTGTCAAAATTTATTGATTGTTTCTGTACAGCCGCTTCAAAGGATTTCTATTCCACAAAATCGATAACAACTGTTCATCGATCTTAACGAATTAAAATGACAACTAAAACTTTTAAGAGTTGGTGATTTATGCTTTAAAATTATACCCGAATTAGTCTTCTGTATTTCTACATAATAGAAGGATATTAAAAAAAAAAAAAGAACCCCCCCTTTTTTTAAGAAAAAATCAGCTTATTCAGTTTTGTCTCATCAGCTTTACCTGATTCAGTTTTGTGAATTTGGAAATGTTACTGCATTTAGTGTTTGCTAATTTGTTCAGTGTAGAATTTTATCACTTGTTCATCTCTTGTGGTTTTTTGTGCATCAGTGTTTAGCTGCACTTTAAATTATTGAGTTAATATGTGGTAAATTGATAGATTTTGTACTGGTTTGCAGTAATTAAAATGCATTGAGCTGCTCTAGTGTTTGTGCTAAGTACGATAGTGCGTTAGTAATTACTAGCTTTACCACTCAGTTTTCATGATTCTACATATAAATGTAGACTGTAATTGGACTTTTACATACACAGTTAAAGTATTTCTTTTAATTATTTTTCCTTTTAATAGCCTAACATTTTAGCAACATTTTTGGTTGAGTACAATTTCTCCTGCTCCCTGGCACTTGTTAATGGTACACAAGCAAGAAGTACATATGTATGTGTTTTATACATATGAAATCACTATGGTTTTTGCTTGTGAAAGAGCAGTATCATACATGCATTTTTGGTACTAATGTAAGTATGGTCACAGTGTACTCTGTATTTTCCTTGAGTGACTCTTTCATGTATAGCTTTTCTAATAGGAACCAGCTTAGTGAAAAGATGCAGGTTTAACTCAACATTACATCTGTTTATTAATTTTTTCCAGAGTTTTTCTCTTCTTTGGTCATATATTCCAGCCCCCTAATTATCTTTGTGGCCTCTGCTGAACACACTGCAGTATGTCAGTGTCTGTCTCAAACTGGGGGTGTCCCAAACTGGCCACAATACTGCAGATGTGGTCTCACGGGTGCTGAATACGGAGAGTAATCACTTCTTTCCACTTGGTAGCCACACTTCTGCTAATACAGCCTGGTATGTATTTGGCCTTCTTCACTGCGAGAGCACTGATGACTCGGGTTCAACTTGTCTACCAGGACCGTCAAGTCTCTTTAAAGCTGCTCTCTAGCCAGTTACTGCCTAGCCTGTACTGCTGTGTGGGGCTATGCCATGCCAGATATAGGACTCTGCATTTGCCTGTTTTGAACTTCGTGAGGTTCTTGACAGCCCACTTCTCCAGCCTCCCAACTTTCCTCTGAATAACAGTTTTGCCCTCCAGTGTATTGGCCACTGCCATGAATTTAAGAGTGCGCTCTATCCTATTTCCAGGTTGTTGACAAAGCTGTTGAGCAGTTTCAGCCTGGGTATTGATCCCTGAGGGATGCCAATAGTACTTGATTGGCCGTTGGCCTTTGTACTGCTGATTACAAACCCTTTGATTCTACCAGCCTGGACAATTTTACACCCCCATCATAGTCCACTTTCCCAGTCCATATCTCACAAATTTGGCTATAGGGATACTATGGGTAATTCTGTCAGAAGTCTTTCTGATACGTTATTAATAGTGTGACAATATGCTTCAGTGTTTCACAAAAATAATTGTATTTTGAGGATAAATACTTAAAATTTTAGAACGTAGTTATTTTTACCCAGAAAAGCAGCAAAAGTTCCTATGTAGAAAGCTTAGCTTTCTCAGCAAAAAAAAAGTTGTTTTTTTGTGTAATTTTGTCTCTGTAAGGGGTGGAAAAAAGTCTTTGAAGTCTCTGCGGGAATCAATCTCCATAAAAATTTAAAGTATACCACCTTGCTGTTTTAATTGTGTGGGATCAAATGAAAAAATGCCGAATGCTTGGTAGCTCAACAAGTTCTAAGATATATCTTCCTGTATTAGTGAACTTCTTGAAGCCATTCATCAAATTCAGAAAGAAAAGGAAAAGTGAAACGTTAAATGTTTGTGAGGATCTAGCTGTGTTTTGTAAGCTATTTCTGTGCTTTTAAATTGAACATGGAAAATAAGCAGTAGGACAGTTTTGGGCAGTGACATGACTATAGTTTTATGCCAAGGTATTTTACAGATTTTAAGTAACAAGTGAAACAGCAGGAGACTTTAATGGTATGACCAAAAGTTTTTACATTTCTCCTATAAACTCAGGTAGTTGCAGTTAGGAAAATACAGAGTGGTCTTTTTTTTTTTTTTAAATTATTTCAATCAGTTGAAATTTTTTTTTTTCTTAGAAAACAGTTCAAAAATATTGTGGACATATTAGTTTAATAAAATGCTCAGTTATGTAAAAAGGATGCTATGTAGTAAAGCATGGTGAATCTGTTCTCTTTCACAGAAAGAAAAAAGTGTACCAAGGAGCGTGTAAGAGAATTTAGTAGGGTATTTTTGACAGGTCTCTGACATAATAGTCACTAGTAATAAGTTCAGCTGAGCACTACTTCAAACTAAAAGTGATGAATGTATTTTAAGTAGTGGTAGCGCAGTATTTTCAAAGAATGATTTTTACAATAGCATGTTGTCGAGAAGAGGTATCTTAGCAAACTTTTTTCCCCTCAAGAGGTAATGTTTTTAGCCAAGAAAACAGACAAATTTTTTTTTTCCTGAAATATATTCATGCAGGTGCAGTAAAGGCAATCTGAAGTGTGTGGTAAGCATCTAATGGCAAGCTGTCTGAAATTTATCCTAGCAAAATACCAGTTCCGTGCTCAGGAAATTATTGGGAATCAACAGTGATCAGTCTAATCAGTGATCATGGTGAAAATTTGTCTAGGAAATAAGATTTCCTGTGTATTGTTAATTCTTTTAAGCTTACTGACGTAGAGGCTAGGAGCAACACATTTTTTTGTACAGTTTCTGATTTTGTTCTTGTGAATGGCCTTAGACAAAGATTAGTGTTTCTCTAATCAATATTTTTCTTTTTCATTTATCATGTAAAATATGATACGATAACCGCTATCTGAAAGGTTTATGTGGGAATTTTAATAATTTTCTACAATTCATTATTTCAAAAACTATATTCCAAAACTGTGATTTTAACATTAAGTCATGTTATAAATAGAAGTGAACTACAGTTTTAAAGATAAATGACTAAATGAAGATTTTGGGTTTATACTCTCATTGTTTAGGGATTTCTTTTTTTTATTATCATCTTTTTGCTTCCTACTCTTTTTTCCTCCCCAAATTCTGTTACTGGCACACAATGTGAAAACTCACTAGATCAGAATTCACATTTCTTTTGATTTGTTGGTTGTTCCCTGCCCTCCTCCCCCCCTCCCCTCCCAAATATACCCTAGTGAAAATAAATCTCATTACACTGAACAATTGACAAATACAAAATGTTCTAAAAGGAAGAGCGTATTTAAGCATCAAATGTTTTTCTGTGCCTATCAATGTGAGTCATATCTGTTTAAATGTGTGAAGCACATCAAAAGCTTTCATTAGTGCTTCAGGTCTCATGGTATAATCCTTTTCTGATTAATAAGATTAAATGCCCATTGTCAAATGCTGATGAAGTACAAAGAATGCATTTCAAACCACAGAAAGGTCATCTGAATGTAGTGAATTCCTCATCAAATACTAAATCTGTGTCCTTAGGCTATGAATTAACGGTTTCTCAACAGCTCACATCACTTCATGTGTGTTCTGACCTTCTGTCTGTGCCATAGGTACTGCTGAAAAGTGGTTGACAGTGCAGTTGACTCCAGTATAGAGCCCCCATGCACAACGCAGCAGTCCACTCCAGCCCTGCTCAAACATTCAGCGTACTGCTTCTACTGACACACTGAAAGCAAGGCTTTTTAACTGGTGTGCTGCAGCATTGTCCTATAGGGATAAAGTTAAACGTCAGCATTCATTTCAACGTGTGTGTGTTAATGTTGTATATCCTGTATATTTATAAATACTGTTTCTCGTTGGTAAATAATCTCCATTTTCTCTGAATTCCATTTCTCTGAATGAAAAGCCTTTTTTCTGAAAGGTTGTGGTAGTGGTGTCTGGGCCCTTATTCACATCGAAATCTGAATTTAAAGCATGTATCTCAAGAAAAACACTTCGTAGGACTGACGTTTTTATTTGGAAAATAATTTTGAATATTTTGTGATTAACTAAGGTTGCAAAGATAATAGGCAACTCTCATCTTGTTGCTGAAGATGACGGCAAAGCTCTCCTTACAAGGCTACAAAATGTTATCCAGGACAGGATTTGGCATAATTTCTGAAAGAATGACATTTGATAGAGTTTTGTTGAACTTGGTATAGGTTCTTCTGTACTGTGGATGGTGGAGAGTCTAGGCATCCATCTGGAGCATGAACTGGAGCACAGGTTTTTATGACCAGGTGGTCCTAGTGGGAAGAGAAGAGGAATTTGACTAACTTCGTACTTGCCAATATTCAAGGGGTTCTTTAATTAGTACGTAGTGTTTTCTCAGACATAATCCACTGCCAGTGGCAGTGAAAGTCATACTCCTTCATAACATGGAATTGAATCACCTGTCTTTTTGCAAAGGGCAGTGTTTAAAGTTAATTCCTCATCTCACTATTTCTCTGCTAGGTCTGTTGGAACCTCTGCCAAGACTTTGATCAGTTTCTCTGCCGGTGTCTGCAGTTTCCTCGACTTTCAGTAAGATAGGGGGCTTGTGGCTGGGCTCCGAAGTGTCAAAAGTCTGTGACCCTTCTCTCGGCTTCCTTTAGTAGAAGGGAGAGGAGGTTAAACATTGATCTTGTTATAAAATTGGTATTAGGCTTGACAACTTCAAGCTGCCCAAAAATGGATGTTTGTACTTGTTGGCTTGCAGTTCTGAAAACTTCACTGCCTACGTAGTTTCACAGAGTGTTTGCGTATGCTAAAATTCAAAATTGTCAATGTCACTCTTCCTATAGACCATGGTAACAGCGTGTCCCTCAATCGTGGCAAAATCAGTGCATTCCTTTGCGTGTGATAGATGCTGTCTTGTGTTTGAAACAGCTTTTCAGCCAAGTTTATGGGAGAACTAGGATTCTTTGAACAAAGACTGACCAGTAAGCTAAAAAAGGGAAATGAAAATATGTAAGGCAATGTAGAAAACTGTACCTGTGGATCTGAAAAATTAGTTGCAATAAAATTCTTAGTATTACTTTTATCATAGCATGGGGCTGAATTACTAACATAGAAAGACAGAATACAGTATTCTTAAATATCAGATGCATTGTTTGCTTTAAGCGTAATTCTTGCAGTAAGAAGGTCTGTCTTAGATTAGTGTGATCTCTGTGTTATTCTTTCTCCTCTGATATTTCAATTCAGGTGCTTTTAAGAAAAATTTCAGCAGGAAGTTATGAAACTTATAGTATGTTTGAGAACATAAAACGTATTTTGACCTTTTACGGTGTTTTGCAGAATTATTATGCAGATCATTCTAAGCCTTCTACCTGATGGTGAAGGGAAACAGCCGTTGCTCTGATCTGGTGATTAACCTAAGAACTGCTTTGTCATTTGTGGTACCTTAAGAATATTTCCAGTTCTATTGCTGCAAACTTTTTAACATATTCAAATCATAAAATTAAAGCTCAATTATCAACAAACTGTATTTTGGATGACATGACACGATTTAAAACTCCACAGAAGCAGTGAAGAAAACCTGCTTTTAGAGTTAACCCATTAAGTTACTTGAGATTCATTCTCTATCTTTCAGAATGGATTTATGAACAGTTTCAGCTTTTTATTTTTTGTACTTACTTAATCTTCAAATAAAGTAATAGCTAGCAGTAGCAAAAAAGCTGAATAAATACTGAATAAATACCCAGTGTGTACCTTAAATCAAAGACATTACTTTGAGCTAAAACTGTAACATCCTATGCGCAATCTTCATGTGAGTGGAAAAAAGACTAGTTCTTTGTCCTTCTTGTGATAAGGCTTTATCTGTCAAGTGCCAGTTAAAAGGAATCAAATAACTTTCTTGGAATATTCCTCAACTTTGGCTGCATTCTTATGGTGTCTCTTGCTTTCTTTTTGGTTATTGTTGTCAGCAGATTTAATTATCATCTGTCATTTTCTCCTTTCTGGATGTTTATGGTTGTTGGAAAAAGTTTAGAAAACTTTGTTTAGAGAAGATGGAGGTACAGGTAATCTACAACCCAATTTTCAGATACCTTTGATCATCTGGACCTGTGGATGTCATTTAAGTTGTTAATGTACACTGGCTTGGATCTAGGAAAACAGATTTCAGTTTTCTGTTTTGATATGAAACACAGATGACAAAGACTTTTAATAAAATGCCAGCATCTCAGGTAGACAGCTGTATCCCTTTCAGTGCAATGGCATTAAGCTTGTTCATAATTTTTTTTAATTAAGTGATCTTTATCATGTGAAAGATTATTCATTCGAATCTATTACCTCCTTGATCTTCCAGCTTTTGCAAATATTAAACTGAAATATCTAAAATATAGCAGAACCAGTAATTTTTCTGTCCTAAAAATCAGAGAAAAGAAAGATTACACATATTGCTCCAATTTTTCAAAAGCTTATTGACAGGAACCAGATAAAATTAGGAGGACATGTATAAGTCATGCTTTAGTACATGAAAAGTGTCTTTGAAACTATGATTGGCAGTGAGAAGTCTTCTAATGATTAATGTGTACACCTTTGACGTATGCTTACACTTGAGTGTACTAAGTACTGACTGGACTAATGCATTTTGGCATCTATACATCTTAGATGTAAATAAATGTACTATGAAAAGTTCCAAAGATGAATATATTGACTACACATCCTACACACTGGACTTTAAGGTGTGGCAAATTGTGGAAGGATTCTAAAATAATTTAAAGACCTCTTTTGTTTGATTGTTTTGGGGTTGGTGGTTTTTTTGGTACACTAGAAATGATCAAAACTTTTGACCAATAGATAGTCTGGAGCGAGTGCCATAAAAATACCATGAAAATGATGTGCATTTGCTGTCTGGGATATGAAAGCCTATGATGCTATACTGCAGCATGATACAGGCAAAGATAATGCAGGCTTTCCTATTTATCTTTCAGACAAACGGGTAAGATAAAGCAGAAATAAGAGTTGCATTAGGAGACAAGATAAATTTGGCCAGGTGAGAGTATGTCAGTAGTTATTGTCCTATCTTGATGTCAATTTGAGTTCTGAAAGCCTTGTAAAAGAAAGAAGGGCCAACCTGTTAACCAGCACAGATTAACTATTATAGTCCTTTCTAAACAACTTTCTAATAGATTTCTGAAATACCACTTAGCATATTTTTTCAATATCATCAATTAAGACAGTTTCCTATTCGATTTATAGAGAAATCGGTTAAGTAAATCTTCTGAATTAATGCTGTACAATTTCATGTTTCATTGGAGAGACTCGAAAGAAAATAAATGTATCGTGAGGGGAGGGAACTGGAAAAGCTGGTGGAGAATGTGGGATGAGAATGAGGGAAAACAAACTGTTTACTTGTTTAGGGGGCTGTGTTTGTAGTTTGGAAAAGGTTGATGAAGATGGAAGGCAATGTTGTCTCAGAGATGAGTTAAATTTGAAAAAGATAATATGGTCTTTACGAATGCAGAAGGTAAATATTATTTCTATTGTTCTGACTGTTGGTTGCTATGGTAATAAAAAGGGTTGACCAGTAAATTGAAATTTGGTAGCTTTAATATCTAGCTTTTTATTAAGCTGTACGCTGTAAGACAATTTCAGAACAGCAGGGACATCTATTTTGTTAATACTTGTCCATTTTGTGTGTATCTTTATCCTCGTTAGCCATATTTTCAAACCCCTAGAATGTTGATAATATCTTTTTCCTACTGTCTTCTTTGCTTTTGTTTCCAGATTTTGTTGTTCAGATGTACAAATTGTTTTCTTTTCATCTTGATATGAATGATGTTTCGGTTTGAACTACTTTGAAAAGTTTGTTAGTGAAGCTTGTCTGTCTTAAAACGTGCAAAGACTAAATAAGACTAAATTACAAACACGTCTTTCACGAGTGGCTTTAATGAGGGCCTCTTTACTAAGATGAGAATATGTGGAAAATGATTTGTATAGAGCTATGCTGTACAGCTGAATGTAGTATTGGCAAAGAAAAACTGGATAATATAAAAATGAGCTATCTCATGTACTTGTGATTTTTGGAATGATACTTTTTTTTGTATACATTTTTAAGAGAAACTTACCTGAGTTTATTAGTTAAAATAGATTATGTTGATGCAGTGCAGTTACTTCGATGTATTATATTGCTGTCATGTACTATAACTCTGCAGCTTAAAAACAGTGGCATTTCATGTTGATAGGAGGCTTACTCTATGTCAAGTTTAGAATTAAGGCCCGTTTTTCTTGTGAACTCTGCAAAAGTAAAATGTAGTTCTGCAAGGTATGCACATGCGTTTCTCAAGTAAGCTATCTCCTGTACAATATCTGTGTCTCTCTCCCAAAGTCAGGGGAACATCGTAGCCTTAATTTAATTTAATCTAAAAGGCCAGTCCTTCAAAATAATGTCAAAAATGAAGATCACAAGATTGTAGACTAAAATGAAATTTTGAAAGGATATTACATTTTGGACTCACTTTATTCACTTTCTAGCTATTGAACTCCTTAATTTATTTTTACATGGTGCTTCCAGACTTTTCTTTGTTAATGTAAGAGCTGAACCTGTTGTTGTAGATGTTGAGGTTTTTTTCCATCCAGTCTTCTGATACCAGGAACATGGCTTTAAGAGAAACTGAGAAGTCACAGGGGTTGGTCTTAGTGGTAGTTTTTCGTGCAACTGATAGAAGATAATGCCTGTGCTTCACAAGTCTTCTGTAGTTGCTTTTATGTCTTTTTTTTTTTTTTAAAGCCCTAAACAGGTTGATAGAATTATACAAAGATAATTATCTAAAAAATTAGATAATTTTTTAGATATCAGAGGCATTATTGTTTTGAAGTGAGTTGTCACTGTTAAGTACAAAAAAAAAAATCAAAGTTTTATTTTCTAAATTTATTTAAGGAAAAGCAAAACTAGTATGCAGTATATTCTGAATTCTGGACAGAAATGTATCTCTTGTAAATGGAGCCTGCAATATTTGGTGTGGGTTGTCTTTTGGTTCATTTTTCTGTTTTGGTTTTTTTTTTTTTTTTTTGGTGGGGGTTTTTTTGGTTGTTTTTGTGTGGGTATTTATGGTTTGGTTTTTTTTTTTTGGAAGGTGTCAGTCTGATAGGAAAGATAAAATTGTTCTGTAGAGTTTTACTGGGATGGGCTTACCTTTGTACGTTAGCACTGAGTTCCAGTATCAGTGAAGAGTTAAGAGAAACAACTCTGCTTGTTCCCTGAATCAAACTTACTGTAAGATCAACTACAACTCTTTCATCTTTTGTGTAGGAAAGGTGAAGGTGAAGTTAACTACAAATCTTTCATTAGTGCTCATTCCCTCCTTGGGTGACCAAACTGCAGCAACTATTTAATGAATTAGTCTGTATGTAAGAAAATACTAAAGAAAGAATGTTGCTTTTCTGTTTGGGTGGAAGAACGGCTGGGAGTGCAGACTGCTTCAGTAATGGAACAGATGTAATTCGGTGTATCTTGCGTGTGCTCTGTCACATGTCCTTTCCTTTTTGGGAAGGAACGCAGTACAGCTACAGTTTAAATTGAGAAACAACCCCAAGGCGTTTGAAAACAGTGGGTTGTTAAGCGGGGCAGGGAATGGGTGCTCTACAAGAAGAATAAATGAAAACTGGGATAGGTAGAGCATAACCATTTTAAGCTTTCATTCTAATGTTCAACAATATCTGTACCATAAAAGGGACATAGATCATATTCTCAACAGCAGAACTTTGTTGAACGTTTCTAGTCTCTCAATGCTAAACCTCTCTAGAGTGAGGTTGCCATTTCACTTGATTTTGTGAGTGTGTGCACTGTTCATTATTATAATAGATTCTATACAATTATTGTGTCCATTTCTGAAATAGTGCTGTATTATATGTAGCTATACTAATATGTTTGGGAGGGCTCCTTATTGCAGCTTACTGTGCTTGATAGCCTAGTGTTTTTTAAAGTCACAGTGCATTCATGAAACTAGTGGTTAATATGCAATTGTTTCGTTTTTCCAATAGCCGATGATTTATTTAGCGGCTGAAGTTAACAATGTCAATGAATTTCTTGGGCTAAGTTTCAGAAATTTTCTAAATGTAATTCTTTAAAAAAAAAAGCTCCACTTTTGAAAGTATTATTTTAAAAAACAAATACAATAGAAAGCTTTTAAAGTGTGTTGATTTAGAACTCCTGATTAATTAAGGGGAGGGAAAAATAATGAGATGTGAAATCATGATATTTTAGTGATTTGTGAGCAGTAATTATCAGTAGCTAACTCAAATTTTCACATCTTTATTGTCAGCTATGCATCTTTATGCAATAGTGAATTATGCTTATGTTATGTACTACTTTAGGCAATGTAGTGACTTCTAAGCTTATTGCTTCATATTGTATGAGCAGGCTAAATGCCCAGGTTTATTCAAGAAAGTTGGATAAAGAAAAACAGAGGTTGATGACACATTAGATTTCCTTGTACAAAATATGCAAAGACGGAGCTGTCCTCACTCTTGCTTCATAGTTAGTCCTTTTAGGTTCCTGTGAAAAAGCTAAGGTGATGATCAGCTATTCCTCTGAGAATATTCTAAACAGGTAAAGGATGTACTTCGATTTCTATTAGACTTGGATCAGTCTGTCTTTGGTGGCTGTAAGATGTTCTTGTGCAAATTTTTTGACAGACGTAATAAATAGGAGCACCTGTGTATGTAAAATAGTGTGGGAACGATACCTAGTTTCTATCTTAAATGATGATGCGGTCATACTGTTTTAAACATTGAAAGGTCTGTTAGAAGCACAGAAAAGTCAAAAATGACAACTTTTTTTTCCCCCCACTGTTACACTGGTGAGCTATTACAGGGCAGATGAATTAGTCTTGCATGGTTACTTTTGGAAAAGGCATATTCCTGACTTTATGCCAACAGTTAATAAAGCTTATCTGGTCTTCCTAGAAGATGCCACATTGATGCACATATTCCATATGCTGTACCCATGAGAATTGTCTTTCATTTGAACTTCATATTTTCTCATGTATGAGAAGTGCAGGAGTGAATCTGGCATGTTTCAGACCCTTAGCTGTTTTCCCAGTAACCTTTTTCACACTGTTTTGGGTTTGGTTTTTTCACTTGCCATGCTTTTACAGCTTACCAGGTGGTACACAAAGAGATACTGACACCACTTCTTTGTTACTGTTGTTCAGTGCTTCCTTGCTGCTAGGTGGCAAACTACATCTGTGTTTATCCAGTAATTGTTTTCATGTTTACATTTTGATGATAGAATATTTGCAACAATGTATCCCCTTTTCAAAATGTTAGTTTTGTTGGGGTTTTTGTGTGGGGGTGTTTTTTGTTGTCTTTTTTTAATACTTGATCAGAATCTACTAGCTTAAACTACAGTGTTCTTAATTTGTTGAAAAAATTTACACGTGCAACATGAATGTAAAAATACTTTAAGGACAAAAACATACGCATAAGATACTGGAGAGCCTAACAAATATGGTAATGCTACTTAATGTCTTTTAGTAATTGTTAAATTAATGAGAGTATTTAAAATCTACAGACCTTTGAGTTTTCTGCGTTGGGGTAAGAATTGACAGTCTGTAGTCTATTCACTATGTTATGTTGCTTGTATACGTGTGTTGTAGATGTACATCTGGCTTTGAATTAAGAAACTGTATCTCTTCTCCTCTCCCTTTCTTGTCTACTGTTTGAAATATTTTAACTGAACAGTTTGTATTCTCACCTTACTGCTGGTGTTACAGTTTTTTACCATAGGCTATACGTAACACGGGAGGAGTTTCAGTCACCAAAGAGTTAAATGTATTGCTGAAGTTATGCTGTGGAGTAATAGCAAAGCCAGTATTGGCATCATGATATTCAGAGTTGAATGGATTCATAAACAAGAAGAAATGGGCTGCCAATACGATCATTGGCACAAAGAAAAGCTTTTGCAGGAAAAGATCTGCACTTGTTTTTTCTCTTTCCTTTACCATAAGAACTAAGCTAGCTGCTCTTCCTGGTCTTTTTCTGTCCTAGAGGCATTTCTTTTCTTTCTGTTCTGGTGGCAAGATAAGGTGTTTCAAGAAGTATTTATCTGGAGCTGATCACAGATTTTCTGCCATGATCTGGATTATTTGAGTTACTTTGCAATTAGATGCTATAGTTCTGTGCTTTGCAGATGATTTTCAGTTCTGAGAAATAACTGGAAGCCTTCACCTTTGAAAGATCTAGTGTTTAAAACGCTGAAGTCTGCAGTTAATAATAGAAATAGGCTATGTTGAAAATTAGCGCAATGACTAGAGCAATGGTCCTTGAGTGGAAAGCTCATGGAATCTTCTTTCCTTTATGCACTTTCTCTCTTCACATGGGGAAAACCTCTGTGCATCTTCCTTCCTGTGCACAGGTATTACTGGATGGCATAAGAAACAGGAGTAATGAGAAAAAGTATTTAGAACTTAAACAGGCTTAATAAATACAACAGTCTTAAATTTTTGCTTTAAGACTTCAGAAGTAAGCTCTGGAACCTAAATTATCTGTTTCAGATTATTATTTTAGATTATAAATATGGAGAATGGAAGTCTTCAGGTCTAAGGCATCATGTAGCTCATAAGAAAGCAGAGGGGCTAGGACTGCCCTCTACTTACCACTGACAGAATAAATATATCGGCCTATTGATAGAAGTTTTGTGGTGTTACTGTTTAATGTTATTGTTTGCACCTTATAGGCATCAGAAGATGCTGAAAACATAGAATTAGCTGAATTGGGTAAAATCGAAGGTTCATCCAGTTTCACTCCTGTCTCTTGAAGTCAATCAATAGTGGAAGTCTGTGGGGAGTAAAACAGCAGTAGAAGAGCAGGGGAGGCATTTCCAGGGTACTCTTCTCAGACGTACGTCTGTATAGCAAAATAATATACATTTCCTGGTGTGAGACTTGTAGATGTGCTATGGGCCTGCAAACCTGTGCCAGCTTTTGGAGCTTGAAAACAAGGCATAAAATGTTTTCTAAACCCCTGGGAAGCTCCCAGAACTTGCATTGTTCTTTTGGATTACAAGTTGAGGAAGGTGATCCCTCACCCTTTGGCATTAGGAGGAGGCTGCAGAGCAAATCCTTCTCTGTGGACAGTTCTGTTGTCAGTTTTGTACTTTAGTGAGAAATGTCACTGGTGACAACGAGTGACACAGGAATGTCTTCTGGGAACATCTTGACCAGGAGTTGGGAAGTGCTGATACGCAGTCTTGATTTTGTCTCTTTTCATGTAAAAACAACAACAACAAAGTGCTTCTTGCACTCTGTTTACTGTTGTCCTTCTCTTTTAGGCAGCTTTATTGCAAATATTCTTTGATATTTTTTTTTAAGTTATTTCTGTTTTTTCTTTTCAGAATGCTGAAGTTGAAAGTTGATACTTCTCGATTCCTAGGTGTTTTGTTTTAGTCTTTTTTTTTTTAATAGCATAGTGATTATTTGTTGGGAATCATATTCTGATGTGTTGAATCTAGAATCCGTCCAAACTTTACGCTTGGCTATCTGTAAACGTTTTACTGTGTCAGCAACCCTCAACTGCTGATAAACTACCTGTGAACAAAAAAGAAAATGGGGCTATCTGAAGTCAGTCCTTTCATCCTATTACCTCTTTATAACTCTGCAACTGCTAGCAGCTATTCTAGTTTGTAACAGTGAGACAAACTGTTAATGCAGCCCTTGTCATTTCAGTTTTTCACTTTTTTTCTTTGTAACAGTCTTTGCCGTTTCAATTTTTTGCACATTTGTGTGTGTGCGCTTGTCTTCATATGGTACATATGCTGTAACTCACTGAACACTCATGTTGGCAGGCACCTGCCATGGGCCACTCATTTGTGAGAACATACTAGTTTAAAAACAAAAAAAACAAACAAACAAACCCAAAAAACAACCACAAAAAAACCCACTAAAAATAAAATAGGCCCACCTCCAGCCCTGGGGTGGGAAAAAGAAGCCAAGAAAAACTGGCTGCAGTCAGTGCTGTGGTTTGTGCTCATGCAGTATCAGGTTGCTGCAGTTCATCAACCAGACTGAAGTTGCAGAACACTGCTTCTCTGTCCTGTTTCATGGGGGGTCGTGAGTTGAAAGACTGTTTCTGTTGCCTGTTAAAGAATAATAATTGCAGCAGTGAACTTCAAGTGTATTTGGAGGAAGTATACAAGGGATGGAGGATGTATGGTAAAGGTAACAAAAAGAGAGCTTGCAGGTATTACATGAATATAATCTCCCAGAATTTATCGCACCGCCTGTGACCCTTCTGCAGCAGCCAGAACTATCACCTGCTGCCAAAAAATTGGACAAGAGCTAGTGAGAATGTTTTGGTTAGTTTTGGAGATCTGAATATCAGCCTTAAAACTCACAGGGAAGAGTGGTGAAAGATGATGTTTCACTGTCTGCTGGCACAAGTGTTACAGGGATCTCTAAGAGATACCATCTTCTGCAGGAAGGCTTACAAATATGAAATTAAACAGCTGTGCTTCAGTTGTATTGACGTGTGTGAGTGTTAGGGCTGACTTAAAATGGCAGATTATGGAGAGGGTGAACTTGGGAGTAAATGACTCCAGTGCAATACAAAACCTCCTAATTTTTCTTTAAAATTGAGAGAAACTTAAGCAAGAATTTTTATCAAATAAAAAATTTGCTTGAGCTTAACTAATTTCCCAAATAAAAAGCCAAACCCAAAACCTTAATTTATATTTTGAGAGTTAGCAGCTATTGCTGTTAGTCAAGAGAAGTGAATTGTATTTTTCAGTTCTGAAAGTTCTTTTTCTCTTTAGCAAATGCAAGCCACAAATAAACCCTTTCAAACATCTACTTCTTTTGATAATGTCATAGTGGCAGTATAATCCAGAAGCAGATTTGTGTTAAGGCATTAAAAAACCCACTTTTCAAATTTCTGGAAATTCTAGA
This sequence comes from Calonectris borealis, assembly GCF_964195595.1. Lineage (NCBI taxonomy): Eukaryota > Metazoa > Chordata > Aves > Procellariiformes > Procellariidae > Calonectris > Calonectris borealis. The sequence continues at coordinate 6,296,896 of NC_134324.1, read as the reverse complement.
TGAAGAGAAGAACAGCAGTTCAGAGAATATCCAGATAATTTAGGCAGTAGCTTCTATTTAATGTGTTGCATCGTTTTTGGCTTCTGGATTGGTGACGTATGTATGCAGTGATGTGCTTTGAGTTTAAAAACTTTGTCTGGAATTTCTAGAGTGGACACATTTTTTTTTTAAACTTCCAAATGGAAGGTATCGAAACAGTTCAGCTTCTCATATTTGCTCATTACAAAGCCCTGTTCTTCTAGCACTAAACATTATACTCTATGCGTAAGCATTTTTGCCAGTATTTTTAATGTAATATTGACAGATGGGTCAAAGGCAGTCAGAGGACTCATGTATGTTTTAGAATGCTTTTGATGTTTGTTTTTTTTTCCTTGATTCTTAAAGAAAGTGCAACCAACTTCCGCTTCTGCCATTTTCTGCAGCCCTTGCTGGTCCTCTTCTTTGTGCAAGCAGCTGCCCTCATTTGCCTCCTTCAGCAATGTTCAGGCTTTGTCTTGGGCTGCTGCCTAGCTCCAGTAATTATAATAAATTCTTTACGGTTTTGGATTTGGAAAGTAAGGTCAGCAGTCATTGGGCAATAGTTGAGATGGAACAAATGGCTAATACAAATAGGTTAATATTTAATTTTTTATTGCAGTGGTTTTTCTTTGAAGCCAGGTATGATGGTATTCAATAATGAGTATTTCTCTATATCTTCAAGTATTTTTTGCATAGAAGACATGGTATATTGGAATTTGGGAGGAACTGCATTTCAGTTCAGCCCCCCTGGAGATCTCCAAGATGTACTAAAAGCTGAAGTACCACACAGTGAAACAGTAATCAACGGGTCATCAGTATAAATGTTCTTGGTCAGTTTGGGAAGGAACAGTTCATGTTGAAGCAAGACTTGGAAAACGGGCCAAGTAAGAGTCACTGAACAATATGGGCATTAGGCATAGGTTCACTGAGGCCATGCTTGTTTGGGGAAAAATGCAGATAAGCAGAGGAAATGGACAGGAGAAGCCCAGCTGGATCCTTGCAACTCTGGAACTTGGGACATAATGCAAACCAAATGAATCCTAAAAGTTTATCTGATTTGTTTGCTGTGTAAGAGAAAATTAAAGCATTCTGAGCATATATGTAAGCTGTACATGTTCTGTTATATTTCTAAGTTCTCTTAAGAAGGTTGGCTTTTTTATTTTTAGCTAAAAAATGCTTGAAGGTAAGATTACTAAATGCTGGTAATAAGCTGTTATAAGTTGATGGGCTGTTTCCTGGTTCCAACCTGAGCATAATAGTTGAACTTCAAAAGAGATGAGGATGATTTAAGACAAGGCACAGGTGAAATCATCCCTATGGTCTTGATGTGCTGTTGACTTCTGAATGTACAAGGTTTATTTTACTGGGTCGTTTAATTTTGAAAGCTTTCTGCTGTGTCTCCGAAGTTAATTATACTACAGAAAGGTACTCAGTGAGTGGGTGTGGGTGCCAAGACAAATTCCTAAATAAATAAAAAAGCACCTCCTGAAACCTTGTGTGTTTCTTGTTCTTTTTTTATAATAGTGCTTAGCTCTCCTGTCTTCTCTGAATCTAGCCGAATGTGAAATCCCGTGGTGCCCTCTGGTGGATAAATTGTAAGTAAATATATTGGCCTTTTTGGAATAGGGCTCACGAAACCCACTCAGAAAACCAGCAACAACAGCTAAAGTTCTATGAGCATTCAGGAAAAAAAAAACCTATCAATTTTGGTAGACATATGAGTTTGCAGTATTACTGAATGGTTTCTATGTAGGGAGCAGTCTGAGTTCCTCTTGCATTTTAATGTCCTCAAATTTGCTGTTGACTGCTTGGAAATCAGTTTGATGTTCTTTCCTAAAGAATTGAGGGTTTTCTGTCTTGATAAACATGCACCTATTGTTATGTGCCTTCTTAACTCAATATGCGTTACCCATCTTTACAGAAATAACATCAGCCATTTTCTATTCCCAAACTTTTAATGCAGCCTTCAAATTGAGATGCTAAATATGTGTTTAAAAAAAAACAACAAAACAAAAGCTGAAAAGATGGTAGTTCGGATACCAGGATAGTTTAATAAATAAACTTAAGAAACCCACAAAGGATTAAAATCTGAGCAAAGGCTACTGTGCTCTAGGAAGAAGAACTATAGAGCTATAGAAGCTATGGAGCACAGGATAAGAAGATCTGGATGAATTACTCTTGCCCCCCACCTTCTTATACACTACTAGAAACTGCTACAAGTCTCGTTGTCTTTTCTATTATTCTGTTTTCTATTAGGGATATTAATTATGATGCCTTACTGAAGAGACAACAGCATTATTGGTAGTATAATTCTTAGGACACTTTCTATATAAATATTTGATTTTATTTACATAGGAATTTTTCTAGAATGGACAGAAGGGGATGGAGGTGACTCTAGGCAATCATTGACAATTGGTACACATCATTGAGAGCAAAATTCAGAATTAGTCTCGAGTTGTGTGTCCAGATAACTTGAAAAACTTACACAGTGACCAGCAATATGTCAAAATCAAAATAAGTTGCTAAGATTAAAGGAGTCTTTTCTCTGGAGGGATCCAGATAGACTTTTTTTGTGTGTGTGTGTGTTTTTACATGTTTTTAATTGATGATGACTGGAGTAATGGGGTAAGTTGTAGAAACAAAAGATTTTGTAACTTAAAGCAGGTGATACACCTTTCTAGTCTGTCTAAAGTCCAGAAGTGCAGTGTTCTTACTGTTATATGACTGCTATTTCAGAAGGTAGTTCTGAGAAAGTCTATATGGAGCTATTAGTATAATGTGAAAGGCATTGTAGGCTATAAGTTATGTGATAGCCTAATTTAAAAAATGAAATAGCTTTAATGAACTGTTTGGGGAAATACATGATGCACTTAAGATAGCCTTTGTATTGTTTATTATAATAAAGTTTTTTGTGCTTTTACCACATTTGCTTTTGCTAAATCAGTGGTCTTTGTATTCATGTGTCAAAAGTTTTACCCATAAAACAATTTCAGGACAGAACTTGTCACCATAAAAGGCTTTTTGGGCTGTAATGTCTAGGAAGTGAGTAGGGTGGGACAATGTCTTTCCTGATGCATAAGTAACAGTTTTTCTCAGTATCACCATGGAAGCCCATCCTCTAGCACTGCCCTTCAAAAATTGGCTGCTTTTTTTTTTTTGAGTTTTATCAAGCAGCTGCTTGATAAAGAAACACTCCACTGTAGAAGGAAGGTGGTTAAAAAAGGGGCTGGCAGTTGGGATCCTTAGAAAGGTGAACTGAAGGTTCTGACTTCATGTGCCCTTATGCTACTAGTGCAGGTAAGTACTCTGGCAGAATTGCTTATAAAGAAGGCGGTTCTCCCCAGATGGTTTAGTGTTCTAGTCTCCATTTCGAGGTTCTGATTGTAACTACAGTTAGGATTTATTTATTAATAATATATATAATTAAAAATGCTTTTCCACTGCTAAAAGACTATAGAATGAAGGACTAGGATGTCAAAGGTTTATGACTTCTGTTTACCACCCACCCACCCCACCCATTACTAGAGGCTCAGATAATGATTTCAGGTAGTTGCTTGTACTCAAAGAGCTAAGTATGAGAATCAGTCAAGTAATTAGTCTCTTACTTAGATGGGAGCCTGAGTACCCTAAGCAAAGGAACTTCACTTACAAGTAATAATTTAATTAACACACTGTACATTAAGCAGCTAGTTGCATCTAAATTAAACACTTGAGACACTAATTTAAAATGCTGTTGTTAGGCCACTGGTCAGACTAGTTTACAGCTGTAGTATATCAGAAAATTATATTTTTCAGTTTTATATTTATGGATGTACTTTGCAAGGTGTGGACTAAGCAGAACAGATCATAAATTGTTATGAATAGTTTAAAAAAAAAATCCAGGTGGTAAGGGGAAATAAATTAATAGCCTGCTTCCATACTCTGACCATCCTTTGAGATGTCACTGTATCTCATTTCCACGAACATTTAAATAAATAAGGAAATAAAAATTTGTCTCCAGTTCTGGCAGCTATGAAATGGATATTATTCAGTAGCTTCAAAAAAAGAAGCTAAATTTGGAGATTTTTCAGGTCCTTTAAAGAGACAATAACAGCCATGAGTGTTCTAACACGGGCCAAGTGTTGCTCATTTTGAACTTCTAAGAGGCCAGCTTTTTGATTAGGGCAATTGCAAATGTTGTATGGCAAGAGTTAGAAAAGCATAACTCATTAAGGTATGTAATGCATTGAGAAACTTTAAAGAGAGGAAAATATTTTGACTATCCCCAAGCATTTAGTATGACTCCTCATATGCTTTTTAGGGTTAAAGATTTCTCAAATTAGTTACGTGTTCAGTGAAAATAATAACAGTTTATGAAATGCTGTTGTTAACGTATGCAGTTAACTGTTAAGTTTCCATGTTATGACAGACCCAGCTATGATGGAGATAGTGAGTCACTTAAGATTTGATATAATCTGAGAGTGTACATGTTGGTCATATGAGTTCATAATGTATTAGGATAGTTTTTGTTATGTACTGCAATTTAACTTCTGTAATGTAATTTTAGACTGATCCTCAATTTTTCCCCCATTATTTTCCTTCCTCATGTAATTCTTGGAAGCCTTTGTGTTCTAGATGTATAATGTCTTGAGGGTGAGACTGAAGAGAGAGGTTATTTATTTTTGTTACCTTAAGTGTCTGAGATTAGGTCTTCCTTTCATGTTAGGCTATATTATCAGGAGCATAAAATGTGGGGTTTCTTTCACCTATCTACTCACAGAAATTCTTAAAAAAAAAAAAAATTTATAATGACTGTATGTTATACCTAAGGCGACAAGAAAAGTGTGACTGGAGTTAGGCTGTTGAGTCACTGTTTGTGCACATGTCTGCCAGGATCACTGCTAATCAGAACATTCTCCTGTCTCTGTGTCTGTGATGTTCAGGTATGTATCTCTACTTTTAAACTTTATGTAGTCTCTATTTTAAAGAAACACTGTGGTGGTGTTACACTAGTGCTACCAAACAGCTGTTAGAGCATCTGTGCTTGTAGCTCTCAGTAAATAGAAGATCATAGATGCATGAAAGTTGTTTTCATTAGGACACTGTCCTATTCTTTGTACTATTTATGGCAGAGAGAGAACTTACAATGCAGTTTAAAAGTGGCAATATTACATTAATTTACCTCCTTTCCTTCCAAAACTGAGCACAAAGTGTCATTATTTATATCTGGAAAATAACAACTTTTTCTATGTGAAATAACCTAGTTATGAAACAAAATAATCCAAAATTGTCTACTGGGAGTATTAGCTTGGGTTGTGAATAAGAAGCCCTCAAACTTCAGGTGATTTATTGAGAAGAAAGGTAATTTAATTCAGAAAAATTGCTACACAGAGTCTCAAACCCTGACCCTACTGCTGCTCTTTTTTTTTTGTTTTAAAGTTGTCTTCCTTGCATCAGACTGTTACTGTTGTCTCAGGGAAGAGAGCTTAGCTAGGGACTCTCAGAACAAAGCATTGTAAGAGATGAAGTCTGAGTGAAGATTGCATGTTGCAAAGCACAAACTGCTAACCAGAAAGGAATGAGGACTCCAGTGAGGCACCCCAGCAGTCTGCCTGGACCAAACATGACTTTGTTTTCTTAAACAGTCAAGCCCCACGTGTAACTGCATACAACCCCTTCATCAGGATGCTATAATGAAACTGAATTTAGGCTGTGCTGATGGTGCAGTCTGTGTGCAGGGAGAAATTCCTGTTGCATTAAATGAACATGTATGCTGCTCTGGTCTGTGTTCTTATACCTATCATCAGGATCATTGGCTTTAGTATTCCCAGCCTTTGTCTGGTGTTTGATTTGGGATTTTCATATTATATGACTTTTGTTAATGATGAATTAAGTTTTCTGTGAATATATTATGATATGGAATAAAATGACCGGAAGGAGCCAAGACACTAATTGGGAAGCCATTTCATTTTGCAGCATGTATTTTAATAATAAATTAAATGACTAAGAAAGCACAAAATAGCAAAGTATTTCTGCAATTTACTTAAATTTGAAAATAATTATTGTTAGAGAATAAAAATTATTTCTCAGTGTTAGTCTCATTTCATATGATCTTAAATAGAATTTGTGGTAACGGAAAGAAATTTAGATCATGCATTTGTTCCAGTTTTAAAAACTGATAATCTGTGGACAGGACTTAAACAAGAACATGATAGTTAATTTTTATTTTCTGAACAGTTCAGTGAGGTGAATATATCCCTACTTGCATATTTTTCATTTTTATTTTGTCAGTTTGCCTGAAAGAAAGCACATACTGCCCATTAGAATCACTGTACAGAGGATTTAAAACTCCAGAGGGTCCTGTTGAATTCAACTTTATGTTGGCATAAGTATCTCAATTGTGTCGGTAGTTTACATTTAAGGAGAGCTGAAGTCCTTGCCCCCTTTTCCCCTTCTGTCCTTGAACTGATAAATCTGCTTAGTCAGTGTAGAAAATTCAGCAAAGCTAATGCTTTTTGATTTCATGTCATCATTTGTTTTTTTCTACTGACCAGATCAAAACAGCAGTCTCAGTCATAAACCACTTAATATACAGGAACAGTTGTAGGATTTTACTTGGGGAGTGGAGGGGTGGAATTCTTTAGTTTGTGGCAGTAGATATAGTGTGGAAAAGTGTGAAAATCTTGAAGCAGCTGTGGACAGAAAACTAATTATACAAGTCTCTGAATTTGGACTTGCCCGTGGAGGAATAAAAGTTAAAAGTTGAGTAGAAAATCACTTGGCCTTCTAAAGAGCAGTGCGCTTTTTCAGGAGACAGTACGCAACTAGTAAATTGAGGAACAGAATATGCTAAAATAAAAATTTGAGTTATTTATCTGATATTTTCAGAGTTGTAATTTTCATGTCATTAGTAGATAGGAAAATTACACAACTATGGAGTTATTTTTTTATGTCATATTTTAAAATAGCTGGTTGAAGACACTTGTAGAGGGAGGAAAACGATTTTTGGAAATAAACCTTCTCCCATGATTTTCAATTTCCTGCATGACATATTATGTCTTACATTTTGTCAAATTACACCTGTCAAATCATACTGGATAATGTGACAGTACATAAAACAGGTGAAGCAAGATGACATGATGTATCAAATATAATGCTTCAGGTAGAAAGTTATAAACAAATGGTTGCATTTTACCAAGAATGTTGATGTACTTTTCTTTACCCATAGCAAGGCATGTTGCATAGTGCTTTTTTTTGAAGTTACGTATATGGGTATGTATATTGATGCTGTGGGAAAACTCTTGTATGGTTACTTGATGAATTTAATGAGGATTTTGAGAAGCTTTGTGCTAGTTCACAGTAAATATCTCTGCTGATGTTCTCTTCTGGAGTTCTCGCCTGTCCAGATTAAATTGCAGTGACATGTCTTTCTATGTAACATGCGTTATATGAAAAGTTTTTCAGCCATGGATCTTTGAAACCAAATGACTAACATTTTTCATATAAGCAAAAGTATCAAGTCTGTAAACCTATCAGTAGGCTCTGAATTTCAAGTGGAATGCCGTAAGAGGGAGTGCAATGGTTTCCTGATTTCTGTTACTCTTTCATACTTTGCTGTGCATGGTACAGAATACAGCATCTGGTCGGTGTGTCTAGTACATACCTGGTACTGGATTGATCGAATGTAGGCAGATAGTACTGTGTTTGTCCTCAGAAACACCTAGCTTCATGTAATTGGTCACATTGTTAATCTGGACCGAGTCTTTTATGTATTCATTGAAACTCAACTTCAGTTTTTTTTTGTCAGTGACTTCCTGTAAAACTGAAAATGATGAGTTTTTAAATGTTAACCTTCACTTAATTTACTTGTTCTAATGCTGTCCAACATATAGTCAGATATATTTCTATATTATAAAGGAAAAATCCTTAATGCTGGACTTCTGTTGCAAAATTAATTGTTTTAATGAAGTCATGATGTAAATTTGAGGGGAAGTCAGTATTGAAGTCAGTTTTTTCTTCTTCAGCAAGTATGTAAAATTGATACTAAGTCTGTAATTAAAATGCCAGATGGAACAATAAAACCTCATAGAAAGAGAAGTCGTCAATAATGAAATGCTGCAGAGCTCTGAAAAAAGGGTAGTAATCATAAAATGTAGGTACTGCTGTAGAAAGAAACAAGACCTTCATATGAAGCAAAAAAAATTTATAAATGGATGTAATTCCTTAAAAAAAAAAAAAAAAAAGATTAGAAATCTGTATGAGTTACTGCTAGAAAATATTTATTTTATATTTGAAATATTTACTATAATATTTTATTTTAAATTTACTATTAAAAATACAGGATATGAATTTTTATATTTAGGTAGATGTAAATCATCTTTGTAAATACATGGGTTTTTTCCCATTACAGGATTGTTGTATTTCTGAGGCACCTTAAAGTGGGGCTTTTGGAAATAAACCTTCTCCCATGGTTTTAAATTTCCTGCATGACATGTTACATTGTATTGGGTCTGGCTGAGATGGAGTTCATTTTCGCCATAGCAGCCCTCATAGTGCTGTGCTTCGTATTGATAGCTGGAAAGGTGTTGATAACACATCAGTGTTTTGGCTACTGCTGAGCAGTGCTCCCATGACATCAAGGCTGTCTGTCTGACATTCCCCCCCTCACCAGTAGGCTGAGGGTGAGCGGGATCTTGGGAAGGGGACATAGCCAGAACAGCTGGCCCAAACTGACCAAAGGGATATTCCATACCATATGACGTCTGCTCAGCAATAAAATCTGAAAGAAAGGAGGAGTGGGGGGCATTGATTATTATGACATTTGTCTTCCGGAGTAATGGTTACATGTACTGAAGCCCTACTTCCCAGGAGATGGCTGGACATCGCCTGCTGATGGGAAGTAGAGAATAAATCCTTTTGTTTTCCTTTGCTTCCATGCACAACCTTTGCTTTTGTTTTATTAAACTGCCTTTATCTTGACCCATGAGTTCTTTCCATCTTATTTTCTCCCCACCCTTTTCCTGCTGTGGAGGGGAGTGATACAGCGACTTGGGGGGCGCACCTGGCATCCAACCACGGTCAACCCACTACATACATCTTAGATTTTGTCAAATTTCTCCCGTAAGACCAAATGGCAATATGGAAACTGAAATGCATTCAGATACCAGAACACTTCAATCACAGATATATGCAATTTTACAAATTACAGGACTTCCCCTTTCTGTAGGAGACATGATGGAGTCCAGTCTGCTCTCTCAGGACGCATTTGCATTCTGGATGCATTTGCATTTCTTGATGATCAATAGGTGGTTTGTGTCATTTGGCTTTATTTCTTTGAGCACAGAAAAAAAACATTCAAAGCTCATTCTGTTGCTTGGGACAAGAGGTTGGTCATATTTCATCTTCTAAAACAAGTTTGTTAACTTTAACAGTCTTTAGGTAGCAGCTATGCTAACTAGGCCTAACTCACGTTAACTGCTATAGTGGCAGATTTTGGGCTAGTGTGAGAACATCTAAGTCAATGAATTAAAGAAAGTGAACCTCTTCAGGGTGTTTGGCGCTTTATTCTTCCTCAGTAGAGTGAGTTTGTCTTCATACCCCTTTCCATTCCTTGTTTTGCATCTAGAAATGGTGTTCCCATGCATCTTGGATGACTGTTAATGATTGTTACCTCGTTAATATATAACAATGTATATAACAGTTTTCTTCTGTTAATTTTTAATTTAACTTTTTCCATGAATTTTCTCCTGTTATATTGTAGGTTTTAAAATTAACTCAATTTTTCTATAAAGAGTAGGTGGCTGTCTTTCAAGCTCTTCTACCATTTTTGAATGTGCAAGTTGTGTATTTAGCTTACCACTGGATACCTTTGGCAGTGAAGGTGAGGATTCCGCAGCATATGCTATACAACCTGCTTGTATCAGCAAACCTTTAAAATTAACTATGCTTAGATCAAGTAGTTCTTTTCCTTACATGTATGCCAAAGGGGCATTTCTAGACTGTAACCACATGATATGGATAGAAGGATAAAAGAAAACGTGATCTGGTTGTTCGTAATATACCCCATGTAAGTGACAACCCAATGGATTAGATATAAGCAATTATGCTACAGCATTACTGTATTTACAGTTTCTCATTGTTTTTGGCAGCAGTGGCAAGTGATGACTCTGCCTATTTAAAAGTATATGATGTAAGATGAAACATGATTTTCTGTACCTCAGACAATTACCTCGGTCTGTACCTCAGTGCCTATGCCAATTAAAACTTCCTTCATGTTGTGCATAATAGCAGTCTCTCACTTTCTGGTGTGCTCAAGAGCATTTATGAAGATTTACATTTACAGATTAGGAACTGTGAGTGTATGGAGGTGGGAAACATGGGTTGGTAAGGTGGGGAAGGCAATACGGAGTAAATCCTGATTTGGAGAGGCAGGGGTAATCAGTAAGAATGGGGAATAAGTGAAAAAATTATTTTGGGGGTTGATGTTGTAAGGTTGAAGAAGAGAGAGGAGGAAGCAGAGATAAGTTTACAGCTAAGCATAAGCAAAGCTACTAATACAACTCCTCCAACTTTGTTTCATACAATCTTAACTTACTTTGAAGGTATTCTATATTTGAGCTATGTAATGTTGGATGTCAGCTCCGAGTACTAGATACTTTTGTAGTTCTATGTAGAAAGTCTTGATAAAAATCAAGTTAAGGATAAAAATCAGGTTGTAGTCTGCTTTGTAGATAAGTACTAAACTAGGGCCAAGCTTTGGGCATTAATACAGTAGAAATACAAATTGCAAGTGAATAGATTAATTTTTTTTTCTTCTAAGTGACTGCTCAGCAGATAAAATGTGGGTAGTTTGCACTTTTGGCATGGCTGTTTCAATTGCCTGTTGTGAAAGAAAATGAATATGGAAGAGAAGTTAAACATACTTTAGTGTGTTCTGCCTTTGAATCCATTGAAATATTAGTGCACTGAAGAAGATTACAACATGAACTTGATTACCACATTTTACTTCCACTGTAATTTTTCTCAATTTAGAGACTGCTTATTCTATTAAAAAAGAAAACTTGAACTAATGGTGATTGGTGATCTGCCCTACTAACTTTTTTTACTGATTTAAATCAAATTTAGTTGTGCCATTGAGGATATTATTTAGTATCTATCAGTTCATTTATCCAATTTAGACATGGAAAAGGATTTAGAACGCATGTTTTCAATAACAGAGACAACTGAGGACAAAACAGGTAAATTGCAAGTAAGGGTTGAATATATACTCAATTCAGATGTGCCTAGGAGATGTCTTGGGTGCTGAGACCCAACTCTCTGTGCTGGCAGACTGTTAGGAGGGACCCTGATATGATTTGTATTGTGTTCCAACTAGTGAACTATGAAAACAAGTCCCAGCTGTGGTTTGGCAGTCAGATGTTCCAGAGAGTGCCTGTAAATGAGGCAATGTGGTGTCCTCTGTTAGTGTCCCAGTATGTTTTTGCAACATCAGCTGTATACTAAGCCACTGGAAATTGTTTAATCTCCTTTTCCATCCCTCATGTATTTAGGGTTTTAAGCATTAGAGCATCTGTAATTACCATTGTTGAAGGTCTTTCAACTTTGAAAATTGGAAATATATTTCGCCAGAGACTACACCATGGTAATTGGCATGTTGTTGCAATGTCTGCACAATGTTGTTCCTATTTCAGTCTGTTACATAAAAGATTGTTTGCTGATTTTCCCAGAAGTATAAAATTAATTCAGTCCAGGCTCTATCAAGTAATTTTTGTTTGTGGAAATGAAATTGTAGTTTTTCAAACTGTGAATTATTAAAGTTTGCTTTGCTCAGAAAGGTAGATTTTGAGATACAGAGCAGCATTGTTTCCTTTTATTTACGTTAATCATAACAATATAGTTGTCACAGCTTAGTTTTCTAATGTTATGACGGGAAAGTATATATAATAACAAGTGTCAGAGTGCTAAAAAGTTTTTATGAAACACGTGACTTTTTTGCAGTCACGTGATTTTTTTTTTGCAGTAAATCATTACTTGGTCCTTTCACCCAACTCAGGTATATTCAACCAGTATTTTGGCATAAGATTATGGAAAAAAAAAAAAAATACCGACAAGACAGTCCTGAAGAGACTACCTCAGAGCTTCTTTGCGCTTCTTGATGACATTTCATGAGATATGTGGTGATTATTCCATGTGAGCAATTAGAAGTGCATGTGCATTCTGAGGATGGTTAACCATTGGCACAGGTTGCCTAGAGAGGTTGTGGACTTTATATCTTTGGACGATTTCGGTAAACAACAGGACAAACTCCTTTGCAAACCAGTCTGAATTCAGAGCCTCTTTTGGGCAGGAGGTTGGACTACAGACCTCACGAGGTCCTTTCCAGTCCAAGTTAACTTTTAATTTAATATATTTTTTATAGGGATTTTTTTGTAGTGTGTGATTCCAACACAGAATTTGCAACATCATGTGCTTGCAAAGGTAAATAACCAGTTAAGTTTTGTTATGAGGCAGATTTTGCCTAATTTAATGTACTTGAGAAGCTATTCTTTGCAGGCTGAGATTACTTAAAAAAATGAATTCAGTCATCTTTTGTTTCAGCAAAAAGTCTTTCAAACTGAATCACAGAAATCTGTTGGAATCTCTTGTAGTGTATTATTATAGACTCATATATATCTGGGAAAAATAAGGCATTATTATAGTAATCATTATCTGTAATTTATTCTACTCTGCATAGATCTGTAAGAGGTGAGACATGCACACCTTGTTGTAATGTAAGCAATAATGTCACTTGACAGGAAGTTCAGAAAAATAATTGAAATTAAAAACTGAGTGCATTGATGTGTTGGAGAAGACAATGTCGAGAAAACCCCCCATTTCCATATGTATCAGATAATCACACACAGTCTGTGAACCATCAGTCATAACTTCAAAGCATACCAAATTGCTCCAAGTACCCTGATGGCCTGATGCTATTTCTGGGGTATTCTGATAGATGTCATTTCCAGCACCTTATAGTGCTTGGCTACTCTGGTAAATTCTGTTACCTGTCCTTCCCTCCAAATTTAGAGAGGACCTTTGGTACGCAGTGCATGGGCACTAGTATTCGATGTTTCTTGCCTTTATGTTGCACAGTAAGGGAACTCGTTGTGTGGCAGAACTGGGAAGTGTCATACACAGGGTACTGCAGCTCTTTATCTCTGAATCTTTTTGAGTTTCTTATTCCTCTCTGTTAGTACTTTGTTAGTTTTAAAGAAAAAATTGTAATACTTTTGAATATTTAGACTATTAAAGTCTCGTAGTAAAATACCAGAAAGTTCCTCAGGGTTGACTTGACAAGGTGGTAACGTCTTGGGTGCCCCGGGACCAACTTGTGAATGCAATGAGATGTCATCTTGTGTGTAGTTTAAAAGAAACAAAATACCATGACAACACGAAACAGTAGGTATGAAAATGTTTGTCTGATTTTTAGTGATTCACATTTTTCATCCATAATGATTCAATAAATTCTTTCCAGATGATATTGGGGGTGGGGGGGGTGGGGCCCAACCTCGGAACAGTGCTTGCTTTCTAGTCTCCATTACGGATATGTAGTTTGCAGATAATGACAGGTAAATGTAAAGAACTTAACTCTTTATGTGCTGGTATCTTGCCCTCAGAGGACTACTAAACTGCTACCAATTGTGTCATTTATTGTTAGTTTTTGGAGCTCCTGATGCCAGCTTTATACATTTGAAGCAAGCAGGAGGTTTTATAGACTGTGTAATTGAAAGTACTGCGCAGTGTTTTTCTGAAGCATAGTGGGAAACAACAGAACTATTGTACATGAACAAAATACAGAAGTTTTTTCCTGTCAGTGCTGTGTAGGAAAACAGACAAAAACGAATGGAAGAGTAAAAGTGAAATAGGAGCATAGCATGTTATTTACGAATTGTAAATATGAACGTTATGTACAATGTAGCATTTATTTAATAAATTGAGGCAAAAGTAGTAAACTCTGAGTTGAAGATAATGCCTGGAAACATTTTAAGACATTGAAAGTACGTTTTAATGTACACTTCCCCACTATTGCAGTATGTGTGTGGATTTTACTTCCTTGCCTGTTTTCCAGTCAAGATTGTATAATGGGGAGTGGTTTGTATTGTTCTATCACATTTGCTCCCTTGGTATTGGATCTAGAACAAGTCTGTGGCCGTGTCTGTTGCACAGAACTCAGACCTTTTAAAATCACTTTGTGTTGCAATTAGTAAATTTATATTCTTTGAAATGTTTTTTTAAAACAAAAGGTTTGCTGTAAGCATAGGCTCTTCTTGCCTTTCACTATTAAGAGGGAATGTTCACTTATGTCTTTGAAGATGTCTTAGGCTTGATCAGTACAACTAGTTTCAGGTTCTGCTCTGATGCTACTTGAAAGCAGCTACTTAGACCACAAATGCATAGAATTTCCCCCAGCAAGACTTGACAGCTCTCGTTAGAACTTACAGAATGAGTCTTCCTTCTTTTTATTTCCACTTAAATTGTTGAAGATGGCAGCGCAGTATGCAGTGAGTCCGAGAACCACAAACTGACTAACTGACCTGTGCAATTTCTAGAGAGTGGGACTGTCTAGGAGCAGAGCAACCCTCACCCCAAAAGGAGGGGGGACAAGACAGTTTTTCATTTATACACACAAAATGCATTCATTCAGCTATTAACACATGTGCTTTCTGTGTTTCTTCAGCAGTTTATTTTCATTCATTATGGGTTTTTATATGTGTTTGAAGACATAAATATGAAGAAGACACAAATATGAAGGAGTCCCATATTAGCAATCAAACTAAAAGCCTTGTTATATTGAATTGTCTCCTGTGAAGTAACAAGTATTAAATTCTTGCAGATGATCTGTGTGTATTCGTATGGATCTCCCTGGACTGGGCCAGTATTTTAAGAAACTTTCATGTATTCAAGGAAGTGCTTGTAATACAAACATAGTTTAATTTTTTAAAATTTTACTTAGTGAAAATCTAGAACGACAAAACAGAAAAAAAATAAATAATTTGCTTGAAAAAGCTACTGTTTTAGACATGCATTTCAGGGGAAGGAGTTTACTGAAAAACATAAGCTAGTATGCTGTTCCCACAGGGTTCCTCAGGAAAAAAAAACCAACACCCACAACCCAACACCTAGAAGTATGTCATGGACTTAACAATTTAAATGAGAAAGGGGCTATTTTTTCAAAACGGCTAATAGTATCTCTGTGTTTTAGTGAATGTGTAACACTGAACTTCTGTTCTAGCAGCTCTGCATTTTAACAATGCAAACTAAATCTGGGTGCTTTTCTTCCAGGCAGATGCAGATAGCATCATTCTACAAATGCTGAATTCATGGTGGGTTCATTCCCATGAGTTTTCAGAACATCACAATTATCTACTGGTAAATGCAGAGAATGGATTTTGTTATAAGTTGCTGTTTCTGCATACTTTCCTATGTCTTTCCATCTCTTTTTCCCAGATTTTTGTTAAAATTTATTTTTCTTTCTGTTCAACAGGTTAATAGAGAATCCAGAGAACATACTTGTCCCCTCCACGTTCCTCTCTGCTGCTATTACACTCTCTTAAATAAATACAGTTTTCTTTTTTTCCTTAAGGAAGAGTGTGTGTGTAGGTACCTACCAAATATTTATGAGAGCACTACAACTTCAGTTTATTCCTTATAAGACTGTAGTAATCTTTTTTTCTTTTCAGGTTATAGTTCATGAATCAACTGTTCTATTACTTTGTGAAATCATCACACATGTTAGGATCAGCAATAAATTGCCAGTGATAGTTGATGAGGGTGTTATTCAGGCCAGTCAGACATTCAAGATTGTTATTGATAGTAGCTATGGACCATTCCTACCTTACATACAATTTCAGTTTTTCTCAAGAGAATTCGCCTTTCTGCTAAAATGCTGTTAATGCATAGGTAGTCATAATCTCTGATTCAGTATTGGTTGTTCACCTAGCAGACTTTATCATTGAGGTATAAACATGAGATTTTTTATCTAGTTAAAGTTTATGAACAATTACACAGTTCTAAAATCCCAAATGGTGGTGACGTTAAGCATTATTACTGAGATTCTCTCTTACTAATGAAATGCCTGAGTAAAAAGGAGGGGAAACAAAATTCAGGAGATATAAAATAAAATCAGTGATAAGAGTAAGAGTGGTACATGATAGCAGTAGAAAATTTTTCATCCTGATGTACCACATTTTGCAATACAGTCATCTTGTGTACATGCCTTTGAGATCAGAGGGATTTTCATACTGACTCTGATAATTAAGTGACACAAAACTGGTTTCTTATGGTGATGCCCAAGAACCTTGCTATTCCTGTGTAAAACATGTGCGTGTCCCATGTAGGTCTTCTCTAATGCTAAAAATTCCTTAAACTGGGATGCACAAAGGTTAATGTCCCTTCTAAATTTGTAATTGCCACTGTGATGATTCTGGACATTCTCTGTAGCTATAAATTTTTAATCAGTTTTTAAGTCTTGTTACTTTCTTCTACTCAGTAATGCTTGTGGCGGTGGCTTTTAATGTAAGAAAATTACTAACTGATTTTGAGTTTTCCACACATTAATTTCATCAGATGTCATGCTAGTTCTAGTATGGGCCTATTAGCTTTAATACATGTATGAATCCTACATAGTAATTTCTTATATTTATTTTCAGTCATACTGAACTTTTTGAGATTTGAGATCTCTCATGTCCTGAGAACTGATTTTATACCAATGAAATATTACATCTTCTAGTGAAAGTAAGCATTTTGGGGAAAAAAAAAAAACCCAAAACCAAACAAACCCCAAACCAAAATGGGAAACCACAACAGTCAGATAAATTCCTCCCTCAAAAGCAGCTTCTAAATATTATCTTGAGTATTAAATAGTGGCTTAACTTTGTTGACATTTGTTTGTATACTCAGTTTTTGGAATCCTTTATATTATTCCCAAGAAGTAATAATAGTCCCTATAATAAAATATGATCTCTCAAATCTTCAAACACCTTCTTGAACCTTGCTGAATACTCCTTGAAGATGCCAGGAATGCTGGTTCAGACTTCCTGTGCATATAAGGACATAGTTTCATAGGTCTGAACTTCTAGCATGTGCTGTGACAAGCTTTTGTCTTCATCTTGCTGAATTCCTTCTATTCTGTTGTCTTGTTGATGGTCACATTGTTGCTAATAATTCTCTTCCATTCAGGGTTCTCACATCCATCCTAAGGTTTTTGGACAAGTACCTTTTTAAAAAAATGAGATTATGTTTTGTGTTTAGATCACACTTGTGGATATATTTTCTTGTAGATCTTCTGGAATGAACTGCTTAGGAAAACTCTGTAACTAGTAGTTGAGTGAACAGTTAGGACCACCTGTACTAGAACTTATCGCATTAGGAAGAAGAGCTTACATGGAAGCAAGGAAGACGTAAGACATGAGTCTGTGCGGAGACTTACTGTATTTGTTGGGTCCTAGTGATTGATGCTGTTTAACTACTAAAGTACCAAGATATGAGTTATCATTACGAATTATCATATCATTAAATACAGGATAGTACTGGTTGTAATTTGTTAATGATTCTTACTGCAGATAGTGTTGATATTTTAAATAAATCCCTAAATATTTTTGGCACAACTGTGCCACCAGCTTTGTGCTCTTCTGGACACATTGCTTAATTGCTTGCTTCTGTCCTATTTGTCTGATTCCAGGTTAGTTTATGTTAATTCCATCTTGAGATGCTTGCATGACTCTGTTCTCTTGCATGATGCAAGATCTTTGCTTTCTTTCCAAATGCAGTGAATCAATCACAGGCTTAATCAATTATCTTCTCAAAGTTTGTCATTGATGCATTTTAATATCTCATAATGTGCCAGATAATGTTGAGGAACAAGATAAGTATGTTGACAAGAACTGTAAATGACTCTGGTATTGACCATCAGTCATTTTAATTAGCAAATCTCTGAATACAGTGGAATCAATTAGTTCATTTAGAAAGTAATACAGGTAACTAGTCAGGGTATACTGTTAGTTTTGAAATTCTTAAAATTGCAGTATTAGCACATGCTAAAGACAAAAATAATAGAGGTAGCTACGGTAGAAATGGGATGTTGTTAAATCTGCTCCTGGTTTATCATCTTCTCTTTTATAAACATTTTCTTTGAAGTGAGATGGCAATGAAATTGGCCAGTTACTGGATTTGTCTTGATCATTTGTATCTGCTGAATAATTGCACAGTTAATTTTTATGACTAATAGCTAGTAATCCAGGACATAATTCATGAAACTTTAATTCACTAATTTTAAATTGTTCATTCACTGATGTAATGAATTGAATTTACTTCCTAGAGGCTGCTGTAATAACAACACTTGAAGACCTTAATTTTTTCCTGCCAGAACTGACAAACAGCAGAATTGGTGTCAAAGACTGCCTGCCGTCTCATTCCTCTGGTGGAGCAGAACCTCTCCCCGTAGGATTATTTGATGTCCAATGTTTTTAGTCTTTTGTCTTTCCTGAGACAACAAATGGCAGTAATTGTAACAAGAGCTGTTACAAGAAAAAAATATTTGACTAGGCAAAATCATCCACGGTTATAAGCCTAAGATGAAGTTCTGTTCAATTTAAAAAAAACAAAACAAAACAAAAATTTCTCCATTATTACTTTGAGTGGTTCATTCACATTTCATATGATACTTTAGAAGTGGGGGCAGGGAGGGGAAGGGCTGTTGTCTCTGAGATCATTTTTCCTGTTGATTACCTCCCTTCTAGTTCTATTTGTTTCAGAACTCATAATATGCAAAATAAATGGTGGCAGAATATTTTGCTTGTAGGTGTGATTTGCAGTAAGACTTGTGATCACAGAACTTGCTGTGTTTGAGGCTGTTGTGTAGATCAATCCTGAGGCTGGCTTGGAGCTGTCAGTGCATATCAGTGCTGCATAAAACTGCCATCATCTCTGCTAAATTGTATTCCCCCCCTCCCCCCCTTCCCCCCCCGTGTTTTGCAACTGAGAATCAAAGGAATCCCAGCTGTATTTCTTGAACTATTTGCTGTCATGGAAATTAGGGGGGACAGAAGAGAATTGTTTTATGTCACCCAAGGACTCCTGAAGTTGTTCCTTTCGTGCAGTTTTCTGTCTGCCTTGTGTTGTGTGAGCAGCTGAAACTGACTTGCAGTTCTTGCATGGGGAGTTTTTAAGATAAATACCTTAGAAATCATGACTGGAAAAGCAGAGGTTTCTAGGTGTTGGACTCAAGTGTGTTTTATGCAAGCATCTCTGCTAAAAATATAGTCCGCTTAAATCTGGTTAGTTCTTTGGCAGAGAGTAGTATAACATCGTGTTCATTGCTGTCATTTTTTTTTTGCATACTGACTAGTGAGCTAGTAGTGCAGTTGGCGTTAGTGCAGTTTCTACGACATTTCTGTCAGCACTTTCACCAAGGTCTACTCTTCTCTAGCAAAGAAGGATCTTTTTAACTTTTAACTCTGCTTATGAATCTTTCTTACATACTTTCGAATTTGTTACTGATAATACTGGCTTGAAGTGCACTTCACCTCATTCCGGAAAGGTATGACAGCTATTAAATTTTCAGGGATTATGTTTTTTAAGTAACTCAGATTTCTTAATTTAGAATGTTCAAGGTTTTCCTTAGTGATAGAATGACAAATTCTGTGTAATGGGTAAATAAAGAAGATTGTAACATAATGCTATGTTAATTCAGTAATTTCAATTAGACTAAGCTCAGGCAGTTGAATACTGTCTATAATATTCTGGTTTTGCTCAAGAAAGAGAAAAAGGAGAATCCTTCCATTTCCAATATCAGTCTCTCTTCAAAGTACATATTTATATGATTGGCAACTGAGTATGTGAATGCTGGGCAGTTGCTGTATTGCACAAGCCGGTAAGAAAGAGCTAGGTAGTGCAGGTATCTCCCTTTCCTGAATTGTTAAAAATAGAAAAATAGCATAGAAATCAAATTGCAGAGTTATCCTTTCGTATCTTTCTCATCCTTGCTTCAGGTCACTCACTGATGAGCTTCCTTCTTTTTGTGTGTGAGTGAATTTATCTTGACAGGGTTTTTACCCAGTGACTTCTTCCTTCCTGAAACTCTCACTTCATGCCCTGTATAGTTCTTTTAATGGAAATAAGTTCAGAAGAATTGTAGACTGACTCAGTAGAAGGCAGGCCTACAGGAAAGACCAGGTTTATAATGAGGAGGGAGTTCATGTTATGACACAGACATATATACAGTGATCACCCCAATGATGACTGGAAGGAAGAGTTCCCATTTGAATGGAAAAGATTAGCTTATTTTCCCAAAATACTCTGTTTCTGCATATTTTGATGTCTAAAAGTTGTGATTTTTCTGCCTTTCATCTAGGCTGATATATTTGATGATACTGGTCATCAAATTTTCTGAGGAAATATACCTTTTCTTCTTTGAAAAATAGAGCACTCAGGAGATTGTTATGAAAAATCTTGATCTGAGAATAATTGTGTCCCCAGGCTGTGCCAGCCATTGCTACAGTTCAGTACGTCAACACCTACATTATATAGCCATATCTAAATAAACTCTGTCCATCATTCCATACTGTTACAGCAAAAAAGTGTGCTACTGCGTCAGACTAGAACAGAATCGTATTACTGGTATTAAAATCTGTTTTAATAGAATGACTAGTTAAAGTCATGGTGGGTTCCCATACTGTTCTCTGCTACTGTTGCCCTTTTTTCCTAGAAGCCTGCTTGGTTTGATGAACATCTTTATTCCCACTACCTCTTCAGGCTTCCCTCTTGGGTCCTTGCTCCCAGTATGAATAGGACTAGTGTGCCAGCAGGTCAGAGACTACTGGAGAGTGCATCAACAGCTGTGGGAAAAGAGGGCAGAAACAGAATGTAAGAGTTTTGAGGTGAATATCTTAAATTTTGAATGTTACAAACCTTTCCGGGATTTGCAGTCTCAGCAGAGAAATCAT
Organism: Calonectris borealis; assembly: GCF_964195595.1. NCBI lineage: Eukaryota > Metazoa > Chordata > Aves > Procellariiformes > Procellariidae > Calonectris > Calonectris borealis. The sequence goes on along the minus strand of NC_134324.1, from coordinate 6,275,918 downwards.
GCAGTTAACTTCACAGAATGGAATAGAATAGTGAACTGACATGTTTAGTTTGCTTTTAGGATTCAGATACACTGGAAGAAGGCAAGAGGTATTACACTGTTCTTGTCCTACAGCTATTGTTTGGATTGTCACCCTGAAATTTTCTATCAGCTTCATGCTTATTTAAAATATTTGCATTACTGAATCAACTCATATCATGTAAACACCTTAGATTCTGGTCATACTCGAGTAAAATCAAGGAAAGATTTTCATATGCTGCATTAAAGTTTGATTTAATATCTAGCAAATAGGATAGTGGCAACTTCAAAAATAGCAAGTTTTCTCATTCCCAGGGAAGTTCAATACTGAGAAACTTACTGAAGTGGGTGGTGCTGGTGTGTGGGAGTGAGACAGAAGATAGGGGAAGAAGGTAAAGTGCTTAATTACAACAATCAAATGTATAATATATAATGGTAAAACCTGCTTGCAGGTAGAACCACTACTCTTTTTTTTTTTTTTTTAAATAAATCATTTGTTTCAAGGGAGGCATCAAATGGTAAGTCTACAGAGAGTAACAATGATATTGCTACCCCAGAGGGGCAGTATGCAATACACAATCTCGAGATATTTACCTATTATACCACATCATCTTGAAGCAACAGATTTAAAACAAACTACTGCTGAGTTTTACAGGCAGCAGCAGTGCACAGTAAAGGAGATTTCCTTAAGATGGGCACATTTCTGTCTACTTTTGCCGAAAGTGGAGTATTTTTTAACTTGACTTCATTGCAAACAGTGTTGAGAAATAATCATGAGATTCACCTGCTTAGTCTATTTGATCATATTTCGCCTATTGGTAATGAAAAATGAGTGCTATTTTCCTTGCTTGTCAAAAACAAGTTATTTAACCCTGATGAATGAAGAGTATGATAACGTAGGTAATATTTTTACAGCTGGTGTTACAGAGTTGTAGAAACTCTAATTTACTGTGCAACTCCAGGACACAAATATGGTAAGGGACACCTTTTATTTAATAGAAAATTTTTCTTTTACTTTGCAAGAGCTACTTGCACAGAGTTTGACATCTACAAGTAACTCCTGAAGCTATTAATGTTAGCATGAGTTTTGAAACTCAATCTGAGGTGTGGATTGACCCTGATTGTAAATAGTACAATGAATCCTCTTTCATTACGGAGCTGAACTCTTACTTCATAGGAATCTAGCTGTAAATGAGCAGTGCTGTGCTGTGAGTAGTCTGTTTGAGCTTGATGAATGTTCTCAGATGGTTAACTTAAAAACATATTCATGACTACTTGCATGAACTTGCTTTGAACTAAAAATGTGTTTATGTATTGGTTTCCCAAATGGTACTGTCACGTAATGTGAAGATCCAAATACGTAAGTGAGCCTAGTGTAGATGTAATCCACGACTTCTGTAGTCTTTGATCAGTAAATCTAGCTTCAACCATTTTTTTTCCTGATCAGCAAGAAAAATGTGCTCATTGAACATCTACTGAAAATATCCCTATGACTTTGCACAGTTTACAAATAAGTGTAACATAATCTGTCATGATTGATATTCCTACTAAGGATGGAGGCTGATGAAAGTTTTGGTGTTTGGGAATTAGGTATATTAGTAGTCCTGGATGAAAAGCTTACTTTGTCTGTTTCAAGCTAGTTTTATTTTACTATCAGGGCTAACCTATCTACAAATGCAACTAATAACTTGTTCATCTAGAATTGTGACCTTCTCAAATAAAGATAATTTTGAATGAGAATATAATGGTAATGTTTGGAGAGCAGTAAAACTTTGTCTATTTGCAAGTTTCCTACTTAACAAATACCTGAGAAACCTGAAGAATAAAGACTTAAGGGAAGCCCACCTCTAGTGCAGATCTTTGAAAGATTGACAGATACAGAGATAAAAGGGATTAAATATAAGAAAGATAAAAACTGCAAAGGATTAAAAAAAAAAGTCTGAAGTAATAATATGGATTTAGGAATAAAAATAGTACAAAATGACAAGAGAAGAGGATGAAGCGTTTCGGGAATAAGGTAAATCTAACAATAAAAGCAATGGAAGCTGACAGGGAAAGGAGGGGAAGGCTGCTAGGAAAGATATAAACTGGAAATAAAGATGTACTAAACTGAGGAGGAAGAAGTCCAAGATCCATTCACAAATCAAAGCACCAATACCGAAAAAGATGATGCATTACTGTGGATGTGATGTTGTTTTCACAGGCAATTAGTTTTGTCTTGGATAGTATTTAAGGTTTTTTTGCCTATTAAATAAAAGTAGCCTTAAGGAAAGTATCTGTACTTCCATTCTTGTGGAAATTAAAATGTTGACAGCCTAGTAGGCACCAAAGTGATAATTAAATCTTGGTGTGTCTTCTTCAGTCATGCTGCATATGGCGTAAATCAAACTTAAACTCTGTTAAGTTTGTCTGTTACTTCTGTATGGCTTCACTGGGTGAAAAAGCTTCAGGAAAAGTAAGATGAGGCAGTCAACTTCAACTGTTTTTCATGGATGTTGTTAATATCCAGTTCTTTCTAGATAAATATTTCTCAGTTGACAAGTATATTGATAAATACCTGCCTGGATGTAAATATTACCTTTGTAGTCTGTCCTTTTCTTCTCCTGTTAGTAGTAGTAGTATGAATATTGTTCTGAACAGGTCAGCCCTGAAGTGGTCGGGCAATTGGACTAGATGATCGTTGTAGGTCCCTTCCAGCTGAACTATTCTGTTCTGTTGAACCTGTGTGCCCCGAGTAGATGAGTCACTGTCAGCACCTCTAAAGTCTCCTTCTGCTTTTTTGTTTGCTTCTGAACCTTTTCTGTATTTTGTCACCTTTTCATTCTGACTTAAACTTGTTTTGTGAATCTTGCTGTACTTGTTTAAATTGAGCTAATTACTTTTATAATGGCAGAATATTAATTATTCTCTTCTTGGTTTACCTACAGGGGATCTTCTACTTCTCTAATTCATGTTGGAGGGTTTCATGAGGATTACTGTATCTACATCCCTCATAGTTTTTAATTAAACCTGTGTTGCCATTTTTGTAATTTACGGTGCAGTAGTCAAATATCAACAGGTTGCAAGATGGATAACATGTTTCTGCATTTTACCAATACAGTATAAAGCCGTTATTCTTTTGAGCTGCTATGTAAGTAACTGTGAATGTCGGGTTTCAGCCGTTCAGTAGGCGGTGGCATTGCATTTATTTTTTATGTAAGGCATGTATCTGCTAAATGAAAGAACACCCACCATGCACAGTAGGTGGGTTTTGACTGAACAAATAGATGTTCTCTCAGCAATCGGTACTGCATTTTTTAAAAAGAAAAAATGTATATAATTGCTGAAGAATAAAAAAGAATACAAAAAAGGAAATCCAAGTAGCTTCGTGTTCCAGGCAATCAAGTATTTTTCTCAGATGCTTTAGTCATGGCTGTGGCATAAATTTGTTTACACTTGTGCTGAGCTTTTATCAGAGATGCTTACCAGACTGATGAGTTTCTTAGCACAGAGTAATGTCACAGCTGTGGCTTACAATGGTAAAACATTTTTAATATGCTATTAAGCTGATAGTTTTTTTTTTTAAAAATCTGTGTATCTTTAGAACTAACTCTGTCTATTAGAGTTGTGTCTCACTGTCAAAGAATAGTGACTTTGAGTTTATAAAGGTAGTGGGAATCTTTTGTACTGGCTCTTACTGTGCTGCACAGGCACAGAATTCTGGCCTTTAAGTGTTTCTAGAGTATATTTACATGATACTGGTCATGACTTCAGGAGAGTGAAAGCTATATAAAGCTCTCTAAAACTTTCTGTATGTGGTTGCTCAGGGAACTCGCATGGGAAGCTGTGGTTTCATTAATGTGGCTTTCTAAAAGAAAACAGCACTTATCAAAAGGCACTCATAATCCTGCCCCCCCCCCCACCTTCCCCAAGATTGTTTAATTTTTACCTTGTCCTTCCTACTCTTTATTTACACTTACTCTCTTCCCTGTGTCTGACAGCAAAAGCTTTCAGTAAGTACCCTAACCTCTACTGATGCTCCTTTGTCTGGAGACAGTTGCTTCTCCAGAGAGTGTGCAGATAACTTGCATATCCCAAGTCCTCCATCTCTTTCTGGCATGTTATTTAAATCTTCTCTGAAAAAGTTTTTTTGGCCTATACAGACTTTCTCTATGTGGATAAGTAATTTTTTTTTTTGACATTCTCCATTTTACACACACGTGAGTGTATGCACAAGATGACTATTTCATTAGGTTGTGTGTCATGGTAGAAGTAACACGGAACTGAATTGTTGAACATGACTTGGAGAAGCAGATGTGGAAGAATCTTTCTGGCGTGGTACAGAAAACCTGACTGCAGCAGTTGCTCTGAAAGATTAAAACAACCAGTTACGCAAGCATGGGAAAGGGGTGTGCTTACGAGCTGTTAGCTCATTGCGTAGGATATGGCCCAAGTGATGTAGCAGGCCCAAAGAAATAGAAGCACATGACTTAAATACCTTGTTTCTGTGACTGAACTGATAAGTGAGGAAAGCTTAATATCATTATTATTTTGTACCTTTTGTGAAGGAAAAAGAACATGAAATCTGTTTTCAGCAATCAAAATACCTTGGAGGAAGAAACTAAGAACTTATGAAAGCAAGAGAGAAATGGTTAGAATCATGGGAAATCATTTCTTGGGTGTTCTGTAAGAGCTGTGTCACTGATGTCATGGTGGATTGGCACTGCAATATTTTTCTGCTGTCACTTCACACAATCACTTAGAAGGGAAGTCAGAGAAAATTATTTCTAATTACAGAGACAGAGATACAAAATTTTAGAGTGGGGCACAGGGATTTGGCCATGTGACACCCATTAATGTTAATGGAACTCCTGCAGCTAAATCACTCTTCACTTTTATGAAAAAGGTATCCTAGAGAGTTTACATAAAGACATAGTTGTCTGTTACACAGCTGGACTATAAATCATTGCTGCTATGTGTACAAGTAACATGGCAGGAGAGATGAACAATTCAGTATAGTGGTATTTTTCTGAGTTTAGTGGAAAGCCACTTTTTATGTACTTAAAGGCTGTAATTTTTCTAATGCTTTTTGGTAATTGGCAATTTCAGCATATTAATAATTTGGAGTAGTCATGCTGTTGTTCCTCATGACAGCAAGTGATGCACTCAGAGTCTCTGTAGTGGTTGTGATTCTGAGGTGAGGTTAAACAGTATTCTGCTTGATACAGAGTCTTTCAGCTCTTTGCCTAACGTGATTCCCCTATTCGCATTACCTGCTTTTAATGGCTTTTCTTCCTCTAGTGCTATGGAAAATATGAGAATTTAAAGCCCAGCAGCTGTTACAGGATAGAGTAGGATAGATTGCAGTCTCAGATACCCTATATCACACTCGTTAGAAATGTCTTAAATTGTGAGTGCATAGTGCAAATATTATCTAAAAAAACTCCGCAAGTTTCTCAAAATGAGTTGCTGGTTTTTGTCAGCTTGGCATGTTCCCAGTTGGTTAAATCATTAGGCTTTAGAAAGCTTTGCTAAGTGAATTACTATTACATTAAGGCATGTCTGGAGGGCAAAGGGCCTAATTCCAAGACAAAATATGACCAGAAGATCAGTCATCTGCCTCTAAGGTACTTCTGTTACACATAGTTGTGCAATGAAATGCTTGGAACCCGAGTCTCTATCATATAGGTTTAGTCATGTTCTATGTCAGAGAATACATATTGTGTTTTGTGAATGTACTACTTTGTCCTCCAACCCGCTGGTCAATTTATTTTAGAAATTCCAAGATACCCATGTTTTGGATGTCCAAACCTTCCTTAGAGCTAAGGTGCAGGTATGTATGCTGTCTAGGGTGAAGCATAAATCTGTGTAGCTTCAACAGGACTTGGGTTAGGCTTTGTACAACTGTTATTTGGAGACCTTTGATCACAGTATCAACTGCTGCTCTCTCTTGAAGGAAAAATTCCAGATCAAACTTCTGTTGAAGAACTTTTTTCTTCTCCTATTCCTCTTTTTCTTTGGGGAAGAAAAACCAACCAAAAAATAGCTAAAAAACCTAGCAGAAACACAACCAGGTCTGGATGAAGAATTCTGACACATTAATTCCTGGTTCACAGATAAAGTCTTTACTTTTTTTTTTTTGTAGTGGAATATCTCAGGGAGAGCGGTATTACAGATAAAACTGTACTTTCAAAAAAAACCCCCAACCAAACATAAAAACTCCAACCCCCCAAAAAACCAAACCACCAGAAGAACCTCATGACAATCCTAATCCAGTTTATCTTTTATGACTTCTAGGATTCATTTGGTGCCATGAACTTAAAACTGTTAGCTTAGTAGGAAGACTTCTGGCTGGTTTTCTGGTGTGCTGTTCTGTTACCATGAGTTGGAAAGATAGTCCTGTTAATCACATCCCCTGGTATATGTAAATACAGTGATTTACGTCACATGATTTAATCTCCATAAAAACAAGATTTACAGGGCTTCATAAGAGTTCATTTAACAGTAATAATGTTGATAGCACATTAGGTCTGCTGAGCTCAGGAGGTTTAAACTCAGCAAGGATTTGTCATCTGGTGTTTCTGTTAACCTCTAAGCCTTTCCCAGTTTATATAGTATGCTGTAATCCCTAGTTATGCTCTGGGCCATAGTAAGGCACTGAGTGGCAGTAGAGCGATGTTTGCATTCAACTTGGAAATCTTTGGCTTCCATGTATTTCCTTTATTCAGTGTCCTGCAACATACCTTCTTGGGAATATGTCTCTCTGACATACAGGATTATTCTGGTCAATGCTTTGTTGAGAAGTGTTTTCCATATCCAAACTCTAATATTTCTTTCGTTCTATTATAAATACAATCTTATAAACTTAAACTTACTTTCAAAACTGGTGTCAAAGTAGATTTTATGTTGAAAGTATTACGGTTGCCTCTCCTATTTAGCAAGTTCAAAAGAACAAATAAGTCACTGATAGTGTTTTTATTAGCCCAGTTCCATTTTTTCATTGTAATGGTAGTTGTTGTTGTTGCTATTATTGTTTAAATAAATAGTTGGTATCTTGTCTTTGCACTAAAAACATTGTGGAAGTGAATTATGTAGCTTCGGGAAGCAAGTGGGGGAAGGGGAATTAAATAGGGATGTTGAATTTTTGACTGTGCTCAACCAGCATCCATCAGTAACTCTTACTGCAGATCACAAAACTGATATGAAAGTTCATTTCATGTATGACATCCAGCAAACTTAAACTATTGAGTACTTTAGTATAAAAATAGAGATACTAAAAATACAAATTTCAGTGTAATAAAACCTCTTTCCTTGGGAGACAACTCATGGCAAAAAGCAGATGAAAGTAGTTCTTTAGCATCTCATTAGAATTCTCCCTATTTATGTTAAGTCAGAATAGCTAAAATAATTACTTTAAATGCCTCTTGCTTTTTATTCCTTTTTATTTCATTGTTACTTTATTACTGTCACTTTATTACTATTATTCATTTTTACTATTTTTTATTATTTGAAATTACATTTACAAAAGAAGTTTTCTGATTTTAAGGAACTAAGATTTTCTTTTGCTCTCTGAATGTAGGAAGCTGGAGATAGAAAATTAGAGAGGATGAATAAATAGATGATTAAAACAATAAATAAATTCTACAGGTTTTGTAACTTGTATCGAAGCCAAGATTCCAGTGGATGTATTCATCCTTGACTGAGCAAGCTGCAAGAGGAGAGCACATGCTGAGAGCAATGGAATATACAGCAGAAGCAGTAATGCAGAAGCACAGCTAATTAGAATTCTTGTAGGTTTTATCAACAGGTCTGCAAAATACAATAATTAAGATTTGACTGTGAAAACATGTCACTTTGTTTTTGAGATGAGACAAACTAGCTTAAAATTACACAGTTGAAAATTATCACTTAAAATCTTTTTTTATAGTTGTATATATAATGCATCTGCTACTACAGTGATTTTTGCAATTACTGCAATCAAAGCTAGCACTAATTTAATTTCTCAATAAACTGTACAATACATACCTTTCTGCAGGCTGGTACTAAAATGAAGCTAGGTTGGTAGAAAAATACTTTATCCTGGTACAGCAAAAATGTGTGTATTTACCTGAGAAGTATATTTTGAGGTAGGAAAATGGCTGTATGCAGTAGATTTGCATAAAGACTGCTTGATATTTATGTCTGGTAAATGTTCTGGGAAGATGGTAATTGAGTCAGCTATTTTAAAATGAAGTTTGTAGTGGTGGGCAAACTCTAAGAACAGCTGAAGATTTAGTTTGGAAGGAGGAAATTGATGGTTAAGCTTGACATTCCACCTGTAAATTTTTCTGTTGAAAAGAAAGATGGAAAAAAATACACTATTTGACAGGTTGATGTGTCAGTGCCTTTATTAAAATCTTCCTTATAGGTAAGGATGGTCTGTTTTAAACCTGCAAAACATGTTTTAAAGGTTCTGCCATGCTATCCTTTAAAATGTTTACAGTAGAATAATGTAGCTAGACTCTTTCTTGCTTGATGGTTATGTGGCTGGCTAAACTAAGTCGGTAGAATGCGTAAGTGTTGTTACAGTAGTGTTGTCACTGTAACTGTCTAGTAGTAGTGATGGTCTGAGGGTAATGAAAGAGGGTAAGACGTGGAGGGAGAAGGTGGTGGCTCTTGATATTTTTTTTTTTTTGTGGGAGGGGAAAGGTAAGGGGAGCAAATAAGCAAATGTTTGGGATTTGTTTGAAAGAACCTGTATTGTTTGCTGGTTTCGTTTTTGCTGTGCTCTCTCCTGCTTTCCTGTCTTTATCTGCAGCTTTAGTGAGAAGACAGCTTCTGTAGGCTCCCTGGCTGTTTCCAGCCGCCTTTAAATTATTAGATTTAACTGCAGCAGTAGCTGATCAGGCTGCTGCTGTTGCTGAGTGTCCTGTATGTGCAATACCAGACAACACTAACCTTAAATAATGTATTACTGGTTTGGGTTTTGTTTTAACAGAAATAGTATATGACAATACTGGGAACTCTGTTTCCTTCGTCTTCACATTTTTTAGTAGCTGAGGATAAAAGGGAAGGGCAAGTGTCACTTGGCAGTGCTTTCCAAAATGATACAGTGGTGGTAATACTTAAGAATATTACATATTTTTGAGTGTAAATATTCATTCTCCTAAACAAAAAAAAGCCTAATTTCTTTTTTTAAAAAAAGAAAAAAAATTAAAAGGGTTTAAAAGGATTGTCTTATCTACAGGCTGTTACAGAAATATATGCCTGCGATTAGGTTTATGGGTGTGAATGTAGGCATGTAGAAAAGGAAGTAACATCGAAGGAATATTACTGGCAACACAGCATGTTTTCATCTGATATGTGTAAGAACCCTCTGGATTTTTTTTATTACTTCTGGTAGTTCTTGCTGTACTTCAGATGAAGCAGGCCTAATTAGAAAAGATATTAAGAAAAGCCTTCTCTGAGGGCATCTTTTTTCCCCTCCACTATGATACCAGTCTGTCAGGAGGCATTGCTACGCAGTCAGCCCAGCAGCTACGTGTGACGGGTGCCCGGCTCCGCCCCCGCGCAGGCTGCGGCGGGGGCCCTGGAGCTGCAGCGCCATCTGCTGGGGAGAGGCCAGAACTCCCGCGGCATTCAGGAGTGGATTCCTTTTTTAAAAAATATAATGTTATTAGAATTGTAAATGGTTCTTACAGTGGAGTGTTTCATAGTGCATATGTAGACTGTCTCTCCAATACAGCTTAACTACAGAAAGAATATAAATGCTAGCATCAGGAGATAAGTTCATGAACACATGATCCCTAGACCTTTTTAAACACTTGAATTTTTCTCCCTAGGGTAAAATTTAACTGTACCTTAGAGTGCTTTTATATTTTTATATAAATATATATCTGTTTTTATATTTAGCATAATTAATTTTATGTTGCGCTTCTCTTTCGTATTATTTTCCCGAATAATTTAAAATTCAGCCAAAATTTTAGGAAAACTGTAGCTTGAAATAGAGGTGATTAAATCCCAACATGACTTTCAATTACGTTGAGTTTGAGGTATATCTGGCAGCCTATCTTTAAATGACTTCTCTTCTTCCACATGCTGCTGGAAGCAGCAGGTGTTCAGACCAGCTTCTGTACAGACTTCTGTGAAAGCTAGGCCTAAAAATATTAAGGAAAATGATCTCCAGTGTTGTGGGCTTATCACCGAAGGAAAAAAAAATCAAGGAAACAAATGACCTTTTTTATGTCAGTGTATCTTTTCTTTCTGTTATTCCACTGCTAAACTAGTGCGTGGGGGTGGGGGAGCTTCTACCTCATAATCCTTGCCTCTCTTCCCCCAGTAAATTCCTAATCCTGATACGTTTTCATTTTTTTTTTTTCCTTCAGTCATTTATCTTTGTTCTCCTAATTTTGTAAAGGTGTAGTTTACAAAGAAAGTTTAACTTAGTAGCTACATGTCATGTTCCAGGAAAATACGACTGATTGGTTTTACTTGTAAGTAAACTGCAAAATATCAGTTAACTTCCTTTGCACAAGTACACATTGAGAAAGATGAGGTAGACTTCTTGGAACTGATGCTCCTGTATTATTTCCTGATGCATTCTTTTCCCTAGGTAATTAAATCAAGTCAAGAGGAACACCATGGAATAAATATGTGTGTATGTATATGGGGGGTGTGTGTGTGTGTGAGCTAATCTATCGTATAGTAACCATCAGATGCTGAAACAGAAGTCACCACATTCTTCTTGGATTATTTTATGCTACCCCTACAAAAGGATGAATGAAAACTGTAGTATTTCCCAGAATCACAGACTTGTGAAAGTTGGAAGGAACCTTGGGAGGTGTTTAGTCCAATCCCCACCTTAAAGCTGTGTAAGTGTTAAATTCAAACTGGGTGGTGGCTTTGGGCTTGGTCCAGTTGGGTCTTGAAAATCTCCCAGGTGGAGATCTCACCAGCCTCTCTGGGCAACCTGTTCCAATGTTTAACTATCCTCAGAGTGAACTGAGGAACTTTTTTTCTTATATCCGGTCAGTCTTTTCTGTTTCCATTTTAAGAAGAAGGAAAGTTTGGAGCTGGAGTATGGGTAGTCTGTGTGGTGGCTGTAACTGGATTTCTACACACAGTCACTTAAGTTCTTTCGCACCTTAAAGAAACAGATGTGACACTTGAGAATAAGTATTTGTCTTTCATAAGGGCACAAATAGTGTATTAACTGATGCTTGGGAATCAGTGTAGATGAGCTGTATGTTGTAATTAATTCTAAGAATGAAATCGGCTTATTTCTTGAAATTATTTGGATATTCTTGTTTCACCATGTGGTGAAAAAGCTGTTTTAGTAATTGCACTTCTTGTTTTCCTTTAATGGAGACATAATAAGGACATGGACATCTTTAATTGCTTTTTTAATTATACATTTAATGAGGATTTTGTATACTGCGATGTAAATGGTAATGTATTTCAGTTATTTAGGGCTATAGTTAACTTTAATTTTACCTCTGAGCTAGTAGAAAATGAGGTAGTTGACCTGGTAATTAATGAATACCTATATAGTTTCAAAAATCATTACCCTTTATCCTTCATTTGTGCATGTGTGTATACGTCCTGTGAGATGATGAACTTTTGAAATTGTTGAAAATGCTGGTGTTACAAATGAATTGTCAAACACTTACTATTGCTGAGAAACAGTTGTGTCCATTTGAGTTTCTGATTCATGAGAGAGAAAGAAGATAGCTTCTTCTCAAAAGAAAAGATAGTCTCATTTTATTGAGTTCTTGAAATACCATAAAGTTGCTTTTAGAGAAAAGAAATTACAGCTTTTGGACTGTCAGTAAAATTTTAAAATGTATTCCTCTGCTCATTTCTCACTAACTTCTCTAAACCAAAATGATTTTATCCTTCCATGCTTTGATCTTAAGTTTCTGGTTTTGCTGTGCTCAAACCTAATTTACCTTAATTGTGACACTTGGAAAGAAAACTAGATTTTAAGGAACTTATGGCAGGATTGGCTGTGTTCAAATGCGAGAAGGAGAAATCAACTGAAAATTACTACCTCAGGCTGTTGTGCAGCTGTACATGGAGCTATCTTTGTTAGGCGGTTGTGAAGGATATGGAAGAATATACTGCGATTAACTGTTTTTGAAACTTGCTGGCTAAATCACCATGGTTATTAAAGCTTTGGAGCAACAGAAGCTTTTAAGTACATGGTTTTCTAGAAGTCTTGATATTATCGGAAAGACATCCATGATTTGGTGTGAAAGACATTAATGCTGAAAGGTTTTATTGTGTCTGTCCTGTTGGAGAAGTCTGTTGTATTGAAATGCCAGAAACATGAATGTAATTGATCTCTAGCCCCAAAACTGTTTAAGGCAGCTCTAATCAGACTCCTGCGCTGTTTTTCCCCAAAGTGTGTATTTGTGGCTGGTGGTCATGTGGTGGTTTGTTTTGGTTTGGTTTTTTTGTTTGTTTGTTTTGTAGTAAATTTCTGGTAGGATGCAAAGTGCAGGTGAGAGCAATGTATTCGTACTGTTCTTCATTGTAGGGATGCTGTGGCTTCTGTAGGGGAAACAAAAGGAACAGGTTTAGAATGTTGAGGTCAGAGCTATGATGTGCCCATGCTCTTTAAATATATACATAGTCCTCTCTGGTTCAATAAAGGATAAATGGGTTTTTTTTGTGGAAGCTGAAGCTAGACAGATTGTGAGATACAGAAGAACATGCTTTCAACAGTAAAGGTCACTTGGCTGCTGGATCAGCTTATTCAAGGTTGTGATGAATTCCTCATTAACAGCAATCTTAAAATCAAGAATGGTTGAGTGTCTAAGAGGTATAATTGTACCCAGATTAATTAAGAGGTTGATATTTAGCCTGTCTTTTAAATAAATCCCTACTGGGTGATCATATTTCCAGGTTTTGTACTTAACTTAACCTAAAATGTTAATTAACACAAAATTTTACTTGATAGCTTTAGTACTATCAGAATAGATGTATTCTATGGATATATGCATATGTAACATGACATAGAAAACCAGGATTTTTCTCTTGAACGAGAGAAATTTCACGGACTTTTCTCTTATGTACCTTTTGAAGAAAGACTTTTCTGGAAGTACTCTCCCTGGATGAAAATGTTGTTGATATTGTTTGACTGACAATCAGGAATGACTCTAGTTATTAGCTCACTTTTCTAATAAAAATTGTTATGTTGTTTTAATGAGAAAAGGAGGTTTATTGCATCTCTTATTACAATGTTAGAGCTTCAAGTGCAGGGTTGTAAGTAGAGCTTAGAATTAAGCGTGATAGTACTGCATTTGCAAACAGAATATGTTTTCCTTTGGGGTCTAAGAAGTCATTTATCATAATTATTTTTGATGTATTTTGTGTTCCAGACAAGTTTTATTTTTTCAGAGAATAGTTACTTTTCAATATGGATATAAATTTTAAAGGAAGACTACCCTGTCATTGTCACTCTCATAAGGAGAAGTTTCTTATGGAATGTCAGCAATCACTGGAGGAAATGGTTTATGTATAGACTAAAACACCGAAAGAAATACATTTTCTATACCTAACTTGTATCAGAAACTGAGTAAATTTTGCTGCTAGCTTTCCAGGTCAAAACTGGCAGTAACACTCAGTTTCACTGTGCTGTGACCAAATACAGTATATTTTCTGTTTGGATACCATAGGAAAGCAAAATTTTTGAAACAATGTATTTGTAGAATATTAAACCTACTTATGTCAAAGCACTAGCTGGAAAATTGTGTATTGTGGTAGATGCACAATGAAATCAGGCCTGTGTGACTTCTTGTGTATGATATGGACTTAGGTCTCACAAGTTAATTTTGAGGCATTATGTGCTTGTGACACTTCACTGAGATTAATTGAATTTTGGCCAGTTTTGTCCAGGTTGGCTAACATAACTAATATTTTGTGTATTCAGAAAACTATGGTAGAATTAACTCCTGCATCCTCAAGTCACAGGTGGCAAAACGCAAGGGAGCTGCATTAACCACGTTTAACAAGTGTGGCTTGGCAAAAGACTTACTACTCTTGGTAGGCATCCTCTGCATCATAAGTAATATTCTGCTGAATTATTTTTCTGTATAATTCCCTCTACAAAAGTGTGTCTGTCATCAGTGCTATTGGAAATAAATAAAATATATATATATATATTTTCTTGAATTTTTATAGTTATTCTAGTACTTTTCTTGTCTTTGCAGTTGTGTTAAGTTCCGAGGTAATGTTTTTTTAAAAACAACATCTTCATAGTGTTCCCTTCCATGATTCTGATTCTGGCTTATAACACAAACTTAAACTTATGTGTAACAAATTCTGCAAACAAACAAAACAAAACAAAGAAGAAAAAAAAAGGAAAGAAAAGAAAAAAGAGGATCAATGCATATACAGAAAGAGATCTGTATCTGTTATAGTTTCTATGTATGTAACTGGGTTTTTTTGATCCTGTAGTTCTTTGAACTGTATCTTTTTGAAGACTGTAAGTAAAAAATGTATGAAAGCAGATACTTGAGGTATATTTGGCAGATAAAAATAGCATTTAGAAAAGGCGTATTTTACTTGAAGTTGTAAGAAATCCTATTTTGCAATGAGGAGGGAGAATCAACTGTTACAAGGTATTGCACAAGTTCGATGTCAGTCTTCCTTTCTCAGTACCCCACTACTTCTCAGCACTTTCTCTTCCCTCTAACGAGCTTTAGCCTTTACTGGAAAAGAAAGAAGTTCTGAGAATGTGTATTTAGCTTTGAAATCCTTTCCGTTTGCTTAACATAGCAAACATCAGACCCTCCATGTGTTCTTAAGTATTAATAGATGAGCGAGTTGTTTTTTAAAATAAGTTTACAGTAAAATTTCAAGCACAAAAAGCTTTATAAATCACTTCAGAGTTCTCACTAGCAGATATGCAAACTCATTCAAGCTCATTCTGCTCTTATAATAGTAGAATAAGAATAACTTAAGGAATTTCTGATAGAAAGTGCTCTTTCCTTAAGGCATCATTTTCATCTGTTCCAAAATTCAAAGAATGTAGCACTGCTTTATATTTATTACAAAAATAGCTTTAATCAATCTGCTGAGGTTTTTCCATTCCTTATGCTGCTGGTAAACTTGGGTTTCACTGATGTCTTCGTTAAGTATAACAGAGCTTTCTGTCAATGTTTTTCCATAACTCTGCAGTGGGTCCTCAATATATTGTGTTTGATCTAGACAGGATGTTACCAATCTTGCAATACTGTGATGTAAAAGATAAAGCTACTATACCAATTATATATCTAGAGAATTCCCTTGATGGCTGAGTAGCATAAAAAGATTCTGAAAACTCTCCCAAACTGAAAACTTGTTATTTTAGAGAATTACAGGTGAAGTTCTGTCATTATTGGCTCTGTTTGAAAATCAGATTGTGCAAAGGAAATATTGAGAGCCATCAGCTGGCATTATAAGCACCACAGTGTTTCCAACCTTAGTTACTTAGAGCAGTAAGTAATTAGTAATGTCTGGCTAACATAGTAAACTTACACCAGTAGCTCTTGGACAGTATGCCAGGGGTTAAGAGTTAAATATGCAAGCACAGTGCTCCATGAGAAATAATTCCCCCAAATTTATGTTTCCTTAAAACAAGCAGAAAAGAATTTGCAAAAATCAGGGAGGGTGGTTATTTTTTAAGGCTCTAAATTCCCATAGTATGATGCATACTGGATGCCTAGATGATACTGTTAGGGAAGACTAACCAAACAAACAAAAAGCAAAATAAGTTCTTTAAATAGCCTACTTCGTGATTTGTCCTTGACATTCAGTGTAAGAAAACTCAAGTTCTTATTAAATATTTTGATTTATTGGTAAGTAAAGAGCATATTTCTAACTAATGTGTGGCATGAAGAAATATCAGAGGCAAAAAATATTCTGTATAATGGCAGTTCTTACACAGAATATATTACACATATGTCCCACAAAGACAGCTTTTCAGTTGCAGTCAAAACAGTTCTACAACAGAAAAAACAAAAACAAAAACAAAAACAAAAAAAAAAACAAAACAAAAAAAAAACCCAAAAAAACCCAAAAAACCCTCCCCAAATTAATCTCATTCATCATCTGGGTTTCATGGAAAGAGGTTATCGAGGGCTACTTAAAATACAGTAATGTCTTTGGTAAGATTTTTTTTTTCTTCAGAACTTTCAAAGAGACTAGGAAATGTTGGCTGCTCTGGTTTCAGAATGTAGTAGTGATTTCAAATACTCACAGCCTTGAATACTTAAAGACATACTGATTTTATGAGATTTTTTTATGAACTGAGATCTACTCCATGACTAATGTGTGATTCCTTGGTGAAGACTGGATACATCAAAATACAGTTTTTCCTTAGACAGTTTTCTCGAGACGGAGTGTATGGCAGGGAATGAGATACTGTAAAACTATAGGTCTTTGTTCTTCTTTTGTTGTTTTGAAACTTAGGTACTGTGTGATCTTGAGGTATTGTTACAAGAGTTAAGTACAGAGTCCTGAAAGCACATTGTCTCTGCATCTGCAACCTAATGAAATAGGCTTTTGTGTTATGTGGGACATAATGGCAATCAAAGACAGAAAAATGAGCTTTTCAAACATTCCTGAAACAATGCAGTTTCGTAAAATAAAAACCGATATCGAATACTTAAAAATGAAAATATTGAGCACAGCAATGCCAAATGAAATATTCCAATTTGAGAGTATCAGAACATTGTTATTATGAAACACTTCCCTATTGTCAAATTGAGGTTTTTTTCTGCTTTTACCTTCTGTTCCATTAAGTATGTTAGTGTTTCAGTAGGAGGAGAATAAAACTTAAACATGAAATTTCTGACAGCGTAGAAATGGTCATTTTTATTCTTCCTTAACTTTATCATGGATACTCTTTACAAATGTCACCAGTTCAGTTTTTTTAGGACTGCTGGAGTCCCTTCTGCAACCTTAGAGTCAAACCTGACTTACTTGCAGTGTCCTGTGATTCACTGTTCTTCCTGTACGTACGTGTGGCTCTTGTCAGGGCATTGACTTGTGTTTAATAAAATTAATTTAGAATTCAAAAAGATGTGAAATTACTAGTACAGGGGAAAAAGGAGTCACAAGTTTGCTTGTGATAGAAGTAAAATATGGACAAAAATTGTGCTAGTTTGATCTTTAACGGTGAGCTGAAGTGGTTTAGACCTTTTATTTGTAATAATTTGGAAATTTGATGACCTGTGCTATATGAGGTGCTGAAAGCTGTATCAAGAATAATAAGCTAAATATGCAGATTTTGACATGCAGATTCTTCATCCATGGAAGTTTGACTATCAAATAGTTTTTCTTGATGAATTTTTTTCATGAACTATTTAAAACCTGCAGTTTTATAATTAAGTCTTAAGAAGACAGAAATTGTATGACAGCTTGTTTAGCTGATAAATGATTCTCTGCATCATACAGTCATTGTTTATGGAGACTTGGTGTTAGCAGTGCGTGAGACTGATCTGTCAGGCAGAACGCTCTCATGAGATGAAATACCACAGATGTCCAAAGCTGTCAGTGATACTTAAGGCGGTTAATTTTTGTTTGGTAGAGAATAGGAGAGGGGAGGAGAGAGAGAGAAAGGCATAAAAGGTCAAAAGGACAACTGTTGCTACATCTCTTCACTGTTCTTGTGGTAGCTAAACTTTTATAAGGCACCTCATCAGCAAATCTGGATGAGTCTCATGGAAGCCAGGTCATAATTAGTGGAAGTTCACTGTGACGTAAGATACCAGGTAGTCTGTAAGGCAGTTAAATCTGCCAGCCGAGGACAAAGATGGTAAAGACAAGGTGAATAGCCATGTAATTTGTATCTTATGGCAGACTATTAAAAAATACATTCAGTAGTGAAACAAAGCTTGGTAAGTTTTCTTTGCTTCAGCGGTACAAAGATTCCTGAAAGACTAACTTGATACACATAAAGACAGTTTCAGCAGATGTGTGCAATCATGACATTTGTGAGGAGGGAAGAAAAAATTGCAGAAAAACTTTTTGGCTGTTTAATTTTGCTTGAAATAATTCTCATGTAAAACATGAAGAAAGACCAGAAATGACCAATTTTTTAGTCTTCCTTAGTTATTTTCTGTTTCATAGGTGGAAAAGCCATCTTTGTAGGATTTCATAGTCTTAGGAGAAGTGGAGAAGAATGTGTGACTCAGCAGCAGTGATAGGCAACCACTAATCCTCTGATAGATGATATGACAGCTAGTAGTAGCTACTGACTTGACAATGATTTTAAATTAATGACATTTGTGAAAAGTACTCATGTTACCAATTTCCAGCCCCTTATGTTCTGACTTTTGGGTCCCTTAGAACTGATTAAATGGAAATAGGATTCATATTTTACAGTCTGTCAGTAAGTCCATTATATTTTCAGAAGAGAATATAGTTTCTAAGAGCCATTCACTGACTCAGGATTATACTGATTTTTCTTAGCTGGCAATTACAGATACTGTATAACGGAAAGGGGAGCAAGATGTCATCATTCCCAAGACACAATATTGGAGAGGAGATGAAAAGGAATTATACTGGCTTTAAATAGATTGAATTTTTGTGTGAAGTAAGTTGAAGCTTTCCTTATTGAATGACTTTTTTTTTTTCTGCAGTAACTCATCCAGTTGCTCCTATTCTGTTCTGGAGCCAGGGCATTAGTATAAGTGACTGGACACAGTACTGGAAGACGCGTGATCTTTTGTCTTTTACGAGGTAGGTACTGCTTTTACAGACCTATCTCACTGGATAATTTGGTTCCAAACCACAGTGTTTCTAGAAATAATAGTTATGTGGCTGTATTGAAAGATGGAAGGTCTTGATTTTAGGCTCATTGGTAATGAATAAGGAAAATAATAATGACAAAAGGGTTAATGTACTTATATTCATACTCAGAACAAAGCATTTTTAAAAAAAGAGAAAGCCTGTCAGAATTCAAAAACTGAAAACACAGTAGTTGATTGTAGCCCTGTAGTTATGGTAATAGCAGACACACTTTATTTTGGCATTTGTAAACACCAGTAGGTTAAATATCTCAAGTAGATTGTCATCTCAGCTGCAAAGGAGAAATTAAATTAGGTTGATCAAATGGCTTATCTTGTGGCTCAGCAACCAAACTTGCATGTGTGGGAGGCATTTTCATTTCATTTTTGAAGCAAGCTGCGGCATTTTTTTTCTACGTTGTTCTGAATGATGATGTTCAATAAATACAAGCTTGGATTTGGTGTATCTAACCCAAAATTTTCACAATGAGTTGAAGTAAAGTTGGTAACCAATTAAAAGTGAAATGAGCAGAATGGTTGCCCGTATTATAAAATAAGAATCAAGCTTGAATGAACAACAGTTAGTATCATTAGAAATGTTAGGCTTTTGATCCTGTATGTCTGAAGAGTTCTCTTTGGTATCTAATTAAACCTTTTAGTGTGTTTTATTATATGATTAATGCTGATGTCATTGATGAATATGAAGATTATGATTTTCCTTTTATCACTTAGCAATTGAGTTTTGTGTGTAATTTACTGCTCCACCTTTTATTGTAAAATAGATCAAGGGAAGTTTCCATTAATCTTGTTCTTTTGGCTGTAGTTGACTTTTTACAGACTGAATAGCCATCAGTGGAGACAGTGCATTAAAAGGAACAATGACAAAGAAAATTTAATTTGCTCAATAGCTTGATTGCAAAATGTGTTTGGAATGGTGAAGAGATCAGTTCTGTATTACAAGTTTAACATTGGAAAATTTGTCAGATATGTAATTACAGTGTAACTGGTAATATATATTATTTTGATTCTGCTGCTTTATTTATTGTTTCCTGTCTCTTCACAGTTACTGTTTAATAAACAGGAGTGGCTTGGTCTTGTTTATTAAGCAAATGCTGTCCTGTTTGGATTCCATCGTAACTGAAGAGTAATTTTACCCATTCTTTGCATAAACAGAGGTCTTTTAATGACTTCGAGCTAAATAACACAACCAGATCTGACTGTCCAGTGCAGTAATTATTTTCAAAGCCTCTTTCAACTGCTACCTAGTGCAAAGGACTCTTAAGTCTATAGGCTTAATTTTAATTACCAACTTTGGAGCTTTCTGCAGTCATAAATATCTGCTTTCCCATTTCCCAGCATATTTAATAAATTAAACTATTTAAACAGTGTTTCTAGGTTGATTTATTTGCTTGGTTTAGAAAATATTTGCTGTACATTTGAAACACAAAATACAATTTCATGGTTTCGTGGTAAGCATTATCTAGTTAAACATGTTATGTTCAAACTTATTTATGTTTTCAATTAAGAAAATGTGTATTTAGCTGGTATTAATGCCAAATCTCCAGCTTCTATACTTGAAGTTGTCTCAGCTGCAGCTGGGGGCTCCCCCCGCGCCCCCCAGGCATAAGTAAGATTTGGGCAGAAATAAAATTTAATATATATGCTATTATATTGCCAAAACTCAGAAAATGAAGTTTAATGGATTGAAAGCAAGTTTCATTCAAAGACACAAATTTTAAGCTCGAGGCATTAACTTATTGGAGTGATCATCATGTTCCTCTGAGCCCCTTGAGCCAGCTTGCTTTCCTTTGTCCATAAAATGAAAATTGATTGTATATGTTTCTGTGAAATTTCAGTGGAGGATTGAGTTTAGCATAGTTGGTCTGGCAGGTGCACCCAGACTTAAAGTTGAATGGGTTAGTTTATACTTTACAAAGTTGATGTTCGTAGTGTTGTGCCGTCGGAAGTCAGTGCTGTGAGAAAAGAGAAAGCAGCAATCTTCACTATTCCTTTTGTTAATGTAGCCACAGTGTCTTTCTCTTTTATTTATCCCAGAAGGTAGATTAAGCAATAATGTGTTGTATTATATATTCATATTTTTTTCCCCTTGACTGATTCTTAAGTAAAAACTAGTAAAACAGGAAATAATTCAAGCCAGGCTTCTCCCTGTTGCTTTCTCAGATTTTGTGATGAAATACATAAATTTTAGGTGAATGAAGCACATAAATCCTGTCTGTTGTTTTCGACATGACTTTGCAGGGAGCTTACGCCTTTTGAATTTGGCTTTCCTTTATCAAGTGAACTGTATTGGATCAGGTAAAATTTCCTATTGTTTAAGTAATCCTCAGTAACAATTTTTTTTTTTTTTACCCAAGTAATACATTGGAAAATTAATGGGTTTTTCTAGTGGTTGGACTAGTATTTTTAGTCATCGTTGTGGGAAAATGTATGTAAATAATGTCAAGGTACAATGTGGGGGTAATTTTTTGCAGGAATCAGTGATCTGTCTGCAGATGGAAAACACTTACTTAAGCAATATTTAAAGTCATCTCCAAAGTACTGTTTGAGGTGTGATCAGGGCTAACTTGGCATAGTTGGGTATACTTTGAAAATAATGTTTGAGTAGGTTCCAGAGAGCTGGAAGTACTGTAGTGGCACACAATAAGATACAATGTGTAAGAGATGTTTTTCTTCTCAATAGGGGGGGGGAAGGAAATGATATCTTATGATTACATCCTAGCTACCTTTTCAAGTATTTTGATACTGTAATGATGATTGACTCTTCACTCGTGACAGAGGGAACAGTAATGATTAACGCATCTCTTTAAAGATTCAGTTTTAAGTGCAGGCGGTACTTACATTTGACACGTAGCCAGGGATTGATCAAGTGCCTAGACAGCAGTTGAAGGGTAAGATGCTACATCTAGGAGATGTTTAATTCCTCTATCTTGATATATTGTTTCTCAAGGGATGATATCTTTTGTTAAGATTCCACTTCCCTAAAGTACCACATTTGTTCTACTGCTCTAATGTAGATATTCAAGGTAATGAAGAGTTATTCTCTAATTTTTTGTGAATGCACAAGCTACTGACTTTTACTTGAATCTCTGAAGAGGAGGGGAGGGGGGGGAAAGCTACAGACTTAGGATGCACAGTGTAATTCTGATGATTTCCTAGTGCCCTACAAGTAAGAGGACAAGGGAATAAAAGTCCATATATTATCTTCAATTATGAATCAGTGTGCAGATTGAACTGATTGCAGGTAGAATTTTTTGGGGTACTCCAAAGAAAATATTTAATGTTTGTGAAATCTCTGAGGAGAAAAGACATCCTGAACTCAAAGGATTTAGTAGAAGACACTAATTCTGATGTATGAATGTTTTACGCAGACTGTGTGCACAGTATGCTAGCTGTTCACTGGAGTTGAATAGTCTATAAAAATCAAGGTTCTTTAACTCAGTGTGGGATGAACAGGAGACCTAAAGAAGGAATAAGAAAGTGAAGCATGAATCCACTGGCAAAGCCTGAATTAATCAGTTTTTCTGTAGAAACAGATCTGCTCCTGTTTCCAAAAGAGAAGCAAGCTGTTTAAAGAACTTAAAATAATGTGATCTCTGGAATGGATAGTAAATTCACAGGAGAATAATCTATTAAATAAAAATCTGATACAAATCTAACATCAGTTGAAAATTACTCATCTTAGTTGACTGTCTACCTTTGACCTAAAAAAGACAAACCCAGTATTTATACACTTCTCTGACAGTTCTTATTGCTGATTACAGTTATGTTGACCAATCGTAGCACTCGTTATTTGCAGAGTACAAATCTTTCCTGGCTGATGCTCAGCACCTTAACTTACCAGTTTATTATTTTTCTAGCTGATGTACATTATCCTAATTGCATATTGCAAATCTCCCATTTCAGGCTTGTTTGCAGGAGGGAAGGAATTCCAGATGATCTTTCTTTCTTTGGCAACTAACCTTAATATTTAAGTCTCCATCAACCTGATGCTTACACAAGTGGAAAATTACTTTCTCAAAGCAGTTGAATTGCATTTTTTGTTAGAATATTAGGATCTTGCTATTTTTTACTGATCTAACTCACAGATTATTTTAATAGTTTTGTGGGTTTTTTAAGAATAGGCAATGTAGTCACAAGTGTTGTACAAACAAATTTTAGATGGCTGTTTAAAGAGAAGTAATTTTCTTAAAAATCGAGTTTAAAAAACAACACACTTTTTATTCAAAGCAAGGTGCAAGCCCTTCAGAAGGATATGTTTAGGTTTAACATAAGCAGCCCTAATAAAATGTTTTATGAG
Organism: Calonectris borealis; assembly: GCF_964195595.1. Lineage (NCBI taxonomy): Eukaryota > Metazoa > Chordata > Aves > Procellariiformes > Procellariidae > Calonectris > Calonectris borealis. The sequence continues at coordinate 6,252,849 of NC_134324.1, read as the reverse complement.
ATACAGTAAATTTTTTTTATATTGTCTAGGCACTAGTAATAGTTTGCATTATAATACCATAGGAGTTGATGTGATTTAAGAATGTGGCTGAACAGGGAAGAAATGCATGCAGTCAATATATAGCTGTATGTGGGATCAGAGTGTAAACTTGTATTAATCAAATAGAGTTGTTTACTGTTAATCAGCTACTCAGTTTTTCTTCCTGTAATTTTATAGTGCTTCCCTTTGTAATTGTATGCATTGTGTCGTACCTGGTATAAATCTTTGTCATTCACAATCTTTTCCTTGTAAAATGAAAAAATACATATTTTGAAAAAATTTTTTTATTTTCTTCCACAAAACATTTTAAGAGCATTAGAACACATTGCTAGTTTTTGATTTATAAAGCTCTAAAATACTTATGGCCTTTTATTCATAAAGCTTTAAATGGCCTAGGACTTACTTTTAAGACTACTGGTCTTGAAGTTTCTTTCTCCTGGTTGACCTACAAGGCTGGAACGGACTCCAGCTGTGGTCTGTGGGGAGTGCCATCCTCTGGGGAGGCTGTCCAAGATGCCAGCAGAAGTAGAGTGAGGATTCGCACTCCTGTGCGCTTGGTGGCGGGGCTGGCTGGGGTGTAATCTAATGAGGTTCAGGCAGAACCAAGTGGGATGTGGAGCCACAACTCCCAGTTCAGTGATGGGTCAGACAAATTGTGAAATCTAAAGAAAACTGAAGGTGTGGAGGGAGAGCAGAAACTTCATTTAAGCTACCAGGATTCCTGTTATTACTAGTATGGCATTGAGATTATTTCCCACCCCTGACAGCAGAAAAACCGCACGTCACGCTTTAAACTGTGATTGTAGCTACTAATATTTTTACAGAATTGGTGAACAATAACAGAAGTGAGCACAGCAGTCTGGAAAAACTCTCTAGGGTACGTTGTCTCAGGAAAAACTTGTTTTCTTAAGGATTGTTTTGAACACAGAAATCCAATAGACACAGAAAAACGCTTTTAAGTATTTTTTTTCAAGTTAAAATTGTATTTATTGGAAAATCATGAAACATCTTGATCAATTCTGACCCCCCTCCCCCTATGCCAAGTCTTGGTATTCAGGCTGGACTTTCTGCCAATGTGATAAATTTAGAGATAAAGTACTTATTAATGTTTAACAGCTAATACAGAAGAGAATTAGCATTTATTGGCCACCTATACTTACTGCTGCAGAACAGCCATTGGTAGAATGGGGGGGTACAGAGAGGGGCACAAAGCATACGTACTTTACTGACATGGTAGGATGACAATTTGGCTTTGTCATGTATTTGGAAAATAAGTAAATGGAAGCAAAGCAAAAACCCACTCTTTATGGTACTTGCTTTTGCCATATTCATACTCCCACCAACCAGCAGTGAAAAGCATAGACTGATAGCACTATCATAGATAAAACAGGCATTTTAAGAACTGGTCTTGGACATTGTGTGGTAGATATATATAAAAGAGATTAAATCAGATCAACAAACTGTTCTCCTTTCATTGTCCATGTCTCTCTTGTATACCTTTACGCTGGGTTACAGATTCTGTATAATGCAAAGGTTAGGCTGGCCATGTTAGTTCCTTGCGGAGGATTATTCAACCACAAGCATTGCATAGAACTGCTGCTGAAGGTATTGAGTCCTGTGCAAAAAAAGATGTGAAGCAAGTAGTATTTTTTTAATGGACAAAACAAGAGCCGGTGATATGTGGTGTAAAAGTCCATTGGATTTATCTGGATAAATTCTGAAATCTGAAAGGGAAGTTACTGATACTGTTTAGTCAAGAAATCAATGGTCTGTTATGAGTTTTTTTGTTGATATTTTTGAAGAGGGTGTTTTGGTAATGTGTAAAAGCTTTTGATGAGAATTTAGGTGCCAGGTGTCCTATTCCCAACCCTTATTTCTGTGCTGTGGTGCTGTTAGTTGGAGACAGAGTGCTAGATTACGTGGGTGACGGGTCTGAACCAGCAGGGCAGTTCTGTTCTTAGATAATGTGAACAGGATGAACTCTAGTCCATGTGGGGAGCCCTGTAAAGACAGTCCCTGTGCTGGTTGCCTTCAGTCAAGCGCAGAAACTGAAGAAAAATCTGTAAAAAGCCCTAAACCCCTAAATTTTATGTGTTTACTTAAAAAAAAAAAAAAATTCTGTGGTGTGTATTTTTGGTTGACTTCTATTTTTGTTGTATAAATTTTTACAGTTACATATCTTGAAATGCTGTCACCTAAAGTCTACTACTACTAATAGCAATGAATTTAAATAATTTGGTCAGAAGAGAGACTAACTTCCATTAGGATGATACAGTGTCACTTCTGGTTTTCTTCCTGGAAATATGATGCACATTGGTAAGTCTGTAACTAAAATTCCATTTAAAACCATCACAGTGCTGCAGGTAGATGTGGTAAAAAACAGGTAGTGGCTGTACTAAATTATATACCTCTTTGCCTCTGTTAAATAGTCCAAAATGATGTAAAGGAAGTGCCTTCTGAATGCTACATGAATAAACTTGCGAAAGGGATAAGCAAGCCAGTTACGAGGAACATAGGATGATCTTACAAGGATTACTGTCTTGTTCACTGTGCCTGGTTTGGTATTAGTCCAGCTGGACTCTTCTAGATGCCTCTGGGTGCTGCTATTATCCTTATTATGGTTAATAAATATGAAATTTATACTGTAAGTAGACTTCATTAGATTTAAAAATTCAGTCTCTATGTTATAAAGAAAACCAGCTGTCTCCCCAAGGAGAAGAGATGAAGAGGAATTACTGTGAAGTTTGGTGCATAGGATCAGATTTTAAGACTGATGCTGTGATACAAGATGAATAGCAGGAATGTCACAGATTTAGGACTAGGGAAGGTGGCACTATGGGGACCAGGGACACTGACAAAAAAACCCCCAAACAAACCAACCCCCCAAAAACCAGAAGAAAAGCCCCAACAACCAGACTGCTAACTTGATAGCTTAGGTACTCCCTAAATGATTTGGTTTGTAGTCTTTTTCATCCCGTGCAATCAGGGAAATGTCCAGTAGAACTTTCAGTATTGGCTGTGTTATTTCTCAATTTACTATTTTCTAATTATGTTGAATAAATTATAGAAAGTAAATATATTTTATCAACATTATTACAGAAATTATGGAATAAAATGGTACTGGAGTAGTAGGCAGAAGTAGACCCAAAGCAGTCCTTATCTTGAATATAGCTGAAGTATGGTTAAATCCCAGATAGGAATCAGAACTTGTACTGCTGAATTTGCTTTGAGTGTAACTTTATCCACTGAGAATATTTTGCTACCTGGAATATAATCGTGTTTTTCCTCTCTGGTTCCTAATGCTCTATCTAGTTTAAGAAAAGTACTTCAGTAAGCATTGTGTAGTTATAATAAACACTTCTTGATTTCTGCTCTGAAAAGCTTGTTTTTTGTCATCATTATTAACTCAATTATGATTGTAATTACGGCTGCAGTCCCAAAGTACTTCATCCTTGCTGAGCGCTTTTATTAAAACATTGCTATTGCTTTGACAGTGTGCACAAATTGTGCTCAGGATTACATAGATATGAGAGGATAAAAAGAATTTAGAAACCTTTAATGAGAATATTCTCAAAGTTATATAAAAAAACTTCCTATTTCATTCTTAGCTGCGGCTAGCCCACTGTACTGTGAAATGAGGAGTAAAAAGTAACTTTCCAGGTTTAATGTTGGGAAATGCAGTTATACTATCTTGAGAATGAACTTCATGGTACTGTTTAAGGATGAGTAAAAAGCTGTTGGTTGATGAAGGTAGCATACTATGATTTTTTTCAAAGATGAGCATCACTGCAGCTAGGAATGAGTTTCTGAAAGCTGTTTGTTCAAAATTTTTCTGTAATGTTTTCCAATACCAGTTATCAGATATTTGCAAGTAAAAGTCTCTTTCTGAGATATACTTCCCTTCAAGTCAATAAAGTTTAAGAGGGATAAGAGCTTCTGGGTGGCTTTAAAAGACAGGGCACTTAAAAATTATTGTGAATTCCTGTTTTCATGATAAAATCGATTCAAAATTGAAGACTGTTGTTTGTATGTGATACTGGATCGTAAGCTGCAAACCAAAAGTCACTTAATACAGCAGGGACCATGAAAAGGTAAGTAAACTGAGAAGATGAACATGTGTGAGAATATTCAAAGGAAGAACAAAATGTTAATGGGTCTTCTGGTGTCAAGATTCTGTTCAGGTAGGGAAATCTGCTTCCCCCCAGCTTTAGGACATGGCCTTCCGATCTATCCAATATGTCCTTCACTGTCTGACTTTTATAAAAATACTACTGATGTTTATTATGCTTGTGTCATAGCTAATGTGAAAAGGGAAAACAGAAGGCATGAGAATATGCAGCCAATTAACCTTTAGATGGAGCTGTTTCTCCTTGGATGGTGTGAAGGTTGCAAATACTTAGCGTACCTAATAAGTAAAGTAAGAATGGACTGATTTGTGCAGTAGTTCAGTAATGGATTTTTTTTTTTAAAATGCATGTTTATCACTGCCAAAGAAAGGAAAGTGTATCCTGTGCATACCTGTTCAACTATCTCTTAAGACCTAAATATTGATAAGGAAAAGATGATGTATAATAATATTTTGGAAAATATGCAGGTATATTCTGTATATCTCAAGTTGGGGATAGTTTTGTTGTATGAAAAAAAACTGTGAACACTTCATGTAAGGTAATGTTATGCAAGCTGAGCTTCAGAGCATTTAAATATTTCCCTTGGAGATGAGAAAAAGTTGATTCCCCCCCCCGTGAGCGGCAGTGTATTTGCGAGAGTGATCCTCAAAAGAATAAGAGCTGTTTGTTTGTTTCCTATCATGATTAACACAGACCTCTTCCATTAACAAGGCTTTCACGGTTTCTCAGCATTAACTCCAGCATACCCAAGGCGATTCTGTTAGTTGGTCCTTGGGAAGTTGTCTAATCAACCTTTGAATTAAGTGCCCCTTCAGAATGATGTGTCCTCCGTCATGGGTAGTTCCAGGTCTCTGCCCTTATGCAGGATAAACCTGTTCAAGTGGTCGACAGATTCAGTGGTGCCCACAACAGCTCATCAGCTACTCAAGAGCATGCAGTTAATCTACCCTGCGTTTTTTTTTGCTGTCAAGAAAGTTGGGGTTGGCTGTGGGCTATATTAATTGTTCTGGCAGCAGTAGCAGCCTGCTTCTGCTTTTCCTGTATCACTCTGTTATGAGACAGGGGCGCATCAAAGTTTTGGTGAGAGAGCAGAATCATCCTACAGGGAGGAAGTGTCTGGAGTTGACCTGGTGGCAAATGAACAATATATTTAGCCCAAGGACATCTCCCTTTCTTTTCATACAGCTTAAATTGTTAAGAACAGAACTGACCTGCTGGGTACTTTGGTCCATGTAGGCCGATATTTGATGTCCAACAGTGGCATTTTAGACTAACAGTGTTTAGGACTATTGTGTGAGCCTAGTCACTTTTGGTTATCCATTCTCCTCATAGTCCTGCTGCATCCACGCTTGATATATTAGGGATGTTGGATCCATCTCTACCTATTCTCTTTACTGTGTGTTTTGGTAGTGCAGGATTATACAAATGACAGTTCTGTATTCAGATGGATATGTCGCCTCATGATTTTCAAAAGGTTCGTTGTATACCCCCTTCAGCCTTTTCCTTTCCAGATGGAAGAGATCTTGCCTTTCAACCCTCCCTTGTAAAAGCAACTGTGTTCCATCCCCCTGGATCAGTTGAGTTGCCCATCTATCCCACCACTGTATCCTCTTGACACAGAGGCCAAAATTGTACCCAGTACTCATGATATGGTGTAGCCTGGTAAATATGTTTTTGCTCATACTAGCGGCAGCAGTATGCCTTGCAGTGACCTGCCAGTGCAGGTTCTTGAGACTTTTCTGGGCTTGGTTTGGGCCTGAGCCGCTTTTGGCTCGTGCTCAACAGTTGTCCAGTGAGCAAGTGACCATCCCTTGATCTAGTGTAGCTTTGAGATGAGCTTCTGGTTTCTGGTAAAGGCTTGAGATCAGATACTCACTGCCTAGCAATCAATATTCCTCTACAGCAGATGGGGCTGCAGGGAAGCTATTGTGCCACCGCACTCCCCCACCCCACCCCCGCCCCCCAAAAAAACCCAACCCCAAAAATCAACCAGCCAACCAAAAAACCCAAACCAAACAAAACCCAACCCCAACCATCTATGAGAAATGCACTAATAAGTGGTAATTTTTCATCTTCTTTGGGATAGCATTATTTTAAAATGAAGATAGGATAACCTCAAAGCAGTAAGAAACTAGCAGTCTTTGGGCTAGGGACAGACCCTGTGGAATGCAGTACATACATTTTTAATGATTATTTAATTATTTGCTTAATAAGTATTTAATCATTAAACAATTTTAAATATAAATTATATTACTCAAACTTTAAAGGTGTCTTTAAATTATTTGTTTTCAGGTCACTTTGATGTTTTTTTAGCCTTGCTAAACACTGTTTCTGGGAGCAGCACACAATGCATTAATAAATGACTGTGACACATTCTTACAGAGAACTTTCCTGCTTACTACTGATTGCTGCACCAACTCTCTGTCTGGCCAGGTTAGGTGAAATAAGGCCCATTCTATTGCCCTTAGGATACAGCAGAAAATAGGCTACACAAGTGAAATATTTATCAAGGTACCCAGTGCTCTGACTTCACAAGCTTGTTGATTAGGCTGAGAGTTAACATTTATTTAAGCTATGCTGAAATAAAATGCAAAAATCCCTGATCAACCAACCAAACCGCAAAACCCAATAACAAAACACGCCAGACTTGCAGTTAAAAAGGTTTATGAAAGATAGAGGTGATGAAGTGGAGGGAACCGTGCTTGAGCTACTTGCACTGAGGTTACATCAGAAGTGGACTTATTGACAAAGCAGCAGCTAGGCCTTCAGTCTTTGTGCACCTCAATTGCATCTGTTGGACAAATGCAATTTAGACATGTGCAAGGAATTCGCATGTAAGGCAGCGTTTCCCTTGAGCTACTGTCATCAGAGGATGGCTTTTAGAGACTGCACTTCAAGATTCTCGCAGCACCCTTTAGATTTCCTTTCTTCACAGAGGATATTAACTCTTACAGGTGGTTTTCCACCTCAGAATGTTTTTCAGAGGCTAGACGGATTCAGATGGATTTTATCCTGAAATATGATCTTCCCTGTCCAGGAGAGCACCTGGCTGTTCTTACTTGAAACTAAATTGCTTCATTTCTTTAGACACATAGATACTACTTTGATAACTTCCAAGCAATGCCTTGTTTTCAACTTGAGTTAAAATGTTTCGCCGGCTTTCTATTAACTCAGATGAGAATGAGTGTTTCATTGAATCTTGGATTTTCATCAATCTATTTTTATTGAAAATTAATATTATTAATCTAAATAGACTTAAATGCATGTAGCTCATTACTGGTTCTTCATTAAGACAAGTCGCAAGCATGGTTAACAAATTTAAGATGATTGATTCCCAGCTGCTCTTTACTAAGCATGTCATAATACCTGTAATTTAAACAGCATGACTCAGCAGCATGCGGAAGGAAGAAATACGGCTATTATTATTACAAACTTTTTGTTTACAGCTTTGTAGAGTAACTCATCTGGATAGCTTTCATGTGATTCTTCAGTGCAACAGGCACTAAGTGTGTTTATTAGCCATTGTAAGCTTATTTGGGAACTTCAGTTGTGGGCAAACAGCCTGGTTGGATATGTTGTCTTTCTCTGGTGGTGGTACCAACTGGAATTTGAAGTGGGAAGTGTTTGTAATTAGATCAGAGCCAAAAATGAGTAAGCTGGTGCTGTAGCAGCTTGAAGAGTAGAAGGTGCATTGTAAGGACTGTGTTCTAGGGAAGCTTGTCGAATTAGTACTACAACTCCCCTGGCCTTGCAAGGGGGGAGCAGAACAGCTGAAGGCAGTACCACGTTGCAGAGTTGGAAGTGAGCTAGAGGATCATCGGCTGGTTTTCTAGGCTTTCAAGAGAGTGGCTTGATGGGCTTCCTCAGAAACCAGCATGAATTCTATAAAGAAGGAATCCAGGAATTGCATTTACACTAATTTTGTATGGTTCGTAAACACCAGTCTTCCCTTTGTGAAGTAAGTTTTTAACAGTAGTGGACATTCACAGTTGTTTCAGGAGTTACAAGTAAGCTGTTGACTGTCTGTAGACCTGAAAACAGGAAGCATTCTCTGTTTCACAGTAAGAAATTGGAAGTATAAGAGAGCAAAAGAAATGTAGTGTGGTTAAGGAATTGGTTTCAATCTCTCAGAAAACACTCTATGGTATCATCTTAAGAATGCTTGAATGCTGAGTGACAGCTTTTTAATGATTGGATAATGAAAAACATATTTGTAGTACTGTGCTTTATGTATTACTGGCTTTGCAGTAGTTGAAAAGGATGGTCACAGAGGTAGGCAGAATCCAGAAAAAATTAATAGAAAATTTGTGGTGGAGAACAGAAATTACGAGCAAGTTAAAGACATCACATTCATTCATTCATTAATACCAATGTAATAAATGTTATTCTATAAAAAATCACAATTAAAAATCTTAAACTGTCTTGCCTGTTAATATCAAACTCTTGAGAAGAAAGAACATTGTCCAAACCCAACAATACAGAGGGGTTGTGTCAAATTAATCTAAAACAGCTCAATGCCCTTTGGGAACTTTGTGTATGGGAAATATTTCTAGCAACTCAAGATAGGCTGAACCAAGAGACACTGCCATAAATACTGTTTTCTGCTCAACTGCCAATGTAGCCTATCATTACCTATCCTTGCCTGTATGTTATCAATTCTTTCTTTGTTTGGCACCTGCTCCTCTCTTGACTTTCTGAAGACCTCCCACAACCTAATTCAAATATGCTGTCTGGCTTCTGGTAAGATCCCTGCAGGTTGTGATAAAGCTTTATTAGTTTCATTAGACTTTCATTACAGAATAATCAGAATCACGCTAACAAATCCTCTTGTTATTGCTGTATAAATCTTGCATCATAGATGCTTGTTTCTTAGTAGTGAGTAGCTGAATGTTCTGCAAGCACAAGAGGTAAATAAATCTTGGCTGGGCAAAGGCCTGTCAGGCTTCTATTTATTTCCAGACAATTCTGAAACTCTTCCTCAAGCCTTTACTTATGTTTATCTTCCATGAATGAAGTAATTGAGTAGCTCTTTCACCTGTTGTCTAGCAGTATTTTAGAGGGTACCCAGTAGCTGCTTAGAACAGGATGTAATGGGAAGCAGTTCTGCCCTATAAAGCCCAACCTGTGAGTAATAGGCAGAATGTTACTTCTCTTTAAAATTTGTCTTTGTATGTACTATAAAGAGGATATCCAAGAACTTCTCTAACAGAGGTATCTTACATAGACATTTCAGATTCTATTTTCCTATGCAGTGTTGTAATTAAAGAAATTACAGGTGTCTGGTGGTTTAACCCCAGCCAGCAGCTAAACACCACACAGCTGCTTGTTCACTCCCTGCCCCTGCAGTGGGATAGGGGAGAGAAGGGGGGGGGAGAATTTGTGGATTGAAGTAAAGACAGTTTAATAGAAAAGAAAAGGAAGGGAAAAATAATAATAACAATAATAATGATGATAGAATATACAAAATAAGTGATGCAGAATACAATTGCTTACCACCCCTGACCAATGCCCAGCCAGTTCCTGAGCAGCGGTCACTGCCCCCTGGCCAACTCCCCCTAGCTTACATACTGAGCATGACATCATATGGTATGGAATACCTCTCTGGCCAGTTTGGGTCAGCTGTGCCGGCTGTGCCCCTCCCAGCTTCTTGTGCACCTGGCAGAGCATGGGAAGCTGAAAAGTCCTTGATGAGTGTAAACACTGCTTAGCAACAACTAAAACATCAGTGTGTTATCAACATTATTCTCATACGAAATCCAAAAAACAGCACTATACCAGCTACTAGGCAGAAAATTAAATCTATCCCAGCCGAAACCAGGACAACAGAGTGACAGGATGACTTCTAACTTTGTAAAATAATTTGTCTTTCGATATGATGGCAATTTAAAAACACTGTAGAGGTGTGATCATTTGGAGAAAAAGCAGAGAATCAGGCTCAGACTTGTGATACAAAGGCAATCTAAGTTTCAGTTACAAGTACTCAATACGTCTGTTGTGATTTTTCTTTTTTTTTTTTTAAATGCATATGTGATTTCAGCAACAACTTTTTTTTTTTATACACTGGTGATCTCTGTGTGATGCATAAACTTGCATATTGTGTTAACTACTGTGAAATTAATCACATTTTATACTGTGCTTACACATCCTTGTCCTCTAATCAGCATTCCTGCAGATTTCTTCTGATGTTGGATCATTTTTAGCAGTTTTTTTTTTTTTAATATTTATGATTCTAAAGATGCTTCCCTGCTAATTTATTACTTTGGATTGATTGTCAAATGTGAATATGGATTTAGCTCTATGCTTGTGCTCAAATTCTGATTGCGTAGTGCTGAAACATTGACCTGGACAACAAGTTATGTTTTCCTTACTGTGGTGCATTAGTACATCTCTACATTAATAAAACATAAAGACTCTCCAGATTAAAGATTATACGTCAGTAGTAATTTTTGCCTATTGTGAGAAAGAACTGAGCTGCTCAGGAATGCTGGAGTACAGACTCCTGTTCTCTTGCTCAGTGGTGCTGCCAGGTCACGCTGCTTTTATCTAATCTTACAAGTAGTAGTGCGGGTTTTTTTTTTTAAAAAAAAAACAAACAAACAAAACAAAACCAAAAAATACACATTTGAGAGTATGTCTGTATTTCTAATTAGTTAATACAGATTTGCTTATGGTACTTTAGGAGCTGTGAGCGGAGTCCTGTTCCTTATGCTCAAGGTCATATTTTGGAAGGAAATTCCTGTCTTGGGGGAGTGGGGAGGTGCGTTCGGGTTTTGTTTCTGTTTTGTTTGGTTGTTGTTTGTTTGTTTGTTTAATTTACATTTATGGACTGTCACTGCAGTTGTTCCTAGCTGTTTTCTGTATTCCATCTCACCGATGGTGTTACAGAAATAATTTAATGTGCATATGTTGCTCTGTGACATTGCTTTCCTGGTATTCATACTCTACTCTCTGCCACTTCAATTTGCCTTTTTGCAATCAAGGAACACTATGTACTGTATTTTAAAACTTCTGTGGTTGAACTTACTTCAAAAAGGATGTTTTTTCCTGGTTGTTAAAAAGGATTGATTGGCTGTTGCCTTAAGAGATTGTATCATTAAGATTTCTGGAATGTTTTTCATTAGCAAAGCATTCTAGTTGAATGTCATTCAAACCTGCTGCATACACTGTCCAGGGATCAACTGGCTTTATTTCAGAAGACAACCTGATGCAGTCAAACATATATTCTGTCACTTGTTCTGCATCTTTTGTGCAGGGATAAAATGGTTGGGGTCTTTTCATTAGTACTAAATACGACACTACACAATTTCTGGGCCTCCTGTTTAGATGATACAGTTGAAAGAAGTTTTGCTATAGTCTTTCCTATAGTGGTGTACTTGTATGTTTATAAATCCTCATTTTATATATACACTTGTAGTTTAATCCTCCTGTGATTCAGACACTGACCTACTCAAATATTTCTTCTGTGGGAAATAAAAGCTTTAACTGACTGACTGTAGTCTGTTCAGTTTTTGATAAATTTTTGAAGTTTCGGATTGCTTTGAAAGGCACGTACTCTTGATGACATCTATATCTTAAAACTGGGGAGTAGGGTGGGGATGCAAAGTAATTCCGTATTATAAACGGACTTTTGCTCAGAATCTTCAGAAGGAAACTAATTTACATGAAAAATTAAATAAAAAGGAAGAAAACCAAATTTATAGAACAGTGTAAGGTGATTACTTTTTTTAATGATGTGAATGGCTAGATACTTGTCTTCATTTCTAGTTTTAATGTTTGGTTTTATTTATATTTATGTATCTTCTATCCACATTACTTTTCCAGTCTAATTAAAAATATTAGCAGCATAAATACTTGTGAAGTTTTGAAAGCTAGGCAAATAAATCCACTGTGCTATATTACTTTGGAATTTGATTATATTGTTTTCTGCTTTCTTGAGGAAAAGAGATGAAGTAAGGGGAGGGGAGACTCTTTAGTTTGCACAGAGGCTTCTGAGGGACTCACGGGAGTACTTCTAAAATACCCCTCAGTGTTTGAGTATTTTGGTCATGTAAAACTGACTGCTAAGGTAAGAGTATGAAATAGCTCCCAGAACTGAGATACTAGGTGTTTAGTAGTAAATAGATTAATCCTACTGACTCTTCTAACACCAGAAAATTACAGAGCTGTCTCTCTCCAGGCATGGAAGACAGCCTGCTACTCTCACCATTTTGCTGTGACAGCTTCAGTCTAAAATCTGTGTTGCTCATAGAAACACATTTGCAATTCCACATACCCTTCTACTTATATCCAATAAATTCAAGATTTATGGCTTAATTTTCTGCAGGGTGCAGCAAGAGAAGGTAAAATACTTTTGAGAAAAGGAATGAAGATAAAATAGGGAGGTTTCAGCCTGAAGAGAATCTTCTTTTCCTTTCAGGCTTGCAGTTTGGTTTCTTAGAAAGTAAAATCACGTCCTAAAATGTGTAATTTGTCAGTGATTCCATCATTCCTTATTGCTCAGTACTTCTCTGAAAACCTGGATAAAAAGAATCTAAAAAAGAAATTAAATGCCTGAGTGTTAAAACTGGTATCTCATTGTCCTGTCAGTTATATTAACCAGCCATGTTCTCTAATGAATATATGCGGTGGCTGTGAAACAGAAATTATAGTAATTGCTGGGAAGTAAAGAAATTGGTCTATTTACTGAAAACACCTTGTTGATGGGCACTGATCATCAGCAAAAATAAGCATTTGTGTCAACTCATTTTGAGAAGAAAAACTGTGGTAAGTGCTGTTAAAGCCTGAGCTAATCTTGAGGTCAATTACTAACTCCTCTACTATTATGGTAAAAGAAACAGTTATTTGGCTTGGTTTTGTTTTGTTTTGTGCTCTGTGTTGGTTGGGGTTTTTTTTGTGATGGGTTTTTTTTTTTTAAACCTTCAGAACCTATAGCTGGCTTTTCGATTTGCAAGAGCATTTCAGCATCTCCTGAAATCCAGTTTTAAAATCTGCAATATTTATAATGCCTTCCTTTACACTTTTCTGTTTTCTAACATTGTATAAGAAAGTTTTGGTTTTCTGAACTTCTGAAAGGTTATCCATTTTCTTATTTAATGAAGAAACGTTTAACTGCTGTGTAACAGCTTAAAATAATATTGGTAAGAAAATAATCAAGTTAAAATGTGGAAAAGGACCGTGTTATTTTAGCAGATGGACAAAAAGTAAACGTTGTAAATAGTCTTACTAAATTTTCCTAGGGTTTATGTATGTAGATGATCAGTGCTTGTCCTTTTTGAGCTACACTGTTGAAGGACTTAGAATTTTCTTAGCAATCCCTTCTAGATAAGTGGCTTGTTTTTCTATTACAGACTTTGTGCTTTCTGTAAACGTTAAAACTTTGAAACTATTAGGGATCCAAAATTCCATATTTGGTATATTGAAATATCTTGAAGTTATCATTATCTAATTCTAAAAGACTGAGATATCTAAATATAAATGAACACCTATAAGTCCAAAAGACTTACACCGAAATATTTTGACATACCATTATATAAGGGATTTCTTCATATTCTTACTATTATCCTGTATATTCTAAGACTCTTTCACAGCACCTGGTTTTGTTTGTATTTGTAAATCTCGTTGTTCACTTTACCTTTCCCTGTGTTTCTGGACGTTCCTCTTTTTAATTTTTGGTTTTTTTTCAGACAGTATATTAAAGTTCTCTCCCTGCTGCTTTAGAAGACCAAATGTCTTAAAATGTTAGCATCACCTTTTCTGACAGAGAAAGAATATTCATACAGAAAGAAGGGATCGCAGTAACTCAGCAATTGCTGCATTTCCCTTTAGCATTACAAAGTGTTTTGAGAATGTTCTGACACTGGCTAACATCATGTAGTGACACTTTCGTGGGTTTGGAGGCTCTATATAAGAATTGGAATTGCCCTACACTTGCTCCCTGAAACAGCAGTTGAACAGCTTCCCACTTCGCTCGCTGCAGCTTCTGCATCACCACACCTGAAGCTGCCAGGCTCCCTTGTCCTACATGACAGTCTCACATCTGCTTGCCAGCCCTTTGCCTGAATGCTCCCAGGTGGCTGGGATGCCACTAGGTTGCCAGTGTGGGAAACTGCCAACCACTGCGAATGGATAGGCCTAAAATTACAAATGTTTTCAAAAGAATTTAAAAAGCGGTCTGGCACAATAATTAAATTTGCCAGAACTTGTGTTAATGGAGGCTTCAACGTTATATAATATGCCAGAACTTTGTTTTCCTCTGATTTACAGCAGATATTTTAGCTCCCATTTACATGCATATATATGTATATATATTTACAGACATATTTATATACAATCTATATAACCTCCCCTCCCCATATGTATATTCTCTCAGCTCAAAGTTTATTCTTGGCTATATACCCCTTAGCTGTGTAGCACAGACCAATCATACTGCTTTCTCTTTGAACCTACACCTAGAGCCTTGAGAAAATTCAAAACTAATGTAAAAGTATTTTTCTATTGACAATATAAGACACACAGTGTTGCTGACTACTAGAAATTGTATGAAAGTGCTGTCTGTACGTGTTAATTTCCAAGGATGTTTTCATGGCCTGTGGCAGCAGGAAAAAGGAAACTGAAGTACAATAGCAGAAAATACTGTGTTTTCAAACAGATGTCGAGAAACTCTCTTAATCATTTTTTCCTGCCTTTCTCATGGAAGAAGCAGAGCTACAGTAAATAGATCATAAGTGTCTTCGTGAGTATTTATGTAGAACGAACCATTGTACAGAAGTACTCACTGTGGTGAAGATAAGTAGCTGAGGGACCTTGATCTGCTAATGCAATTCTGACAGTATGAGCTGGATGGAAAAATGCTGCTAAGCAGGTTGTAAGGAGGATCTTTTGTCAGGCCTCCTAATTTCTCCCTAGGAAAAAGGTCAGCTTTGTTCCTGGTTAAGGGTATATATCCCTGTCCTTCCGACACAGCTTTGGTGTGATACTTGGTACATTCTGATTTCTAGGCATGGGCTGTTGAATGTTGTTATGGTTTAAGCCAGCAGGCAGCCAAACACCACACAGCTGATCGCTCATTTCCCCCACCCCCACCCCCACCCCCCCCCCAGTGGGACGGGGGAGAGAATTGAAGGGGGGGGGGGGAAAAAGGTAAAATTCATAGATTGATATAAAGACAGTTTAATAGAACAGAAAAGGAAGGGATAATAATAATAATGATAGAATATACAAAATGAGTGATGCACAGTGCAGTTGCTCACCACCTGCCAACCGATGCCCAAACAGTGATCCCCCTTCTCCACCAACCCCCAGTTTATGTAGTGAGCATGACATTATATGGTATGGAATACTCCGTTGGTCAGTTGGGTTAGCTGTCCTGACTATGCTCCCTTCCAGCTTCTTGTGCACCTGGCACAAGCAAGTCCTTGACTAGTGTAAACACTACTTAGCAACAACTAAAACATCAGTGTGTTATCAACATTATTCTCCTACTAAATCCAAAACACAGCACTACACCAGCTACTAGGAAGAAAAATTAACTCTACCCCAGCCAAAACCAGGACAAATGTATAATTCAAAATAATGTCGCACTGAGGAGTATTGGTCACAAATGTTTTGCAGTGCCCTGGTACTGCAGTTCATCTGCAGAGTCCAAATGAGCTACCTGCCTGTGCGACAGTGTTCATGTCCCTTAGTAGTTACTAAGAACAGAAAAGAAAGCTCTCTAACCACAAAAACTTGTAGTTTCGATTTAGTTATTACATTTGTTATGGTTTGAGTACCTTTAAAGGAAAGCTCAAGATTACTTAAGGGAGGCTACTGCATCAGCTGAGGCAGGTTTTTAGATTATGACATTAGTATACCTTTTATATTAGATGGTAACATCAGTTAATCTTTCTTGATAGTTTGTTTCCTAGAAAAATTATTTTTTAGTGTGTCACTTTGCTTCACAGCTATTCTTTTCACGTTTCACCATTTGTAGCTGCAGTGATCCATCTTACTGTAAAAGTAAACACTGGTAGAAAGCTAAACAATTTTTGCAGGCTGTCAGTGTTAATAATTTGTTCCATTTTGTCATGAGAATAAATCTTATTTCAATGGGTTTTGTAAAAAGCTAAGTATAGTACAGGAGACAAAGAATTTGGGGCAGGTAGTGATACAGTGCTTTTCTCTGAAAAAGCTTATTTCAGTGGAAGATGATGTATCTCTTTTCATGAATTTGTGTAATCTTTTTTTTAAACTATTTGACATTCTTGAAGTTGCTGAGATTTTCTTGCTTTTATGAAGGAATGCATGCATAGTGTGAGAAACCTAATTTTCCAGAGAAAAGATGATCATAATGGAAGTGTAGAGTGTTCCTTCTTGTAAACAGATAGTTTTGTTTATTTTGGAGTGTGTGTTTCTTTGACCAGCAGTATTTATTTTAAATTCAGTTGAAAAGTTTTCAGGAAAAAATGATTAATTATCCTTCATGTCTCATTAGTCTTTACTAAAATTCAGAATTAAACAGTGTCTCAGTCCTTTAGAAACTAATGCTTTAATAAAGTTTTATTGTTTTGAAATTCTTGTTTAAATAAAGATTCAGGTAGGGAAAACCTTTTCTAACAACAGAGAGAAATATTTATAATCTTCAAATATGTTGCCTCACAATTCTCACTGCATTTCCTGCATAATCTTTCTGCCTGGCTCCCTCCTCATAGAGGACGTAAGGGTTAGGGTGGTTTGTCAAGTGCTTGAAAAGTTTGCTCATTGCGTTTTATTAATTATTTTCTTTTTAATACAATGAAACAATCAGGGATGCTGTTAGGAGAAGAAAATCTGGATTAAGAAGAGGAGAGGGATCTCTGTCTTCCTATCCTCCTTATTTGTTAAGTTATTTGCCTTGTCTTTTGGGGGATTCTGTCTTGGTTTTTTTCCCCTATTTTCTTTCTTTCTTTTTTCTTTCCTTCTGGGGCTCAACATCAGACATGTTAAGAACCCAGGCACTTCTCTGAACGTTTGCCAAATCTACTAAATTACTCTGGTGCTCACAACAGAAGATATTATGGCAGCTTTTGGAGAATCAGCTGGAGAAGAGAGTCTGTTGCTGCAATTTTTTCCTGTGGGATGCCAGGATGATGGAGTGTTCCATGTTACCACATAGAACTATAAGCGGTTTGTAGTCTAATAATTACAGTGCAGAATACTGAATGCACAAAGACATGTCGTTTTACAAAGTCAAAATAAAGCATGTACAACTGGGAAGATTTCATTGCATCCTCTATATTTTGAACTTATATTAAAAAAGATTCATAGAATGATGTACTTGTCTATAAATTTTCATATACTGCTAAAGCCATATGAAAAACAGTAATTTTGGGGGGTTGGTTTTTTTTGTTTCCTTTTTTTTTTTTAAACTGGCAGGGCAGACTAGAAGTGTTTAAAGAAATAAATGGTCCTGGGTTTGATCAAACCTTTCCACAAAATGCATCAGAAATTGCTTACTTTATTGTTTCTGTCTGAACCTTTTCTAGTCCTGTCTTTTTTTAGTCCCAATTCCTGTGACAGACCATTAGTGGCATCTTTTCCAAGTAGAGAATCACTTGCCTGATTACATTTAAAGCTTGCCTATACTTACAGATATCCGTGGCTTGGTCTATGAAACAAGCCTTTTTTCTTCTGATATCCCAAGACTTCTTGTGTAGGGATACACATGCAGATGTGTGTGTATATATATATCTTTGTGTATACCATGCAGAAAAGGACCTTCCAGAAATGAGTATTTCTGGTGAATTTATTGGACTGGTTATGTCTCATTAGTGGTGAGAACAATTCATGTGGCTTTGTTGTTCCAGCATGCTGCTCAGCTGCTGCAATTGGCCGTTTTGGGTAGAGAGGCTCTGGCAACACATTGTTTTTCATTGTTTCATATATTCTTATCACTCTAATGAATGCCAGCTGATTTCATGGTTGCTTTAAACATGTTGGTGGTGAGCTTTACTGTAACTTAAATGGTATTGGGCTTACTGATACGATAAAATTCTTTTCCTATTTAAGTTGATGGCCACAGTTTCTCTGTTTGGTGTCCATACAGGCCCACTGCTCTGCTGATTGGATGTCAGGAGTCACAGAGCCCCACTAATTGACAACCATGATCTGTTTTGAACCACAGAATCACTCGCTTTGGGTAATCATCTCCTGTGTAGAGGATATGTAGAAAACCTATGTAGCTTTGGATTCTGGGTGCTGGTTGGCACAATGGCCAACAGTATTCCAGTCTTGCGTACTTTTGCCATTTATTGTGCTGCCTGAATAAGGGAAGCCTATTGGGATGGTTTTGCGATATAGTTTTGGCTAGAGAGTTGAGTAGCTTCTTAATGATAGGAGCAATAGAGAGACTGTAGAGGAAAAACAAAACCAGGAATGGCTTTTTAGTATAGATGGCTAAATGGCATTTGTTTGAACTACGTTTTATGGCTTTTGTTGAGGGGGGTGCATCTTTAGATTCTCTGTGTGTATAAATGACATATTAGCCTATGGTTACTTAATCTGTGGACATGTAATCAGAATAGCAAAAGGAAAAAGTTAAGTAAGGAAAAAGATCAGAAATAGGTAAAAGCTGTATTTACCCTAGAATAGGTTAACAGTATAAAATAAAAATGTGTTCCTCTTTACCTCCAGTAAATAGCTGTGCTAACAATAGTACTGTGCTAGGTTAAAAACAGTGATACATGAATCCTGCAAAATGTTTTCACTTTTTATTTTGCTAAACTGTTCTTGTGGGATTTTTTTTGCTGCTTTGCTTAGTAGTATACCAATACTGAGAGTGAGCGTGCAATGGAATCTGCATCAGTGTGATTTGCACTGCTGTTTAACCCTACCAGTTGCATTTCCATTGAAGAGATTGATACAGCCTTCTACATTTCTTCCTATGTGCCAGCACAAATACATATGGCCTCACAGTGAATTTGATCAAATTAACTTGTTATTGTTCTTAAACTCACATCACTTGCTGTTTCAGTTCACCACATGTGAATGCTTGTGCTGACACAAGGAACGAGGTGGCTCTGGGTTATGAGTGAGCAACTGAATGGTGGAATTGCTTCTTTTAGCAGCAGATTGATTAAAATGGTTGTTGATATTCCACTGTTTTTAAACTGTGTCAAAGATCAAAAGCTTTTTCTGCAGCTGAAAATGGTATTTTGGAAGCAACATACAAGAATTAATGATGCTGCCTCCAAGCACAGTTAGCTCTAGTTGCATGTCTTTCACGTTTTGGTATCTCTGTGTATGGGAACTGTGAGGGATTTAAGTTTGCAAGCCCACTATTTCTGCTTTGAATTTTGGCTTGGAATCTTACTTGAAGAATGGCATCTTAGTATTGAAAAGTCAAAATGGGTCTTCGCTTGTCTCAGCTCATGCCTCTTTCCAACTCCAATAATTAGATGTATTGGTATATTTTATATGTAGTCAGACAATTACGTGTAAAAGATACCCATTTTCCAGACTCTTTACTTTTTTAAAGATGATAAATCTCATGGTTTCCTGCTTCTTACTGTGGTTCAAATTTTGAAGGTTTTTTTTTTGACAGGGGAGGAGAGAGGATGGTTTGTAAAGCCATATTTTGCTTGAATACAGGTATATTCACATTAATAAATTAAAAAAAAAAAAAAAGCAGACCTGAGGAACAGGAAACAGTTAAAAGATCTAACTTAAAATTATATATATGCTTGGGTTCATCTGGAGAGAGATACATTGTTGTCAACCACATGGCAGGATTTATATCTTGGAATAACCTTTAGTTGCTATTACTTACTTCAATTAGGAGAAAGTGTTCTTAAAGGCTTCAGGATAGCTCAGTTGCTTAGCTTAAGATTTCTTTCACATCCTTATATATCCTTCCTTTCATGCTAAAATATATAGTACAGACTCTTGGGTGCAATATTTCCTTTAGCAAAAGCACTTTGCGTGCAATGTAAAAAACGAATAATGGCTGAAACATTTTTCCAGTTTTTCCTTACATCATAGCCCAAATTCTGCATAGCCTTCTGTTTTGCCTTTTTGATGAAAACTAATGTGTCCTGTAATTGTCTGGTTTAGGACAGAAAATACATGCTCTTTTTTTTTTTTGAGTGTCAGTTGCTAGTTCTGCTGTCTGTTTTTCCCTAAAAATGAAGGTTGTTCCCTAGAATATATTCCATGTACGATAGTCTAATTTATCACTAAAGCTCTTCCTTTCCTAAATAAAGTAATATTTGCAAAATACAGACAATATGAACATTAGTTTGTCATAAAATTGCAGGAGTTTTGTGTGTTTTCTCAGGATTATTATTTTTCTTGTTTTAGCCATCCGTATTTGCTCAATATTTCTTGTACAGCTTTTCTTCTGTGTGTGTACATATCTATACACACACACACATATGCACACTTTCTCTCTGACTTTCTTGTATCTGCTCTACTGCTGTAGTGTTGGGAATCAATTAATCTTGAATACAGAGCAGTCTACAAACATTTCTCTAATAGATCACCTCACAATGCTTTTACTGAGCGATAGTCCCACTTTTTACTTGCTTTATAGGCATCTATGTTAAAGTATTTTGACAAATCGTGATTATGATTTTAATACTTTGTCTCAAAATAATCTCCAAATAATTAGACCATACGTGTGAGATGTATTTGATTCAGATTTTATAAGTCCGTGACTTAGAAAGCTATAGCTTCTGAACAAAAAAAACAGTTTCTCAAAGAGAAGGAAAAAAACAAGTTCTTTGAAAATCAGTGTTTTGAGTTCTCTTGGGGCTTATGCTTTGAAGCCTGCGTTTAATTTACTACTTGTCTAGTGATTAAGTTCCAGTCCAGCTCTTCTGAGTTAAGTGAGCTCAGTCTTCTGACTCAGCAAGCACCTGCTCACGTAGAGGCAGAGGCTATTGGTAGTTTAATGACATTTTTGTTGTGGTTTTTTCCTATGTTTGTTCCTTTTTCCCCATTTCTTTCATTTCAGGCTAAGAAAAATGCATTTTCTGTTTCAAGCCTTCAGCATCTTCAGAAATGTATCATTATGACCTTTTCATACATCTTTGAGAGTGGACACTGAACATACAATATGCAGTATCAAGTCTAGGACACTGTACTGCATCTCAAGACGAATATGCACATTCTATTGCAAAGATAATGGGGAGGATTTTTAATCAATTTTTAAAAATAGCTGTAGTTTTGGGTCAACTGCAAACAGATGAGGTCCTCTAAGATGAGCTAAGATCTGGGAGGTCAAGGAGGGTTGCACGCTTCTGCCTCTCTTAAAAATTGAACTTCATGACTTGAAGCTGTTCCCAGGCTGGTAACCCTCTCTCTGTTAATAGGTACTGAATTTGCTTCTCTGAATTATTCCAGAAGTACCTTCCAAAAATATCCAAAACAAAACAGTTTCTCTGTTCACCACCTTCTGCCTTAACTTTATTTCTCTTGAACGCTTATTACTTCCATTTTGATAGGATCGTACAAAAGTCATGGTATGATTTTGTTGTAAATACTTGTAGAACTCCAAAGTTAGTGACACCAAAGATGCACAGTCAAAAAAACCCCTTCCGGAAGTAAATAATAATATTGACAGTCAATTTTTGTGACTTAATATCTCCACTTATCTAGCAAAAAAAATTGGGTCTGTCATCTCTGTGAAGATCAAGAGGGTTGTTTGATCACAGGTGTGTAATACACTTTCGTCCACTGTGTAGTTCCTACAAAACAGAATTCATTCTAGTTTGAAACAGTTCTTACAATGTGGAACAGATGGACAGTATTCACTTCTTGGGTTAGAAAGCCCACTATCGTGTAAGAAAGACCAAGATGAAGTTAACATTTAAAAGGAGGTAGCTGTGAGGGGATTTTTCTCCTCACTTAAGAAAACCAAAGCATTTTGCAAGGCAATATTCCAAAATTTTGTGACTCAAGAAAATGCTGAGGAGCAGCAATTAAAAAGTTGGCATTATCAGATGCTTAATTTCTAATAAGCTTCATTTTCTGTTTTGGATTACTTGGAGGATGTTGTTCTGTGTCTGTGAAGATTTGGGGGGGCAGTTCTAAATTTTGCCCATAACAAGTTTTAAAATACAAAAATATATGTAAAAACTTCTACACAGGTATCATGCATACAGATGTGAAGATTTAAGGTTGCTTAAGACTTTCGATAATCCCCACTCAGAAAACATGAAATGTCAGATTGGTGGAATTCATCCTGGGTTTGTGACATAAAAAAGGGTGAACCACATGCCCATTTAAACAAATGCTTCAGAGCAAAGTATTTGTACTATATTCCATTCTTGGAAATCCATGTCTTTTTCTTTGAGAAGGTAGATACCATTACATTTTATTATTGTTTTAATTTCCGTGTACGTTGTCTTCTGCTTAATACCAATTGAGTCTTAAATCTGTTTTACCACACTTCTGTCATCTGTGTTTTATGACAGAAACTGAATGTAGCTCTTCTAATCAAACTGGACCAGGTTATTGTGATGGGGACCTTTTAACAAAGTTGCAATTTTAGGGATGACCAAGTAGCATAATAGAAATATTCATGTATCCATGAAGTCTAAAGTAATGATTTTAACCTTTAATGTAAAGTTACTAAATCTCAATGAATAGTCAGGTTGTGCATATATCCAATATTTATGGATTTTTTTTTTTTTGCTTGCTTGCTTTATGGCACTGGGCATTACTAAACTCATGTTTTCTAGGAAGATATTTCAAATGTTTCCAAAGGACAGGGTCGGAAAGTTTAATCAGATACCAAGAGTGAAAATGAAATGAGTCAACTCCTTTAGAAACAATGTCAATTCAATTTATTTTCATTAGAAAACACTATAAAGATTTATGATCCCAAAGTATCAGTTATCTCATTGTTGAACGAAACACTGTGTTACTAATTATCAGACAGCAAAGGCTAGCATTTCATTACTAAAATTAGCTTGTAAGTTTGCCCTGTGTCTTTCTATCTTAATTCTGTGGTGAAGACATAAGGGAGTAGATGCACCTGATACACAAATGTATGTTTAACTCAATTTCTTTGAACCTGGTAAATAATATGCCTTAGTATATACATGCATGATGGGTAGCAACCCAGAAGTCATCTCCCTGTAATCCTGCCTATGTAAGTCTTAACAACGGAGATGAGCCAAGCTCTACTTCAGAACTATTTTGGGAACTTGAAAGGTTCCACACAAATTTTCATGCTGGCACAGACAGGTGTAACCCATTGGATTTACTCCCAATTTTTCGTGAAGGTTAACAGTTACAATCTGCAGAGTGGCTTAGTTTGCACCATTAATCGTCAATTTCTTCTCTTACCAAATAGTTTGCTGAATAATTTGTAGATAGATTTGAGACTTTAATTTTTTTGTTTGATAACTGTTCCTGGCTCTATTTCTGCATGGTCCTGTATGCTGTGTGAATTCTGAATGGCAAAAAAATTCACCAGCCTTTTATCTTTGTTTTGAAAACTTTAAGAAAAATATCTCTCTGACAGGAATTTTATTTACTAATTACACTGTGAGAATTGTCACTCAAAACAAATATTGCTGCATGGTCATATATGACTTTATACATAAATAATAGCAAATGCCATAAGGAAGTATTTTTGCTCCTGACAGTAATAAAAAATTGAAAAAATACTGCAGTTCTAAACTGTCATGTTAATAATCAGTTTGGTTCTTTATTAGTGTAGATGTGCATGATTTTTATATAATCCTATAGACTTGATTTCCCTCCGCCCGCCCCCCACCCCCCCCACCCCCCCCCCAATTTGAATGTTAAGTACTGCAGACATAATGTGTTCTAGTTTGGAATGTACATCTTCATTAAACTTATAAATGAACTAGCAGTAGATTTTTTTTTTAACTCTTCTGGCACAATTGATGGTCTAGATTCTCACAAGAAGGAAACCTCAGGCTTCTGAAGCATTTCTGAAAGGTAAAACTGCCTAGAATTCAAGTTCCTCTTAAGAGGTTTACCAAGACTGGTAATCAAGTTTTGATAGACTTACTTATATATGTGTGTGTGTATATATATCTAAAAACAAATCTTGTTTATATGATAACCTCGCTACACATTCATGTACATGTGGCCTATAGGAAAATAATTCAATGCATGTCTCTTGGATGGTGTCATACTAGTTTCTTTGTTTTTTTCTGACAAAAGCTGAAAAAGCCAGCACTGTTAATAGAGCTGTCATTCTGTAGCACTGAACTTGGGCCAAAACTCCTTAATGTTTAAAAACTCCATAATGTTTAGACTGTGCACTCTTGGATCCCCAGGCAGTACAGATTTGATCCAGACTATATATGAATACATGATATGATTTCTGCTCAGCTAGCTAGAGCATATGATTAGGATTCATGATGGCTGAATTTGAAATGCTCTTAGGCTAGTGCTTGGAGTCATTTAGTTGGCATAATCTTAATCTGTCCCTAAATCTTGATTTACTAGGTCATTATATTATGGCATGGATTATTTTCAGGCATATGTATTCAGTGTGGCCTTTTCAGTACCCGAGATGGATAGTCTATAGAAACACAGGCATGTTCTCATGAGTTTAAGTCACATCTTTGAAGGAAAGATGTATTATAAAATGTGTGTGTCTTTCCAACTCCCTTGATTCTTTACCTCTGTGATATCCATCTCTGTTTGTTCCACTTCCTCTGAGTTTCACCCCATTGCCCTTGAGCTTCTCCCCTCCTTCATTGCAATTTTTCCTGCTAGAGTTCTAAGGGATTGTCTTGCTGTTGTGCCTGTGTTTTGCTTTTCTTTCATGACCTCTATTCCTTCTGCTGCTGAAGCTGATGTTTCCCTTTGCTACTCACTGATGGGGTTGGTGCCCTTATCTCCCTGTTTCTCCTTTGACTCTATTCTTTCCCTGCTGCTGAGCACAAAAAAATTTGGAGTGGAAAGGTAGATTAGCAAGTAAACTGATCAATGACAATTTGACAACCTTCCTGCCAGCCTGGAACTCCCAAACTGTGAATTTTGCTCCAATGTGTCAGCCAAAAACGAATTCTATAGGAAGATTTTAAAAAGAATGTGATAAAAAGAGCAAAGAAAGTAACCACCACAGGGAGCTTCTACCACTGTATCTATTTCAACAGAACGTTAGGTCTTGGAAGTTGTGCGTCTAAAGCTTTCCTTGGAAAATAACTTCCTTTTATTCTCTGAAGAACTTTATGCCCTCAGGATAGATACCAACACTGCATAAAACACTCCATGCAACAATCCCATCCCAGGGAGAGGTATTATACTTCACTGAATTCTTGACATACGTGTAGCAATACCTATTTGCGGGACCAATCTTACCGATTGGTTAGTAAATGAAATAGAAATTTATGCAGCTGCTGTAGGAACTTGCATTTACTAATACAGAACTTTATTGTGTTCAAGAAGTGGATTTTGTAGTGGCAGTAAAGTGGCTTTTTTAGACCTTAAAAATAATGTATGGAGAAGCACAATGATTAAATAAATTATTTTATTAGGGACAGCATGATGTCTTGGGAGCAGCATGACATCTTTCATGTGGGGTGGTGTGTTTTCAGCATGAGGCTTATGTTAAACTCTCCTCTGCTGTCATTTCCAAGTGGATCAGTGGTGCTGCTGTATAAAATGTGTATTCGTGTGCTGGGAAGCCGGCTTGTCTCTAGCTCTTTTTTTTTTCAGGGAGTTTCTAGGTATGGTCAGAAGTGCTCCAGAGCAGACAGACAATCAAACAATGTTGTTGATTGGTAAGGTATGACTAGAGCCAGTCTAACAGTGAGACTGTAAATCAGGATTTTAAGGAGCAATGCTGAAGAGCACTAAGTTCTTTAGAAAGGTCTGTCATTTCTCAAGAGAAACAGAGTGACTAGGTCTCACAGTAAAAAGCTTTGTGATTACAGTAGTACCACTGTTCTCTCTTTGGACTCCCTCCAACAGGAGGGGCTAAATTGTGTAGATGTCTAGTAAAAACATGGTGGAATCAGTCTGGCTTTCCTTTACGTTCTGGCAGAGAGAGACAGAATTTGACCTTAACATTTCTGGTTAGTAAGGGCATGGAAATAGATATGGGATAACCTTTGTGAAAAGAACATTCCAAACACTGTTTGAATCGAGGGCTAGAAAACTAAGTATAGCAAGCTTTTAAAAAAACAAACAAACAAACAAAAAAACAAACCCTCCAAAACAAACAAACAAAAAACCCACCCCACCAACAAAAACCAAAACTCAGCCAGGGGTATTAGCCTGTAAGATTTAAAGATCACACTTTTTTAGACTGAGCTTGTTGAGTTCTCAGTGTAAGTTTTCTGAAGGATTTCTTACAGAAATGTTAAGGAAGCAGTGTTCTCTCACTAGCTAATTGTCACATACTAAAGTAGTGATTAGAATCTATTTCCCATGTTGCACTGCTGGCCACTGAAAGGTGTGGAAGATGCACTTTTTGAGGTATCTGGGACCTTAAGAATGCAATTGTTAGAGGTAGCAAAGGATCAAAAGGGTGTTCATCTGTATCTTTAGAACTTGAGGGCTCACTGTGTCCAACTGAAGGATGTATATCTCCCTTAGGAGTTGCCTCAGGAACTGAGCAGGTTGTGTTAGACATGTGGCTTTTTTTTTTTTTAACTGGATTAATGAGAAACAAAGGATGGTCTTTGTTATCGGTCTCAGGAAGACCATCGAGTTCATTAGCATCTCCCACATCTCTTTGTAGTGTGGATAAAGACAACCATTGGATAGAAGACTATTGGAAGACCATAATTCTCATCTATCCTTGGCTCTCTTAATGTAAGAAGGGAAGAAGATTTATGCACATTCTCAATTTGAATTTGTATTTTTTCTTGTCTCCTGCCATGCATATAGATTGCTAATATTTCTGAGATTTCCTTATCTTTTAGATACATTAATACCTATTTGAGAAATGTGTAAATGAGTTTGTGTTCATAGATTATTTTTGAATACAAGAAGAGGAGTAGTTTATACCAGTACATACGATGTTTTCATTTTTAACAAACTTGTAGTTAAACAGTGTTGCACAGGTAAGTCCTTTCGTGCCTACATGCCCCAACATTTATTACGTGGGAGAAAATGCTTGCTTATCGGGATAGGGGACATACGTTAGCTATCACATCTTTGCTACCATATAAATATAAATTGGATTTTTTTTGTGCGATTTTTTTGTTTGTTTGTTTTAAAACATCTTCTGCGAGGATGCTTAATCCTAGGTATTTTACTTGAGCTCGCGGAAATTCTAATCACGTGAACATAGGTTCTTCATAAGCTTCTTAATTCCTATGTCAAAATTGGTAGGGAAAGTTCTCAAGACTACTTCTCCTGCTGTTTTGCTTTGCACAAAACAACACTTCTTGATCCCAACAGCCTTTAGTAATATATTTTTATTTTATTTTGACTGGAAGTATTCCTTAGTGGAAGATTCAAGTCCAGAGCCCACAAACTTTGAAAGAGAGTGTTGAATCCAAAATTAAGATGCTTTCATAAAATCCTTATTCAGAAGTCACACATGGCTTTATTGAATACATTTCATTTTTCACATAGGCAAAAAATGAACTGGGTTCTAGCAAAAGAAGTAGTAATGAGGGTGGTTATAGAGAATTAAAAATCAAGGGAAAAGATAAGCTCCGTTGTTTCAAAACCACTGAGACTTTTTTGCTGATGGACAAGTGTGTATGTTTTGGACTGGAATGCATTTGAGATGAAACTAATCAACAAAAACCTTTTTCCCTAAATATGCAGTATCTGACACTTCAGATAAAGATGTTCTAAAAACATCTTGCAGTAATAACCATAGATGATATTTTTCCACTAGATATTGGTTATAAATACTGAATCTCATTAATATGAAAGTGGTCTTTTTCAAAGGTTTCAGTACTGTTTTTTTTTTTTTTCAGAGCATAAATGTGAAATTGTGTTGCTCTGTCTTTGCATTTTGAAATTATTGTAGTGGATGACACAAAAATACATATCAACAGTTTGATTTAAGAGAAAAAAGGAATATTAGGTAACCAGAACATTAAAAGTCTTTGTATCCTAGTTCTTTTTATGGACCATATTAAATTGTAAGAATGACAAAGTTATGAAGACAACTCGGTGTTATTCCAGCCTCCACAGTATTCTTTCCCACAGTCATACTTGAAGGCACCAGAAGATGGTTTGATTCTCTCATTTCAAGAGACTTGGATTTCTGGTAAGCTGTCCTTTCGGTAAGCTAGTCTTTGACATACACGCATTTTTTCATATCATGGAGCTTTGTCATCAGTGCATGTGTTAAATAACTTTGAGTCTAGGAATTTCTCTGGTCTTTGATGTGTATGCTTTCAACAGTTTGGTCAGGAATGGACTTCAAAGACTACAAAGAGTTGACAATAAGGCTTATATTTTTAAATGGAGAAAGGCAGAGCTAATCCTTTCTGACATATCTGCTGTTCATTCAGAAGTAAATCATTTGTATCTCTACCTTCCTCGACTCTCAGTTAGTTTGGTCATCTTTTCTTTCATTGTTAAATCATCCCTTTAAGAGATATTATATGCATCTGCATGATATAGACATACACAGTCTTTACTAGCAATTTTTCTTTTTATGGGATGAAGGAACAACTGCTTATTTCGGAATTTCTTTCTCCTCATGTAGTGGGCAGTTGTTGGCGGTATGTAGTTCCTTGAGAAGAAAACAAAAGAAAACTGTAAATTTATTTCTATAATCAGGCCAGAATACCCCTTGGCTTTTTTCAGAAGATGTTCTAGGATAACTCCTTTGCTAATTTTTTTTCCTGCTACTGTTTTTTCTATATGACGTATGCGTAGTGTTTCGGAATAACAAGAGAAAAGGAGAAGTAGGAGGAGATGAACTGGAGAAGGAGATATTTTTATTTTTTTTTGCATGACTGCTTCTTTGTTCGAGTATTAAAGCTTAAGGCCATGCTTTTGAAGTGCCTAGTACTTTTGAATGTCCCCTTCGATATTAAAGTAGCATCTAATTCTTAAGACATACTCTGCACGTAGTAAAATGTGACTCTTTAAATGTGTTTCAAATTGGATATCTGCAATCATAATTTCTGAAAACTGATTAATCTTTCTGTGATGAAGAAACACATGCTGCCCTTCTTTAGCATAAGTCTGTTCCTGCTAATACTTGAGAATCTACATTGCAAAGAAACAAATCCAAATGTTGAAAATGAAAGTATTTTTCTTATTTTTTATCCTGCTTTCTTTTTTATTCTTTTCCTTGCTTTATCTTGGTAAAAAATGGAGGATGACTGGAACACCCAAAGGGATGAAATAATGATCTCAATAGGAAGTTTGTGAGCTTGGAGACACTGCTGTTATATAAATGCGTATTGTGGGCCTGTATAAATCTTTATGCCAGTGGAAACTAAAGTGCTGCAGTAGGTTTTGCTTGGTACTAGTTCAATGTACAGATGTGGAGTAACCACAGTAGAAAGAGAAAATGATGAAATAATGTGATTTTTAAGCACATGTTTATTCATGAAGTTCCCATTTTTCTGCTGGTGCTATGTGGCTGACTGGTCTCAGCAGGTTGTGTAACGAACACCACATGGTGGAGTAGAAGGCACAACACAGCAGTGGTGAGGCATCTGTTACACAGTCACAAAAAAAATTTAAAACACAACGTGGCTGGGAAAAAAAATATTTTGTAGAGTAAGGACTTAATTATTTTTTCACTAGTTTTAATATAACAGGGAATAAACTTGCTTACTGATGGCAATAAATTATTTCTGATTGATGCTACAGGAGGTTTTTTTGCTTATGAAAGTGTTGTCCATAAAAGAAGTGAACCTTATTTAGTATTCTGTCCTACAGGAATAATTTGGGACGTAAGATATATGCAGTACAATGAGAACTGAACAGCTTCCCATGCTAGTGCTCTTTGAAAATATGCTGTTTTCATATCTCTTTCACTACTGATGTGTTGCTTGCATAACTATTTTTAAGATTAATTTGGACATTCTGAAGTATTGATTTTTGTGACTCAGTGTGACTCAGGAAAACTATTCTTAGGTTTGGGTAAAATTAGAAAGTGGTTAAGGACATTATAGAAAGTAAAAGGTATATCTAATAGTTTGTGAGCTTTGGTGGGTGTTTTGTTGTTTCATTTTATTAATCTCCTACCTAATCTTGAGGTGTTTATATTTGAACTGGACAATGGTTATTTATCAGTAGAAGGAATGATAGATTATTTGTGATACCTTAATGAGATAATTCTTGGCATGACTTTTTTAGAATTCTAGAGAGATATCTATGTGCTGGGTTATCTAAAGATAACATTACATTGCTACTGTTAAGGTAATGTAAATGCCCTTGAAATTACATAAATTTAATAAAGCATGGTACCATGAATTTATTTGGAGTCAAAAATATCAGACAGTAAATTTGTAAGTTAACTTGGTAAAAGAGAAGAAGAATTTTGAGAAGTTTTTGGTGCTGTTCCCCAAGAAAAAGTGTTTTAAATCTCTTGTACAATGTATCATATAACTGTATTAACCATATTTATTTCATTTAGAAACACATCTTTTCACATATTATTTATATTGGCCACTTTTCCTGATGAACAAACATTTTAGGGCAGTGAAAATGGATTTACAGGCGAGCACTTTGGGATGTAGCAGTGCTGTACAGGCAGAGTTTATCCTTTACGGTGAAGGCAGCATTCTCTTTCACATTCTTCATGGAGAGATGAGGTCTTTGATATTTTGGTCTACATTATGGTATCTTCTGAATAAGATAATCATCATCTTATTTTCTGTAAGAAATTACAGGTAAACTACTTTGCACAGTAGCAACACAATTTGGTTGGGTCCTGCAGAAAATGTGTGTATTCAGATGCTCAAATCAACTCATTACACCAGCCAGAGTGAACTGAGTGCCAGCCTCTGCTAGGGGTTTGGTTGCAGGCACTGACTGTATCGGGCTAACATGTGCGTCACCAGCATCCTATTTTTCCCCTGACTGTGTTTAACTATTGAAAATAGCCGAACATGTTGCAAAAAAGCCTGTGCATCTTGTTCTACACTTGGTCAGGTGTTCCGTTTAAATGTTACCTTGTCAGGTTCTTCCATGCAAAGCAATTGCCCACCCATGTTAATAGACGTACTTAATTCTTTCTCTCTTGCTCATTGGTGAAATCTGTTTAGTCTTACTGGTGCTTGTGTGTACTTTGGTGTGTTCTCAAGCCTATGACAATTATGAATGACCAGATGGCATTGCATAGGTTTTTAGCTTGAATGATAAATACTTTAAAAGCCATTGCAGGATGGCTCGCCAGGCAGCATGGCTACCTCCTCAGCAGGAAAGACAGTAATTTTGGCTTTTAACGAAGCTGAAGTAAAACTTTAACTATAAAGCATATTAGTATTTGAAGGAACTCCAAAGCCCCTGCGTGATGTTTAGCTATTTAAAACTTTTGGTAGTTTTCCTACAGTTTTGCCTGTTAAAAGCAGTTAATTGGCTTTTCTATGCTGTTTACTTGTTCTGAAAGACTTAAAATATGCTAATGATGTCCCTTTAAAAAAAAAAACCAAACAACAGAAACAAAAAAACCCACCTTTTATCTCTACTCCAGGCTACACAAGCTATAAAAAAACAAAAACAAAAAAATTGTCTTCTGTAATTCTGGATTTAAACACAAATATTCAGAATGGCACTATAACAAGTTCATTTTGTGGATATTCAGTCTTTCATAACAATATAAATTTAGGAGATTATGTCAGTGAAACAGAAAATTATCTCAGGTTAATAAGTGCCTCCTGCTACTTAAATGTCAGAGCAAAGATGAAGATTTTACGCATAATACAAGTTGAGGATATTTCAAATCCATTGAGTAGTGAGAAACAGTGGTCATTTCTAACAATTACTTTTATCATTCGTGTAACCGCTTTGCAACAAACTGATACCTGAACTCATTTAATTCCTTATCATAATACAATAAGGGACTAAACCACTTTGTCCCTATCATTTTATAATTAAAGGTTAAGTGTAAAATAGAATATTGGAGACCTATGTGAAGAAGACTGAAGTACTTTTAAGGTCTTCACTTAAATACTAACCACTTACTGGGATTAGCCTGCAATAAAGCAGTTTATGTACTCTGAAGAAGGAAAAGAAGAAGAAGAAAAAAAAAAAAGGTGGGGAGAGCAACAACAATGACAGAAGAGGCCCCCACCTGAAACCAGTGGTATTACAATGTCAAACAGAGCTCTTAATCAGCACTTACTAAGTGTCCAAAAAGATTATAAAGGTGGTGAAGGGAAGACGGAATGTTCACATCAAGACTGTTTATGTCTAAAAATGAATGCTTGCTCATGGTTTTGCTTGCAAAGAAACACAGAAACAAACTAAAATCCAATGTGACTATCCTACTGAACGATTAGGTTTTGTATTTTGAGCTAAGTCGTGAAAGAAGAAGATAACCAGATTTTAACTTTGAGTAATTACATCAGGTCACCTAATGGGTGCCTGGCTTGTTTGTTCTTCACTGTTCCGCCAAAAGAGAATACGGAATAATAAAAAGAAATAGGTGAAATGTCATTTCCAGGATAAAAGTTTGGTAAAAATAGCATCATAAATATTTTGTCTTAAGGGCATCTCAGCTGTCCTGATTGAACTGGGACATCTCTTCACACAGTCTCAAAGACGTATATAGGATGTGGTTAGTTCATTAAGTGGAACGCTATTCAAAAACTACAGACACTCAGGTTGTTTCCAAGGATCAGACACGAGCACAGCACGCTGGTACTTCTGCGTGTGTTTGGCCATGCAGTTTCATTAGAAGCACAAACACAATAAATTCTCAGTTTCAGAAATTTGGCTAGATGCCTGTTTTATTTGGAAGAAAACTCTTACTGCTTCTTTGCCACCTTAATTATTTTCTGCATTTTGTTAATTAGCACTTTATTCATCTCCAATAGTAATGTGACCTTCCCTGACCACTAAGGCTACAACATGTGACTGTGAGAGGTACCCAGATGCTCCTGTATTACAGAGCCAAGATGACTGTGGTCCTAGAAGAATACTGAACAGGACACTAGCTGAGATACTTGACTCATTCCATAAGTCAAGTTATTTTCATTACTTTCAAGAAAAACGCATCTGTGAAACCACTTGATTTGCAAATAACTTACAGTAGGTGCAGAGAAGAATTTACTAGACTTTGGTCTCCATTTAGTGTCCGAGTTTTTTAAAAGAACTAATTAATTTTCTTGCAGTATAGCTATCTTTTTTGTCCTCTGAGTCTTGGATATATGTTAATACATTCACCATACTAATAGGACTGTGTGAAAAATACAGTGGTACACCTTCTGTTTCCACAAATACGTATTAGATGAGGAAAAATTTGAGGGGGAAAAATCTGGTTTGTGTACTGAGCAGTTACCTGGTTTTTGTTCTCTGTTCTTCCATTTCCCAGACCAGGAAACAGTATTTTTGTCTCTCGACTTTTCTTCTGGGAACTTACTTGCTTTTTGAACCTTTGCAGACTTAAAATATCCACAACATGCTGGCAGCAGATGGATGGGAAAATGGTTGTGTGAAGAAAAAAAGTGGTCTTTTTTGTCTCCGTTCCCTTTCTGCACACTGTGTTATGCCCTGTGACAATAAGATTTTATGGTCGTACTTCCTAATTCTTCGTATTTGTCTTACTATTCAGAGGAGCTAATGTGAATGTTTAGCATACCTAGCTCATAGTGATTTACCAGTATGCTATGTTAGTTACATACTGTTAGACTTCTCACTGTGACAGTGATGCATGTTTTAAGCTGATCAGTGATGCTTACCATGTTAAACAGGCGTATCTTGGAGAAGTTATACAGTCACACACCAAATCCGAACATAATTAAGCAGATCATATATCATATTTTGAAATTACTTTAAAGGGCAAACTGAATGACAATGTTTTGTTTATGACCTTTTAATCTTGTCTACAACAAATTAAATTTTGTCTACAGAAAATAAATTTATAAAGATGATGAAGTGTCTTATGGCAAGAAAATCCATTAAGAAGTCTTGAATGTGTCTTGATAAACATAGCTTTGTAAGCTTCACAGCCATTTGGCATTATATCTAGTGAATTCATTTGTGTTTGTATGTGTTGAGAGGTGGAGGATGAACAGGAGGCACTTCATTTGATCTCATTGTGAAGAAATATTGGATTCTGTGATTTCAGCCACCTCAGAGGATAAAACTTGTGTATGCAAACTTTAATTGAAAAACAATAAGCCATCTTCAATTCATGTCACAGTCTCCATTTAGAAGTAGTTGGAAAACACTGTTTTGCTAAGCAAGTTATAAAGTCATAGATTTTTGATTTTATTAAAAATAAGGCACTCATTTTCTAGGATTGTATAGGAATGTTGGTGCTAATGGAAATCCCTCCCGTTTCATTTCTTTGCTATTATCATAGACAATTCTGTCATGTAATCCTTTCAGTAAATTTTCAAATTTCATCACAAAGTCATCACTGTCACAAAGAAATTCTTCTAAAACTTCATTACTAGGTTGAAAATGCCTTTTTAATTTCCAGCTTAGATTAGTTCAAGGTCCATCAAAACCCACTGAATCTTACTGCAAACATTGCTCTAATGCTCTGTTCAAAAGTATAGAGTAAACACTAAGCAAGAAACAGCAGAAAGTGTCTTGGCAGGGGCAGAAGCATCAGTTTACCCACAGAAAAAACCAAAGTATATAATAGGGATTAGTAGGATTAAAAGATTAAAATAAAAAAGAAATGGGCAATGTTCCTTACAAAGCTACCTACCTTGAGATACCCTCTATTTCATTTCCAGTCCCAACTGCTCTGTGACGGGTTCAGAAAAAGATGAGGTGGATATTCTCTGTGGCATTCAAGTTGTAGGCAACCTGCACAACTTGGTGCTCTACACTAGAATATAGTTTTTATTTATCAAATGACAATATTGCAAACTGAGGCAGTTTGAATGGCTCCTTGGAGAAGCCAGCTTGTCACACAAACAAACATGAAATATTTGTGGGACAAATGTTAATGTGAAGTACCAATGGGGTACTTGCAGCCTTACATTTCCTCTGGAGTAAACACTGTAGCCATATTTAACCAAAAGTTCATTTATAGTGAACGATGGCTTTTAAAAGGAGGGGATCAGGGTACTAATTTCACTACAAAATTACAGGCTGAATAGTAAACGTACCTTTAAAAATAACAAATTTAAGTGAGACAGTTTCATTAAAAGTATAAATATTAAAACTAGTACTGTTTTATGTGATGTTACTATGTGAAAACTAACTTTTTGAATAAAGAAGAGACTAAAATAGAACCTTAAGAAATAAAAGAAGATTCAGTGCTAAGATACTTTGAGCAAGTACTTAAAAACTTAGCCATTCAGAGCCTGGTTTAGCTAAAGAGAAATTAAGCATTTCATTGGACTCACTGCAACTCAGTCTTTCACCATTCATGTAACTAAAGATAAAAATGAAAAAGTGACCTCAAATACCACCAGAAATTTCATGAGTATTGTTTCTTTCCTTAGTGTCTCCTCTTTAATAACCCTAGAAGTAAAAAACGTCAAGAACTGTGTTAATCTGTTTTCTTACTTCAACACAATTTATGCCTTTTTGTAAGAACTGTATTTCCTGTGACTTGTGAAATATAGCATTCAGTATGAATCAAATGAACATTACAAATGATCCTCCTTTATCCTTACTATGTAAATGTAAAGTTAAAACCAATATTTTCTACATAATCCAAGTGGGCTTTGACTTAAAGAATATAAAAGTTAAGTTTTCAAAAAGGACACAAGAACGGTAACTACATTAGTCCTTTTGTATCATCTTTTCTAAGCCATTAATAGATAAATGGCTTGTTACACCTGGGAGTGATAGGTATTAGCACAGACTGCCATGCAGGTTGAGCACCTACCCTAGCAAGACGTAGCACTGCAGTAGCTACACTAGAAATGCCATTTCAAAAGGGTATTTCAGAGCGAAGTGTTTCAGTTTGAGTGGAGAGGGGACCTGTTTTGATAGTAATAGCATTTCTGCTCACTGATTATATCCTTTCCCTGCATTTTGCAAAGTATTAGCATAAGTAAATTTTACTGAACTGACTATGAATGTGCGTTAGAGCCGGATACATGTGTTCTTGCCTGAGCAGCATTAATATTCTATGTACGCATTTGATCTTTAAAGTGCTCTGTCAGCTTTGAAATACATGGCTCAATACAGTGTTCAAAGCCAAAAAAAACACCACTACCTTATTGAACAGGCTTGTTAATGATTGTGAATTAAAATAATATCAATAATTAGCCTTTTACTATTGTGTGTTATGTGCTGTACCAGTGTAAGAAATCATTGTAAAATATCCCTGAGAATATAACTAAACCGAGTATTAACTTTGGCATTTCTCAGCAGGTGGGGGATCAAGACTTGGTTTTCTTAGCAAAGCCTGGCTTCACCCCATAACTTGAACCCTCTCTGAATGGGATACGTGTTATTAAGGGTCTAACAGAACTGTTGACAAAAGAACAGGAAGAAATACTGAACGAACCATGCAACTGATAGAACCTTTTTTGAATAATAACACTTTGGATCACAAAAATAATAGGTGCATAGCAAAAGCCTCATCTGGCCTTAAGACAAGTACTGTTGTGGGGTTTTTTTAATCATAACAGAACTATCGCAATATTGCATTTATGGTACTGGATTTTTGCTACCCAATATTGACTCTATGTTGCTCATTTTTAATTCTTGAGAGAGGAGTGGAAGGTAAGTCTGCTGCTGTATGTTCTGTATAAAACTGCATGCTAGGAATTGCGCAAAGTGAACTTAAGCTCTCACAGGGTGATGCGTGCAAGGAGCTGCAGAACCTCTGCTTGCTCATTACTTTGAAAACCAGTAAAATCGATTGTTCTGTGAAGTTGGTCTCTTAAAGCAGCAGAGAATCACTGCACAGAATATGTTTAAGCATTTCTTGTGCTGGTCTTTAATGCCAAAGGCAACTGTACAATTGGTTATTTAGGCATGTTTCACTGCTGTAAAATTTGTAATTTTTCCTTTTCCATGGTAACGTGTTCATATTTTCATGAATTGCATCACTTCAATGCATGCAGGAGTTTGCACTGTGCAAAGTGGGCTTCTCTGTGATTCAAGTAGTTGTAACAATATTTAAATTACGTGTAAGGTACCATATTTCAGCTGCTGATATGATCATTTATGACTAACCTATTACAATTTGTTAGCACAGAACTGACCTTTTTCTTCTAAGCAAAGGGCACATTTTACAGCTTCCTGAACATGTCTTATCTATTTAGGAGGTTTTACAGAAAAGTAAGATGTAGTGACATTTAGTTTTCTTCTAGTTCACTGCCATTAACCTCCTCCTACTGACATAGGAGGAGCACTATGCACATAGTTGTGTATAGTGCTTTATCAAGACAGTGCAAATTAAGCTTCTCTGTTTCAGTCTGAAGCCTGTTACCATGCTACATCTTACAGAACAGCAACATTTGAATACATAATGATACACTTAACGTGTTCCTGCCTATGACACGCATTTACACAATCACTTACAAAAACACAGCTTCATCAAGTAAATGATCACATTTCTTCATAGCTCTGAAACATCATTCTTTTAAATACCTGTTGACTTCCCATGAGGAGTCTTTGCTGGTTGGTCTACATCCATGTGCTTGCTTGTACACAGAGAGCTAGATAGGAAACCAGTTTACATGGTTAGGTTCTTTTGACTATTCATATTTCACTTGGTTTGCTTTTCCATTTATGCCATGCTGTGCTGTTTAGTATGCTCAGCGCTTTACTTTGCACCCCATGGATCAATTCAGCTATGAAGTTAACAAAGTATGGAAGGTTTCTGTGAGCATATATTCAACCATGAATTTTCTATACTTTTCTTTCCAGCATGTTTAATGGATTTGGACATAAAATCTAAGGCATTTCACAGGCTGTTTGATATGTATGGGAAAGCACAGTTCAAAATGAGGTTTTCCTTTCAGTTAATTTAATGTTTGGAGTCTGTCAGATTTACTGAAAGATGGGTAGTTATAGTGTGAGTAACAAAGGAATCATATCATCCCTCCTCCACCCCTACGGTTAGCCTTCCTTGAATGTGTTCATTAAACTGATAAATGATTTCCAGCAGGGAACATTAGAAATTCTCCAGACTAAGAGAAAATAAAGTCAGAACCACATAAGAAGCTGTCTAAAGCAGATTGGGAATCACCTCAAGTTTTAATTATTGCTTTGGATTGGTATGCTTTTCTGGTGTTACTACAATTTCCAGTATTTGACAGTGTTGATGGATTTTGAAATAATAGCAGCAGTGGATACAAATTCAATCCAAATATGAATTATTCACTGCCAAATATGGATTAGTCCTTACTTATTAGCACTCACTAATGTATTGCTGGATAAGAATGTTTCAGATTTCAGTCTTATTCAGACAAAGAGCTTTTTGCTAAACAATTAATATGCAATGTGCAATGCCATTCCCTGTGATGGGTGAGAGGTTGCAGAGGACTCATTTCTTTTGAATACTTTTTTTGTCCTTTCGAGACATCTGTCTTGAAGTATTTTGAAATTGTCTTTGCACTGCAAAGCTAAAATAACATGAATTTATACTTGAGTTCAGGCAATTAAATAAGCCTGTCTCTCTTGCTATGTGGTGTGGCACTGATCCTTGGGCCAAATTGTGTGTTTGATTTATTCACAAAGAGGTTTATCCTTGTACTGTGGTTTGGTTTTGGTTTTGTGGTTTTGTTGTTTTTTTTTTTTCAGCTGGGTTATGCTATGTGGGTAACTATCAATGTTGATAACATGCTTATTTTTACCCATATGAGACTTTTTAAATGAATACACTTAGTGGCTGGTTTAGAGCATAAATTCATACTACTATTTCAAAAGGCCAGCCTAGCAAGTAAGGGAATAAAACTAAGAACACTAAAGATGTAAAAGCTGAAAACCTGTATGGCAACAGCTCTATTTTTTTGTCTCCAGAGAAACAGAATTTAGTACTGTGTGAGTGCTGCAAATGCAACATTAAGTAAAGAGGGCAGGCAAAGGTTTATTTATGTATATTTTTCATTTAAGTATTTTGTGTCACTGAAAGAGTGGTGTGCTTGATTTCTGAAGATTCGTCTTGAAGCAGAAGTTCCTTAATTATGTACCTAGGAGTAAAGAGATGGATTTCTATGGAAGCATTTATTTATTTGCTTTCTTTTGATTAGGGGCAGTGACAAGGTCCTTCCATGAATTTTGCATAAGAAATTTTGCTTTCTACAGTGCTTTGGTAAAAATTAGATTGCAGCAGATACCACCTTGATCAGTAGCTAAAATCATTTTGCACAACATAGTAAGGTCTGGCAGCTAATGTGTAGTTTAATATCTAATACATTAGACACATTAGTTATTAAAATTTTCTCTGGCTAAATTTGAAAGGGAGTAGACAATTTTATGGTCATATATTAATAACATCTATATATAGAACAATAAAGATGAATCAGGAAACATGTTTTCCTACTGTGTACAGAATTGTATAGCTTGCTCAGTATTGCTTGCTCTTTTCATGTCAAAAGGAGAGGTGAATGGAATTTCTGTCCGATCTTATGTATGGTCTGTAATGTTAGTTTCTCCCGAAACAACTCTGTGTCTGAATTAGATTTTCCTCCAGTGAGTTATTTTTATTATATGGGAGATATAGGTGAGGAAGGATTAAGAAACTGAACACAAACTGATAGTTATGTCATGTATTTGGAACATGGGAGTGGAGTTTCCTGGCTTGCCAGGCCAAAAGCAAAGGTACGAAAGTGTCTCAGATGAATGAAGGGGCAAATGGGTGGTTTTTCTTTTTCGTTTGACCGGAACTTCTGTAGTAGAAGTCTTTTACACTGGGAAGCACATTTTGCTAAGATTAGGCTATTTTTAGAGTTGTCATTTTCAGGCTTGTTACGAGAATAAGGCACTCTTGAGCGTATTGCTTTTGCAGATGAATAAATTGGAGCTTTATTATACTGCAGAGCTGTTAGCCTTATCACATCAGTGCAGATATCCTTCAGATAGGCAGGCATTTAGACCCCACTTAAATGGTTACAATTATATCAAGAATGAAAGAGGGAAGATTGGTTTCAGTATTTGGAAATTCTGATGTTGAATTGGGAAGTCATAAAATGACTCCAGAGCTTAGAATGTAAACTTACGGATTATATATGAATGTATATCGCTTTTTCTGCTTAAAGGTCTACCTATATCTTACTGCGTAGTTATCCTTAGCCAAAGATAAAAGATAAGATCATTTCTCTCTTCTCTTTCTTTAAAAATATTTACATTAACATGTCTGAGATGGGGTTTGCACTGTATTTACATTTCTGGAAAACTAGAAAGTATGATGTTCCTACTAGACAGTTGGTTTTTTGTACTTTTTATGGCCCAATTTCAAAGAAACAGTATTTTTTTTATTCAGTATTCGGATGTCACTGAAATAATTGAAGGATTAGTTTAGATGAAAGATTAACACCAAGATCTACAGTAGACTGCATGTGTGCCAGTTATAAAATTGAAAAATTGTTGAAAACTGTAGCAGAGAGCACAATGATGTGTACTTTATGCAGAAAAACAAAGGACATAGTTGAAAAGGAAAAATACACGTGGGCTGGTGATTTTGGCTGTTGGAAGTAGTAAACCATTGGTAAACAGTCTTCCAAAAAAAATTGCAGAGGTTGCATCTTCTTTTACTCATTTTACCTTTAAATTTTTAAT
This sequence comes from Calonectris borealis, assembly GCF_964195595.1. Classification (NCBI taxonomy): domain Eukaryota; kingdom Metazoa; phylum Chordata; class Aves; order Procellariiformes; family Procellariidae; genus Calonectris; species Calonectris borealis. The sequence goes on along the minus strand of NC_134324.1, from coordinate 6,211,936 downwards.
TACTTTTTTGTGTTTGGTTTAAGATAAGTGTGTTTATTTTTCATTCTGGTGTGCTCACCCATGGTTCAGGCATAAGCACTTCAGTTATCATCATGCATTCACCATGTTAATCTCTCAACTATAAGCTAACTTTTGACTGTTCTGTATTTGAGTCATTGTACTTTGGAATGTTGCTTTAGACACTTTTATTTGAGAACACGTAGCACTGAAATGCTGTTTTTTCTTTTCTGGTGTATTAAAACAGCGATCAGCTACCTATGTAGTCTTTTTCATAACTGAATCATAGGTTGCATTCTCTTTAAAGTAAAAGTATATTTATTTTCAGAAGATACATCTCTGTCATCTGAATGAGTATTTTATAGAGTACTTTGAATATTCTGAACTATCACCCACGGACACACAGCTGTGTAAATAAAGTACTTGTTTAGCTGACTCCTGATACTAAGAAAAGGTTTTGTATCTGTGATGGAAACATGCATTCTTTCAGATAGGAGACGTGCTGGAATGTGATTATGTAGGGGTCATGCATACGAAGATAGAAATTTTCTCAGTGCAGAATTCTGAAGGCTGTTCTCATCATAGTAGACGTTATTACAGAGTTCAGTTTTTGGACTTTTCCAGCTGACTCCAGAGGAGTTGTACATGAACCAAATGCTAGTTCACACATTTAGCATTTGAAGGCAGGACTTAGAATATCCTGATACAGAAAAGAACAACAGCAGGCATCATACTTGACCAACCTAGCAGCCTTCTACAATAAAATGACTAGCTCAGAGGATGAGGAGAGAGCAGCGGATGTTTTTAGTGGATTTAGCAATATTTTCAGCACTGTCTCTCATAATTTCCTTTGGGACAAATTGATGAAGTATGTACTAGATAAGTGAACAGTGAGATAGACTGAAAGTAGGCTGAACTGTCAAGCACAAAGGGTTGTCATTGGCAGGATGAAGTCCATCTGGAGGCCAGTCACTAGTGACATATCCCAGTATCAATACTGGAGCCAAAACTGTTAAACACTTTCACTAGTCACCTGGATGGAGGTGTTGTAGAGGCACCCTCTACAAATTCACACGTGATAGAAAGTTGGGAAGAGTGGTTGATAGATCAGATGGTTGCCTGGACAGACTAGATGTGGGCTGACAGGAAACTCACGAAGTCTAACAGAGAAGTGTGAAGTCTTGCCCCTGGGGAGGAATAACCCCATGCATGAGTACAGATTCAGGCTGACCAGCTGGAAAGCAACTTCGCAGAAAAGGACCCAGGGTTCTTGGTGAATGCCAAGTTCAGCATGACCAACCAATGCACCCTCATGTCAAAGGAGGTCAACAGCATCCTGTGCGTTAGGAAAAGCATAGCCAGCAGGTTGAGGGAGGTGTTTGTTCCCCTCTGTGCATCCTTGTTGGGACACATATGGAGTGCTTTGTCCACTTTTTTGCTCCTCAGTACAAAACAGACACTGGAATGAGTCCAGTAAAGGGCTACAAAGTTGATCAAGGGCTTGGAGAATCTGACACAAGAGGAGACATGAAGGGAGAGAGCTTGCGTTGCTTGGCTTGGAGAAGAGGAGCTGCAGGGTGGAGAGGGGACTGTTAGATTTTATATATGTGCATAAAATACACACTTTGATAAATACCTGATGGAAGGGAGTAAAGAAGACAGAGCCACACTCTTCTTCCCATGGTGCCTACTGAAGGGACAAGATGCGATGGACACAAATTGAGGCACAAGAAATTCCATTTAAACATAAGCTTTTTCACAGTAACAGTGGTCAAACACTGGAAGAGGTTTTCCAGAGATGTTGTAGAGTCTCTGTCTTCACAGATATTCAAAACCCAAGAGGACAATATCCTTAGTGAGCTGCTTGAGTTGACCCTGCTTTGAGCAGTGATGCTTGGAGTCAATGGTCTCCAGAACCCCTGTGGTTCTGTAATCCCGCTATGGAGTCTGGGTAGACTCTTCGGTGCCAGCATGTTAGTTAACTGAGTTGCTGTTCCTTTTCAGTTTCTCTCTGTCCTTAAGGATGGTACTGCTGACCCCAGTCAGAATTAACAATTTGTCAAGGTGATTACTTAATCTTCCACACTTTGGATTTCATTGTTTTTGTGATAGTGTCTACACAAAGGAAATTTCCCTTCTGTCATAAACACCAAGATGAGTTTTTATCAAGGCTCACAGAGCCTGACAGAGCAGCTTGTAGCTATATTAAGTTGTTTAGTTGGAGGTACTGAAAGAATACAGTGAATCATTTTATAATCTGTAGTTTAAACAAGCATGTAATAAGAAGAATCCCTTGTCCTGTATGGGTGTGGTTAGAAAGTTGTCTAAAGTAAGTTGAAGTACAGCAAAAATTCTGCCCCTGTGTCCTACTTACTGAAGATTACAAATCCCTCTGAAAAGTCACTTATGGTAAGACTATGTGAGACTGTAAAAACTAGATTTGAAGGAGAGGTGGGGTCATTTTTCCTTTGTGTTTCTAACCCCCAAGACAAATTTAATTGGCTAAAAATCTCTGAGATTCTGCTGGGTAACACAATTAAAAGTATCTGCTTTTTCTGACCAGTATATAAAGACTTCAGATTCTGTCAGTTAGCCAACCTTGGTTTTACATGTCCAGTGTAATTAAAATAAGATTCTTAAAACAGCCAGGGAAGCTTGAGAGTTAATGCTATAAATATAAAATTCCTGATTTTTTTTTCTTGAATGCTGTTATTGCAGAAAGCTTTAGGAGTTATCTGAACTGATGTTGTTTTCAAAAGCAGAGTGTGCCCTTTAAAACAAATCAAGGGCATGTCTGAACTCTTAAATTTTTTTGAGTTATTACTGTTGGAAAAGAGGTCAGATTAACTGGAAGATGTCTCCACTGGAGTTCTGAAACCTTGGCTAGTTTCTCACTTCAGACCTGCTTTAGAATAGTGATATACAAAGAAATAAAAGGAATCTCAGGGTTTTTGTTCTTTTTTTTTTCTGAAGAATGATATGACCTTTTCAGGGAAAGAAGTCTACAATGCCCGAAGTTACAATATATCCACAAACTACTCTAAAAATAATGGCTTACCATGCTTTCCTTAATTTCCAGTCTGAATAGTTGAAGATTGTGTTTAATGTGAGTGTTATACTTGAATATTTAAGTAAAAATACATACTGTAATTAAACACTCATCCCTTTCTCTTGTGCTATGAGGTGTGAGTCACGATAAAATATTCATTAATAACTAAGTTACAGAGCCAAAAAAAGAATGATTCTGGGTAAACTAAGCGGTTAATCTCATTGCAGTAATAGATCATGACTGTCATTTTAAATATGGTCTCTGAAGGCTGTGTCTCCTTAGCAAAAAAAAAAAAGCCCAGTAGAGACAAAGGCGTAAGTTCGGAAGATGCCAAAGACCTTCCTTTTTCTAAAGGGCCGTCCCAGGAAGACAGTCTGGCTGTGCCATAGAACTGGAACTGATGGTCTGTATCTGGGGAGCAAACTTGTCCAGAGCTTCATTTCTCCCATCTCTCACAGGAAACGGTGTTTTGGCATTAAGGGATGAGTCCATAGTAAGCAAATCTTTACAGATAACACAAGATGCAGGAAAGTATCTCTACTCTCTGTAGAAGAATTGGTGGTCTTCTAGAAACGGTCACAGGAAGAAAAGAATTCCTGAGAGTTCAGGAATTGCAGTGGATTTTCTGACTGTTACTTGAGCAAAGATGAAACTTAAGGGGAAGAAAACCCATAAGGTTGACTGTAGTTTTGAGTCTTCGGGCCACAAGTCATCAAAGTCTGAATTAAAACCCATGCTGAAGAAGGGCAATTTGAACTAAACCAGATAATTAGCTCTTTCTATTTAATTGTTGCAACTGGCAATTTCAGAGGAGGGCGTATCACCTCGTGGCAGTGTGATGTAATAGTCTCTCTAAAAATAGGTAAGATTACAAACCAAGGGATTTTACTGAATGTAAATGCCTGCCTCCCTGGTACTTCTGAATTAGCTTGAAAACCAGCAGAATAGGATGAATCATTTATTGGTAACCCAGTAGATCTATTGTGTATGACCCATATTCTTAGTCAAGATGTCAGCAAGTGTTTTATTATATACATATATGAAATTATATTTAGAAATTAATGTAGAAAAGGCATGTACGCTGTCGGGTGGTTTGTCTGCCACTGTGCCTTGAAGTTGTCTCTTTGTTCACTAGCGCTGGCTGTTTTCTTTATGTCAAATTTTTTAAGGCAGGGTATATGTTCAGCAACAAAAAGGATAGTAAAGATGAAGAGCAACAAAGATTATCAGACTAGGTAGCATTATTTTACATCAGAAAAATAGATTAATGTATCTAGGGCTGGTCAGATATTTTTCAGCAAAACAGTATTTTCTTCTGGGAAGTGTGGTTTTGTTGAGTTTGAAGTATTTTCTTTGAAACATCTTGGCTTAAAGAACTTCTCATGTACAAGGCCCTGGGAATTCTGGTTCATACCAAGTTTTTGAGGCAAACCTATCCAAGAGAGGCAATTGTGAAAAATGGGGAGTTTAAAGGGTAGCACAAATCATCCTGAAAAACTGAGCTGAAGTTTTGGGATTTTTTTCTGTGAATGGGGTCTTAATCTTTTCTACCACATCCATTTCTAGACTTCTAAGGATAATTTTAATTGTTATTGACTAGCTAGCTGTGTATGGAGGTGAGCAGTACACAAATTTTCATGTTTGGATAACTGCATTACCCCATGTTTCTCTAGAACGGTACAAATGAATCTTGGGATGTCTGACAGTTTGTCTTTGTTATTTTGATGTAATGGGCAGAAAATGTTGCTAAATATACCTCTGAAGTCAATGTAGGTATCTTACAAGTTGCTAAATATACCTCTGAAGTTGATATAGGTATTTTACAAGTTCCAGTGCTTGCTGGTAAGCTTTCTGTTGTAGGTGGAAATAGTATCTGTAAAGATCATTATGACAAGAATTATCAGAGCTGTGGAATAGCGTTTGTGCAAGGAGAGTGAATTGACAGGCTCTCACAGCTCAATTACAAGGATGACTGAGAGTTTTGAGTGATGTATACAAGATTGAGAATGTGTTGAAAATGTGAATAAGGAACTAAAGATGACCATTTTTCAGAATACAAGAATTTAAGAGCACCTATTGGATTTGCTAGACATCTAAATAAATTTAACTAAAGTAAAGAAAAGGGATTACATTTTTGTCCACAGAGTATTAAATTGTAGTACTCAGTGTCGTGGTATATTATAAAGTAATCTTCAGTGATAATTGAACAAAGAAGCTAAAACCATTTGTGGATATTAAATATAATGCCAAGATGCGTTTTATGACGAAATAAAACTTGAAACTGTAAATTGTTGAGAACAGAGTGATTATACATATATGGCTGTTTCTAATTCTCTTTTATAGATGTTTTTCAAGGTCTGCTACCAAAATACACCTTTCATCTGCTCTGATATGGCAGCATTTGGGTTTGTGGAAGGTGTATATATTTGTCCATATATGTATACGTGTGTGTGTGTATATAAGCAGCTGTAGACATAGCTGTTGTATAATTTCCACTGTAAGTAACACCTTCTCGTAAGTAGTGGCTCTAAATACTTCAGTAGATATATTCTTCTCGCTTACTATCGGTTGTCAAAGATTGAAAAAGAGAGGATCTTTTTATGGCTATGGTTGCTATTCAGAGTAATGTTAATTCTAATAAATTGCTCCATTGGTGGAAGGGCTTGTAACTGAAAGGTTATTAACTGTGTCTGTTAGGTTTCATGTTTTGCCTGGTAGATCTGCTTTTTAAATCTTCCTTACACTGTTCACAAAGAAAATTTCTAGTTTTGCTGTGGTTTCTATAGAAAACGTTTACTTTGCCCTGTTTTAACACAGTGGTGTTAGAATGTTTTTTACTTAGTACAGGCAAATGCTTCATGCCATGTTTCTGTCTCTTCCTGTATATACATGTTCTGTTCAGATATACAATACAGTGAAATATCAACTAACTTGTCAAGTTTATATATTGTGTTAGAAATATGTACTGAAGAAAATTCTCCTAAACTAAAAAATACTGTATGTAATCTTAACAAATTTAGTGATTATAATTGCTAGAAGGTCTACACAAATACATGCTTTATATTTATTCCTTTGAACAAAGGCAATGTCATGTTTTGATTGTATGTGAAGAAGTTAAGAGAACTGAAAAGGAAGGTAATTTTGCACTGTCTTCCTTGTATTAACACTATTTTTAAAAACTTACATATTTAAATAGCCTCTTACTTTTTTTTTTTTGCAGTAGCTTATTTTTTAAGAAATCCTGCAATATTTTGCCCTAAAAGTTTGCCCCTAAAAAGAAAACTGATCTTTACCTTTTTAAAATTCCTGGGCTGGCCATTTTCCGGTATTCTTTGGGCAAAGCAGTCTTATCTGAGCTCAGTTTCTGTAGACTTTCTAATTATTTTTTTATTATACATTATTTTATATACTTTGTAGTCATTTGTAAAGGAAGACAAAAGAAAATTAGGACTAAAAGTTCTAAAAAGAAAACATTTCTTAATGTGCTTTATCAACATTCATTCTAACATTTTTGTTTAATATACACAGAAACTAAACATATTTTCTTAAGATCCCCAAATAATTCTAATCTCAGCAGTTTTCAGTCCTTAAGTAATTTGGTGAGCATTGTGATGCTTAATAGGGGTCAGTATATACTACCTGACCAATATACTTGGACAGTGTTTACAGAGCCTATATTTTAAGAACCATTTTCACTGAATTGCCTTGTTTTACTTTAATGAATGGAATTGATCCAAATTTTAATAAATGGCAAGTAATTAAAGCCTTTTGGTTTATCATGCATTTTAAAGAGATAGGGAAATGAAAGTAGCAGTGAACAATAACCGACAGCTGATGTTTTCATCTCTATTGTGATGTAGTAGAAGAAAGAAATCACATGAACAAAGAAATGCTTCAAGACTTGAAAAGTACCAAAATACAGATGTAGTTTATTGTATGATCAGGTTATGTTACTGTTTGAAAACAAATACGTGTTATAGGTAGAAGGAAGCTTTGTGTGAAGCTTTCTCAGACCAAGCTGCGTCCTCCTCAGTCCAAATCAAAGTTACAAATTTGGGACATATAGTCAGGGCAGAAGATGGTCAGACTATCGCGTAGAGAAGCCTTCATGACCTTGCATGTGGGAGAAATAAAAGGAAATTCAATACTATGTCATGTATGTAAGGAATGAAAACTGTCAGTAATGATGGATGAGAACGCTGCTGACTTGATCTGATCACTGTGGGCTGTCAGTGTAATACTGATAATTAAAAAAAAAAAATTCTGAGAGGGAAATATTTATGTCACCTTATCTGGAATACTCTACAATATGTATTAGCTATATTAAAGAAAGGATTGCTTTTGGCTGGCATATATTTATGACTAAGTGATCAGAAAGCATATTATATGGAGCAGCAGTTATAAGAGTAGAATAAAGGAGCTTGATATTGTATGGTTGTTATTGACAAAATTATTGTAAGGATATTATTGAGCTGTAAAATATATAGGAAGAAGAGAAGAGGGGATAAATATCACAGTGAAAAGCTTTTTCAGCACATGAACAAATAGGAGTGAACTAGCTGTATCAATACACTGGAAATGAGATGTGACCTAACTGTCTTAATTTCTGCAAGTGGGTGAGAAAACTTAAATGTTTTTAAGATGACATTCAATTAACTATGAACGAAGACTAAATTCTACAATTTAAGTTTTTGTCTCTCAATAAGTGGAGGAATGTCAGAAATACCCCTTCGTTCCCAATAAGCTGTAGTAATCCTGTCCCAAGAGCCTATCTCCTCTTCAGCAGCATAAATCCATGAGAAGGTTTGAGAATAACAACCACCTCTGAGACTGATACTTGGGTTTTTTGAATGATGTAATGTCTCGTAGATTTGTCCAGTTACCTCTCCCTTGAAAGTAAATTAAGCATTCGCAGTCTCGCTGGAGAGTAAGCATTGTATTTATATCAGATTTTTCTCAGTTATTATGCAGATTGATGCTTGATAGCTTCAAATCTACAGTAGCAGGGCATAGAAGTCAAATGCACTCTTCAAACTGTTGCAGTTATTTCTGTGGAACCTTTGTGGAACATCAGTAAGCCCAAATACTATTAAAGCAAAACTTTGACCCCGTGTATTCGTAGATTTGGATCTCGAACAAGCTGTGAGTAGTGATAAGTGGATTTACTGAGCCCAGAGCTGGCTGAGTCATGCCGGTGCACTTGTCCTTTTTACAGGTGGGAGATCAGGGATGCTCCGCCCCCCCCCCCCCCCCCCCCAAAGAAGGCCTCATCTTCCACTGATTGTGATTTATCCCAGAGATAATCTACTGGAAAATAGGAAGACTTGAGGAAGGATTCCTAAACTACTAGATGCTTACAGTCATCTGAATCAAAAATTGTCTCCAGTCCCCCCTCTCTTCTCTATTCCCTGGGACTAACTTCAGCCCTGCTCATTTCCATGAGATACTAAACTGTATGTTAGAAAGCAATTAGTTTAAAAAAAATTTGAACAGCAAGGTATCTACCAAACTATTGGATGCTTATCCCTGTATGTCATCCACTACAGGTCTTTCCTTTGTTAATGTTACTTATTTTTTCTTATCACCCAAGAATTTTATTAATCACCTGCGCACGGTTGGTATTGATGACAGTAAAGTATTTCAAGGTTTGATGAGAAGTTTAGCAGAAGCTTTGACATCCTTTAGAGATAATAAGAGATAATACTAGAATTTAAAAAAAATTACCATTCAGAAGCTAGGTAACAAATAAAATGATAAGTTTTTAAGAAGATATTTAATTGCTCTAAATGTAAATCTAATAATTTTTGTGTCCTGACTCATGATGTTTGAACTTTGTGGTTGGCAATACTGAGACTGACAAAAAGAAAAGTACCACTTAGTAACTGTTAGTATCTTTTGATAAATAATTCTTTGAGAAACTGCTTAGTGTTCATAACTTACAAGAAAGAAAAACAATAAAGAACTTGAAATTCTGTTCAAAGCAAAAAAAGATATACTTTTAAATACGTATTTGTATTGAATATTTTCAAAAGTCAAACTAGCAGTCGCTATATTAATTATTTCTGGAAGTCTCCTATTAGTCAAACAGAACCTGTCAGTTTAAATTGGTTTCAGTATAACTTTTTTGGAAATTACTGGAAATTGTGTCATTAAAGACAATAATGTAAAAAAATCTTTAAATAGTTAACATGGATGTGACAACATGGGCAAAAATGAACTATGTTCGTTTGGAGAGAAGTTGTTTCACTAGAACTAAAGCATGTCGTGTTGTTGAGGGAGAAACAGCTTCTAATACAAAGTCCATGAAAAAGATGCCAGAGCCATGTGTTGATAAATACAACAAATAAAAAAAATTTCATTTTGAAGTTGGAATTTAATAACTTAGTGTGAGAAATGCGTGGCAGCAACATATAACTGGAGGAAAGAGCACATCTGCTTTTAATTTCTTTAGTTCTTAATATTATCTAAAAGGTTTCTAGGCTTCCCATCTGTATTTATAACTTGTCTTCCAGGCAGAAATGATATAAATTCAGAGTCTTCCGGGAGTTAATTGAGATATTAAATAATTACATTTAGACATCTAGCAGCCATGTCTTTGCTTAAAGTATTATAAACTCTTTAGTCTCTTCAGACCCATTAAGCTTAGACAGCTACTCAGGGCCTTTAGACTTCTGTATAGCATGCTGCAGCTGAAACTTTACGTCTCCTGTAAAGTAAATTCCTCTCTATAAAAACCATAAATGCCCCCCCCCCCCAAAATACACTCTTCACCTATGCTTTCTGAGCACCTGAATTTTGTCCTTTCACAGACTTGTAACATTGTTGCTTGTTGCTTGTTACATTACTGCCCTTTATGTGCAAATATTTATAGTACATTTTCCTCCCTAAAAAAATACCCTATACCTTGTGAGTTAAAAAGGCTAAAACTAAAATGACCTCAGTTCACCCCGTCAGCTTTTTCTGACAAGCAGCAGGGACATTATCTAAAATGTCTTTTCAAGTTGTAATGGAAATAGGAAATCCTTTTAATTTCTGTGTGCTGTCTTTGAATGTACAAGAATGTGTGAGGAAATCTGCATGGGAATTTTTAAAGAACCTGGGTAGCAAACTTTATGAAAGCAGCTGTAAAATTTGCAATATTAGAAGGATTTGCTGTAAAGGCTGAAAAAGAGTAAGACCATGTGTAGGTGAGCTGTTCTGGTTCCTGTTTTAAATAAGTGATGTATAAAATGTATACAATGTAAAAGGAAATACTGTAAGTTTTATATTTTTTAATTCCATTTTACTTAAGTTTTATCTGCTGAAGCTCATGTCTTGAAGAAGTGGATGTATACAACAGGTGACCTGCGAGCTTACAGAAACAATGGCTACAGATTTATCCATTCTTCTGGAGTATAGTAAGGAAAGATATTCTAGTATTAAGAAATCTGTCTAATCTGGTGTTGATTAAACTTTTAGACATTCATAATGTTCTCCACTGTGCAGCTGAAAGATTTGTCATCTGTGCATCACCATGTGGTTAAAACACCAACTCTTTTCTAAATTGTTATCTGTGTACAAGTTGTACCAGTGAAAGTGAAATCTATGCTCTTCAGAGACGAAGCAGGATATAATAAAACACCTACTTGGAAACAGCTGTCTGGATTAAAGATGCTATTACCTTTTCCAAGTTACTGTGGTCCAGGCAGAGGCACATAAAGAGTGACACAAGGATTTCTAATCTATATAGAGAAGAACACCAGGTGCTCAGAAGGAGTCAGAAAGGCCAGGTCTAGGTGGAAAACTACTTTGTAGTAATGTGTAGCTTTCATTTAGGGGATCTTTAACAGCTGAGAGCAGAAATCCTATTCATCGGGTCAAACTGTATCCAGAACACCTTGTGTGATAAGGCCCTACTGAAGTGCGGTGTGTCTGTGTGCAGTCAGGAAAGTGGGGGTTTTCGTCAGGCAGCACTCGCTTCCCTGGCAGAGAAGATGGTTAAATCCTGCATCCCAGCAGCCATAAAGTGTAAAGAGATTCCAGATTTGCTCATGACACAATCCTAGCACCATCTGATCACAAAATTGATATATTTGGTTTTTTCACAGAAGCGAAGGTGGAAGAAGCAGCTCTAGAGCTCAGAGGGATTTTTATTGTAAAGTTTCATAAGAAGACAGGCTGCTTTGCCGAGGATGTCAGTTTTATGGTGCATTTCCCCATAATGGCAGGGAATTGTACCTATTTTAAGCCTGCCCAACTTGTCTTTGTTTTCACTTTTTACCTCCTGTCTAAATTTCCAGACAAGGCACAGAGCTGCTGTCTGAGCTCTAAGTGAAATTCCTTCTCTGCTTGACTGTTCTCTGCCAGACAGTGCTAACAAGAAGCCTTCCCAGCAAACTCTTAGATGGAATAAGCTCTGATAACCTGAGAGAGGACTTTTTGTTGCGACTCCTCTAAACCCCAGAGGTGTGGGTTGTCTTTTCCTCAAAGCACACACTCCTCTAAACCCCAAGATATTGGATCTTCTCTTCCTCAAAGAACACAGTCACAAAGCTGAGGGGGGGAAAGAAAAAGACCTTTTAAGAGAGAGATTCCTTTTTTAGTCCTTTGAGTGTCTGGGAAATGGAAGCAATGGAAACTAATGTGCCAATCCTCAAGTGCAGTCTGCAGGTGGAGTCTTTCTCAAAAGAAAGGATGGAGTTATGCATTAGCTTTACTTTTACTGTAACCCAACCTCTGACAGCTCTGATACTGTCAGTGACTGTGGTAGCACTGAGAGGTCTCATGCTCTTTTAAACAACCGGGAGTGAGGGGCAGAGGGGAACCTTACTGTTCTTAGAGCAGGTCTGCGCACTCAACCTGGCACATCCAGATCCTAACCATACGAGAGTTATTTGGTTCCTTTGGTATCAGTGTAATTTAGAAGCAATTTAGAAGTAGATGAATGCTGGGCCTTTTCCCTTTCTGCAGATCCTTTGTTAATATGTGCTGGGGAGATGTCTGGCAGTATTTGGGATGCTAGTATGGCTTAAGATCCCAATGTTACGTTTCTTGCCTGTGCTATTTTCTCTGTCTTTCTGTGGCCATCTTCTGTTTGCCTCAAGGAGCTAAAAAACTGAGGATAAAATGGAAAGCAATTATTTTTTGAAATGCATTCATGGTTAAAGCCAGCTTGTATAGAAATCGGTGAATGAAACCTATATCTAGAATGAGACTTTAAAAGGCTGGTGTGTAAGTGGTAATTTTGATTTCTTTGTTCAGTATTTATTTTGATTAACTGAAATGAATAGTTCCTCCACAAAGTACATTAAGCCATCAGTCTGTGACTGTGGTGAATAATTTCTGCTTCCTGGAGCTTGCTGTAACTTTAAATGGTTCGATGTATTCAGGCTGTGTCGTTTGTCAGTGCTGCATGGTACATATCCTAGATCAGGAGCAATGGAGATCAATAACTGAAGGGGGTTTCCAGTGAGATGAGAACATCTTAGGGCAGTAGTGAAATGCAGCAGAATGAGTCCTGCCAAGCTTGCGTGGAGGGGCTGGAATTTAGACTGAATCTGTAAGGACATAAGGATTAGAGACAGGCCTTAAAAACAACAGAACCTGATAAATCCAAGGACATTTACTTACAGGTAAGATAAAGGAGTAACAGAGAACTGGTTATCTCAGCTTTCTGCATGTGTCATTTGTGAGAATTACCACTGGGTAATGATACGAGCATCAGCTGTGTTGGATCAAGTAATGAATGTAACTTTCTATGAATTGTGTTTGGAGAGGCAGGACCTGTGTGGCATCACTGGGAGGGCAGTTCCCAGCTTCAGCTTAGCTCTCTGGTTTCTTTCCAGCTCCAAGTAATGCTGCATGTCTGGCACAGCCAGTCAGTTCCTGCGTTTGCCCAAGACAGGCTTTGCAGTGGGATAAGAGGTCAGATTGTGTAAACTTTGAACTTACTGTATGGCATTTTCCTGCGTCAGGTAACTGGCAAAGTGCACCTCCAAGGAGCATATTGGAGCAGCTAGAAAAACCTAGGCACACACAGGCCAGGATATGCAGCCATGCGGTAACTGTCATCCCGGAGTGGAGGAGAGGTAGCTGTGTAACAGTGTGAAAACTGCCTTGAGATGAAAAATCAGTTGTGTAACATCTTTCAAATCATCCCAGGAACCAAGACCTAGTCATTAGTTTGCTGCTGTTGTACTAGCCAGACAATTTATTGTTAAATGCTTGTCTGTAAAGAAAAATCTGCTTTTTCTGGGAGCTCTCAGTAGTACTGACATTTACTCAGAGTAAATCTAACGTGGATTGGCTCAGAACAGTACAGCTTGACAGACATGACATTTGCTGCTGCCATACTTTAACCAATATTGTGATGATAAGGTCTTGGATATCCAATGGAATTGGTGAAATACAATTTTAAACATAATGGATAGTCTATTTACCTTTACACTAAGCTGTAAGAAGAAATAAATTAAGGATCTTTCCATGCTTCTTGGTATACACTGAAAAAACCTCATGAATTAAAATTTACCCTTATTTCCATTCTCTCCAGACATTAAAAGTACAAGTTAGTTTTTCCTGTCTTTTTTTGGAGTTTGTAAGTCTGTTTCCCACAGCCTTGCTAAACTGTAGATTATACATGGTCTCTAAATACTATATGGTTATTATGAAGAAGGAAAAGGCATTTGTTCACATTCAGTGCCATCCATAAAAACCAAGAAAGCTCTTGTTGTAAGTGACCTTTGATAGTTTTCCAGATTTCTTGAAAAATTCAGCTTGAGTTGTAGTCCTGCCCTGCCCTGCCCGGTGCAGTTAAGTTCTGCGTTTGCTGCTAAATTTAATATAATAAATGAAACAGCACTTAATGCACATCTAAGGCTAGACACCTTATAGCTGTGTGCTGGCATTGCAAGTATGACGCATTGCTTGGTTTTTTTCTGTAGGATACTAGGAAATGAATTATGGAAAAAGGCTAAGTTGATAAAAGGGTGTAGTACTCATTAAACAGAATTGTTGGTCTGTATGCGCTAAGGATTTGTATTTCTTAGAAAATGCCATTTCCCCACCTGTTGCTCTTTTAGTGATGGTGCGGTAGAATAGATTGACGCTTTCTAAGTGTAACACCCCACAGTTTCATTTTGTCCCTCTGTGTCCATAGCAGCCACTTTTCATCCTGTTTTCCTTCCAAGATGAAATCAGTGATACAAGCTGGAATTTATCTACTGATAGACTGCAGTAGAATGGCAAGTGATATTGGTACACATTTACTTTAAAGTTTCTTAAACCAGCTTTAGTAGTGCATCTCTTCAATTCTTTGTAATCTTCTGACAGCTTGGAAGACGTTATTTTGTGAAGACCAAAACAAATCCTTAAGGTTTCTTAAGGATTTCTCTCAGGGCGTTTATAAGGAATTATGCAGATATTTTAGTTTCTAGGAATGACTGGCCAAGAACTGCAACCTGCCTTTCCTCTGGGGGGATAAAAAAGAATGCTTTGAGGGAGTCCTTCCTTTTCAGCTTGGGGGCAATTTTGAGGCAACAGTCCTGGCCAAACTTTTTGAAAAAAATCAAATGGATTTGAAGTGGAGAAGACATATAGGTTCATACTTATGCACCTAAATCAATTTTTCAACACTACCTTTTTTCCCCTTTACTATTTATTTCTTTGCTGCATTTTTCTTTGCAGTATTTGAGCTCCTCTTGAAGGTGTATGCATATAGTAAGTAGCGCCTCACATTTTCTTGTTTTTGACGTTAAATTCTAGCCAGGTCTTGTTTAGTACTTAGTTTTTAGTGTCAGTGTTTCGTAGTATAAAGTGTATATATTAAAGCTTTAAGATATACAATGTAGCACTTGTTTTCATAAAATTAAAAATAAATTTATCAAGTGAAAGCTGTGTATTTTCTTCATAGTGAACACTAAAAAAAAAAAAAAGAAAAAAGCTGTATCATAATGTGACTAATAAGCACAGACAGCTACAAGATCTTATCTAGTTTCTGAATTTTAGAAATGTTCCAAGTTTTGAATTTTTGTACTTTAACTGACTCACAGTGGGTTTGTCATGAGTTGCCAAAAGTTGCCAAAAAGTTGCTTTAGTGAAAGCAGTGCCTTATATAGCTATACCACCTTTGGTTTTGCGTTTATTGTTACATTCATGAAAACAGAAATTATCTTGAAGCAGATATATTAATCATAGATCCAGTTTTGATGCAATATTTGAGAAACTTCAATGAATTCCATAAATCAATTAATTTTTAAGATCAATCTACTTTTAGGTGCAGCTCTCACTGTAAGATTGGGACTGTGTTTGTGTTTTTTAAGAGTGCATATTGAGATCAAATATTTTGGTGTGGTGGGAGATTGAAACACGAACGAAAGACAGTGTTGGGAGGCTTCACTAGTTAAACCATTTTCCTTACTCTAATCACATGAAGAATTTCTAAATTAGATGAAACTAGCAGACCCCTGTGGTTGTAGGGATTAATGTGGTACTGCATGCAAAAGAGTTCTTGCCAAGCTAGCAGCTAAGGTTTGATGCGCAAACCCCGGCAGTACTGACCTGTGGCCCCTCACAAGGCTGATCCTGAAGGTGTGCCATGGCAGCTCCCCTGAAACCAACCTAAAGTCCTTCCCCGCACTTACACCCACCCAAGTCCCTCATCCTGAAGCAAGTCATAGAGTTTTCTTATAGTAATTAATCAGTTGGGAATAAAAGGTCTTGGTGAAAGAGAGGAGGAAAATATCGAGTTGGAATTACTGCTTTGAAAACAGTGTGCTGGAAAAATATTACAAACATTACTAGTATTCAGCATCAGTGGGGAATATCTTACAGGAAATGAAATAATGTATTATTAAAAATATGGAATAGTTTTATTTCCACTAGGAAACGAAAGAATTGCATGAGAATATCTTCAGCTTTTTTCACAAATCATTCGCGTGATATTTCTTTCTTAGTATTAGTCATAATTTCAATTATCAGTAGTGTAGTGTGTCAGGAATTATTTATGTCTTGATGAGATCTAATTATTTATGAGTTTATTTTGCCAGATTTTTTTTAAAGTGTGTTGAAGTAAAGGTTACTGTCCTTCATGGTTTAAGATAATCAAATTACACACACAGTGTTATGGCGGGGGGAAGCAATTACCAGTCATGCACACACAATTAAAATAAGTTTTGAAGCCTTCAGAGAGCTTTAACATTTCATTACCATTCTTAGGTAAGAATATTGTCATAATAGTTTACAAAGCTGCTAGAATATCAGAACCTATTCTTTTTAATGCAGACTGCTTATAATTTATTTTAGTGGATCTTCCCTTTGAATGAGTATAACATCTTTGGTGAACTGCGTAGTAGTTGAATCATTTTGTTGAATGATTCCAAATTATGAAGGTAGACATAAGAAGAATTAAGAAAAAACTTACTTGTACATCACCCTGGAAAAAGTAATCTGAATTATTTTAAAGCCATAACTAATCTTGCTTTTCTGACTCTGGTAGATAGCTCTTGCTTAGGTAGGGGGGTTGGCCAAGAATATTGAATGAAACATTAACACTTGGAAGAATTTGAACTCATCAGTGTTCTACATTTAAGTACCCTTTGAGCATTAAGCTGTTTGATTGTTAGTGGTTGCTTAATATTTTTGAAGGGACAGTAACATTATTCCAAAAAATACATTGAATCACTGCCATCATATGGCAGAATAATGATTAGTGGTAGAAATGACACAAGGCTTAATTAAAGAAATTAAAATGTTATAAGAACGTATCAGCTAGCAAAGGGAACAGGACTCTTAAAAGGCATCTTACGATCAAGTGTTAGTTTTGGGTCTAGGGCAAACTGTGCTTGCTTTGTAAGGTGCTTGCTATGTGTAGTTTTATGGAAGAGAATGCCAGGGAGTGTTATTTACCATAAAATATCAACTTGTTCTATTTCTTTGAAACGTATGCCAACAAAGTTTATGTCAAGATGATGGCCATATATCAGAGTAATAGAATTTTCCTTAATACACTCTGGAAACAGCAAAGACTGGTACCGGTCAATAAGGTCAAATAGCAGCTGTTTGGGAGTTTTCCTTTTTCAGCCTTTCATAGTTCAGTGCTGTTAAGTCAGAACGTATGCAAGGGGAGCTTGCTCTCCCAGGATTAAGTAGATCAGTGCCCATTTTACAAAAGCAAGACCTTTCTGTTCAGTTTGGGTTTTGTCTGAATTCAATGTGCACAAAGAATTTCTCACTACAGTGAACGTAGAGCTTGGAAAAGCTATTTTTAGTCACTTTTATTGTAGTCCTGCTGTCACCTGCAGAACAGATATTAAAGCTTGTGTGTGCGCTGTCTACTAGCTTCAGCAGGTATTTGCTTCAGTTGATGATTTTCCTGTTTAAGTACTTGATCACATAAGTAAAATTAGTGTATCCAGTTTCACTCTAATATTCTACAGTATTGTGTACATGAAAAAATAAGTCCTCCAATACCACAACAAGTGAGAACGGAACCCTTGTTTCATGGGTTACTGAAAATGGCAGAAGTTGCAGACCGTTAGTGTGGAATGGTTGAAAATGCTCGTTTTGTTCCCCCTCACCTCCAAGAGTTGCAAGCTTTTAGGCTAATGACCTTCTCAGCAAGGTGCTGCTCTTATTAGCAATTAACATGGGATTTTAATTTAAGCCTATCAGAATAACTGTCATAAATCAATTCAACTTGGAGATCTTCAAAACCAGTTGAGCTTCTTTAAAGAATAGGGCAAAATTATATGAATTACATGCCTAAATCTGTGCACTTCAATCCAGATTTGAAGTGAAGAGAAGGTGTTATTAATCAGCCTGTGGATAAATTTTAAGCTGTAAGTTTAAGCTGTGTATCTTAGAAAATGATAGTTTATCAAAATGGAAGTTTATCCAAACAGAAGTGCTCATAAATTTCATAATTGCAGAAATAAAATCCTGAGGTTGGCATTCGGGGTGGGCTTGGATTTTGTTGTTTAAGACTTTTTCAAGTTTGGTTGTTTTATTGTCATGTCAAAAAAAATGTTGAGCACTTGATGATTTTTTTTATGAAGTTAAGAGGACCTACAGGTACTTGTTCCTTACAGAAATGGTATCACAAATCCACAGTCAAAGAGCAATATCTGCAATCTGAATTTGAATGCAAAATGTAACGATCAGTAATTTAGACTAAAATTTGGTCTGTGACTGAATTGCGTTATGGATTTTTATGATGTAGAAAGGAGAATATTCTGTTAAGTGGGATATGTGCGTATTTGCAAATTAAACAAAATTTTCGAAGCCATACGTTAGAACAAGGCTTGTAATAGAGTTTGTATCTTTTGTTAGACTAATTACCATAATTGTAAAAAAGTAGGAAAGCTTTTAATCTGTGAGACCCTTTTTCAGATTTGGAGAGAATTTGAGAAAAGTCAGGCCCCATTTGTGCTCAACTTCTTGTATAAGCAAAGTTACAAATAAATCATGGAAGATACTGAATTTTGCCACTTGAAATGGGTCTTGCACAACATAGAAAGAAAAAAGCCGAGCTGAAAAAATGGGGCTTGCTTGCGTACTTAGACCATTATGGCAATAGCAAGACTACCCAAATTAAACTGGCTTTTGGAGGGATGAAATTCCTTATTTCTTTTACGCATATTTTCCTGGTAAGTGGAAAGACAGTATAAAACAGCATGTATGTGCTGTTTTGAAAGTGTGAGCAAGGATTGCCTTCCTCAACAATTCATAATTGATGAGATTCCATTAAGATTTAATTATTCTTTCAAAAGTAACTTCAGTTTCTTTTGCCCTTCCACCCTTTTTTTTTATTTTTTTGTTAGCCTTTAGCAATTTGGGGGTTATATTTTTACACTGATCTTTGAAACTCGGAGGATTGATTCCCCCTTCCTCTCCCCCCCAAATTGAGCTAATGTTGTCATTAAATTATGGTTTTGGCATAATTATGTCAAGTGAGCCTTTCCATACAGTAAGAAAAAGTGTTATGCGCTGGAAAACTAATTTATGGTGTTCATTGGATAAAATGCCAACTTTTCTAAAGATCACTGGAAAAGCATGATGATTAGTCTACAGTGTATTCTTCTTTGGGAGCTCTGTTTTCTGCAAAATGTTATGTTTAAAATATTTGAGATTTGGAAAACAAAGATAACAAGAACAGTGTTCATTTCCGTATGGTTATAAATCTGGTTGTACAAGTCCTTCTGGGAAAACCTTTGATAAGGAGGTGGAGAACGTCCTGCTAAATTTTTAGAAGGTTTGAAATAGCTTTTTTGATGTAAATATTACAGACCGAAGTATCTGAATGTTGAAATCACTGAGTTTCTGTGGGTCACTTTTTATCCGTCGTTTTTGTGGCTTACATGTTAAAGCATGCACCTTAAAGCATTCTGACTCTGTGACCGAGAAGTACAAGTTACTGGTTGAAAGTTAGAAACACAGAAAGTAATAGCCAACAGTGGAAGACAAACTTTCTTAAGCTGCGTACTGACAGATACTGATGTAACAAAGTTGTAAGTAATGGTGACTGGTGACATCCCAGTGGGAAGGTACTGGCATGTAAAGGTATGTGACGAATCATTTTAAATCTGGAGTAGATCAAAACAAGGCAGGTATAAAATGTCATTGCAGTATTGCAAAACTGGAAGAAGCTGACATTTTTGACAACAGTTGCCTCTGCTGTATTAGTGTTACTTCTGAATGTCAGTCATTCTTCATTTGAAGAGGGAATGACCTACTTGGAAAGTCAAAGTAACCTGCTCTTGTCCTTCGGGAAGTAATGCCACTTTTCTTCCGACTGAGTTACCACCAATTAGTAGACAGTGTATGAAACCATCACACACAGGCTTTGCCGTAGGCTGCAGGACAGAAGGAGAATTCAGAGGATAACTCCGTGTTTAATGGTACCTTCGCACATCTGGCCATTTCTTTAGGGTTTAGAGCACAGTATTCCATTTAGATATGATCAACTTGTGAAGGGCTAACTAAAGAGAGAAACTGTATCTTTCAAGAGGAAAAAATCAGAATTACTTTTTTCAGAATGTAGGATCCAGAATGTTAATGATGAAAAGGTAAGGAACAGGAAAGGCTGTAACCTAATGTTCTTATAGTGAGGAATATTCCCCTGGATGATAGTGTCCTCTTTTAAGAAGAGTATTCTAACAAATGTAGTCAAAACTGTCAGGCCTTTCATAAGCCAGACTTTCAATTGCTGGCAGAGCTCAGTTGGTGAGAGCACACATTTGATTGTTTTATTGTATTCCAGAGGGAACTTGTCCTGGTTTCGGCTGGGATAGAGTTATTTTTCTCCCTAGTAGCTGGTATAGTGCTGTGTTTTGGATTGAGTATGAGAATAATGTTGACAACACACTGATGTTTCAGTTGTTGCTAAGTAGTCAAGGACTTTTCAGCTGCCCATGCTCTGCCAGATGCACAAGAAGCTGGGAGGGTACACAGCCAGGACAGCTGATCCAAACTGACCAAAGGGATATTCCATACTATATGACATCATGCTCAGCATATAAACTGGGGGAAGTTGGCCGGGGGGCGCAGTCACTGCTTGAGGACTGGCTGGGCATTGGTCAGTGGTCGGTTGCATCACTTGTTCCCCCCCCCGCCCCGGCTTTTGTTTCTCTCTCTCTCTCTCTCTCTGGTTGTTTCCCTCTTTATTACAAATTATCATCACTATTACTATTTTATTTCAAGTATTAAACTATTTTTATCTCAACCCACGAGTTTTCTGACTTCTGCCCTTCTGATTCTCTCCCCCATCCCACCAGGGAGTGAGTGGGGGGATGAGCGAGCAGCTGTGTGGTGCTTAGTTGCTGGCTGGGGTTAAACCACGACAGAACTCAATGCTGAGCTCTGAGTGCCACAGGGAACGTTAGCAGCCTGCTCAAGAGGAGGAAACCTCGAAATAAATGCTCTGATAGAAACCAGGATCAATGCAAAATCCAAAATTACTAATTTCTAGCTTCTGTTTTAAGTCCAAGACCATAAGCCCTGTAAGGAAACGGGGGGGGGGGATCCTCTTTACTGTGTGCAAAATAACTCGGTGATGTTGGTTCTGCTTTGTTTACTGCCCATTACTAATATTAAGAGTGTAACAGAAGGAACAGTTGATCTCATTTTTCAGCAATGATTTTGCAGTTTTATCACAAAATTGACAAACAGATGTGTAACTACTTTTAAATGTAGGGAAAAAAGACATAAGAGGGTAAATAAAACTAGAAACTGTATTTCTTATTCCCACTGTCATGCAATTTGTCCAGACTAAGATTTAATTCACCTTTCCTCAAATAGTCAGAAGTTTGTTTAAAAATCGGAAGGAAGATGGTAGGGTGCATAGGGTTGGATGGATCCTGTATGGGATTACAATTTTTATTGGTTTTGTGCCTCCATAGACAGTATAAGATCTGTCAGAGTTTCATGGTATAGGAGCAAGGTAGGGAGCCGTGATGTTTATACATTTGTGGTCCTTACCTGCTGTATCATTTCAGGCTATGGCTCTTAGATTTTGGTTATCAAGGGAATGGTATGGCAGTTCTCCATAACCTTTTTCTTGTTAACAATCTCATCTCTGATGGTGAACGGAAGTGATGCTAGACAATCAAAGCTAGCTTTAATACGTGGACAGTGGAACCACAGAAGCAAGTGGTGGTGAAATGGAATGGCTTTGGAGTTTTCTGTTTCACTGTGCAGAGAAAAAACAGGTTTTGAACTTAATTTTGCTGTCCACCACTGAGGACTGAGTGCCTTCTCATCCTGCAGTGTCCACGGAGAAATTAGTCAGAGAAATCAGTGCAGCAACGTAAGAGGAGACAACATCAAACAATAGAAAATAGTTGTTTAATCCAGTGTCAAGCTCTCTAAGGCAGGATCAACTCTATCTGACTAGAATCCCCACTTTCCAGAGGTTTATTACCCTCTTCAGGTTACTAACAGTGGTTCTCGGAGGTAATGATGAAGAAGAACAATGTCATCAATCATCCCACATTGTCTGCATTAAATCCTCTGGTTGCTGTAAGAAGAATATTGAGCTCCTTTCTTTTTTGACTGTGAGATTCAATTCTAGCACACTTGAAATTGTAAGTAGACAATGAGTAGAGAGGAGAGCTGTCCACAAATCAGATTCTTTCTAGTTTAAATGCTATTTATTCCAAACAAAGTGTCTGAAAAACAGCTGAAGTTTTGAAAGTGTCTGCAAGAAGGAGGTAACAATGGTATTTTTTTTTCCCAAAATATTGAAATATTTCCAGTAGGGGATAAAAAAGAAGAGGCATCTATTATAGTACTTTCTGGAGTTCCTGTGGTTAACATTCCTCAGAAAAGTTGAGGAAGAGACAGTGCTGTGACAGAACAGATTTTGGAAGTTTACATTTTGACATGAGTCCCCGTTTCCCAGTTATGTGAAAATTGCAGACGTTTTTGCCGTTGCAGTTAGCTCATCAGTAGTTGGGCAACCCTGAAACTTGAAGTGGGTTCCCATGAATCCATGGGAGAAGCTTCTAGGCAAGTCTTTGAAGTCTATGAGAACCAACTTACACAGATGCATTGCTTTCGCAGACCCCTTTTTCTCACTAGCTGAAGTGGGGAGACAGAGAAAACCCGTGAAAATACTCTGTACTTAAAGTGAAAATTTGGGTTGAGGGGGAAAGAGGAGGTTCCCCTTTTTAAAACAAGAGCTAAAGCTTAGTGACTTTCCAGTGCTTTTAACAAAAAGATATATATTGCATTTAATGCCGTTAGTGCGACTTTAAAAGAAATCTTAAGAATTCTCAAACTGTGTAACAAAACCCAGAATATATGTAATGTGAACTATGCATTTGTTTTTATTTGTTAGCTAAATATTGTTGTAATAGTTAGTGTTGTAAATAATAGTTAATGTTGTAATTTGTTCGCTAAATATTGTAGCTAATAGTTGTATATTAAACTCGTATCCAGCATACTAGGTATTTAATGTTTCTGTATTTTTTTAATCATGGGCTTTTGAATACCAAAGTAGTCAAAAGGTTAAAGAATATTTTCATTACTTCACCACAGACCCTGGCAGTTCTTACATTAATAGGTACATGAAAGCATTAGCTAGAACTTGCCCTTTTACAGTCAAGTGGTAGTCACTAAAGACTTTGTGATCAGTGATAATTTCTGCTTTGATAACCAAACTGATGAAATTGTGATTTGATCAAACCAGCAAAGCAAAGCTCTGACATCCTAATTTATTTCCTATGCTATGATTATTCTGTTGAAAAAAAAACCTGTGTATTTTCTTTCAGGCAATATGTTGCATTTAATAAAATTTAAAATATAGCTAGAGCATAAGACTTTAATGATTAATATCCTATAAATTTCTTTATCAAGTAGCTTTGCATGTGGCGATGATGGTTTTTTGCATTTACCAAAATGATTGTCTTGAAATAATATAGAAAGATTTTCTATTACTTAGACTAGAGAGGTTTAGTTTGTATTGCCAAATCAAAAGGAGAAACAGTTGTTAACTGGTAAGCAGCATTTAAAAATTGCTGGCCTTTTGTACCCATGTTTACACTTAATGCTCAGTCTGAATTTTCTGATGCATTATGGTAATAAAAAATCCACTGCATTTCCTCTAATAGCGGTAGCCTTTGACCCTCTTGGCATCAAGAGATAACAACAAGCAAAGCAGGTAAACAACATACGCTTGTTGCATTGTTAAGCTTGAAATTGGCATCTGGTTGTGATGGAAAAAGTATTCCAAAGCAGAATTGTTCCTGCTTTAAGGTTTTATGCTATTCAGTGGCTTGCAGGAGCTGAATACCTCAGTGTTCTGTTTGAAGAAGTTTACTCTTTCCTCATCCTTACAGGAGGACAAAGCAAGCCAGGGCATCCTTGTGTTGGGATCATACCATCAACAAGCTGAAATACAAATTGAGAGGCAGTGGCTGCACAGCATAGAGTGATATGGTGTGGAGATTGGTGAGGCAAGGCTGGAACAGAGCACTCTGGGTCCAGAAGGAATATCTGTTTTCTGCTGCTTTTGAGAGCTAATTAAATGGGATTTAGCACCTTTTTCCTAAGCTAGTATCACGTTACTTAGAAACTATCTCACTCCCTAGTTCAGTCCTGTAGTACAGCACTGCATCCCAGAAACCTTGCCTTTCATGTCAGCGTTGGCATCCAGAGAAAACCCATAGCTCATTTTAAGAAACTGACTTTCAGAATAAATCATTTTGATGTATTTTTGCCGTAAAATGAGAGTGACTGGTAGTGGAAGAGGCCAGTCCTAGGTTCTCTTAATGAGAGCTACAAGAAATGAGTGTGATCTTCATAGGCGCTTGCCTCACGCGATAGGAAATCCCTACCTTCTCTCTGATACCATTTCACATTCACATAAGGAAACGGACCTTCCAGTCTCATGAGCTGTCAGAAAATCCTAATTTAACTCTATCCTAGCCAAAACCAGGACAGTATAGAAACCATATTGAAGAAAGCATTTGTAGAAGGAGAGGACTGGAGTGGAATTTATATATTGATGATGAGGATTGAAGAGTGAAAGGCTTCTTTCTGAGGACTTGAAGGTGAGTGAGTACTTGAACCTTAAACCATTAACACAAGGAAGTGGTCAGTACTAGTTTGTTTGGAGAGGATGATAAATACTTTATAGATTTCTTTCCACCAACTACTTTTTTTTCCCTCCTGTGCTCTTTAAGTAGATCACTGTATTTCCTGAAAATTTTTGTAGTGTAATTTTTGTCGTTTCAAAATGAATACTGTAGCTGGAACTTGCAGAATAATTATCATATTTATTATAATACATTATGAAAATAAAAAATAAGTGAAAATGGCTTTTTTGGGGTAAAGTATCTTAACATGGGATTGGCAGATTATCTGATTATCCTTATTCTTCAAAAAATGAAGCATGCAAGACTCTGTGTCTTCCTTCTTATTTGGAACATGAAAAGAGTGGTGAAAGCAAATTTTTCAACTCAGTCTTGAAAGTTAAACAGCACAATTACAAACACATGCAAACACATTGTCATCAGTGATAAGAACTTGGGGTTCACAAAGAGATTTCAGTGGTCACATCTTCTTCATGTTAAGTTGTAACATGAACTCCTGGTATGAAAAAGGTCAAAACCACCTGCTGAGTACTACTCTGTAAGAAATAAGTCAAGGAAGTTTCTCAAGTATAGGTATGTGTTAATCTGGGACTAAGCAAATTACATGTAGAAAAAGTTACTGTTGATAGTATGAATCAGTAATTTGAAGGCCAAGCCTCAAGCAAGGAAGGTGTTCTGTTATTTATGAAAAAGGAGTTTAAAAACTAAAAAATAGTTCAAAAGAAATGAGAACAACTTGATGGTTAAATCACTGCCATTACAGTGCTCCACATATAAGAATCACCAAATCTCTTTCATAAAATGGTGACGTTTCAGTTGGTGGATCTGGGGTAGATTTCTTCCAAACGTAAATCTCTATAGGAAACTTATTCAGCCACCTTTGTCACCAGCTCTCAGCTTGGTGGTTCTCTTAATCTCTAAAGCTTTCAAGCTGTTTCTTGTCTGACACCATGTATGCTATGCTGGTAGCATGTCGACATTTTTATTCTCTCAACTGCAAAGGAACGTAAAAATTATATGAAAGAAAGAAAGAAGCTGTTATGAGCACCTGACCTAGATTTGAATCCTTTTTAAAGCAAAAAGGTTCATGGTAACTTTGAATATATGCTGCGTTTTCTGGGCTTTGTAAATCTGCTTTGGAATCACTTCTGGATGGACTGCTAGGTCTATATATTAATTATGATTCCTTGTAATCTTTATTAGCTTGAAGTAAAGCTAAAAAACCCTAATGGTGCCATTGAATACTTATTTTCTCTCTTTATCCTGCTTATTTCTTTCAGACTGTGCCACACTGAAATACTACAGCATATGTTTATTAGTCTGTGCATTTCTTAAATGGTATGGTCACACCTTGGTGGTTAGTTTGTTGTATGAGAGCAATGGGGTAAAAGCTTTGGTTGAGATAAGGAAGGTGAAAGAGGCAAATTTCTGGAGCATTCGTGACCAGAGCTTATGCCTGTGAGGGTACAGTAGATACCAAGACAGAATTCTGAATGGCAGTATTGGAATGGAATATTTTTTGTGTGTGTGTGCTTCAGTGTTAGGACTGTTTCCTCAAAAATCTTCATTTTCTGGCTTGCCTCTGAGGAATGTAGGAGCATAAATGATTACTTCTTGTTCTTTAGTTTTTTGTGAATTTTGCAACAGTGTTGAACAAAATCCTGTTTTCATATATCTGTATACCCACAGCAAATTGATCTATGTTTTGTTAAGAATATATGCATTACATATGAAGTTAATGTGTTCTTAGTATTCTGCCTTTTCTTTAAAAGGGTCTCTTGCCAGTCTCCCCTCAGAAGAAAAACTAATGTGTAAGAAGTTCTGAGACACAGTTACATTAGGGTTTCTTTGGTTTGCTTGCTGTGTGTTGTTTTGTTTCGTTTGTTTTGTTTCGTTTTCTCCTTCCCAGTGTATTTCTACATTTGTCCTGTTCTGGGACTATGGTGAAAGGATTAAGACAGTATATCTAAATGGCAGTTAATGAAAGCTTTCTGTGGTAATACTTTAAAAAACCAAACCAAACAAAAAAAAAAAACCTAAGAGGTGCCTCAAGGGGCAGAATTCTTGCACCTATTTAACACAAATTACACCTTTATCTTGCAAAAATGTCATAGATTCCTTTTTCTACAAGAATTCACAGTGCCATACAATCAAACAGGAGAGTAACACAAATACTGTTCCAGCTGCTGCTTTTGTGTGTAGCACATGATTACATGGAGGGACTATCTATGTCAAAATTGAAATGCAAAGAAATACTGTCATGTTTAAAATTTCGGAAGGCACCTTACTCCTGGTGGTAACAATGTCATGCTTAAAAGAATTCTAGTTGCTTGTACTTCTGTGCTTAGCTTTTGCATTCAGATGTTTTGTTAGGCAGTTTCAGTGCTTGGTTTTCTTTCACAGCAATCATTTTGCAGTATTCACAGATGATGAAACTAAGTTACTTGTGTAAAATGAAAAATAACTTTCCTGATGTTATAAAGTCTGCTTTGTTTGGATCATGTTTTTTCAAAAGTGTTTTAAGTTATTGAAGTGCAGATTGCTTGCTCTATCAATCTAAGCTGTCATTGAAAAGGGGATCTGATCATATCTGAAATGTGGATTTGAAAAGTATGTAGTAAATAAAGGCTGGAACTGAATATTGAACAAAGAGTTGAGGATTCATGGAAGGAAAATCCATCAGTGATTTCTGACAGTGGTCTCTCTGGCTCACGAAGCTTTTGAATTCTCATGGATCACTGAATGCTGGCAGATATGCCTTTACACTTTTCTTGGCAACTACTCTTAGTCTCTCACACGATACTGAGTTACAACAGCTTTTACTAGATAAGGCTGTTCTTATTTGTACCCTACATGCTTTGAACAAAAAGAGGCTAGATCTGGAGGAAAAATTATTGTGTAAAGATTGTATCATCATCTGCAGAGGTGCATGCATGTACATGGATGAAGTCCTTCACTTAATGCAACGGCAGCAACCTCAGGACGTTTCGCATCTTTTCTGCTTGGGAGGACCTGAGGCACGCGTACCACAGTTGTGGCACACGTACCACAATTACTATCGTATAATACTGTTTTAACAGGGTGATTCTCTAACAGGTAATAGCTGATTACCAACACAGCAGTATTTTTTGCAACCTCCTGGAAGGGACATAGTAATGACATAAAGTGAATGGCCAGTTTTTCAGCTGTTTTATTTATGCTTTTCCCAGAAGAACAGGTTATAAATATGCATCAAGAGTCAGTATTTCTTTCCTGTTTAGAATGCAATAATTAATTTTATACTTTTTTCTCCATTTTAATGGCTCACATTTCTCTTATCCACCAAGTTCAGAGGCTTTGGCCTAGAAAATCTTCCAGGACCTTTTATTTTTAGAGTTGCCAAGTCTGGAAACTGCTTATGACTCTTAGAAATGTTGTCTGTGTATTTATAATCCACAAACTATAGGGAATTTATTGTCCTTCAGCAAGCTTTTCAGTAAACCTCCTGTGTAATTTTGGAATATGATACCGGTTACTTAGGGAGTCTCTTAAATTTGGCAGAAGCAGCGCAGCTTGCGCTTTGAACGTTAAAACAGCCTTCATGGGTTTGGACGGTCTTTCTTCACTGTTCATATTCTTTATGAAAAGGTATCCAAAACAAAGATAATTTTTTTTCTTCCTTCCTTCCTTCCTTCCTTCCGTCATATTGGACATGATGTGTTTAAATTACAGAATAAAATTACGATAGTGGTCATAGTGTATACTATGCTATATTAGTAGGATAGCTTTCAGGGTAGGTATGTTCATTTTAAGCAGCAGAAGTGTTACTTTAAACTGCCACGGAAGCTTGTATCAGGGATTCATACAGGCCAAACAAAAGATTGTCATGACTCTTTCCAAGCAGTGATCACCACTGTAGGTTTTGGGTTTTTGGTTGGTTTTTTTGTTTGTTTTGTGTTGGTTGGTTTGTTTGTTTGGAGTTTTTTGTTTGTTTTTATGGAAGTGCCTTGCCAAACTGTAGAGACTTTCAAATTTGTTCCTGTTAGGGAAGATCGATGATGGAGGATGGTTATCTCCTCTATGCAGTTCTATATGTTTTAATTCAATATATGTTCTTCTTTGCTCCTGGAATCAAGGGCATCTCTGGCTACACCCATTCTGGCTTTGCCTGCCCTCCCTTGTTACCTTTTCTCCTTTGTATCTTATTTCTCTTCCACTCCCGACAGATACAAGCATATGCCTGTGGTCTAATGAATTTGATGGCAATTTGTCAATGACCAATACTGCTCTGGGTTGAAACTAGGTAGCTCTGGATATAAAGTAGTGTCAAACTTTTAAAATTTGGTACAGTATTTCTATTTCAAGTATTTATCTGTGCATTCAAATCCTATCAATAAGACTTAGACTCATGCTTAATGCTAAAGAGGTTTTCTGTATCAGTGCTATAGGCGATAAAATACCTAAGCACATTCATAACTATTTTAACTGGCTTTTGAATTACTTGAACTCTTCGCAGGTGTGTAACGTTACATGAAAATGCTCAGGATACTCAAACTTTTATTATTATTGAATGTCAAACTATCATTAACTCCTATAGAGAAACAGCATGTCTCTGACAGTGCAAACAGGAGTCTTCAAAAATTTCAAAAAGTTCTGGAAGATGTAGGTACTTGACTGTGCCATTGAACACTTAGATAAACTTAACTCTTTGGTATTGACTGAAGTGAATGTAGGATAAATGGGGGGATTTGACTCTGCCACTGTAAGATCCAGTATTATATACAAACTTACTGTGCTGACAGATCGCAATGTTTAGAATTCTTGGGTTTTAATTTGATAAGGAAGCTGATAGAGAAGAATGGAGATACTAGTAATTATCAAGCTGTGATGAAAACTTGCCTTTCCAAGGAAAACTTTTCCTTTACTTGCCTTTTGTTGTTTCTTGCTGTATAGTGACTTCATTAAGTAAGTGCATGCTTATGAAAGGTAGACCAATCTACATTTAAAAGCAATTCTCCTTTAAGTAGCAGATTCATTATATATCAAATTGCTATTAGCTACAGGCAGGAAGGAGATAAAGCAGGAAGAGAACATTTCCGTGCAGATCACTGCCTAACTGATCTGCTTGATCCCGCAAACTTACTTGTACAATTTGAGTGAATACCTTGAAATAGTTTATTGGTTTTATACCAGTTTTAAATACACTTATATATTGCCTCTTGATTTTGAGTGATGAGTAAATCCATTGAATTCCCTGGAGGTGCTGCTGATGGATATTTATCAAGTACCGAAACATTTTTAGGGCAGAAGCATTTGCTTTTAAAATAAAATAAGCAACTAGCCATAAATGTTTCCAAACTGCATAGCTTCTATCATCTGAGTATTTCTGTTCAAATGATTATTTAATTAAAAATTGAATACTATTTGTATAAAATAACTTGAGAAGTTATGCTATTTAGCAATTTAATTACTAAAGTCTGTGTTCTTGAGAATAATTATTTAACAACATTTTGAGTTTAATTAACAGTTATATTATTCTGCCTTTTATGCTACAATAATTAATACATTACTAATTCTGTTGGCACAGACAGAAGAAACTAATTACTTTAAAATTTTCATTAAGGTTACCATTAGAGTAATTTTTACAGGATTTTGGGTAACTAATATTCTGGTTTATTTTCCTTGTTTAAAAAAAATAAAAGGATAATCAATTTCTAAGCAGTTGCATACAGAAAAGTTACGTAACTTAATGCAAGTATGTGATAAATGAAAATCCTATTTTCTGTTTTATTCTGAAATCTTGCATTTTGCAGTTTTCAATGTACGATGTTTGGCCAGTATAGCTTTTACTGTCAAATTTATAAGCAGGATTGCTCACTGTTGAAATGATTATCAGATCTAATTTACCTGTGGATTATGCACCTGGAGATAAAAGGGCATAACAGAATTTCAGGAACAGCCTAGTTTATCTTATAATTATTTGTACATTTTAGCTCTATTATGTTTGATTAGTTTATGTTACTAGTATGTGCATAGGTGCAAAGTACTTCCTGGCAATAACTGTAAGGTTGGATGATGGAATATTCATCTGTGAATCATTATGCCAATGTTAGTGTAGACGTAAGAGTAAAATCCTGAAAGGTATTTATGTAAACTTACACTAATGTGTGGCCTGAGATATCCCTGCCTTGGGATGCCTGACTTTCTGACCATAGAGAGGGCCAGGATACTTAATTATACCTGGAATGATGGAGCGAAGAGGCAGTGTTGAGAATTTTGGGGGGCTGAAGATTAGGAGCTCTGTTTTAATGATACTGAGCTTGACTTAGTATTGAGAGTGTGATGAAAGACCTCAGTGAAGGGAAGGCACTCTTTGAGGAATTTATTCTCCAGGACTTTCTGCAGCATCTCCTGTTGGGCAACTTGAAGCTTCCACAATGGTGGAAGTGGTGTAATGTTTGTTAGACATGTTAGGGAATATGCCACTAAAAATCAGGATCTATTTGTTGTGACCTAGCAGTTGAAAAGTATGTCCATAGCATCATGCTATGCTATGCACAAAGTACTACCAGAATTTTCATGTAAACTTTGTACAGTCTTGCATCTCTTTCTCTCCTTTAATGTTTCTGACCTCAAAAGAAACATAAAAAATTAGTTTTGAGATGAACTAATGATATGGCAATGTAAGAGAGAGAGAGCTCTGCTAGAGTTCAAAGAATCACAGAGTACTTGACGTTGGAAGGAACTTAACCTGGATGGTATCCCAGTGCCCCCTAGTTTAAAGTAATGAGCACTTTTATGATCTGTAGGCTGTTGAGTTTTTTTTAGATCCACTCTGTCAAGTGGAGAAATATAAGCGAGGGAATACAGTTCTATCTCCACCTAATGCTGACATTTTGTTCTTTAATTATACTGGAGCAGAAGGGGTCAATGGTTTCTCACCAGGACTGTTAGCCACTCTATAACAGCAAGACAGTCGGCCTATAAGGTTTGCTATTTTTAACCTTTAAATAGGCAGCTGTAGGTGAAATGATATCATTTTCCCATTTCTCTCTCACTCTTAAATCCTAGCTTTATCAAGCAGCATGCATTTCAACTGATATGGAGCTGCAGTACTAATGTAGTGGTTTAATGCATTAAACTCTTCCTCAGAAACCTGGGTGCATGTTCAGTTTCTCAGGTAATACCAGTTTGTTAATCCTCATCCTTTGTCCAAAAAGATTTTGTGTGTGTGTATTCACACACACATATAAATGAAAAATAAATGCCTCCACAGTTTTCAGCACAATTTATATGATTAGATCTTCTATTAAGTTTAGAGCTTTGAAAAGGCAAGGAAGTGCAGATTAAGACCAAGGTACATTAACATGGCTGTGTGTGATCCATTTCTACCTTACTTACCTGTTGCTGTTTTGCATTTAATTTCAGGCTTCTCTTTTCAGGGTCCTACTCTCTCATTTTTGCTTTATAATCATCCATTCATTGGATAGTTTGTTTGCAAAAGTCACTTTTCCTCTCAATTTCAACTCCACTCGGAAGAAAGACTTAAAATCATAGTGGAGATTGTGGTAACTTATCTCCTGCTGTCACCGTGTCTGACACTCTAGAGGAAAACTTTTGGTAGCACAGATCTTTCTGGTATCTGAGAAGGGTTTTGCTCATTTCAGCATGCTGGTTTTGATGTCTTTAAGTGAAACATCTTTAAGATACTAATGGAAGAAAGTTCAGGAAACTTATCAAAGTACTTCAGGTATCAAAGCTGTTTTAAGCGCTTAAATATTTTAAAGCGTGATATGGGGGCAGGGTAGGTGAGAGACGTTCATTCTCTTAGACCCCCAAAGCCAGCTGCCCTTTCATGTGCTGCTTTTCCTCGCAGGGATGCTGGAATATATCCTTGAGGAGATTCCTACTTCTGGAATGTGGGGCTATGTTCAGGTGCCATAGGCTGGCTGGGCTTGCGCAGTGTTAAGGCCTGCCGTGTGTTAGAAGCCTTTAGTATAACACATTACTGATGTTTATTTAAATATTAAAAATATTTTAAAATATTTTCTTTTAGTGTGACTGAGTTCTCATCCAAAGCTGAAAAGTTGTCATCACAATTTGAACTAAAACCAGATTATGAAATAGAAAAATTGTGGAACAGAATTTCAGTTTTGCTGAACTGAATTAAGTTTCTAGGGCTATTAAGTTTCATAGGCACGGCCAGGCCTCTGGAAACACCAGGCAACTGCTCCAGACCTGCGGAGTAGTGAGCTGGAAGCATCCCCGCTGGCATGGGAGTCACTCGGCAACGGTACCATGAGTCTGATGCAGAGTTCAAGTCTTTCTGGTCAGTAAGAACAGGAGGTGTGCCGTAGGTAGTTGTACATTGACTAACAGCGATGCTCTATGCACGTTTAAAAATTCTTGTCTGGCTCTCCAGAGTGCATGGCACGTGTTATGGACCGGATCTTATCCTGCTTTTGTTTTAACAGGCTCCTAATGTAGATGTTAGGTTGAAATTTGTCAGTCTATGTTATAGCTGTTAATCAATAAAACATTCCCGAGACTTTTGTTGTTGATGTAGGGATTAAAGAGCTTTACTAACTGAGCCAATAGAAATACTAATGAGTTTGTTACCTTTTAGAGAAATGGGATTGTTTGATTATGTGACTAGAAGTCGCCATTACTGTCAGTGGTTTTATGGAGGCTAATGAGTAACCTTTTGCTAACATTAGTCAAGTTCATTGTTGTATGAAATTCTGGTAGGAGGGTTGTTGTGGGGTGTTTCTTGGTTGTTGTTGGTTTTGGGGGTTTATTTGTTTTGTTTTGGTTTTTGTTACTTGCTCTGGTCTTTACTAAACAGCCAGGAATGGACTTGAACAAAAAAACCTGCACATATTAAAAAGTTTTTCTGTCTTACTTCATATTTAGCTGTCAATGATGGGAAAACTCCTTTTTAATTTACTTGTATTCTTGGTATATCTACAAATATACCTAATTGTTATTATTCCTAATTATCTCCAAGTATCTGTAGGTAATTTTGTAAACATATTATTGTATAATTTAAAACTTCACTGTCCTCAAAGCATCTGGGAAGAACTAGCTTTGCTGAACTGAATTCTACTGTAATCTGTATTATATAGGAGTAAAAACCAAGGCAACAGCAAAGGTGGTGGAACCTTTTGTTGTTCATGAAGTCAACTTAGAAGAATATTATACTTTCTTCTTACCCTGAAAAACTGCTAATATCCAGCCATCACTTGATTTTTGTGATTATAATAAAAGAAATACCATGTAGTGTTACCATTTGAAAAGATTTTGGTATTGTACTTTGGTACTTTTCCTTTTGACTCTACTGTTTACAGCAAATCTGCTAATTTCACCTTTTCTGGCATAATCCTAATGGATATCTGAATACTAGAATATGTACCCATTTCTAAATTCTGTTCCTTTTACTAATATGGACTGTTCACATACAGAAATCAAAGCCTATTTCTGAACATGTGGTATCTTTTGCTCATAATGCTTACATACAGAACTGTGTGTAGTAGTTCTGGCTGTTAAACATAACATATATAATCTTACAGTTTCTTTAGTGAAATGTCAAGAAAAAGAAAAAAAGCAGAGGTATTTGCATTGAACTACTTCCAGGAAGTACACTTTGTTCCTTGGTAGGCATTTCTAATGGGATGGCCAGATAGATTTATATTGCTACACTACATAATGAAATTTCTAAGTCTTCATTATCTGAAGAGAACTGTGATTCATGTTGGCAATTCATGGAGAATTATAAAGCAGGGGAGAGGAATGAGCTCTTAGGTTGCTGATGGCTCTTCAGTGCTCTACTTATTACATAGAAATATACTTCTGTACCTGCTTTTGGCATCAAATTCTGCAGGTCTGTAAACAGTCAACAGCCACAGGTGTGTTTGGAAAGCAAATTTTGTTCTCTCTAAACGGTTTTTGGTTTAATATGTTATGTGTTTGTTCAATATTTGTCTTCCATCAGTAGCAAATAATACAAAGGTGCTTTGGAAATTAAACAAAATTGTATCATGATTCTCTCTCTTTTGGTGGGGATTCAGTTATGCATGAATTGGTAGAATTAAAATTAATAGTCAGGTCACTCCTTTTCACTGTCTTGCCTACCCTTCTGCACACTCAAAACCTCTGATAGTAAAACTTTTAACATCCTTTGCCCTTTATTTAGATGCTGTCAAGGATTTCAAAGGATTTAGGACTAGTATTGCTACCTTACCATGCCCATTAAATGTGTCTTTTCACGTAGCAGAGAATTAATGCGTACTATTGTTTCTGTAACTAACAGAAAACATGCCAA
Organism: Calonectris borealis; assembly: GCF_964195595.1. Taxonomy (NCBI): domain Eukaryota; kingdom Metazoa; phylum Chordata; class Aves; order Procellariiformes; family Procellariidae; genus Calonectris; species Calonectris borealis. The sequence continues at coordinate 6,177,024 of NC_134324.1, read as the reverse complement.
AATATCATCAGGAATTTAGTATTGTTATAAACTTCAGCTTATGTATAAGCTAAACATTTGTATAAACTGTTGAAATATGTTTTCTGCAGTTGCATGAATGGTTAAGAATTTAGTGTTAACATGTTTTTCATAGAGAATGTTTCATTGTGATAAGAGTCACTTGCCACTGGATGGCACTATTTAATAAATTATATCAGAGGAAGTTGATTGCTACAATATGCAAACTTTAGATTTAGAGGACATTATAGAAGTGACATTTAAATTGCTAAATATATTCTGTCTCTTTTTTTAATGGAGAGCACAAAATACGTTGGTCCAATGAGCACCTGAAATGACCAATGAGGCCATCTCAGCAGCATGTGTTTTATATGAAACTAGGTAACTGTAATATCATAGGTCTGCCAACTAATGCATTTTATATATTACTGAAGTTCTGATCCTGACCTCTTCAAAACCATAGGTTTTTAAAAGCATAAATGTTCCTTCTTTTTCTTCCGTCAGGAGAAACTGATTTTAATACAGTCTTGATGGTGATACATGGTGTTGAGGTCTGTTTCTATTTTAGTGTTCCTTAATGTAAAATGTTAGTAGTTTACCATTCAGTAAGTTATCAGGGTTTTTTCTTTTTTCTTATGCAGGACCTTAACAGAAAAGCTGGTGTACAAACTTGGGCAAGTCACAGAAGAAAGATTCCAGATAAAAATGCAGTTAAATCAGTTTCATTTGCTAGAAGGTAAGAATGCTGGAATGCTTTTTTCCAGTTTTTGAAAGGTGATTGAGGAGGAACTTACACTGTAAATAAGTAAGTGTAACTTTGTGTATGAAAAGAAAATGAGTGTTCTAAAGAATTCATTTAAGGACATGTCAGGCTTCATTGACAGGCACTCAAGAAATAAAAATTCAGTAAGGGAATTAAAGAAGGGCACCTATCCCAGAAGAATAATATGGCAGGGATGTGCAGAAATACAGGGAGCATGAGGATAGTATAGGCTCTGCTTTCCTTTTCTGCCCAGTTGGTGCGGTGGATGCACAATTTCTGCTGACAGATGTTAAGCATCTTATAGTAACAATGGCCTCTGTTTTCAGAGAGTGGTGCTGAAATTAAAAATAATCAGGATATATAGCCTTGTGTTTTGCTGTTAATATTTACCACTTTCACTATGCTGAGTATCAGATGATCACACTGTAAGCTCTGTATTTATAACAGCAGCATCTTTCCCTGGAGCTGTGAGTTTTGTGGAGAACCTGTACTGAACCTGTACAGTTTTATCAGCACATTGCGCATAGTAACAATTGTGAACAAGTAAGAACCAAGACAGTAAGTAAGTGAACAAATTGTGGAAAACATTTACCGAACTAAAACTAAACTTCAGCCTTTTTATCTTCTATTTGATGAGCATTTAAAAGGATTTAGACTAGCATGCGGCACTAGCGGCAGCAAGGGAAGCCCTATTCTTCAATAGCTCTGCCACTGCACGTGCGGTATGTCACTTTTAAAAGGAAGAAGAGGTTTCATTTCTGATTTTAGTGGGGAACGACAAACCAGTGATTAGCTATACAGTCAAGATTTGAAGATTGAAGGCAACATCCATGAAGTGTTTCTCAGAAAGTATTATATTTTTTGATCCAGGTTACTTCCCTTTCTTTCCCATGGCACAGTCCTCATTTTTACTCTCTTTGAGTTGGAGAGTTGATTTTTTTGTGCTTGCCAGGTAGTAGTAATAATTCCAACAAGATAACACAGTGCCAACCAAAGTTGTAATTTTTCTTTGGAAGCTGAAGAACAATTGATTACCAATGCACAGAAAACAGTCTTAAGTCCTAGCACATTTTAAAGAAATTACTAAGAAAAAAAAAATACCAACACTTAAAAATGAAAGTGTCAGTTAAAGTGGTTCCAAGACTATTGTCTTACTGGCCTGCCTTGTTTTACTTTTCGAATCCATACAGAATGATCTTGATTCTCTCTTCAGCCACAACCTCTGCATGTCTTCTGGATGTGACACAACAAGTAGAGTACCCCTATAGAGGTATACGAGTAGAGTACCCCTATACAGAAATTATGTTATCAACTCTGTGAAATAACTATTGGCATGTATGTTTCCATTCTGTGCAGCTAATGGGAGTATGGTCATTCAAATAGGGAGTGAAGAATAGTATCTACCATGTTATAGTAAGAAATGAGACTCGGAGCTGGCTTGGTTTTCATCGTTGCGTATTGCGTGTTGCTTCCTTAATCTCAGAACAGGCTGCACTGTTTTCTTTATACAACTTCTTACCTTCCGATTTTAGAACCTGGAAGGATAGAAGAGATGACCTTTAAAAAGCAAAAAGCAGTTTGCCAAGCATCTGTTACTAGAGTGAAGGCTCTTGTACTCTAGATCTACAGTGAAGTCAATTTTCTTGTTATCAAACCACTGATACATTTAGAGTGCGAGCTACTTATATCATCTGACATTTTAACATCAGTTTGAGAGGTATCGTGGCCCGCTAAATCTTTATGTTATTTCTGATAAAGTGAGTTCAACTCCATATTTCAAATTCTTCTTTTAACCTCCGCTAACTCTTTGGGGGGGGGGGGGGGGGGGGGGGAGGGGGGGGCGGGCGGGCGGGAAGGGAGAAAGTCTTTGCTCAAACACCAAACAAGCTTATGGTATGTTTATTCAGCACTTAGTTTAGGGAATTTCATCCTCAGCTGGAGCCTCTCTATGCTTCCATGACATGGGTCATTCTGTGTTCATTAAAATTAGGAGAAAAATATATTAATGTTTGTTTACAGTGAAGAAAGAAAATGAAACAGTTAATGTTTAATGAGGATAACAAAGTGGAGCTGCTATACCCAGAAAGACAGATTTAGAAAGACCTATTACAGAATACCTGTAGTCCTGTGAAGAGTGGGAGTTCATCTTTTCTTCAAAATAAAGAGAAATTCAAGCACACTCTCATTCCAAGAGAGCTGTCGAATAGGAGCTATTTCTTGGAAATACCTTGTGGGGAGCAGCTTGGTACTAATGATGTGGGTATCTAATTTATAAATCCTTGCAGAGTGAAGGACTTGAGTACCATGAACTGCTTAATTTAGGCTGGAATTTAAAATGTGTGTGGGAAAAACTTGACATCTTAGGAAAAATGCAGGCACTACTGGAATTAGAATTTGAGGAGGTCTTACACATCTAAAACTTGGGTTTAAGTTACTGTAAGTTACTCCATTGTGAACCCTATTTTCTAACTTTTTTTTTCTAATGTTTTTGTCGGGTAAGCAGCTACCAGCCCATGTGTAGCCACTGTTTCATAACATATTTATTGCTCATTTTATGTTACAAGTCTGTTATTGTGCTAGTTTTGGCTGGGATAGAGTTAATTTTCTTCGTAGTAGCTAGTATGGGGCTATGGTTTGGATTTGTGCTGGAAACAGTGTTGATAACACAGGGATGTTTCCATTCCTGCTGAGCAGGGCTTACACAGAGTCAAGGCCTTTTCTGCTCCTCACCCCACCCCACCAGCGAGGAGGCTGGGGGTGCACAAGGAGTTGGGAGGGGACACAGCTGGGACAGCTGACCCCAACTGACCAAAGGGGTATTCCATACCATATGACGTCATGCTCAGTATATAAAGCTGGGAGAAGAAGAAGGAAGGGGGGGGACGTTCAGAGTGATGGTGTTTTGTCTTCCCAAGTAACGGTTACACGTGATGGAGCCCTGCTTTCCTGGGGATGGCTGAACACCTGCCTGCCGATGGGAAGGAGTGAATGAATTCCTTGTTTTGCTTTGCTTGTGTGTGCGGCTTTTGCTTTACCTATTAAACTGTCTTTATCTCAACCCACGAGTTTTCTCACTTTTACTCTTCTGATTCTCTCCCCCATCCCACCGGGGGGAGTTGCCGGCTGGGGTTAAACCACGATAGTTGTGGTTAAGTGAAGGCTAAGGTTTTTATAGAATATGATTCTTAAAAATGGCATAAGGTCCTAATAATACATCCTTTTCTACATAAACTACGATTAGTCTTGCCAGTTGTTAGAAACTGCTTCTCAAAAACTGCCAGAAGGTAGTAGAATTTAGAAGATAATATAAATAGTTCTTCTAAACTGTTTTGTACTAGGATGTAGCAAATGTTAGATTCTGAAGTCATATTATCCTATCCTAATTCAGCCTAGAAGTATTGTCTAAATCTTAAATAAATGCTAATAATGATAGCTTTGTGACTTGCTTTATAAAAAAATTCAGATAATCCTATAGAAATTGGCTGTGATTTGTAACTTGGGTGAACAAACGTGTCTTTCTAATCTCTCTTGCTTCTGGCTGCTCAAAGGTAGTCTGTCAGTTCATCTCCTGTGGATAGAAATGTAACTAATTCAGCTTATGTAAGTTTTGAGTTAAAATATTGCAAAACATAAAGGATTCTCAAGTTCAATGGACCTACAGAAGCTTCCTTAAAACTGACTGAAAGTAAAAATACCAAAATATGATTTAAAGTCTTTATGCAGTTTCAAAATGTTATTTTTAATTGTAAGCTTTAAAATGTAAAAGCTCCACTTCAGGCTCCATTATAAAATCCCATGTTTAAAAAGTATAGTAACTGAAGAGGGGAGTGGGCTTCCTTAAAGGAGATACATGGATGCTCTGTCCCAATTCGTAATGGATTTACTTTAGAATGATCATCTTGGGTAGACTTTTGTGGTATCTGCAGGACAGAAAAACAAATTATCTAGGTTCTGCTTTACCATACCATTACCGTAATTTCCTGCATTATTTCTTACACTTTTGTAGCTAATTTAATATAGGTAACTTAATATGTTACAAAGTGTTCTTCTACCCAGAGAGCCCCATAAATTCTATCTATTTTTTGATTCATCTTTGATTCCATTTCCATTATTCATTCGCTAGATATCTAAGGTCATATGGAAAGGTACACAGTCACTGGAAGTCTTATGCAAAGCATTGCGGGGTGAGATTAAGTTTTAAGCACTTCATGGTAAGAGAGTATTTTTATATATGCCCAATAGAACTATAGGATATTTGGGACTTTCTTGGTTGCTCTCTACAGATTTTTCTAAGCATAATAATTCCCAAGTGTATGTACATTTATTTCTCTGACTTCAAATAGCAGATTTGATGTTCAAGTTTGGTAGGGACATATGAGTATTTAAGGGATATTACTCCTGTGAGTTTCTTCTCTGGAAGTACTTCGTCACAACTGAGGATGGTAAAAGCTCTGTACGGTCCTCAGTGCTAGTTAGACTATGAAGTGGCAGTAAAAGAAGCTCAGCTGTGAACGCTTTACCCACACTGTATAAACTATTTATCTGACCTACAGCTGGTGAACATTCTTGCGCACTGCAGGGGATCCATAGTGCCAGCCTACAGACCCTGCAAGCACCATTTCCACCTGCAGCACCGCTGCAGAATGTAATGAAGACATTACACATTAAGGAAAAGATTATACCCTGGGGGAAGAAAATGGTGAAACAATCACTGTAGGAGTGTTTTGGTTTTGTTTTGTATTTTAAGTGGTGGGTTTGTTCTATTAATTAGTTGGAACACTTAGCTTTTAAATTTCCATTGCAGAAATACCACTGTGATTAGCACAGAAGAAAGGAAATAGGCTAGCTAGATTATATTGTCTTAAAAAAAAAACCACAAACAAAACAAAAACAACAACAACAAAAAAAACCACACCAAGATAGAACTAAGTGACACCTTTCCAAATCATGTCACTTGGTTTCACTCCAGGTTTGGCATATCCCCTGCAATCATTCATTCTCATCCTCAAGTTATATAAAATAATGTTTATTACAATTACATTTAATCTATTTGAATTTTTCTTTCAATGCTAATGAACTTTTTAGCTGACATCTTAGTTAAGGGCATGAACTTTCCGGAGGAAAACTGCATATTTTGCCTGCTTTCAGACAATGTTTTAAAAATAACAACTTCCCTTTCAAAGTTACACAAGCCTTCTTCTGAGACTCTTCTTGGAATGGTAAGTGTTAAGGAATTAATGAAAATGATACATCAATAAACACTTGAAGGGGGTTTTTAATACTTTTCTAGTGATGTAGAAAGCATTGGAAAACAACAGTAATACTAGTATATTTGAAAGAGATGAGTAAAAAAGTAAACTAAAAGTAAAAAAAAAAAGCTCTATGATCACAATCTTAATAGCAAATTATGTTGCAACTATTGTTTTCCTTCATGAAACTTGACAGCGAGACTCCTGTTGCAGCTTCTTAGGCCGGTATAAAATGTTTCATTTTATGATAAATACTGAAGAGAAAAGCTTTGTAGAATTACCTATGTTAGTGCTACAAATAACATAATCAAAGTAGGTGTATGTTTGCCGTCTTTACTTTTTTAGAGCACCAATGTAGTACAAATACAGTTTTGTCGAATGGTGTCATTGAGGCACGTAAAATGATGCTTGTATAAAATGTGCTACTTCTACAAATGACAGATATTTTTTCCTTATTGATATTATTAAAAATCAGCTTCCCTGATTTGCCATATCCCTCATTTAGTTGCAATTGTCATACAGATTTGTTTGGAGTACTAATGGAGAACTTTGCTTCCTAAAAGTAGTTTTGAATTAGGAGATTTTCAGCTTGGTGGTATTAGGATGGAAGACATCAATTACTTGTAACTATTTGATAAGGAGAAATGGTACTTTGCCACTGCTTGACTTAGTAGAAGGTTGTAGTAAGAAGATCGTTTTGGGTTACATTTACAGGTTTTGGGCTGCCACGAGCCTGAGGGTTTCACCTGCTTCTGCTCAGAACTTGTTAGAAGTCAGTTAGGTGGCATTACAAGGTGTCAGGGGTCAGATGTGATCTTGGTTAGTCCGGAGCGCGCCAAAGAGCTTCCTGGTAAACATTTGATTCTCTCAAGAAATTTTATCACGTATAGGCCTCTTATTGCTAGCTCACAAAGCCACATGTTCAGTTAACTACAGATACATCTCCTACTAGTTACCTAGGAGAAATGTACTATGTTTCTGGGTATACAGACAACCTGGAAATAATTTTGAGGAAGTGGAACACCTTGATTTGAGAAATTTGTCTTGACATCATCCTTAATCAGAATCATTGTAAAGAAGCATGAAAATCTTTCAAATATTTTTAATATTTGAATAATTTTAAATGGTGAAACGGAATGGTAGTAAGTTCATTGGTTTTTTAGTAATAGTAGAAATTTTAGGAGTGCAGTTGTCATATTGATTGTCGTCATATTGATGGTACTGTGTAAAGATGTGTTACTAGACAGCAAAGGGAGGGAAATCCAATACTGATGTTAAAATGGTTATTACTAGAATAATGTATGATAATTAATACTAATGTTATAATCACAGACTTATTTTACCATTTTTTTGGAATGACTGATTATGTTTTATGTTCATGCTGCTTGAAGCACCTTATAACAGACACTTCCAATTGCTTTTTGTGTTAAATACAATATTTAGCTTTAAAAAGTTTCAGGAGTTTTTTCTTTTCTGTTGCTAGAGGTCAAAGTAGACAGTATCTTTGGCCTTGCAAAACTTAACACTTCTCATACAGACTCCCAAAGACTATTTGAGAGCCTTCAGAGAAATAACTTTCTGTATCATAGTCTATTACACTTTCAAGAAGTAAACTTCCTTATTCTTCCTTTATAAGGAAAAATAATTTAAAGCCCTCTGTGGCCTTTGGAATTCCGGGAATGCATTAATGTCTGGAAAATATTCTTGAGTAGATGCTGTTTCCCTGTTACCTAACCTGTGTTTTTTTCCAGTTGTTCCAATTCTCATTACTCTTCAAGTGCTTGATGTACAATTGCAAATTTTAAGACAACTGCCTATCATTTCCTTTAAGAGTAGTCATTAATACAAGAAATAATTTGAGAATAGATTAATCCATTATTCCTGATAATTTTCCCAGTGTGTATACATAAAAACTAACAATTGGAAAATTATTGCTCTGTGCTGCCAGATGAGTGGTTCCACCCTTTCCCTTTTCCCAGCTCTGGTGCTTGCTAGACCACTCTGTGGGATGACTTAACTTGTTAAAATAGCATAAACCCTTGCAATTTTTTGCTGGATTTGTTTGCTGCCATTTTAGAGAGTTAAACTGCTCACAAAGGGCCTGGAGCAAGGTACATTGTTGGCCCTGCGTAGCAGGAAGGAGTGGAACTTCCTTTCTAATACTGATGGACAGTTATTTGAGCTCCCACGTCTGAAACAGATACCCTGACACATCAAATGGAGAAGCTGAGCTCTCCTGAGAAGTGTGATACATTTTCATAGCTGAATCAGAGTGACAGAGGAGAAGCAGAGCCTGGTCCCTGTGTGTTGGGTACAGATTACAAAATGTGGAACTTCATCATAGTTACTGGTTGGAGTTACCTCCTGCTGTTCAACTGTTCAGTCTTCGATGTGTCTTATTTCAGTATCTTTGGAAACACATTTGCTACCTTAACAGGTGGTGGGTCAGGGAGTTTTTCTTTTGCTAATTGTTACATTTTCAGAGCAATCCTTTCAAAGAATTGATTTCTATTGCGTTGCAGCACAATGCTGCCTATTGGGCGGGGGGGAAGACTTTTTGTTTTGTTTTCTTTGTCCTGTTTATATTAGTTTTGACCTTTATTCTTTGTGCTATCACTGACAATTGGCTCTCAAATACAAAACCTTATTTTCAGTTCAGTCAGTCCTTTGGTAATAGTAAAGCCAGGTTTGTGGAGATAGTAGAAGGAATTGGAGTTGTTGGAGTTGTTGAAGTAGAAGTTGTTGGAGTTTCTAATGTATTAACAGTGACATTCTACTATAGTGCCATTTTTTAATTTTAATTTCTGGATTTCATGAAGATTAGTACTGATATTCCTAGAATACAGCAAGAGTAAAATGCCTTCTCAAAAAGTCTTGGGAATTGGAGATGGAAAAGGCTTAGCAAGGCATTTGCTATCTAGCCTGCTGCTTTTTTCCATATAGTTATTCAGAAATGTACTCCTCTTACATTTCAGCTAAATACTTTTTTCTTCAGTGGATTTGGCTAGAATAAATTTTATAATGCATAAGGGGGGAAAAAAGCCTAAGTCTATATCAACAGTAGCTTTGTGTCTGTCTTTGTGGAATAGGCAGTTATTGATTATCTATACATCAGGTAAGTCTCTTTCTACTGCCAGGAAGTAATTTTATTATGTCTCAAAGCATGCATTTAAGAAGTTATTAAAAGTTTATTCAATACCGCAGTGAATGATCTGTCTAACTACTACTCTGTCTTAATAAGCACTTCATTTAAATATCTTGTACTGGTGAATTTTAAGTACAGTGTAATACAATTTCTTTTTTTTTTTTTGACATTTTCTAATTCCACTGGGGTGTCTTTTTAAGATTATGAAGAAATATGTCTACAACTTTTCTTTGTTTAGTGTTTCAAAGCCATTTTATATGTGTCTGTTATGACCACATACATGACTTCTTATTTATCCAGTTCACCCTCTTGGAGTGTCATGCATTCTACACATTTTAGAAGAAATAACCATGGGACAATAGGACAATTCAGGTGCTTCATAATTAAGAATGTTTCTGGAAGTTTCCTCAGTACTTAAGGGCATGAGAGTTTCATATTTTATAAGGAAATAGGCAAAATCTAGCGGTAAATCTACTTGGCTAACTTTGTTTATAAAAGTCATTCAAAGACTATGTAATGGAAAGGGAGTACTGTTGCTGGTCTCCTACTAATTTTGGTTTAGACAAAGTCCATAGGGAAACTCACTTAAAAGAGAAAGCTGAAGGCTGAAAGTGAAGGGCAGAGGTCCACCTGAAGTAGTCTGGGTAGTTTTGTCACACAGTTACATGGATGACATTTCAAGAAGCCTTTGACTCCAGCGTCCAAATGACTTTGCACCAACTTAGAGATGGATCAAGGGAAGGCAGCCTAAACCAAAACCAAAGCTCAGACTCACAGAGTGTTTAATGAGATGCCAGAATCTTCCTGCTGCAGATTCCCAATAATACCAAAGGAGGTCTCCCCTGTTGACCCATATTCTGTGTTCCTAAAATGTAAATCACAACACCGACTAGCACTGACTGTGTGCCTAAAAATGTCTTTATGAAGAACTGAGTATTTAGTTGCTATTATTACCACTATAAATATTTGTTAATTTGGAACCTACAACAACCTTTTTAAATCACAAGGGGGAAAAAAAAGTAAAAATACCTGCCAGTCTCATTGCTGCCTTATCCATTTGCATGCTTACCTTCAGAATGGACCTTTGAAACACCTGGCTTTAATGTCTCATTTCCAATGTAGTTACTAAATAGGAGATGTAAACAGCAGACAGTCAAATCAGTACTTAAAACCTGGAGAGAGAAAAAAAAAAAAAAATAGTGACCACAGAAGCCCCACTGACTGGCCGTCCTCTGGAACTAGAGGCAAGTTTGGGTCCTTGCTATAGTCACAGGTATACTGTGCTCCAATTTTCAGATTGTCTGTTATTAACTTACATGATAAATACTGCTATTTATGTTACTAATGGTTCAAACATACAAGCTTAAGACAAAATATTTGGAATTTTATAGGTTGGAAATGTGATGTTGAGCCTTAAAGGTTTCCACAGAAGCTGTTTGAATAATTTGTATAGTTTCTCAAGTGCTTTTTTTTAATCCCTTGTGTTGATTCTGATGAACATCTTAGAGTCTGTCTTGTTTTTCAGTATCTGTTAAGTATGTAGGGATCTCTGAATTTTCTGGAGGATACTTTAATTGGTTTTCCTGTTGTTACAGAGTAAATGTAGAATCTATGGCTGAACAGAGTGTCTTGTTGATGTGTCCCACACTTTTATTCTGCAGTGCAAATTAAGGTAGACAGACCATAGATGGGGCAGTTGTTAATTGAATTTTATGCCTTTTCCTGGTTTTAGCACTGCTAAGCATGAAGATGAATGTTTGTGGCCATATCTCCAAGCCAAGATTAGTTCTCCCAACCTCTACTGATTGTTTTGCTATTTAGATTTAATTGTGGTTTTCCTTTCCTGTATTTTGTATTTCATAACGTTTCCTCTTTGAAGTCTTCAATGGCAGAAATACCTTTATAGAAAGCTTGTACGGTGTGCTTTGGAGAAAGACTTAATACAGTATTTTTCTGTGTATTATATAATGTGTTGCAAAACATGGACCCACCATTTTGACAGAAATTAACTCTCCAAACGTTTGTTTATTTTTTCCCCCCTTATTCCTCAAAGGGCTGCTTAGCCTCCCTCGCAGCCCTTCTGTAAAGTCTTCACAGCACAAAGCCGCATTTCTCTTATCAATACGAGCTTTTGAAACAGTTGTAATTCCCGTGACTATGTATCCATCTGTGTCTGTTATCTCTTTTCTTTAACCTCACTGCCTGTACTGACACCTGCTGCCAGGGTAGGCTCGGCAGAAGCACCGACACAGGCAGCAGTGCAGGAGGTTAGTGGCATTGCTCTTTTAGTAACCTCCCTGTTGGCTGTCCTCCCTGAGAGGACCTTTATGTGGCAGAGTTAAAATGTTAGCGACAGGAACCACCTAACCCTCATTAGCACTGCTAGTATGCCTCATATCCTAATGATTGACAGTTCCAGAAGGGTTATATTATGTTTTCTGCCAAGAATAGAGTACTGCTAATAGAGGTATGCAGGCTGATCTAAATACTGATTATGTAGCATACTCAGTGCATTTGTATCAAAATTTCCGGAATCCCTTGCTGCCGGAGGTTGCAACAGTAACCAGGGGTAGTTGCATAGAAAGTTGTTTCTCTTTTCATCTATAAGAACATATGGATATGTGGCAATCCTTTCTAAATCAAGTCACTACAATTAGCAAAGATGCGCTGATCTGCCATACTCAAAACTATTTTATTGCAATAAGTTCAGTAGTAGGCAATTCAGTTCTGTAGTGTGTAAGGTGCTCAGGACATGCTGAGAGACAACTGTACAGATAAGAGCTTGGCATAAAGGATATTTTCAAATATCACATATAGGATCCCTGCAGTTTGTTGAAAAAAGTGTATGTTGGTGGGAAAAAAAGGTACTGTAGCTTTAAGGACAAATTGATGCCGTTAGTTCACATTCATTATTTCATCTAGCAACCTGGTGAGGAAAATTACAATCCCCATTACAGCACCATTTGGTATTTTCTAAGGCAGCTAAGAATTACTGCTGTTTGGTGACTCTTGGTATAAACAAGTAGAACAGTTAACATGTGTGCATGGTGTGTTTCCTTCTGTGCAGTCAACTTTCTGTTCCTTGGAACTGGATAGTCTTTGGAGTTGTTTTGTTTAAAATTTGAAGCAGATAGTCTCCTATGAAACCACCTGCTGTACTTAGTATAGCTGGCCTACCAAATTATCAGTGCTACGTAATTTGGCATTAATGTCCTTGTTTGAGGAATGCAAATTCTCTTTTTGTAAAGGGATGTGGGATTAAAGTTGTAGAATCATATTTGTGCTCAAAAAGAGACAGTGTTCATAGGCTAGGAAATGTCTGCGAATACAACAGAATCCTACCCCTGCCTGCTAGTAACTTATCAGTGTATTGCGGGATGATAAATACGCAATTTAGGAAGTCTGTTTTTGAGGGAGAGAGCCAAGACTATTAGAACTGACTTCATTGGAATATTTCTTCTACTTTGGACAAGCATTTATTTATTCTTGGCTGATACTCATGCTCAGGATTTTGATTCCTTCAAAAATAAAAAAAAATTAAGTTCATGAGTTTTTCTAGCTGTCCGTTCTGCTGCAGAACTCCAAGTGAATTCTAGGTGGGTGTTCATACTTCATTCCTTGGACTGCAGGGCACAGAGAATGACTTCTCTGGACCGGTGCTTAGCTTTTGGAGTCAACTTGCACAGATGACACTTGGATTTGTGCAAAAATCATGGGGGGCCTGGAGAAGAAATGCATTGCCTATTGCCTTGGCTAAGAACCCTTAATGAGGAAAATAAAAAAAGACAAATTGGTGAGTGCTCAGAAACTAATTCTCTTCCTCAAACAATTCTAAAAACTAAATGAACTTCTAGAACAAGTGAAGTTTTATCTTCTTCCTGACAACTTTTTATAGAAAAAAGGGGTCACATACGGCATGGTTCAGCATACTCTTTGTTCTCCAGCAAGGGGGACAGTAAGCAGGTGACTTGTTTAGCATGGTGGTTGCTACACGCCTAAATAGAGATCAAGTGAATCCTATCTGGAATGTCATTTTAAAGATGTTTAACAAAAATTCAGGCTATGTTCTTGGCTATCATCTTCAAGGATATGTTCTTTGATTTAAACTATCAGCAATACTTTAGTGTGTAACAAAGTCAAGTGTTCCCAAAAGTGATTAAAATGCAGATCTTCTGAAAAATTCGATAAATAATTTTGAAGGAAAGTACCGTAGCATTTCTTTGAGTTTCTTAAAAGCTAGTTTCCATGGTGTTTTGAATCTGGTTTAACACTTCTCTATTTTTAATATCCATTCCAGAAGATCTGTTTTCTTGCTTACATTGAGTTAGATAATCATTTTGTCTGTGCTAACTCTAATCTTAACGGATTTATACCCTAATAGGAATTGTCTGCTTTGCTGCATACAAAAGATAGAATGATTTTTTCATGGTTGCCACTTCTATTTATGAAAGGCTATAACTGAAGGACTGTATTTGCAGCTCCCTGCAAGTAAATAATCTAGGCTGCAGATGCCAAACAAGCACTGACATGTGACAGCACAATAGTAATATTTCCTGAAGTTTGTTCTAACATAGCTGGTGCCATGTAAGAATGATTTGTGAAAAAGATGGATACCAATAAATATTACCAACATTACCAGTTGTTTAATATACATTAATTTTCCCTGCTGAGCAATATATAAGTATTCATGGTATTATCACTTTAGTTTACATTTTGAGATGTTATCAGAGATGAGAGAGAAATTTAACATAAATACTTTAGCCTTTCTAAATACATAGTTCCTTTGAATCCCTGATGATAGCCACAATGACATTAGTAGAAGAAAAACTTTTATAAAAGTTTTATTTGAAAGAGTAATCACTTGTGAAGTTGAAATGTATTTATTATGTAAGTATTTGTGAATCCAGTGGAATTGTTATCTTGTAGGTCCTTCTCTTCTTTGCGTGTGTTTGATCAATATTGGTTGAACTACGGCTAAACTTTGAAGAAAATAAATGCGTTCTTAATTAGATTGTCATTGCCACTGGTGTATATTGCTGAGACTATTCAAGTAGTATTCCTTTTTCATACCTTGGAAAGAAGCACTGTAGGAGGGGAAAGTTATGGAAGCAAAATATGCAATTAACCCCCAGTGAAGGGGGGAAGTGGTATTAAGTTTAATCTCATAGGTAGCAGCCATTGAAGTCAGTGTGAAACTTTAAGGGCTTATCTGTATTATTGGAAGAGAGTGACCCCTGTTTCTGCGGTATTAACCTCAAACGTGAAAGTGTGGGAAAGCTCGGTAAAAAGCTTTCTAAACTGTGCAGGTGCCAGTTATATGACATTTATTTTATAACTGGAACTCCCTTGCTTACCTTGCCACTCTAAGAATATTCATTTGAATTGGTTGATTTTTTTTTTAAGAGCTGATATGTTTCCTCAAGAATATTTTGTATGTTTAAATTATTCAAATATGTAATTGTTCAAAATGTTTTCTGAAAATGTTTGAGAAATTCAGCACAACCATTCAGTTTCTCAAACAATTCTGGTTTTTTTTTCCCTAAAGTTGCCATTTAGTGCAAAAATCAATTTATCAGAAAGTTCCCCATTAGTCTTAGCTGAAAGAGTTGGCATCCTGCTCTACCTGTTAAGTAGTGCATAGCTTTGATCATGGTCTTTCCTAATGTGAAGTCTTCACTTAGCTCTTAATCTCTGATATTTTGTGGTGAAGCTTCTGCTATGGCAATGGATAATTAAAATGGAAGTACAGTGCCCTGACTAGCTATCACTTCAGTTCTGTTTACAGAACTTGAAATTGTCTTTTCCTAAGGAAAGATTTTTAGATTCAGTCCTTTAATTAGTTTGCGTCTGTGTTTGTACGCACACATGTGTAGTAGTAATAGCTGCCAGTGTAACAATATTGGCCTTAGAATTTATAAATATCATCTTTTGCTCTTTACACTCTGCCATTTACAAGATCTGATATTTTAATGTGTAATGCAGAGATTTCCAGAATCCTGACCAGTTTTCTTATTGGTTTGGTATGTAAGCTAATGCTTCAGTTCTTTGCATGCCTCACCAGCCACAGGGAGATGATGTTTGTGTTTGTAATGCTTGTGAACAATTCAATTAAGCATTGTGAAGGTGTTTTTTTCGTGTGTGTGTTTTTTTTTTTTAAAGAAAGATTGCTGAAATAGCTACATTTGATGAAATATCTAACAGTAACGGTGTCATGGTCCCAGGTGGAACTTTCAATAAGAGACCCAACAGCACTTCATAAATGCTCTGTCCCTGCTGGATTATAGAGTTTTAACCATTTCTGAGTGGAAAAGGGAAACACTAGAAAAAACACCATCAACTTCAAAAACAATTGGAAGTTTAAGAGCAATCACAGTGGGCCTCAAAATACTCCAGGAAACATGATAAGTTTTTTGACTGTATAGACAGAAAATAGGTGCACAGCATCTTAAGCGACATGCTGAAAAATTAAAGCCTTTGGCCGGGCTGGTTTTGAAGACCTTTGTTCCTCACTCACTGTCATATGACTTAGTTGTGACCTTTTGTCCTGGAACCTGTGTAAGTAAAAAAGAAACCACTCTTCTGTCAGAAGCTATGTAGCCTTGAAAATAACAAGAAACCCAGTTGTATTCATTTCTGTATAATGTGGAAAGAAAGTAATTTCTGTATGATTAAGTTTCACCATTAGTTTTGTGGAGTTCTTGATACCAAGAAACTCTCAGCTTAGTATTTTAAACAGTTTTGGACTCTGCTATTAATTTGTGCAATGATTGCTAGTTAGGTCTTTTGAAGATTGCTTCCATTGTTTTAACTTTTAATTGGTATATTTATTTTATCGGAATTTTTAATAGCTTTAATTATTGTGATGTTAATAATGACTTGGTAACAGTATCAGAAAATTTGTATTTGACAGATGGGTGTCACAGTAATCAGTATGCAAGAAATACCTGGGCAGATAAAAAGGATCTTGTCATGTTTAAGCTTCTGTATAGTTTCACTTTGCATAAACAGGTAGCAAACATATTAGAAATCTTACAGGAAGTTTGCTGAGGTAAGACATTATTCCTTGCCAAGAAACACCACCGATATTTTATAATTACAAGACAAAGCTTGTTTATGTCACATTGTGACAGACATTTTGTCATTGTCCTAGTCATTACTATTAACGTGTCTTTGAATGCAGAATAAAATATAAAGCTTTAGCTCTAACTGGTTTTGATCTGACACCAGTTTTTGCACAGTATAAATAAATTTTGTATTACGGTTGTATCTGTGCTTAACACTCCCGTACAGCCAGTCAGTAACAGCAATGCCATTTGGCTTCCTTTTTCCTTTAAGAAACAGTACAGTGTTTTCTTCTGCCACCTTAATGTTGCGAAGACCTTCCCCTGAGCTTTGGGAGAAACGGATTGTTATTACAGTAATTGGGTAGTCTGTGACAACTTGCTATAATTTCTTTATTAATAATGTTTCTTAATATGGAAAAACGACATCTTGGTGTGTTTGAATTCAGCTGCCCTGACAAAGCTAATTGTTCCTCAAGAGATGCCATCCTGGGATGTGCTGGGAGTGTGAAAAAGAACAACTGCTGACTTCAGTAACTTTTTTCCCCAGCAATTTAACATTTTTCATATAATTAGCCCTGATGTTCTTCTTAGGTTAACAGATCTACTAATAATATTGTGCTTTAAAAGCTGCAAACTGAGGAGAACATAACATAAAGCATATTCAAAGGGTGCCAGCTCATTACACTGACAGGTTTGGTAAGTACAACATAGTTAACCTTTAACCTTCACAGATGTTTAAATACATTTCAGATACAATCTTGAGCATATATTGTAAGTTTAGAGATGTGTGTTTTACTTGAGTAGTAAGGTAACCTACTGAAATGAGCTTTCTGATTATTTTGATTGTGATCAGATTCTTTCTAAAGAGAAATTATAATTTGGCTGTATCATCCACTTCATTAATTCAAAATCTAACTAGGGGAAGAAAGGAGCACCCCATAAATATATCTGTCTTTATTTTTATATATATACATACACACACACGCGCGCGCACGCACACACACATATATAAAAATACGGAACTGATTTTTTTTCTCGTTAGTCCAAATAATGCTTTAAAAGTCTAATGATCCCAATGATCTAATTAATAGAGAAGAGCTCTTTAGCCGTGTAGGTAAAGTTACATACAATATTCCTAGTGTCTGCCCTTTTCTCTGGTGTCCTCTCCCTGCCAGCAAGCTGGGGGTTGACAGCTTCGCTCTGCCTCCCGAAGCCCCCGGCCGGCGGGGGTGAGGCCTGCTGGGAGGACTGCCAGGCGGGGGGCTCCTTGGCTGGGGTCTGCCTGGGGCTCTGCGTCTGTGTTGCCTTAGCAGTTTCCTTCTCCTTTGTTCCCAGGTGTACGATGGCCTCGACTGCTGTCGAGGGCGGTTGGCAGCAGGCGCCCAGGCTTGCCGGGCCCCTGCCATAACCGGTGCCCACGGAGCCCGAGCAACGCCAGGAGTCGTGTGGCTGCCAAAGGTGACAGCCAAAAAACCCAAAGCCAAGGCTCGAGACCCACCCTGCCTGTCAGGTCAGTAAAGCGCCCATGGCTTTCTGCTTGTAATGACAAAAATCATAAAGACAGGGCCCTGCCTTTTTGAGTTTTGCCCTTTTGAGTTTTTCTTGTGTAATTTTCAAAATCCTCACGAATGACAGCCTGTTATACAGGGAAATGCAGAGAGTGATATTCTCTTTCAAAGCCCTTGCAGTCCTTGCAGAGCATGCTGGAACTGTAAGGGGAGATTCTTAGGAAAACCTAATGTAAAATAAAGTGAATTAAACTATTCTGAACTTCAGTAAACAGATTTTGGAAATAATAAGCATCAGATGATTTGATCAGTTAGAAGTTACGCCAATCAGAACAGTAGGAGGGTTAATAGCAAAACTGGTGTGGACTATGCACTAGGAAATGCTAGGGAAGGGATCTGTGTTCAATAGGATCTGGCAAGACCCTGCTTGTAAAAGAGAGTCCCACTGCAGAAAGCAAATTCACATGATGATTGTGAATAATAAATGAGCTTCCAGACACTGAAATGAGTTTGCTTGCCTTATATTAAGAATTTAGAGGACCTGAGTAATAAGGAACAAAAGGAGCAAAGATTGAATTGAACTGTATTTTTAATTTGCATTAGCATGTCAGCTCATATACCTGCCTACAACTTGATACAGACTTCCTTCAGCTCAAAGCAACTATCTTTTTGTAATAACACAGATGTATTAAAATTGGTGTCTGAAAGTCTTAACCGATTTTAATTGGTGGAAATCTACATTTTGAAGTAATACAAGCATGACTAGCAAAACCCACAGGTTTTAGGGGATGTTTACATAGATTATAAAATGCTAATTTTATCAATGAAATGGAAAACGTAATATAAAACAGTATGAACATGGTTATTTACCTCAAAGGAGATGGGCTGGAGCAGACCATAGACCTTATTAACCTTAATTATAAGCCCTTGGGGTGCCCTAAATTCTTAGTCCATTAAATATAAAATGCTAATCTGCAGGGGCTGTAGACTCATCATGTGCAAAATTATTTGAAAATGCAAATGGGAGCTATAAGAGAAACATTCATCCACGTCTGATTAATTCTTCACTGCTTCTGTCTCTATATACCAGGATATATACTCCCTGGTGTCTAACCACTAGCAGCTTGCCCACTTTAAGTCTATGAACTTGTTGTTGAAGTGCTCTGGGTGGCTAGATGGAGGCGAATCTTCAGACCATTCATTATGAAGAAATATGTGTGGCAGTGTCTTGGTGAAATTTTACGCTGGTTAGAATAGCAAATGGTACATGATTTGTTCTCTGTGTATCCTGCAGACCTACTTGTGTCTATTCCTGTTTTAAAGTGACTCAGTGCTACCTGGCTATGTTTTACAACTCTTTGAAAAGTGACTCATTTGTGATATTCATTTTCCAATTATATGTTATGCTTTCTCAGTGTGTTGTGTTGTAAAGTCTGCTTGTTTTAATAATGTAAACTCAAAATACGACATGAAAATGAACTACAAAAAAAAAAAAAGCCCTAGAGAACATTCCCATACTGAAGCAGAGAAATGTTGAAAAATTCTTAGTCTATGTTAATCACAGTGGTTTCTATGAAATGAATGCTATTGACTTGTGAATGCTTCCTGTATGAGAAATACTGAGATTAAGACTACTGTCATGGGCCGTTAGTTCTTAGTTTATGGAAACTGCCTCTGTGTATTGATATAAATGGATTTCAAGCTTTCTAAATACGAAAACATACAATTGGGGTATATATCTTCACTGGCACTGACCTTACTGTGATAAAGGGTTTGGAAAACTGTTTGACAAATACTGGTTGTCTTCTTTGTTTCATTTCTGTTGGCTTTTTTGCTAAAGTTTCTTCAATAGGCAAGGATTTCTTGATAATAAATTTCAGTGAGCTGATATTTCTCTGTTAAGTTGAGAAAGAAACAAAAAATCACAGTGAAATTAAGATTTATTGCTTACAGGCCTGACAAGCTATGTTTTCCTTGGCAATTGGTTACTCTGGTATACCTAATACCAAAAATAAACCAGGAATTGTGAAAAAGTGGCACCAGTCAGGAATATGTTTTATGTGTAACTTTACAGAAAATCTTTTCCAGTTGAAGAGAGTACAGTTCATACTAAATTAGGAAGGATAGGAAAAGGAAGTTGTATCAAATACAACAGTTTAATGATGATCTTTTTTTTTCTGCAACCTTTTACACATTTTGATAACTTTATCTGTGTTTTAGATTGCTCAGTGTGCTCAAACACATCTGTCTAAAAGTTACATACATAAGCTCATAATGATATCTGTGAGACAGGAAGACTGATACAGACCTGTTCTTTCTTTTTGTTTTGCTTTTTCCTCAGAGGAAAGCATACAAGGATGTTTATTTAGGTCCATGCTACAAGAAATGAGCCTACCTGTGCTGCAGATCTCATTATGAGTTTACAGAATCTCAAAACTCCGATTTGCTTCTCAACCACTGGATTTACTTCTGGCTATTCAGATATACATCTGATAATCATTTGGCCCATATGATTAGAGTGGTTCCCCATCCTGTGAATCAGACCTTTGTGTACCAGTGCTTTAAAAGTGTCTCTAAGATTCCCATTACACCTGAATTTTAAAAGACAAAAATTTTACTAGAGACAAATTATCCTTCATATTTCTTATTTTCACCAGCAGTCCGTTGCAAGGACGATTTTATTCTTTTCCTTCAGCAGCACAGTCATCACATTGAAACAGTTTTCCTAAGATTTGCTTCTACTACAACCACTTCTTTTGCTAAGAAAATTAGCATTGAAACAGAGTGATTTAATGCCTAAGTTGCATTGATTCTCCTTCAATAAAAATGTTTAGTTTTTACCTGTTTCAAATTTTCATTTCGTATCATATTTTTCATATACTACGATAGCCATTTCATACAGAATGCCTATCGTATCTGTCAATTCATACTCATTTTCAAAGATGACCTCGTGTAATTTCATATCTGTGAAATAGCTGATTGCATCTGATACTGTGGCTTTGCAGAAGTAAGTTGCAATATGTTTTACTTTGAGCTAAATTGTGACTTTAGCCCATTTCTGAGCTGTAGGTTGGACTAAGATGATTTTCAGGGTCTCTTCCAACCACTAATCCTGTGATTTGTGATGCCCTTGGGAGTTCTCCAGTCTGTAGCTTGTTTGAGCAGGAAATTACTTCTCCAAATTCATGTAGCCGGCTTGGTTCTGTTGGCAGCTGGAGTTCAAGGTCTGGCCATTCCTGATCTAATTCTTTTATTTGCCTTTTGATTTGAAAAAAAGAAAGTCTAAAACTAGGAACAGTCATAATGGCTGAGACTGAAGGTCTGTCTACCTAGTGCCCTGTCTGAACTGTGGCCCTGTGCAAATGAAAGAGAAGGAAAGAGAGCAAAGCATATGCAAATCTTCCTCCAAATATTCTTCTAACCTGCAGTTCCTTTCAATTCAAAGATCCTGAGCTAGATGTTTTGTTTAGGTAGTATCTTGACATGGATTTTTCTGCCATGATCTTTTCCAGTCTTACTTGAACATCTTTTGCCATTAGATGAAAAATACATTCATGGAGCATAAAGTAAAATAAAAGGATATTTTATTTTTTAAATCATAACAATTCAGATATCTGTAATGCCAGTGGAGGTCTAGCTCTCCTCACATTAGGAAAATACAGAGGAAAGTAACTTAACGAAGTTGCTGTTTATCAGTTCAAATGTTTAGCTGTATTTTATATATAGGTAATGAAGTTACAGAGGTGCCTTCAGTAGTCCACCGTTGAGTGGGAATGATTGCCTCTGATAATAAATTGACATAAAGGCCAGCTAAAGTGATGTTTGCTTTGGAGTGTGAGGACAGCCAAACTGAAAATGTATTAGTCATTCTCTCCTTTCTCAGACTACCTTCAATTGAGTAAGGCCTCAATTTTTGTATTTTCTGAACTGCAACCAGATTTGGGAAGAATGGATGCCATTTCAGCATATTACCCTAAAAATAACATTCTGAAGTGTGTAAAACACTCCATTTGCATATCACTGTTGCAAATATATATTCAAAATGCAATGTACAAAAGGTAACTTTGGTTATGCACTGCAAACGCTTGGATATCAAGGTTTACTTTTTCCCTTTAGAAACATCTTCATTTATTACATGAAAATTTTAGAAAGCTAATTTTTCATGCTACAATATGATGTTCAAGATAACTTTTTTCTTTAGTGTAATTGGTCTGCATAAGAGTTATAACAATCTCATGTGAATTCTTGAATTAAAATACTTCCGTCTTCTAGGAATATTCTTTAGAGTTGTTCTTCAGGGCTATAAAAATTCTGTACATGAACTATGTATGGACCACATGCTGGCAGTATCTAACTTAATACTAGATGAATTGCGATAGTAGTATAGCTTATGAAAGTTGATAGGACTATAGCCTTGAAATTGCTTGTGGAATAAAATGTTATATTAATATAATTTCTTAGCTTTCTTAATAGCTTCATTGCCATCTGCTTTATTCAGACTTGCGTTGATTCAAAGTAGTTAGCACATGTATATTCTAGTGAAGAAATTAAAAATATTTTGCTTTCCGACAATTTAAACAGAATCAAGGATGACAAAGATAGAATACAGCAGCACCAGATAATCTCAAGATACTTAAAAGATTTTTCTGTTTTTGACAATTATAACAGTATGATAGACTTCTGGGATGTGAGGAACAGGATGAACATCTGCAATCCTGTTGAGTGAAACAGAAATTTTGAGGTTACTTAAGTGTAACTCTGATCTCTTAAACTTTTGAGTGATCATCATCACTGTAGATTTGGTGACACAAGCCTCTAAGCATGAACACTGAGATTCTGTATCCTTCCAGATGCCCAGCTCTTCATGTAAAATCCATTGGTTGTAGAAGTACCCTAGAAGACGAACATGGAACTCTTAAGAGACTAACATTTCTTCCACTATTAGGTTAGATTAGCCTGCCAAGGTTGGATTTTGTTCCTGTTAATAATCACTTCCACCTGTTGCTCTGAGAAATCTAGACCAAGTCATCCAAGAATTACACAAAAACAAAGAGAGACTATATGAACTGATAAAGTTTATTCCTAGAGGTTGGTTGGGCTTTTTTGTTATTTTTGGATGTCTAAGATTGCCAGTGCGTTAAGTCTGCAAACTCTTCTGTCCTGAAGAATTTATAGCCTTAATTTCTGCAAATGCCTAACTTTACATAAGGTGCATAATCTTAATTAGGCCCAAATATACCACAGATAGATGAGTTTTTATAATTTCACAAACAAGGAATTAAACATACGGAGTCTTACGGTTAGGGGTTTTTTTAATATTTCTCTCTAGGTATTATGATTAGTGATTTCTGTGGGAAATAAAATGTGACTGAATTGCTTAAATAGACATATTTTTCATTACTTTCCTGAATGTATGCAAACTGGTTGATGGTTCCATAGGCTTACTTATCTAACAAAATCATTTGTGACAGAATACATGCACATCAGTGCAAGATGTTTCTCCTTGCATTTTTATTTTAATTGTATCACTTAAAATGTTATTAGCTACTATAAACTTACTATCTGCTGTTATGTTTACAGCTCATTAGAGTGGTGGATAACTTTTACATCAATTTACTGCAGTGATTGTTCCCGCAAAGCTGAAGACTAAATGTTTTGTGTTGTCATTTTTATCCATGCCAGAGATGACGCTTAATTATTAAAATAATTGCTTAATTCTTATTTCATTAAAACAGATTATTCTTTTTATGAGACAAGCAATCTGAAACCTTTATTCTCTGTTTTGTTGTGCATTTGGACTTTTTAACTGGGGCTTGTTGTGCAACTTGGGCTGCTCTAATTGCATGTAATTGTACTTTCAGCATTGTGTTCGATACATTGTCTTTGTTGTTCCGCATGGTTTTCTCTACAAACAGTAATAGCCAGGAATTGTAAAAATTTCTCATGTATTTCATTTTTGTTCTAAAGAGAAATCTGGTTTTAAATTCCAAAAATGTTATGGGAAACTATATTCAGGAAGTATCTTTGTTTCATGATAGATCATATTTAACTAAGAAGTTGCAAACAGCTAAGGAAACTTATGCAGCCGTAGAAATTCTCATCTATAGTATCTCACAACTCATCTTAATGAAGAAAACCTAGAGAGTTATTTGCAGATAGCTGAGACAATATGAGCTATTAGTGAACAGGAGCAGAGATTTGTCTACGTCAGATTTTAGTAACCTCTGTGATGGTAGAATTGAGATTTTTGTTGTAGTTGCGCATTGTATCTGCCGTGTAGCTCTGTTGTCAGCCGTGTAGCTTATGCTCGCCTCTTTTTGGTTCAA
Source organism: Calonectris borealis (assembly GCF_964195595.1). NCBI lineage: Eukaryota > Metazoa > Chordata > Aves > Procellariiformes > Procellariidae > Calonectris > Calonectris borealis. Next base: position 6,152,972 of record NC_134324.1, on the reverse strand, counting down.
ACTGATACTACTGCCGTGGTATAGGTGTAAGTCCAGTGTAAGATTACTTTCTAGGGCTGATCTCTGGATCTCAGTGGAAAGTCTTTTTATAGACCATGCCTGAATAACTATGACTTTTCTGGAAGTGATGCATTCTAGTTTCCATGGTCAAGTATTGCTTACGTAAGCATCAAAGCTTTATTATTTCAGAGCAGCACTAAAATACAACTTTTATTCTGCATCATTCTTCCCATATTTGAAAAATTGCCATTTAGTGTGTATAATAACAGTTATGACAATGACATGTTAGGGCACAAATCAGTGTCTGACCTTATAAAGCAATTTTATGCTATACACTTTTATAGGTGTAATATAGTATCGGAGACTTTGAATCATAAGAGGCTATCTAAAGAACATTACAGCCTATCTTAGGTTTTAGATGAGAAAGATGAGTTGCATAATTACTAAGTTTTAGTCTTGACAGTTTTTGCTGCAAGATACTGTTTAGGCGTTTCTCTTCTAGAAGGTTTCTTTGCAAAAACAGTTTTTTAAAGCTGAGGTTTCAAACCTAAGCAATCAAAAAAACCCCTCAGAAATGTAGGGAAAACATATTCCATAAATGTTCTATTAGACAAGCTCATTTCAAGACGAAATTCATGGAAGAGACGTCACCATTCATAAGCTGGACAAGTTGAGGCATGGCTTCAAGCCGGCCCATGACCGCCTACTCTGCTAACCTGTCAGCAGATTGCTTGGCATGAGTGTACCTCTGCCTGCACGTGCTCTCAAAGAAAATGCTCGAGGATGGATTGAGCAAAACTATGGTCAAGGGGCTGTTCCTATGGTCTTAACCATAAAATTTAATGGGGAAAATAGAACGCCCCATATATACAGAGTTGAGTTGTTGTTGTTGGTCCGAATAATGCTTTTAAAGTTTAATAATCCAAATGATATAATTAATAGAGAAAAGTCTGCGTGCAATTGTTACACAAAGTTTTCCTAGTGTCTTCCCCTTTTCTGCTGTAACAACAGGACTACAGTAGGCAGTAGGGACAAGATCGTGCTGTTTTGTATGAAGGGGTAAAGAACTTAGCAAGTTTTGCCATACTGTTTTTCCTCAGTATCAGTAAATGAGTTATTATGGCTTTTTCTATTTACTGTGTATATACTTCAGCCTGAGAGAAAATCAGTTTGTTTCTCTGAACTAATATTTAACTAGTATGAAATAGCATGTAACAGCTTCCACAGACCAGTCATTCGATAGCCGCTGGTTTAGTGGTCCGAGTATTCATCTGGGACATGGGAGACTGAAATGTGAAGGCTCAGGAGGTCAGTGTGAAGTGCCTGAAGGAGTGTGCTAACTGATGAACAGCATGGTCAGTCAGCGGCCAGTTCGCTTGAGGCAATTGTGCGATCCTGTTTAATGCAATAGTTAACCTAATAAATAATAAAGTGTTCATACTAATATAGCTCTTCAAATTAGGCCTAGAAATGAGGGACTTTTAAGTGAACCACTTTGACTAATGGGGTTCTTTTGTGTCTTGATGCTGTGATGCATAATGAAAATTTTAGAAAACTTCAACAGGCTATGCAAAATATTTTATGCTTTTATATTGGCTTTTATTATATATATATTTTGGATGTTAGAAATTTATTAGCATCCCCTCTCTAAAAATAAGATTCCTTTGAAGTTCTCCTATTTAGTGTCATTTCTTAGCTATTTTTGAAAATCCTGGCTATAAATATGTATATCTTTATAACTAAGTCAGAAGTAGAAGGCAGACAGAGCTGCCATAGCCAGTCAAGCATTTTGAAGTATTCAAAAGTAATCCTAGCCAAAATGATTACTGTTGAAACACAACAGCATGTTGTGCTTTTTCTTAACCTGTTAAGATTTCATTTTTTCCACTGGCAGAGCATGGAATGATAATTTTGCATCACTTTTTTTGTGCGCATATGTGGACAGATGTTCATAATTCACAAAGTTTGCTTTTGTTATGGAAATATATTTTGAGATAAGCAGATACTGAATCATTATGCTATCTTAAAGACAATTACTCAAATATGTAATTAGACAAAAGAGCCGCAGTACTTTTATTTCCGAATTACAATCAAAGTAGACATTTCACTTTTTCCAGAAACAGTGACTATATAGTAAGCTATAGCTTGCGTAATTCAAATTCTTGATTTTTGGCAAATATTTGGAATTAACAAGTGTTTATTATTAAGTTAAAACTGGTTTGGTAATTAATTCATTATGTAAATAAAAACAACAGCAACAACAAAAGCCAGCCTAGAAGTGAGTGGAACATACAAAATCCTTATACTGACTTATCACTGCATGTTTGTGGATCCCACTGCTTCTGCATGTATGGGAAGGATGACGTAAAACCAAAATATTTCTGGGACAAAAATTCTTGGATAAACCCCATGTGATTGCCATACTGTCTAAAGAGAGCTTGTTTATTCTCAGCTGAAGTAAACAGCTGTGAATATACCATGATTCTTGGTTTCCTCCAGTTCATCACCTAGTATGATCTGGTTTCTGCTCTGGATTTCTAGTTATGTCAATATTAAATGCATTCAACCAAGATAAACTCTAAACATCAAGAAGTAATAAAGTGATAAATTTCCTTCTGCTTACATTTTAAATCTGACTCTCTGTTTTATATTTAAATACACATTTTTTGTCTTTTGGGTTCTTTTCTGTTGTTGTTGTTCCCAGGACATACATTTAGGAAACTCTCGGGCTTTTTTTTAATAGGAAATCCCAAAAGTATTAGTGTTTTGTTAATTTCTGTTAGAGGCAACCTGATAGTTTTTTTTCACTGGAGAGCAGGGAAGACTCTTTCCATTATAACCATCAAGATGGTTATACATTTCTTTGTCATTTAGTGGCCTGTTATCTCCTTAAATGCTTCTGTTTAATGAACATGAATAAACTTTTACAAATCTCTGAGATAGAATAAATAGGATTTTTATTCAAGTATGCTGGAAGCATTTTTTCATTAAACTTGTCTAGGTTCATTTGAAAGGGAGGATTGTGGTACTATGCTATGATTCTTCAGTACTTTTTCCATGTTGAAATACTATTTCTCTGCACTTTTTCCTGATTTCCTCCCCCCTCCCTCAAAGTTAGTTTATTAGAGCTTCTTTTAGTACATAGAAAGCAAATGATGGCATTCATCAAATTTATATTGTTAGGGCATCAGCAAGACTTGTTACATATGTTACCTACTGGAAGTTCTTTTAGAAAGTCTCTATTTCATAGACATGCAAGGATAAAAAAAAACCTCACAAGATAAAGATTCCTGTTAAAATACTGTGATTTTTTTGCTTGCCGTTGTGTTCATGTTTATTCAGCTTTTTGAGAGCACACTGAGCAAAATAATCTGGAATGTCAGATACACCAGGCAAGAATATAAAAACTCAATGTTTCTTCCCCATTCAAACATTAGGTTGTTGTAGCGCTGTCTGTGGCACAGTGCTGAAAAAGAGTAGGGGGGAACACCAGAAAAAGTGAAGGGAGAAGAGGGGAAGGGAAAAAAGGGACTGGGAGTGCAGCACCAGGCTTGATTGATCATGGTACTGATTTCACACAACAGCAGTGTCAGTCAGAAATGTGAGATGAATCAGTAATTGTTTCATTGTGGGAGGGGATGAACCAATTTGTAGAAATAATAGCAAAACGTCTCATCTTTTCAAGAAGAAAGGTTTAGTTAGTTGGAATGAATGTTTGAGTATAAACAAGGAACCACATAATCCATGTTGAAAATTAACTTTCTTAAAAGGCCAACTTAAAAATTCCATCAAAATAAGCATCAATGTAAAGAGAGCAATATTGCTGTCTTGAATGTTTCTTTATATACCTTATGGAGCTGTGGTGTACGTCATGCTCCATATCCCTGAATATGCAGAAGAGACTTGGAATCTCTACAATGCCCAATAACATATCTCTGTCATCTGTCTGTCTTAATTTCATTAAGAATGAAATTCATTCTTAATCCTTGGAGTCTAGCTTACAGAAAAGAAACCCCCAAAGTACTGCATAAATCATTTGAGGATGGATACACTGGTCAGATTCATTTTTTCTTGCAATGGTCCTGAAGCATTTTGGAGAAGCAGGTGTTGGGCTAGCAGAAAAAAAGTGGGTTAGGAAAATGATTGTGTGATGGGACTCCATCAAAGCCTGAAGCAGGTGTACCTAGTAGCAAGGTTTTAACAAATAAATGTAGGCATTAAAATGTGGTTTTGCCTTTAAGAAGTAAAGAATCCTTGAGATGTCTTTGCTTTTAGAAGGTGTAGTAACCCTCCAAATGTGATTTGTACTTTAAAAGCTTATTTACAGAAGACAGACCACTGTTAATGACATTTGCATGGAAATTTCCCAAATGAATATTTAGAAATATGAATACAGTAGTGTAATGGATGTACTGGCACAATACTGGATATGCAGATGTATGATTTTTGTTGAACTCAGCATAACTGACAAATCTCTCAGGGAAACACCAAACAGCTTGCTCCACATACAGATGTCCCTTTGGCATCTTATTATAAAGACTTGAAAACATACTGTTTTACTGGCAATAAAGCAGCAATAACATCTTAATAGAATCTGAAAGAATAACTAAGCACTTCAAATGCCTGAAATAAAGGGATAATTGAAGTTGCTTTGGGTTTAAGCCTCAGTAATTTCTTTCTTTATAATAACTCAGGTGACTGTTTATATCTAATGAAAGGCAATAAAATAAGAGCACATTATTGATTGAGAACTTAAACGTTTGCTTGTATCTATAGTGTGTCTCATTGATACACATCATTGTAATGGAAGAAACAAATTATTTAAATTATATCTCATTATGCTTAGTACAAGTCAGTAACTCACTTGCACAGAGACTTTTCTTAAACTTTGCAAAAATTTTGATGGGTATGTTGCAACCTAACCCCCTAAATAATTTGCATTCATGGTTTTCTCGTTGAAGTGTGATTGTTGAAATTGTCAGGATTATTTATCTCAAATACTCAAAACTCTACAGTTAGATGACTATTATATTTTAAAAAACAAGATTGATTTTTATTGTTCTGAGTACCATAGTCTATATGGTTAGGCTCTTAAACTTTTCTCTGTAGATGCAGGCCCTTCAGGTATACCAAGGAAAGCAGGCAGTTTCTACTCTAATCCAAGAACTGCCAGATGGTGTTTAAAGAAAAGCAGTGAATGTGATATGAATAAGCAGCTTGATTTCCAACATTAAGAACCAATTTTATGCCTTTAGATGTTTTGGTAACGTAATGGGTTACAGTGGAAACTCTGAAGGTGTCTGGTCATGGTCTGCTGGTCAAAATGTAGGTAGCATCATCTCCATCATAACTATGGAAGTCTGCATTTAAAATTTTTATTGTAGGCTTTTAATCTTACCCTGCTGCACTATAGAGAAACATGGGATATATTCATTATGGAGTTAATATAGCGGGAGCACCTTTGTTAGCATTGCCTTTTGGAGGCTGTGCTGCCGGTAACGTGACAAAGGGTAGAGTGTTGTATGTGCCCTATCAACATAACAGCCACATCCAACACTAGCAGAAATTCTCTATCAGCCCAACTTCTATGAAAGACCTTGCTTTCCAGTTTAGAGGAAAAAAAAAAAGACAAATTTTTTTCCCACTTCTGCTCTCCTACCATTCCTCAAAACGTGAACAACAGAAGTGGTGACATGTGCACTCTTCTGCACAGAGTGTCAGTTAGGTCATGAATCACACTTCTTTAATGTGCCTGTTAGAGTGTTGAAGAGATAATTGCTACCTTTTTGCTCACAGTTTCTGTTTCTAACGTAGAGTAGTATATGCATGAGAAACTTTGGAATGAGGAATTAACAACCCTTAGTCTGTATAAGCGATTTCAAGCTTTTTAGAGATATTAATTTTCTTTGTTAACTTTCATGATGTAAATAAAAATCTGTGAACTGGGGCTATTTCATGTCTTGACCATTGCAAATGACTTGGACTTTTTCACCGAGAGAATAGTGAAATATAGGTGAAGAATCTTGTAGAAAAGATGTCAATATTCCTTGAGCATTAGCTGTCTCCATAAAACAACCAGTGGGTTTTTCAAGGGCGAGCTTCGTTTTCAAATGTCTGGAATTACAGCAAATAGAATTCTCCTTCACTTTACTCCTCCTTATAGGGGAAAAAAAAAAAGCAAGCAGATTCTGTGCTTTTTCATGAAATTTAAATTTTAAGACCAGTATGTGAAGGAGAGTTAATGGAAAGAAACTGTGCTGAGACAGCAGGACTGTGGTCAGTTACTGGGGATTCTTTCAAGCCATTCTGTCTGACCAGGGCACTGGCAAAATACATTGACATAATAGCAATGGCAGCTTTCTACAGATAACACAAAGTTTAATCAAGCTAAGCTGTTATGACTGATTGAGGAAGAATTTGAGAAGCTATAACACACAGAACCACTAGAAACACAGTTCAGTATTTTACTTGCTTAATGGTTCTTCACTGGAAAACTATTTCATATAATTGCCATGTTTTCTGCCATGACAAGTGTGGAATCATTTGTCAAGTGTTTGAAAAATAACAATATGGAGTCTTCTTTTGTAGTTAAATTGTATGGGTAAGATAATTAAGAAGCAATTTTTTTCTAGAAATTGTTCTTCCGTCATTTGAATGAAGAAGTATTTAGTTTTAAAATCAGCATTTCTTGGCACACTTAACTTCTCTTCCATTCTTTGAATCTGTTTTCTGAAAATGGGGTTCCCTTAAAGTTGGTCTGTTTATTACTCTATCCTTGATGAATCATACTGCGGTGCATCATTTTGGGTTATTTCAGTGATAAGGAATAGCCCATAATACAACATTTTGAGTAGTTGGTGGAAAACAGTAGAATTGTTCTACTGAAGATAACAGACAGCAGCTGATAACACAGTTACCCTAGATGGGATTTATTGAAGGAGAAAAATCTTGTAAATAAGGTATTTCAAGCAATAAACTGTAACATTTAATAGTATACAAATAAAGCAGTTGTTAGGTGATCTTAACAGGATATTTCTGCTATAAAATTATAATATATTTTAGGTTACAAAGTGAGTGGGAGATAGTAGGATTAAATGTGCAAATTTTCTTCAGCAGGAGTAATTCAATTCTGCTTTTTCTTATTTCATGAAAGTTCTCTCACTCATCTGGTTTTCAGGAGGTGCCAAGACATTGTGGATTAGAGCCAGAAAGGCTACATCTCAGTGTGAATCTGAAAAGTAACCAATACCGGATTTGTGTGTCAGAATCCACTCTGAATGGAAAGTTAATCTGAAGAGGAGGCTTGTTCAGTAGATACTGCAGACCAGTTTCTAATATGTAGATTTAACAGTGGCTTCTGAACAGAACAAGTAGAATTGCTGTGCAAGGACTGCAGGAAAGCAGCTGCACAGCTATAAATACATCTATAGATATTTATTCTATACAAAGAGTGCCACTAAAATTACGTAACATACATGATGGTATGATACTAAAAAAAAAAAAAAAAGTGGAAATTTGCTATGTACTGCAACTACAATAGGTGACTGGCTCTAGGGGATAAATGTTATTTTTGTGTCAGTCAACCTGCCAAGCTCTGCAGGTTTTTTTATTGAATGGACAAAAACTGCTGTGGACCAGATTACAATCAACAAACTCCATTTGACTTGTCCCTAATATAATGGTGATGAGAATCAGTTTCTTGTATACTTTCTCTGGTGTCTGTTAGTAAATAAGACTAAACTGTACTGGAGTCAGCTGAATTTTTGTTCATCATGTTACTCTTATTTCTCTGTATCCAGGGCTGGCACTGTGAATTAATGTAAATCATTCCTCTAGTGCATTGTTATATTTTGAGGTGTTATAGTCACACCCTCTCCCTCTCCTCTCCCCCCTCCTCCCCCCTGCAATGAAATGTTAATTTTCTGTCTAAAATACATAGCTGTCAGTTCTCATAGGCAGGCTGAATGCTTTCGGAAGCGTGCTTGCCAATGATTTTAGGCAACACAAGAAACATTGCAGCATTAGTTGAATATTAACACAAAAGTTGTTGGTTTTGAGGACTCTTTTCTCTTAAGCAAGGTGATGAGCTTTCAAGGTTCGCTAACGAAGAAGTGAGCTGTATGTTATTAACTTATATCTGAGAATATTTTAAATACAGTATTTTCTACATACTGATTTTGATGCATAAGGGAATTACCCACTATAAAAATAACACTTTAAAAATTCTTCACACTGAGCAGCAGCGGAGAGTTACTTTCTAAGAAAAGTTCTAATTTTTTTAATCAAAATTATTTATGAAACTGATATCTGTCTGTCCTCTTGAGGTTATTGTGTGAGAGATATTCATGATAGTTTTTGGTGAAGAGGCCATCTATTGATATTTTTTTCAAATAGTGTTTGCCCTCATTCTGTATTTGGAGAAAGCAGTTTCCTTCTTTCTGTCTTTTTAGTGCATAACATAAGGGACTTAAAATCTGTAGTTTTAACTTCATAAAAATGTTGATGTTATGGTGTTACCTTAGAGTATCTCAAAAATGAGTGGTAGCTATTAGGATGGCTTTCAAATAACGTACAACACTATTTCTAACCTGGTATTGATCCTGATACACAGGAGAAAGGACGTGCATGAACGTAATAAAAAGGCAAAATGTCTTTTCTCACTCATATCCATGGGCTGATCTATCATCTTCATACCACTGAGCCCAACGCATCTCTGCACCTATGCAGTATGTGTTGGCATTGGATGGATAACCTGGCCAAAGAGGTTAATGCAGAGGTGGTTGTAACCTAGAGTTGGAAGTTGCATAGTAGTTAGTCAAGTTAAGTCAAATGCTTAGTTTTCTCTAGACTGATAATTAAATCAGTGTGCTTTTTTCCTGACATCGGTCATCATTTGTATCATTTCACTAAACTGACCGAACAGGAATTCTTGAAGGAAAATGGGATTGATCTGAATGCCATAAAAAGAGTATTTGCCATGCTGGTTATCGACCACTCAGTGTCAATATTCAGAACAAAAAAGACACAATGATGGGATTCAAGCTCCCCAAGCTTATGTACGAACAGAAAATCGGGCCATAATTCTGCTCTTAATTTCAACCTAACTTTCTGGTACAGTTCTTATATTGATACCACCATCTTTCAAGGAATACTGAGCCACGCTGTGACATCCTATTGGCTTGTTGAGTACGATGAATCAAAGGTTGTACTGGGATCCATAAAAACTGCCTTGCACAGCATGTTAAATTTAACCATTTTGTCAAAGCGAAGGAAGAAAAGAGCACTCTCAAGGGGAAGCTCTGGTTGATATTTGGTCTGTTTATCAGCTGCTGCTGTGAAGTATGTCACAGGTTCAAGATGTACAAATTACATCTATGGTGTGTATTAATATAGTCTCAAAGGCACTTTTAAACCCAAATTTTCTTCATATTGGAATTGTGGTGAAAGCTTCAGCTCAGATTTCTTTAACAGGCGTGTAAGCACGTGCCTCCATGCAGTGTGCTTGCCCCAGCCATGTAATAATGCAAGGAGGTTCCAACTCTATGCATACAAGCTCAAGGTATTTTTTGGCTGGTGAACTATCAGTGTCTACTTGCTGCCTGGATATAGGACACGTGTCTATATGCAAAGTGAATATGTAGTGTGGGCTGAATGAGTACACTCAGAGTGTAGGTCACATATACTGTTCAGAAACAACCATTGTAGAAAAGATTTGCATTAGAAATAATAAAATTATCATATTTCAATGGTTGCTGCATCTGGCATTATTGTCATAGTTGAATAAATATAGCTTTGACACCCTTCCTCCTGTTGTTAAGGCATGATATTTTTATTCTGGATAGTCTGGGATGACTGAGCAGAGTAAAATTGTGTTCTCACCTCTCATAAAAAAGTGGTCTTAAGGGAGAAACAAGGTTTTGGCTTTAACTTCACTTGCTGGCTGTGGTCTTTGTTATTGAAGTTGATCCTATTAGAGTGTTTTTCAATCCAGTTTAAGCACGACAGAGCAGTGAATAAAAGCAAATTGAGAAAGTACAGTGAATTTTTCCTACCACGCAGGATTTTTTGAGATTGAGTTGGCAGGTAATGTTTTGCCACCATAAAACCCAGAAAAAAGAGTTAAAAGGCTATAAACGTAATTCCTGGCCAAAGTGTATTTTTGTTGACTGCCCAAATATATACTCCTCAGAGGGCATGGAGCTGAACGTGACTGAGTCGCTCCATCAGCAGTTCCTGTTGGACACCGATTGAAGAAGCTGTTGTTGACGATATCCCTTGTTGAACATTTACCCCTTGTTGAAGAATTATTTTAGATGAGATATGAAGACGTTCATAACGGTTCTCCTTCTGAATCTATACACATTGCCTCCTAAATGGGATCATGCTTAGCTCCTTAATGTTTAAACTATCTTACTCATTCTAAAAATAGAATATAAGTAGTCCAGGTGGAAATGTATATGTTAAATGTGTAGAGAATAGGGTTTTTTTCTGACATTAGTGAACAGTTAAAAAGTTTTCAAAGCAGTAAATACATTGTTTTCTTTATATTAAGAAAGTAGAAAGGAGATGAACAATTTCATTAGAATTTCTAAGCATTAATTCATTTGGATGAACATGGCATGACTTCATTTGAATATCTGAATGTTAATTGCATTGACATTGTTATTAAAGCAATTAACTTATCAGCTATTTTTGACTATGGCTAATCAACTGCAATAAAGTAGTGTGGCATGAAACTTTATAGAGCTATATTCACAGAATGATGGTCAGATTGCTCTCTATTTAAAAAGACAACAGGGATTTATTTATGAATATTAATTTTAATTAGTACATATTTGTTGAGAAGTAATTCGGCAATCATCCTTAATAATATGTGATCTTGCCTATAAGCTGTCTATATATATACACACACAACTGTATGTAGGCGGAAGGTTTTATTAGAGAAATAAATTAATGTTTTAAGTATTGGTTTTGAAGAATAATTTACTATTTACCCATTAGGGAAAATTGTTGGTCTGTCTTAACACATTGAAAATCTAATTTTCTTTTAAAAAAATATTAATTATTCCTCCTAGCCAAAAAGGACTACATCATTAACCCCAAAGGAATGGTAATAAACAAAAATAGTTTAAAAGCTTTATTAAGTTCAATTAATTGGTTGTAGCAGACTAATTTTGTCATGCTTTGCTAGACAGTGTATTGTAAGTAATTTTGATGATCTCCAATTTAGTTGGGCAAACAAGCCTGCACACTAAAGCAAAAATTGAATTGTCTTGATAATTACAAAAGCCATTGGCCTGTTTGGTATTTGTGATAAATGGGTTAATTAGCTACTTTTTTATTACATCTAGACTTTCAATGCGCTAGAACAGCGGTGATTTATTTTGCTGTGTAAACTAGTATAGTCAAAATTCTATTTTTCTGATTTGTTCAGGATAAAAATCTTTAGAGCTACTTGATTTAATATTAGATAAGTATGGCTTTGGATGTAGTTTTCATTATTTGCAGTTGGTTTACGTAATTTATGGAACTTGTTTTTATGCTAGTCATTTTTCAGTCTTCTGCCTAAGAGTAAAGCAAGCTTTGTCTCATTTCAAAGGGCCCATCAAAGTCATCCTTAAGAAAAATTAGATACTGATTCTGTATCTTTTAAATAGATAGCATATACATTGTGAGAAAGAATTTCTAGCAACCACTGTATTACCTTGGTGGGTGAAAAGTTTTAGCTGAGCAGTATTTATAAGAAATTATCTAAAATGATAGTCAGGTAAGCTCCTGTTTTAATTTTGTTGTTGTTGTTGAGCTTGAGCTAATTTACAGAGCTTTGAAGCAGATCACATAATATGAAAGTAGTCATTTGAGCTCAGAGAAAGGTACTGTGTTGATCCAAAGTTTTGGTGGAGATTTTTTCGTTTGTTTGTTTGGCGGGGGTTTTTTAGTTTTTTTTTGGGGGGGGGAGGGGTTGGTTTTTTTGCAGGCCTCCCTAAAGTTGATTTAACTTTTTTTCCAAAAAGTTATTCTGTTCTCCAAGTGAACATATGCTGCTGCACCACCACAACCACTTCCTTAGTTCTGCTTAGAGAAAATCTTTATCTCTGTTCTTGAAGAAAAAAGTGTCAGACTGTAAAGTATTTACAAGAGATTTTTTTCTTCCTTTTCCAGTTGTAACTGGACTATACTCTGAAGCATTTAGGAGCATATGCTATATACTCACTGAAATATCTAGAAAAATGAAATTTTTAATTTTAAAGTCTAATATTTTTATTTGATTAAATCTCTACTGCTTAGCTGAGGTGATAAGTTACACTAATTTTGCCATAATGAAATGACATTTTTTATTTTTCATGTTTTCCTTTTCAGTTTTGACTGCTATCGTCCTATTCACATCTCATGCTGTGTCTTATCTGACTTACTGGTATGGTCCATTCTGTTGTCTGTCATCTCCTCCTTCAGCAAAATAATCTTAATTATTGTTTTCTCCTTGTGGTTTTTTCATGACTCTAAAATGCATTGGCATGTAACAATTGACTCGCTTTCTGTTTTTGTTTCCAAGATAAGAAAATTTGAAACTGAACACTTTTCTTTTTGAACATACTTTAAAGTGAATAGGTAAGGTTGTCGTTACAGAACTCCTTTTCCTTATTTGTGTGCTTGATTTGGTTTGTGGTCATTTGTACACACTGATGAAGTGTTTTGAGCTGTCTTGGTACACAGCTCTTCCTCTGAGTCATAAATAATTTGAAATATAAAAATGATTCATTTAAATTATAGTTCATTAGAAGTCTAATAATTAATCATTCTAATTATATGTCATCTTGTATTTGCCAAAATATTGTTTTGATCAGTCATTTTGTTTAGTATTTGTTTAACTGTATTGGGCCATTATGAATGTCATATGAATTATAACTTGTTAGCTTGGTATCATCATAATCATTGTTCAGTAATGAATGGTGATCTTGGTCTTAGCAAAATGTTTTGAATGATGAGATAACTTGTGTCTCTCCTGCAATATAATTTTGATATAAAACCAAAAAGTCTTGCATAATTTTCCATTTTGGAACTTTCTAAATTCTTACTCTAAGATGTTGCTTTTGATGGTTTTATCGGGGTTTTGGGAGGTTTGGTTGTTTTGTTTTGGTTTTTGTTGTTGTTGTTTTTTTGTTGTTTTTTTTTTTTTAGAATCTTACTTTGGCAGTAGGTCATGACGATATGGCAATCTAAAAATAACAGAAAATGGAAAGCAAAAAGAACCATCAGGAGTGCTCGTTTATTTTAGAGGAAATTGTAGTCATTATTCCTAACCCAGGTTCTTTTTGTCAGTATGTGAGGTTATGTTTTCATACATTTGTTTTGATTCAGCACAGTTCTGCTGAAAGACAGTCAGCATGTGAAACGGTGCTACACAGCAGAAAGTGAATTTTCTTTCTGTAACAATTTCTAGTGTTACATATAACCTGCTGGATGTGCACCGCTGTTGTATTTTACTTCTGTATTGGGCTAAGACAGTCCTCCAGTATAAGCAGGTATTTTTATTATGGCAAAACTTCTTGAGCAAGTCAGAAAATAAAGAGTCTGCCTGTTAGATTCCCACCACAAGACCGGGGAATTGGGGACAGAAGGGATTGCATGGCATGTGTGTGCCACCTGTTTTAGAAGTAACCTGGTTAGAGCCTGTGCTTCTTGGTATACATGATGCATTGAGGAGCAATGGATGTGCTTCTTGAAGAACAGCCTTCTTTCTTTTAAATTAATAATTCTTGCATGCATGTAAATAAGATGTTCAGTTATTTCATGTGACCGATTTTTCTTTCATTAGGAAGCAGGCTTCTGAAACCAAGGAGAAATGGCACTTCAGTTATTTCCCCTCTTTCTGTACAGTCACATACTTTTTTTCTTTAAAAAAGTGATATTAATTTTAGAATATTTATAGGCAATAGTATAATGTTTATTATAAAGCTTTGAGTGAAAGCATTTAATTTTAACAAAAGGTGTTACTTCAGTTTGGTATAGATGTCTGACAACATACAAGTATGTTATGTCTGAATTAAGTTTGCATGCATGTTCATATAAACAAATAATGTGCCTTTTATGGCAGGAACAGAATAACATCCTTTCCTTTCTTGAATATAAAAATTGAAGTGGATTTATTGGCTAATTTGGTCTGCTATCAAATACATACATTTTAAAAAACGCCTGTATTCATCAGGAAGTAATTTGTGTTTTGAATATATTGGATAAGGAGAAAATGTTGAAAGATATTCTCCAATGTTGAATACAGAATAGTTGTAAATGCAACACTAGGTAAATAAATTTATTTAATAGTATAGATAAATCTAATTCTGTATTCTAGAAAATGAGCAGAATTGGGGCATAATTTTTTTCTAGTGCTTCTCATCACTAGCGTTCTTTTCCAAAAAATCGTAAAAACAACACTGAACTGTTTTAAAAGTTCCTGCTGTGCTCTTAATTAAATGTAGTCTTCTATATTTAGTCACTCTTTCAGATGTGGATCACATGGGCATATGTTAATGAGGACTCAAATACTTTAATTTGTATATACCTGAAATCTCTCTTTAGTGCATGGTAAAAGCAAAATTCTGATCTTGATCCCATTTTACAGTTGTGTCTAAAAACAGCAGTCACAGCTGTTACATAGCAATGATATTTGTTGTTTTCTGAGAAATTTTTACATTTAGAAGGAATTTATTAGCAAAATAACATCTAAAAAACAAAATTAAAGACCTGGATTATTACTTACAATTTCAGCAACAACAGAATTCCAAAACTCAATATATAGCACTGTTTGCATATAAGCTAAAAACTCAAAGGGTATCTGCGGTGGGTTAGATGGAAGGTCTGTGCATTTAGTATCTTTTCAACAGCAGTGGTCAACAGTAGATGCCTATGGAAGAGTGTAAAAATAGGGTAAGCATATTTCCTACTCTTCCAACTGTCAGGGATTTGTGGCTTAGGGACTTCCTGAACAGGATGTGTTTTCTATTTACTAGCATTGCCCGATGCTAAGACTGGCAATACTAGTAATCAATAAATAAATTAATAGACTTACCTTCTCATGTACAGGTTGCAGAGAGAGATTGGTTAAATATCCATCCTTGGAGATACTCAGAGGTCTGAACAGACTAAGCTAACTCTGGAGCATGTCTAACTTCGTTTGACATGTTAGTTAACGTGTTTGCAGAGCACTCAATTGCTCCCTCCATTGTGTCTTTTTTCCCCAGTTTCTTCTTTGTTGTCCATCTCAATTACAAGTTCTTGTTAGCAAGTACTTCCCCTGACTGAAATTAAGTGACCACACAACCGAGCTTTTGAAGTCTCAGGGCACTGTGGAGCTCGAACACCAATTAGAAAACTGGTAGACATTAGTCAAGCTTATTTCTACTGCAAATAGTTTTACTAAAGTTAATACCAAGTTATGTGTCCTAATGCAGTTGAATCGTTTGAGCCTGATAGGCATTGCTGAGCTCTGGGACGCGCTGTGGCTTAGCGATCTCTGAATGACGTGAGAGGGGCAGCCTGCTTGCTCTTCCGACTTGCCCAGTACATGGAAACGTATATTGGTAAGAGCTCTGTATGATAACAGCAGCATATGTATATGTAAAAATAGTGTGTAGAAAAGCAACGTTTCCTGGCACGTAATTATTAGTGTTCACAAAAAAATGTAAAAAGGGAAAAAGACCACAAAACCTGGTATTTTTAGTACAGTATTTAGTTGAGCATGGCAACTTGGCAGGCACTAATGTGTTGAGGTTTATTTCAGGAGGAATACAATGACGATAAACTGAGCTATTTCCTGTCTTCGGACTTAGTAAAAAGAGATTTTAGGGGAGAAGATATGGCTCAGAAATTCCTGAACAACTCTTAATTCTTGATCCTGCATATAGTGAAATGTACTCTTCACTGACGTTAAAGTTCTGTAATATGTTTTAGTTGATCTAACAACTCCCCACCATGAAAAGGCACAGTTACAACTGTCCCTGCCTGCCTTTCCTTCTGTTACTCTTCCTCTGTGTGTGCTGCTGCCTGTGTATTTCTGTCTCACCCCTGCACTGATTCTGGAGTTTATCAAACCCTTCACAAAACCAATTCAGGAGCAACATAGCCATTTTTGTTCTAGGTTAGTTTTCCTGGAGAAATGAGTTGAACCAGCTTACCAGGGAAGAGCTGAAGTTCTGTTAGTAAGAAGCAAAAAATTTCATTCCAATGCAGCCTGTTCTGATTCTTATATTATTTCATTGAGCTGGGTCGGGTCGGGTAAGATTAAGTCTGTTTCTGTTCCTCACTTGTAACTCACCTATTGAACTTCCTCTCTCCCAGTTTTGATCCATTCTCCTTGGAATGGAGACTGTTTCTCAGTGCATGTTAAGTCTGGCATAGTAGGGCCTGGAAGCATTCATCTAGTGTAAATGACTGATTTCAGCAGTGAGTGTAGAAAGTTTAGCCTTATATTTGCAGTCCGCAACAAAATAAAATCAACATTCTATGTCCTTTTTGTTTTTTTCTTTTTTAGGGGAATTGTATTTTGAGATAATTAAAAAGAAATACATAACCCTCCCTCGTCCCCCAGAAACCTGTGTGTTCATTAAGTTTAATAGCATTTTTGAAAGCGATAGTATTTCCAGACACTCTGATTCTCAAAGAAATCTAATTACTTCTTTCTCCAAATTACAACTTTGGAAGGATTATTCAAATATTTCATAGTCCTAACTGCACAGAGCACTTTAATCCTAGTGTTTGTAGATTGTCATTCTCCTGCCTTCTTTCTGCTTGCAGTCTCCCATCAGACAGTACAGGCACATCCTGGTAATCTCAAAATCCAGGAAAGTGCTATCTGGCAATCAATGTCTGCCTGCCTCTTCTATTTACTTTCCACTCCTTGCATATTTTAAAATAAAAGAACTAGACTCACAACCTTCTCTCTAGCACGGTACAAACTATGACTTAAAAAAACCGTACATAACTGGTGTTTGTCCTCCTTAGTCCTGAGCTTGTCGATGCCTCTCTTCTCTTGATCCTTTATCTGCCTTCTGGTAACTCCAAAGGATTCACCGGTTTGCTTTCAGACAGGCATGCCATCCTGAAGAAAGTATTAACTGAGTAAAATAAGATTCCAATCTCTTAGCTAAAAGGGAAAAGGATATGAGCATATATCTCCAAGTAATGGGACCTAACTGACAGCTCCTGCATTTCTGTGTAACGTACTAAAGTGAAGGTGCCATGAATTTGCAGGAGCAGTAAGTCTCCATTTACTTCTTGCTCCCGGACCTCTCACAGAGAGGCAAGGTTGGATTCAGAGCGTTGCTGCTTCCACGTTGAAAACTGGTTCTTACCATGTCTGGTGTAGGCACTGTAGCCTGTTTGTACATAATCGTTTGGTTATGTGGCAATACCAGTGATTTCAGGACAGTCCTTTTTTCAAACTTCCACAAGAAGTAAGACAAGTTCTACTTCTCAAAATGTTCTTTACCCCTGTGCAGTTGTTGCTTTTCATTTTTAATAGAAGTCTAGAATTGTGTGGGTACATAAACATTTATGTTTATATATTATGTACGTAAATTACATGTATTAGTGTAAGAAAACATTGCCGCCATTTATAAGAACATTAAACAAATGAAAAGAGATTGATGAAGAGATACATGCATAATCTTTTCTCTGAAAGATTTTTTTTTTTCCTTACAGAGAAAGAGAAAGTGCCATAGTCTGTTAATGATGCCAGTAGATCCTGTGCAGATGGCAGAACATCTTCCTCTGCAGTAAAATTCATTCCTTTTGATTGTTACCAGTTCTGTCAAATGACTCTTTTTATTGTCACCAGTGCTGCTGAACTGGTGCAGAAAATACTTTGACTGGGATTTATGTAAAGTAATAAGAAAGAAGAGTTTCCAGACAAATATTTGGCATTTTGCAAGCTTCTGTAAAGAGGCAGGGAGGTATGTAATAGTCACATTGCTCCATTTCTCATTACCTGTTTTGTGCTTCAGGAATCAAAAGTGTGTATTTGCTGTGCAGAGTCATCATTTGCTGTCACCGTGGAAGTAATTTTCAAGCAGTAAGTGCCTTTCTCTGTTTGAAAGGGGCATTTGCTCTGTAGCACCATGTGACTATTCTATTTATCACACAATTGGGATTAACTGAAGCTGTTTTTGCACCATCTTATCTTACTATATCATTACATATAATTTCAGCTCCTGGGGTTTTTACCTGTTCTGCTAGAGCAAATTAAGCAAATCAAATTAAGGAGATCAATCCTCCTTTCTTAGCAACCTTTGAAATTTGTTGGGAGGGGGCTAAATGCCACTTTAGCCATTCTAATTTGCTTCCATATTTCTTGGCTCCACTGTTCCAAAAGCAAAATGATCTGGGAGTTAATAGAACTGCACTTTTTATAGTTCCACTGTTCATCAGCTGCATTTCATAGCATGGCATGTCAAAAATTAACTTATTTCTATCTGTGCTTCTGAAAATAAGTGTTTTAAGCCCAGTGTGTGGCTCCAACTTTTTTCACTGTATGTGAACTCCAACCTCTCCCATTGCTTGACTACTAAACCAGTCTGGTTTTCCAGTTCAACAGATTTGTTTCACAAGTACATTACCAGGTGAGAAGCACTCGCAATAGCTTTGCTGACAGGGAAAAGGCTGCCAGAGCAGATTTTAGAAATGGGGAGCTTTTGCCACCTGTATTGTTTGGAGATTTAAGAAGCTAACAGATTGGTTAGTTGACTTGTTACAAGGCCTTCTGATTACCATCTGCCACACACACCTTGCGTGATAATTTACCGACAGGGATGAGGTCTCCAAATAGATTTACAGCTGGCATGTACTTTTTACAAGAATTCACAACAGTTGCTTTCAAGTAAGCACCAGAAATGCTTTTATTTTATTTAATGTTTTCTTATAAGGCGTGAATCAGTCGAACACCCATAGTTAAATGTGTGATAACAGTGTGACTTGTTTTATGTTATATAAACACTGCGCATTCAAACAAGAATCTCGTTCGCTGTGGAATTGATTCTTCCAAACAATGAACTCTTTTCCTGCTTTAAAGGAACTTTCGTTTGTCACAGTGTGTATGTACTACTTTTGTCTTTCTTAGGGAATTCAGGTTAGTTGAACTCTTTTGCACTTCCTTTTGCGCTTCTCAGGTTTTGCCTGTTGTTCTGGACCAAATTAAGTAGGTAAGTTTTTCCTGCAAGCAGCAAAGAGGAAGGATTGTGGTTATCATCCATAATGGGAGAAGTGTTGTGAAGAGGCAGAGTTGCAGTAAATAGATACATTTCTATAAGTTAGCCAACCTGACAGCCCCTGTTGTAGCTCATACTGACCAGTGCTTTTAACAGAGGGAAGAAATGAAACATTAAAAGATGTTTTTCTACTGAAATGCTTTACTTTCATGTACAGATTATTCTCTAGTGATAACAGAATAATTAAATTCCCTTTGTTCATATTTTTTTTTTTCCTTAGGTATTAGTAAAGTATATGCGTATTATCTCGAACATCCCACAAACTTCCAACCTGCCAGACAATGAAGATTTTATTGAATTTATTTTTTTATTTTAGAAGTACCATACTTTGGACAAGGGGTAGAAGAAAATGCTGTTATTTTAAAAATGGAGTTATTCTTTCATGGTTATAATTGGACTTTCAATCCCATGAATATGTGCTAAAGAGTGAATGTTGAAAGACTTGATAGAATGACAATATTTGGGGTGAATTTCTGATTATAACGTATTTTTTGCAGTATTGCAAAGACGCTATGTAAAGCAACTTTTGCCTAAATGTTCCATCAGATTGTTGAAGCCCATAAATTCATGGAAGCTTTTAAGCTGAGTTTGGTAAAAAATATGATATTTTATTTTCCCGTCAGTTTAAGCAACTCAATTCTTACAGTTGTACCACTGAATATTCTGCCTGCAGTCAATGTTAAAAGAAGGGATTAATGCTTGTCATTTATTCTGCTCTACCTAGCATAATTCATTATCTATCAGAAATATAATCTCTTTTATTTGACATTTTCAATATTTTACGTTGTGACTAGATGTCCGTTGTGCTTGTTTTCATTGCTTATGGGGACTACAAAAAGACGGGGAAAATTGTATAATGGACTGTGTTACTCTATACCATAAGGGTAGGTATTTTATATACCATAAAGTATAGCTTGCTGTCTTTCACGGAATTTCTGATGGGAAAATTAGGCTACTTCAATAAAACCATAGCCTAAAATCATGCAGTATGAATCAAATTCTTTGGTAGTTGTGACGATGGCAATATAAGAAGCTTCCAGGGATGTCAGTGGCCTCATATTTGAGGTACTTAGTAGTATATTGGTATCATGTAGAATAGAAAGAGTTAGAATGTTTTTCTCATTTTTCCATTTAAATAGGAAGTGCTAATAATGCTGTAATGCTGCCACACTTTTTTTCTACTTTGGTTGCTTCAAGGACATGTGTCCAACTATCAAAATCTGTCTTAACCTTTCATTAAGAAAATAAAAATTGGTTTATAGGAGGCAAGCATCTGGTCGAGAATTTCTTACGATTAGTAAATAGTCAATATATAGGATTGTTGTTCTATTTCCTTCAGTGTGTCTGTTTTCTTTTAAAGCTAGTTAAACTCATCTGTCTGTTCCCCTTTCTTTCTTAGCATTTTTGAAGCTGTCCCTGTGATTCTTTAATTTTTTATTTTCCAGTAGGCTGTAGGGCATAGTAGACTCGTATGATGATATTAATGGGCCTAATTGAGATAAAGTTTAATGGTTTTTCTCACACACTTCATCGTTAAGCTAGTGGCACGTTTTATTGTCATATTTTCTCTGTGGTCGTTGTGTTAGCTGATCCTAATTATAATTAAATGTTTCGAGGCTAGGTAGAATAACACTTCTTTTCGTGATGTCTGATTCTTCCCACCCTCCTCCTTCTTTTTTCTCCCAGCATTCCACCATTATAAGGGGTTTAATTCCATCTTGCTTACCACCAGCTGGAACAAAATATTTCTATTTACAAACGGTTTTCATTCATTGAGTTCATGGCTAAACCAATTTGCATATAGCTCATAAAATCTGTTAATCATCTTTGACTAATGTTTAAAACATACTTTAGGCAATCACAAGAATGAGTGTCATAAATATATCTCATGTACAAGTCTAGCCTCCAAAATCCCCTTATATCGAGGAAGGAGTACTTCTTTCATTTCTCAAAGGTCAATCATGTCTATAGTGATCCTTAAGACATGGAAGTAAAAAAATTTCATTATTTATCCCCATGCTACTAATTCTGACTATTTGTGTAATAGTATAGCTCTACAAGTTTAGAGAGGATAATACCTCCTAATGGGTAAATTTACTTTTTAAACCTGCAACTGAATGAATCTTGTGCAGTTAGTCCTGTTTTTCTTGCAATTATGTTGTCTGTGTATTAGAATAGTTGAATAAAAAATGTAAGGTGTCTGTTTCACAGTAACAGAATTAGTTTTCTAGTGAATATTGTAATATTAAAAAGGTGCCTTGAGAGAGCAGCCACTGAATTCATGAGAAGTGAAGGGGTTGTTAAGATGCATACTTTTAAACTATTACTGACATATAGTCATTAGTAGCAGTCTTACTTTAGTTCCATTGCACAAACTGGGCATTCATAGTGGACAGTAATGCAATTCTGTCTTTAAAGCAGATTACTAAAAGGATTAAACTTGTCTTTGGCCCTATGCAGAGGAAAAAAAAAAAAGTCCAGTGACAGATTATATATGAACATTTAATGAAAACATTAGTAAAGGCTTACCTGTGCCAATATGAGGCATAATGATTATATCTTTGAGTAATCTTGAAGAAATAAACAAAATTACCATCTTAAGCAACCTGCAGGAGTTGCACTGAGTATTAGTCAGCTGTGTCGTTTAGCTCACATCATCATTTGGACCTTTGCAATGCATCAGAAAGAGTTAAAAAAAGGTGAAGAATACAGTGAGAAAAATACTACTGTATTTCAACACCATAAAGTATTTCTGAGTATTTCCTGTAGTTTCCAATTTTAAGACAAGAAATGATGACAAAAATTCTTTGGTCAAATTCTTAAAGAGGCCACATGACCTTACCCCTGTATATCCTATAAGCCCATTTATTGTTGCTACCCTGTGTACAAAGACTGCCTTTTAACACCTCTAAAGCAAAGCAGCTTTCTCCAGGTTCTATCGAACTCAAGCACTGTTTATGTTCTACATTTTTATTTGCTAACCCTTAGTTAAGTCCCCCAGCTATACTGGCCTTTGATAGATCCTTCCTCTGATGACAATAGTGGTGATAATGGCAATAATCACTTTAGGTAAGGGTTTATGCTTATAGTATATTAGTGGAGGTAAGGCTACATGTCAGTGGAATACAGATATCAATGCCTTTGCTGTTCTTCAAAGCGATTCTAAGTTCATTGTCTCCTTTCTTCCTTTCTTTCTGTTTCTGTGTTAACAGTCTACATAGACTTGGCAAATTATGGTTGTGAGCAAATACGATAATCCAGCTCTCTTCCTTTTAGCTATTTTCCTGGCATCCAGATGGATTACTGAAAGTTTAATTTAGGCAATACATGAAAACTGGAAGTGAAAGTAGTCTGGGAGAGCAAATCTTCTGAAACAGGAGGTGTCACTTCTGACAAGTACTCATAGCTCAGATCTACACTGTAAACAATGATTCGGTTTTCTTGCACGCTTTTTAAAAAAATCTACAGGTATTTCTGGGCAACATTGCCAGGACACAATAGCTAATTATAAAGATGTTAAATGTAAAAAAAAAATAGAAGCTAACTTTTCTGGAATAAAATTTAACAATCAGATTAGATATGGGCATCTTCAGAATATAAAAATGTCTTTTTTGCACTTGGGGTTTTCCACAAATGTAGCTTTGATTTTAATTCACCATCTTGCTTTGTCAAGTTAGTTTGCAGCTGCGGTGTACATATTAAATCTGAATATGGTGCATTCCGTACTTTCGAAGTGCAGTTGTATGCTTGGCTTGAAACTTGGTTTCAAAGTGGAAGATACTGAGGCCTCAGTACTTATCATGGTCCATCTTTTGCAGCGCCATCTGGTGTCAATTAAAAGAATGGTAACTTCCTTGTTTTCTAAGTATTCTAGCTGAAAAATAAAAACAAGAGAATGAAAAAATACAACTAAAGTTCAGTATAAAACCAGCCTAAATTTTGTGTTTCTTAGACATGTATTTTACA
Organism: Calonectris borealis; assembly: GCF_964195595.1. Taxonomy (NCBI): domain Eukaryota; kingdom Metazoa; phylum Chordata; class Aves; order Procellariiformes; family Procellariidae; genus Calonectris; species Calonectris borealis. The sequence continues at coordinate 6,129,747 of NC_134324.1, read as the reverse complement.
AAAAAGGAGGACTTGGATTCTAAAATAGAATCATGGCAATTTATCATTTGTTACTCTTTTGAAGTATTTGTGGTTAGTCCTATTTTGTGTTACTTATTAAGAAATAATCTGGGAAATATGATTTTTGGAAGTCAGAAGATATTTTGGATTTCATTGGTAACTTGGCCTGCAAATAGCTTCATGGCTCTATAGTAACCGGCTTCAGTTTCTACCTTCCAAAAAATAAAATTTTCCACCTGAAAGACCAATAACAAATTTTATCACTTTCCATCCTTACTTTAAAATATTAATTAAAAACTAAGGTATTATTTTGTCTATAAGGTTTTAATGTATATGATACGAACATATAGTTGAATTTTTGCATGTGGGACAACACCTTGCAACCATAATGAGTTATTCCATGTGTTCCTTTGACAGTAAATTTCTCATAAAGAAAAGCATACCTGTGACAGAATTCTTATTATTCCAGAATATTTTTCTTAGATTTAGGTTAAATACAAAGATATTGTGGGGATGCATTATTAGCTGACGTTGGCTGAAGTAGGCTATACCAATTGATCGCAGTTAGCCAAGTAAGTTCAAATGAGTACATTGTCTGGAAAATATTCCTGTTTTGCAAGATTGGAATATTGGTGACTGGGTTGGGTTTTTTTTTGGGAGGGGAGGTGGGGAGGGGGGAAGTTGGTACTGAAATTCATGCCAACTTGGATATGCTGTATATTTATGGACTTAAGCACTAATATCATCTGGGATTTCTACCTTTTCCTATTTTTGTGTGGTTTCAGAGGAATTTGTTTGTTTGAAGTTAATAAAAACTAAACCAAAATATATAGGTTTTTTGCTGATGATGGAAGTCTTGGTTTTGCTTTATTCTGAATCTAACAGATGGTATTTTAGAGGACAAAAGGACTTGCTGCCTGTGCAAAAACTTCATCTCAGTACAACTCTCATTTGAGGTTACTGTAAAATCTTACTAAGCAGATTATTCTAATTGAACTGATTGACCCAATCTTTTGTCTCTTTCAATTTATCCTTAATATATCCATCAAACTGTGCCCTAGAAAATGTCTAATTCTGAAATACTAGCACTTGGAAGACATCTACCTCGATTCCTAATACTTTTAAGATTTGTGATTGGGGTAATTTGATTAACTTAAAACGGCCATTCTTTTTGATTAGTCAGAAACTTAAAAAATAGCATCAAAGAGTAGGACCATTTTCAGAGGTTAAGCATCAATATTAAGTGTTTCATTGTGCTTCTCTGGGCTCAATCTAGAGTTTATCCATTAAAGTCAAACACAGATGTTTATGTTCTAGCCTGAAATAGGATCAGAACCTATTCTTGCTTCATTTTTCTGACTGTCTTTACATCATTAATAGTTACTGCATACGCTTGAGGTCAAGGAGCTAATGAGAGCTTGCACGGCTTATGCCATGTATCTGTCTGCTGTTAGTACAAGTCACATCTGCTGCACTGGCGTTATTCTTTTCACCAGCACCTGAATCCTCTTTAGAGCTGTCTTACAGTCTTGCTTCTGTGTGGAGTTTGTAACTGTGTGACTTAACTTGCTGTAAAGGTTTAGGTGCTTGTTCATTTAGATCAGATTCAGAATCCATGAAGAGAAAGATGGAAAAAGTTATGTTTCTGTCAAGCTCAGTGTAATAATGATGACGATGATGATGATAAGTTCACCTGCTAGGCTACCTAGCTAGAGTTTAGCTAGGCTTTGTGTTTTAAAGGCTATTGTCTAGGCTTACAAAAACATAGATACCTTGAAGAGCAGGTAGGTACAGTAACTAACTCCCATTGGAATAAATACAGGCTCGCCATGAAGCTTTAGTAGAGAAAAGAAAAAATTGCTGTCCGTATCTTCCGTCTCTTGAAAACTTGACCCTTCCCTTTATCTATTTTTTTTCCTCCTGTATTGAGAAAATCTCTTTAAGCATTGTAAGATTTGGGAATTTGGAGAATGTTAACTTGCAGCCTGTATCTCACCCTTTTTGTAATCTAAGGTTATAGCAAGAGAAAAAATACAGTACACCCAATTATCCATCTGTAATCACATATAATTATGCATTTCATGTAATGTAATCAAGCATTTCATTTTAGCTTTTATTGTTATTTCGTGTCAACAAATTGCTTCTTTTCACTGTCTTCTGTTTGCCAACAGATGGCAGCAAAGGATTGAAAAGTAAATTCGGTTCATTTTGAACAAATAATTATCTACCAAGGAGCAATCAAATATCACTGAAGGCATGTTTTCTTCATCTCAGCAATATAAGATAAATTTTTAAAGATGCTTTTTAGTGATCAGACAACACAAGAAAAATAAAACTTGTGATTATTTTTCAAGGTTGTTTTTAAGCTCATCTATCTGTTAATGTGTACACTTCAGACTGAAATTCTTTCTAATATAATACATTAAGGAACACTGACATTCTGTCATCAGCATGCACAAGGAATGAATCATACTCTTTGTTTTTTTTCACTAAAATCTATATTTCAGATAAGCTTATGGCACATGATGGTTTCCATGGCATTTCCTGACATGAAGGCCCAGATTCACAAACGCTTCGGGAGCTTGGCTTCCTGCATATTTTCCCATTCTGCATGGATGTTCAGGAAAGAAATTTGCAATAGCCAGTATTTTTGAGGGGAAAGCCACAGGAGTAGTTGAGAAGAAACGAACAAAAGATATGCACATGAAGTCCTGTTGCTCTCCAGAACTTAGGTGCCTACCATCTACCATAGAAGAATTACCTTCACCACCTGGACAACCTTTGTCAAGAGACTTAAGACAAGTAACCAGAGCCTGAAGTTGTAGGTGACTTCCAGTACTGAAAGCATTGTTGCAGGTCAGCTAAGCTTTATAACTCATACGCTTCCCAGCTTGGCGGCAGTGCCACGCTGGTGTGGTTGTACTCCTTCCAAACAAAAGCTAGAGATTCCGTAAAATAATGTGTTATTCCATGTGGCTGTGTAAATTTGGATTAGGACTTTTGGACAGCTAGGGATTACTGCAGGGCTGGGATATATTTCATGTTGTCCCGTAGCCCATGGAAGACTATGCTGTGCTTTGCTTTCAAATACAGGGGTAGATGGCGGTGGTTCCAGCTGTGTCTTATGTGATTGCCAAGTTCAGCAGTTGCCAATCTGTTTTGGGCTGGTGGAAATACTACTTAAAGCTGCTTTTTCTCTTTGATCAACTCTGATCACTCTGTTTTTTTCCTCCTTTTTTTTTCTTTTTTAATCTCTCCGTACCCAGTGTCCAACTGCCTTTTCAATCACCATAGTCTTTTCATGCTGTTTGCTTTCCCTCATCACATACTGCTGGTCCCCTGCTTCTGCTGTGTCTTTGTGGCACTTCCAGTGCTGCAAGGAGGCACTACCAATATTAGAATAATTATGTAATCAAGTCTTTAGTTCCCTTTCACATCCTTACAGCTGCCAGCTCCCAAGAGCAGCAGATCTTGCAAGGAACCAGCAAATCATGGTGATGCTTACTGACTTGTGCTCTGCCCTTGTGCCGTGTACTGGTAAAACCGATGTTGGATCTGCTGAGGTACCAGTTAGAACAAATTCCCAGAAAGTGAAAGATTTAGCTTCAGTTTTAAATCAGCTAGGGGCACACACATTCACATATTCCACCTACTTGGGGAATGCCCAAGACACAATTTTAAAGGCTACTGTGTCACTGATAAAAGAAATGTAATATATTCCTGCGGTGAAAAACAGGGTACAAAAGTAATGAGAATATATACTTGCATGACAGAATTCAGTTCTACTCTGTTCCAGGGTCCATTTCTGTATTTTATCTAGTAGTTGCTTGACTAATCCAATTGGCTATGATTTAAGTACCAAAGTATAAGAGTTAGACATGTAACGTCTTTGAGGAGCTGGGTGTTATGGCAATGTATTGTACAAAATAGACTGAAATACAAACATGGTGTAACTCAGTTAACATCTGTATTATAAGAAATCTTTTGAAGGTTTGCTTTACAGGTAAGGGAATGTTAGCTTATATGTCTTCCATGTGTAAACTGTTCTCTATTCAGTTCAATAGAGAGCTGAAAGAGTTGAATATTTTAATCATTTTCCTTAGTATGCATTTTCCAGTAGCCAGTGTAGGACCAGGATGATTGGTTCTAATCTGAATATTAACATTGAGATGATTATTGTGCTTGACAGGAAATGAGGACTAATGACTAAAACATTGATAAATGGAATAAATTGATATAAGTCATATTTAATTTGCTTACTTGTGTATTGTAGTGAAATATTCATGTCAGTCTGGATTTGTACCATTATGTCTGCAAATTGCTCTTTTTTTTGGTTATACAAAGTATCTTGCTTTGGAAGGGCACATCATTACATCTGAAGTTTTGTTGACGTCTAAGCAGGTATATTTTGTAATACTACAATTATTATATTTCAGTCTTGCTACTTTGAACATGCTTCTTTTTCAGAACCACAGAGGACATTGGGTTTTTTTCACCTTAAACAGAGCTGGTACTGTAGAAGAAGGAGGGGTGGGAGCTTTCCAGGTGAGTTTGCAAAACAGTGAGTCAGAGTTGATATAATCTGTTACAGAGCATTTGTTCGTTAGTGTGAATGTTCATAAGAGATTATTATCTTTTTTTCTTCATATAATGCAATTCTATCCATAAACGTATAAACTTGTAATTTCTTAGTTTGTAAGAAAGAGATGCCATAAATATACTTAGGAAAAAGTTCTGCTAGTACTGTGCTAATAGATTTATCATTACCTATACAGCTGCCAATAGCGCTGTCTTTGATGGAGGGCTCCAAGAGGAAGAAATATGAGACGTTATATATATATGACATATATCTGAGAGGCCTGGTCTAATAGTGAACCACCCAAAATGACAGTGGTTCATCTTGAAAACAAACTTCAGCTTTGATCATTTTTGCTTGAAAATTTTACGTTGAATAGTAATGTAAACTTATACCAGTTACAATGAAACATCATTTTCTTGGAGATAGGAACAATAATTTAGGTAAGTGATCTCAAATGTTTTTAACAGTTATTATTTTTAAAAGTTAGAGTAGAAATAATACAAGTTGCAGGAAAATATATAGCAAAGTAGGATGAGTGGGGAGTAACAAAGAGCACGGAAAAGAAACATGATGGCCTCTGTGTGCTGGGTGGGGCGAAGATGCATTTGAATTTCAGACATCCCCAATGGCTTTGCTCAGCAGAAATGATCTGCGTCTCCTTTGTGTAAGTAATATCTCAGCAAGCCTTGGAACAAATCCTCACACCCTACTGACTTTTAATACTTAGCAGAAAATGAGTTGCTGAATAAAAGATGTGACAAGTTAAAAGGGTCTTTTCATTGGGAGTCAAAATAAATGCTGTGGAGAGTTGGTGCTTTTGCTGTCAGGAGCAGGTGAATTACGTTTCCACTCTCATCCTATCTCACGCAACTGCTTACAGGTTTTCTAACACATACCTGGGGATCTCTCTTCATGTGAAACTTAATCCGTTTATGTGGAGGACAGTTAAGAGACTAGTCTGCTGCTCATTAAGGAATGTAAAAGGAAGGCTAGGATAAGGAACACATTTTAAAACAGTGCCCAGGAGAGGAAAGAGGTAGGCAGGGTATTGGAGTGCGAGTATTAAAACAGTTTTAACTGTCATTATTTTTTATTAAGCATTGAGAAGTCTGAGGAGACTTTATAATAGTAAAGATTTAATTCTCCGTATGGTTTAGGGGCCAAGAGAGAGGATTTGTTTTCAAACACGGAAGTGAAAGAGAGTTGCATCATGTTTCTAAAGGGATAGAAAAGATACAAGAGGGAGGCTCTGAAAGCTAGTAAAGTCATTGATTCCTGCCCTATCCCCTCCTTTAAGCAATCATTAACTGAAAGCACCAGAAAGGCTCTAATATTTTTATAAGTGTAGATCTAGATTAGGGTTCAGCTGTGCTCAACTGGTAGTGTGTGCAGAGGTCACCTCATGGAACAAATGCTGGTAAGGTCTCCAGAAAACTCCTTGGAGAAAATGAGTTTGAGAAATCAGTATCTCGCTGAAAATAGATTGTAAACATTTATGACGAGTTAAAAGAGTTTCTATGGCAGGTTGGCAGCCTTATGCCATTGAATTATTGCATGAAAATAATGCATTCTTTCATTCCTGTACTAACCTGCAAACACTCCTTTAAAATATGTTTTATTTATTGTATCAAATTCTTATTTTCATAATCCTAAATGCCAGTGTTAGAAGTCTCTCGTGACAAGTATGAATGAAGCACGATCTGCAAAAGAACCAACATTTTTTAATACTTAAAATTACTTTATATCTGTTATATGTTGCCACAATGCAACAGCCCACTGTATCAGCGGTAGTAAATCTGGATAATAAAGACAGCTTTTTGTCCCTGGAATCCAGAACAGATCAGTTTTATTTTAGATAGCTCTGACAGCACTTTTCTGGCTAATGAAAAAAACCCACAAAACCACCTCAACAAAAAACCCACAAAAATTCAAATTAAATTTAGAAATTAAATTTGGTAGAAGGAAACATAGACAATGACATTTTTGTCTTCCCCAAAAATATAATTCCTACAGAACTATTGTTTAACGTTCCTTTAAAAAAACCCCACAGAGGCTGAAATCTATATATATGGTATGAAATGCATTTAAATGTATATGTTCTATTCAGTAGACACTGGAATCTGTGGCACCCACACCGCATGATTGATCTGTGAACATAACTCTAGTATGTTAAAAATGCTTTGGATTTGCATGACCTTAACTCTGTCAGCTCAGATTAAGTCCGCTGTATTTCACATGTGATTTCACGTGCTGTAGTCTGCATAGCTAACCTTGAACGTGGGAGGAAGGAGAATGTGTGTAGAGAACCCATAGGGTCTGATGACTATTGTTGAGGCAAATTCACATCTTAATTGCTTAGAAGAAGGACTTAGAAGACCCAATGTTTAACAGCAGAAGCTTTCAGCCCACAACACCAAAATATTTTATTGCAGGTTTCTTAACTTTGCAGGCTCATCCTCAAGGCCTTGCACTGTGACTTCCCCATCCCCCCCCAACCTTTGAGCTGCTGCGGGTTAGTGAACAACGTCATTCTTTGTTCCTTTCTTCTTTTCCCTAGGTCTTCCTCTTGCAATAATTGTCTGTAAGGAACAGAATTTGGTGCCAGATAGCAAGAATAGCAAAAAGTTTCTAGGAAGTAATTAGCTCAGTAGAGATTGGGGTTTTTTTCTTTTTTCTTCCTGAAAAGACTGTTTCCTTTTTAGATAAGAATTTATAGATCCAGTTTTGTAGTGGGTAGCAATTCTGAAATAACGTCATAGTTCAGGGATATGTTTTAATCGACCCATGTGCAGGAAGAAGAGTGTGAATTCTATAATCTATTGAAAAGCCATAGACATACAAAACAGAGAGAGAGAATATGGTTGCCATATACACAATTTCATACTCTCTTCTCTGTTCACTGCATTGATAACTCCTTTATTGAAACCCAGAAAAAAAAAAACCTGTGGACGTTCTGAAAAGTCTGTTGTCCTTGCTATCATAGTGAGACTATTTTCAGAGCTTCAAACCACTAATTACCATGAAGAGATTGTCCCACAGAGTTCCAGTTAAATATTTGCATATGCAAGAGTATGTTCAAGATCAATATATAGTTATGATATGCATAGAAAGATTTCATAGTCAAATTTAGTAAAAGCAGATGGACTTGCTACATATGGCTAGTAGAGATTTAAAGTTAGTAGGAAAAGTATAATTTCTGTAGATACACAAGAATGTAAGATTCCGTATTCTTCCTTATCAGGACGACAGTATGCTAATTCATCTGACGTCTGCTGCTTTCTTCTTTTGTACATAAAACTAAAATGTCAGTAAGAGTTGATACATATGTGCATGTGGGATAGAGAAATCTAGAGAAGCTTTTCGCATAGTTTTGCATGTTATTCTACTAATAAAATTCTCCATCAAATCACTGAAAGATATAATCTGTTCCTATGCTATTTGGATGTCATCACAATATCCTCCTTGAAAATTCTGTTTATTGGAAATAGATGTGAGATAGAGAGATTTTTAAAATATCAAAGGGAAGACTTCATTTTGTCTAATATAAAGAGAAAAAAACGGACCATTCATTTTAAACCTTTGGTAACTGGAAGCTTGCAAGGATATTATTGCTTAGGAAAAACTTGACAATCCAACATGTAGGGATTTAGTAGGTAACTCCATTAACTCTAATGGGAGCAGTTCAGCTAATCTCTGACATTGCAACTAGACTGCTGACAAGCTCAGCTGTTTTTCCAGAAAAGGTGATAGTCACATAGTGAAAGATGGTGTCTGAAGCAGAGTTAGACAGGATTTTTTCATTAACGTTAAAGAGCTCTTGCTATTCATTAGGCAACTTGCTCCCAAGACCATGTGAGAATTGTCACTCATAGTATCTTTTAATCAGAAATGTATGTATTATATAGAATTGCATTTTATCTGTTTCCTTATGGAGTTTCTGCACAAAAGCAAAATACAGGCAGTTTGGATTTTTTGTTAAAAGAATTTATTTTATCCTAAGTAAAAGGCTTTTTACTATTATATTCAAGTTAGCGTACTGTGTCCTGAGCAGTGGTGGTGGCAACATTCATATATAAGAGGCTGCACCAGACCTCAGCAAAAATGCAGTTTCAACTTTTCAAGGCCAGGTTCACTTTCCTGATGCACTATACTATGTTTTCCTGGTGTTATACTCCACACCAGCACCACTCTGACACGTGCTAGGGTTATCCTTGGTTGTAAAACACTCTATTAAAAAACAGAAATGGTCTTTGATTACACAAGTAATGTTCATGAGGGCTGAAGATGAGACACTCATCTCAGCTGTGCAATTAATTACTAGATTACTCAAGACAGCAACAGAACAAGCAGCTGGCCAGACAGAAATCTTATGGCCCAGTTACCAATGTCCAGTCTATGCAGTACTACAGGTCTTCTGCCTTTTGTTCTGACCTCTAAAAGGCTGGTGTAGAATATGGGTGGTCAAAGCAGGAAACACAGAATACAGAAATCAAATGTGAATGCTTCAAAATAAGGACGTACAAAATTGATTGGCTTCCGGTCCCTCTTTAAATTATGGCTAAAATACTTGCCCAATTAAAAATGCACAATAGATGTATGACAGAATGTACCAAGTAGATAAAAGGAAGATACTAAGTGGTTATGAATTGAAGCCATCAGTCTTTGCCATGGCTTCAGTAGCAGGACTCCACCATGTGCATTGATCATCAGTACTAGTCTCGTGCTTGCCCTTTCTATGTAGCTTGAATAAAGAATCTGAATTAAGAAATGTCACTGGAAGAGTGCCTTGCGTTGCCAAAGAAACGGGTGCATCTTGGAGGAAACAACAAAGAGTACCCAGGTATAAAAAAGATAAAACAAAGCTAGATATAGCCTTTTCTAATTCAGAAGCATTTTGTTCAGTAAATTACTGCACAGACGAGTGAGGCCATGCCATGTTTGCTCAGGGTTATATGGCATCACAGATTTACACAGTTGCTGTGAGAATTACAAGACACAGAAGTGTTTCTTCTGCTCCTGCTGTTTTGAAATTTATTTTGAAGTGCACCAAACTTTATTCCTGTCTGAAATGTTCTTTGATAATAGCAGAATGAAAAATATTATTTCTGAACTTTATCTGTATATCTTACAATTTTGGAGAAGCCTATAATAGTGTCTTGCTTACAAACAACTGTGACCTTTTTATTCTTTGAAAGTGTTCCTAGCTAATGAGAGGCATTTGTTGTTACCAGTCTCATCTCCTGTGCAAACTAGATTATTCTGATGGGATTCTCTTCGGTTTATGCTTTTAAGGAATGAGTTTGTAGGAACAGACGAGAATTAGTTGTTTTTTAGAGATATATTCAGGATAGTGTTTCTTTTGCAAGACCCAATTAAAATAAGAAATGGTTTTTTTTTCCCTCCTTGCTTTCTTCCTTTTGTTCCTTCATCACATTCTTCCTCTCAAAGTGGCAGTTATAATTACAGGGGTGTACACGTAGTCAATATGGAAACTTTCACCAAAATGGAGTCCCAGAGTCGGAGGGAATGCAGGAATTGTCACATCAAAGATTGTCTGGTCCTAATTTTACTATATTTTCATTATGTTTCAGATATGATTTTGGGTACGTTGCTTGAAGGTTATAAAATCATTAAATCTTTAATCTAAAATTCTGATTATCTAGGAGTAGAATAATAGGAAGTTATTCGATCTCAATAGAATTACATGAATACGTGGATTGCTATTTAATTAAAAAATTGTGTCAAAGATATGCTGCAATGTATAAGGTTATACTTTTGGTGTTTAGGATAAGTAAAATATCTACACTGTGTATGTCTTTTTACATCTACTCTTTATAGGGCAATAATAAACCTTTATCTAGATCCAGATTACTACCCTCCTCCATTAGTCATATCTAAGCTTTTATTTTAATTTCTTCTTCCATTGTCTTTACTGCTATATTTAAATGTGGAGCTTACTGTGATGTTCCATTTGTTTTTTAATTGGTTTTATTATCTATTGTGTAGGACTTAATCAAATCTATTGGATTTTATCTGCAGGTGCCTACAGTAAGGGCACATTACATTGATTTTTCATTTTTCACATCAAACCAACTGTATACTTGTAGTTGTTGCTGTGTTTGCTATTGACAACCGGGTTATTTACAGGCACTCAGTCAAAATGTAACATATATCAGGACAATTACAAACTCCATAGTATAGATTTATTAGACAGCAAATAAGAAAATAGTAACTTGTGGCAGCTGACTATCCAAGATGAAGGATTCAGAGGGCGTGAAGAGCTTGGGAAGAGCATTCTGCATTGGTATAAGAGCTGAAGATGAATGTCTGCCAAGATACTGTGGTGATGAGTGAGGTACGATGATGCCTCCCTATTATGAGTATTCTTATGCAAGCGAGCATTTGATTTTGTCAAACTGCAGGTCAACTTATTATCCTTCATTTTAAAAATTTTATAAAATTGTAAAAACAAGTAAATTCCAAAGGTAGGGGACTTTGGAGGTAGATGAAGAAAATGCATATGAATACTAATTGTAATTTAAAATACAGTAGTGCATTTTCACTGCCTACAAAAAAAAATTGGGCAATTCATCTTAATTGTGAGGGAAGGTAAAAGAGGTAAACCTGAAAAGGCAGATGTAATGTGTAGACAATCCTAACATCAAATGTAATCCTGTCATCATTCACTATATTTTGTCCTCTAGAGTAGTGTGTCACAGAACCTTATATCTATATTTTCACTTCAGGAATTGCTGATTTAGGTGCAGTTGTCTGTCTGAACAGAATTTTTGGGGAGATAAGTTTTTCCTACAATTTGGAAGTGGCCAGACTTGAAAACTACCCTGTGTCTAAATTTAATATAGTAAGTTTTAAGTACCCTATTTTAAATTGCGCTTCCTAGTTGCTCTTCCCCCAGAGAGTAATATTCTATGCAAAATGGATAAATTTTTCTCTTGTGGTAATTGTTTATCAAAGGTTTCCAAGGTAATCTTAGAAATCTTAGATTCTCTCTGCAGTCTTCTTTCTGATGTGGTCTACACAGGGAGTTAGGTATTATCAGTTCCGGTATTTTTATTTTTTTTTCCCATCGTATAGTAGAGGTTAATAAAAATCTACAGCCCAATTTTGCACCTATTTTTTTTCCTGTTGGTGAACACAAAGTGGGTTGATTAGAGTCACACAACCATTTGGCAGTGTAGCTGTGTTCTGACTGAAGAAAAGGGCTGTAATCAAGCAGACTGTCAGTAGACACTAAAGAAAACGCTGCAAACAATCCTGTATTTGTGTCAGATTTTCTTTTTAGACCTAGCTCTGTTCTTTTAAACCATGAATAACTTCTTTTCTCTTGCTTTGAGTTATTACCAAACTGTGGAAAGGTTTGGAATGGTTTAAAAGCCAGGTTTTACATAAAATCACCTGTTTCAGTTGACTACAATTGAAGAAAGTAGTTTTGGCAATATGTAAAGACTTGCTTGGCTTGATTAGGAGTCCAGCAAGGGTTTTTTCTTTGAGATATTTTGAATTTCCTTAGAAGGTAGTCAGCGTTGCCTATGAATTTATGAAAGTGATTTTCCTGTGTCTTTGAAAACACAGCCGGATACAGTCTGGCCCATATACTGAATTGCTGGCATGCTATAAGTAGGTTTTACCTTGCATCTTTTAGAGATGCACTTTTTCTACCCAGTCTCTTTGTGCTGAAAAAGAAATCTTTTAAGCTCTATTAGTTAGAAAGATCGATGTCAGAGAGATTTCCCTGTCATAGAGAAGCCACTAGTCTTTGCTTGCTGTATACCCTTGAACAGTGTTAAGTATTGGGTTGCATCAGTATAATGCATTACTCTTTCTGATAAAAAAAGCAGTGCATTTCATTGCTTAAATGGAATTTGAATAACACTGCTGAAATCAATAGTAGCTTCTTACCCATATAAAGATAATTGATCTTTTTGAAGCTCTTTAAATACAATGAGTATTTGATTGTGTTTCCTTCCATTGTTCAGCTTAACACATTAACGTAGTAAAATTAAATGTTGCTTGTAAAATGACTGTAACGTTCAGTGGTTTTCACTTTTACAACACTTCTTTGTAGTCTGTTTTAGCAGATTAGCTGTAAATGAAGATAAGAGCTGCTGCTTTGAAATGGGCAATATAGCAAGCACATTTCTTTGCAGTATATGGAAATCGGTCACTTCTGTGGTCTCTGGTCATCCTACAGTATGCACTTCACGCTCCAGCATTTCTTATATGAGAAAACACTCCAGTTTTTCTTATTTTCTAATGTTAGTCGGATGTCTGTGTTAGTCCCTCTGTGTCTATCCGATCTGAAACTTAAAGTTTGGGACTGGAGATGCAGAGTATCTTTTATACTTAAAAAAAAAAATATATATATACACCTTAATCCTGCACTGAGCCAGAAATGTACAGGTCACTGCATAAGTACGTTAGAAGCATGAAGCAGAAGTAACCTGGGAGATTGGTGAGAGTACAGGTTTTCAGACTCTCTTTCCCTGTAATGATACAGTAAAGAAACAGCTTCAGCTAGGGATGGGTGCCATCCTCTTCCCGCTCACTAGGATGTAATGAAGTACAGAACAAGGATCTGCCTCGTAACATTGCTAAGAGGCAGCTTTTCTTATATATCCTATTTCTTTTAGTATTCAAGGTGTTCTACAGATTTTTAACTGTTAAGGCTGTTAGAGAAAATCCCACATCTTCTTTTGGTTTAAGGTCTGAATTTTCATTTCACTTATATTTGTGTATACTGAACTGTGTATACTGAATCAAAGTTTGGTGTTGTGTATTAGTCAGAGCAGAGGGTAAATAAAGATCTTTGAAATTTTCACAGTGGATCACCTCCCATAAACAGCTGCCAGTTAATCCATTAGCAGTATCCCAAAAGAGTGCTGTTTATTTTAATTTATTGTGATCAGTTAACTATCACCTCAAACTTTTTAGTTTGCTTTTGCTCTCCATTTATCTCAATCAATCAGCTGGTCGTTAAACTTAAACAAAACCTACTGTGATCAGAAGTAGAGCCCTATCAATCCGCACTACAACTACTCTGTATTTTGTATCACTTTTTATGTTTGAAAAATTATACAGCCTTTAGACTAAAGGGGTGAAAATGTTGTTGAAAATTTTATGTATTACAGTCTGGAATGGAAGGGGAAAGCAAGTCTTTTCTATGCCCTACACACTGAAACTTTTATCCAAAGATTTTCTATTTTTATCTAGTACTAATAAATTTTACATTACCTTTCATCCCACTGCAGGTGACAAAATTTATCACATACACTCTGACAGAGCCTATGGCTGATGAAGTGGTCTTGTTACTGAACTGATGATAGCTGATCACCGTTACCTTGCATGTCTTCTGTCAGGTAAGTCATACAAGTACTAGCTGGCCTGTGAAAATACTGCCCTATTCCATTTCAGCACAAACATTTTGAACCAGCATGGCAGCAAATAATTTATGCGTAGAAGAAGACAGAAATTCCAAACTTCCTGCAAAATATATTTGCTTAAGTGCAGAAAGTGTTAGTGAACAAGTAAATACAAAAAAAAGAAGCTGAAATTAATTATTCACTGGATGCTGTCCAAGGTCACTGGATATGGTAGCCCAATGGAGATGAGGTGGGCACAGCTCTCTGTTCCCAAGTCCAACAGCGAGGCTGGGCACGTGTTTGCAGGAGGTGCACACACACACAGAGCTTTCCAGGCAGCTCAACACAGACAGAAACATTCAGCGCTCATGCAGACACAAATGGGATCAAAAGCCTCATCTTGTTCCCTTCTCTGGCTGATCAGGCTGAAAGTCTGTTAGTGGGAATATGAATATTATATATACGTATACAATGTGCATCTCTTCAGTCGCTGGCCCTAGTCAGGCTAGCCTGTGGCTGGCCCCTGGATCCCCAGTCTCCCCAACTGCTGGGCCCCCCAGGGCCCACAGCCCCACTCCAGTTGCCAACTGGTCATTAGGGAAAAAACCCTGTATGACTGAGCAAGCTAAACGAGCTTCAGGCTGGCCAAGAGGAGTTCAAACGAAGGCTGGAAGACCTGATGCCCGAGGCCTTACAAAGTCAGCACAAAGCCCGTGGCCTGTGATTAGCGATGGCAATACTATACTTACTGGGCTGCAGGGCTGCACAGTACAGTATATACGGGCAAGGTAAGTTGAGCAATAGATCTCAAGATTATAAAAAAATGCCTGTTCTGTTGGAAGTGGAAAATTTTGCCCAGAAGCATACCGTTCAGCTTAGTAGTTTCGGTTATATTCATACATATTCAAACATGTACTGAATTTGGCACCGTAATTTGACAACAGATTTCACTAAAAACATATGCCATGCAGTGTATGGCAAACTGGCTCAGTAAGGTAGCATATTTGTAATAGCGTGGTTTAGCAGTGTGGATTATTTGGTCTTTAGAAGTTAACCAGAAATCAGCCGCTCCTATTGCAGCTCTTTTTTTAAGCTTACTTTGCAAATCCAGAGTGATCTAAGCAAAACAGTTTGCTGGATGATGATGATGATGAGCTTTGCTATAAACAGGAAAAAGCAGTGGTTCTGAGGTTTTTTATAATGTTTATCAGTAGGAAAACAGAAGTGGCAATTGCTTTTAATTGCCCAATAGTTTTATTATTCAAAAGATGGAATTATAGGAAGCAGCTGCAGTTGTAACTGAACCAGCTCTTTTAATGTGTTCCTGTTTTTTCCTGTACTATATTATCTAATGGTGATAAGCTGCCGTCTTCAGTCAAATTTTCAAATACAATAGAGTTGCATTTACCAAGCCCTGGGATGAATAATCCAGTACTCTCACTGAAAGAGACCTTTGTGTATTTGATGGTTCTGAATTGTGTATAGAAATCCCATTCTTTATATTAAATCAACTTTCGTTCTTTGTTCTCTCAGTACACAAGAATTTTAAGATTCATAACCTATTTCTGTTTGGTTTTTCTCCCTTTGTAGTTTTTCCACCCGTCTCTATTTTGTTATTCAGTGTGTAAGAAAAAGCAGCTCCACAATGAACACGTACTCTGAATTAATTAGCTACTTCCTGTAAATACAAATAAATGACAGCAAGATCAAAATGAAAAGCAAAAAGAGGAGGACTAGCTACTGTCACACCCATAGTGTTAGTGTTCCTAATTATAAAAGAAGCTTTAAAAGGTACTATAGTTCCTGTACTGCTGAATGATGTCCATTGTCAGTGACGCTGCTCTTCATGTGGCAAGGTCCCACACCACAGAGTTGTCCCTGAGGGTTGCACTGAACCTAAAGCAGATGAATGGTTTCCTTTAAGCATCAGATCGTGTTTGAAGGATTGTGAACAGCTATTAAGCTAATATGACTAATAGAATATAACTGACTCATCACAGATGACCAAAATTGTCAGTAGACCACAAATTCCCCTCATCACTTTTGAGATTGTGTTGAATGTAACTTGGCCTGATCAACAGTGAAGAAACGAGGTGCCAGTTAATGTGAATGTTCATCATTCTTTCCCAATATGATACTTTTTGTCCAATGTTAGGCAAATGCTCCCTGTGTGATCAGGGATGACTCTTTGCAAGAGAAGCAGAATTTGGTGGAGCTGTCTTGTTCATTGCAGACTAAGAGAAGACTTACTGTTCTTGCTGCCATGCTTTTCAGGGATTTTTGGTAATAGTTTTGATTTGCTGGCCTTGTCTTGGTGAAAATCCTATTTGGTACAATCTTTATTCACAGCTGGCAACATAGTATGGAAAACTAATGTGGCCTCTTGCAGACCAAGCATATATTACATTTGCAGCTTAAATATAAAAGACGGGAAAATGAATATTTTAATTTGCTTATCCTCAGATAGTTACATGTTTGTTTAAAAATAAGGGTGTTCATAGTTTACAGAGCTTAAAATCTTGTGTGATGGTATTTTTATGGAATTTGAGGAAGGTAACAGCATCGTGTGCCATGTTCTTCAACGAGCTTACCTTCGTTCCACATTAATGTTGAATAGGACTCCAGAGAGAGATGTCTGTGCTTTTTGTTAATCTGGACAGGCAGTTATAAAACACTGTTGTAATTAAATTTCTCTTTTCATTTGAATGGTGGAATTAAACAAATATTTTCCTTTGGAGAAAAGTAACAATTTGATGTTAATTGCTTCTATCTGTTTCTCAGCATTGTCAAATAACCTATTGTAAAAGCTACTTAATATTTCCAGGGGAATGCTGTATATTGCATAACTTATTTCCTTTGCTGGTTATTTCATTTGATGGTTAAATGGTAATTGGAATGAAAGGAATAAAGAAGCACTTGTGGGTTGGGAACCACTCGAGGGATTGAGAATCTAAAGCAGAACAATGATTTAACATTTTTCTTTTCTTAGACTTTTTCTTTTCATATGTGAATTACATGCGAGTAAGAGAGATTATAGGGAGAAAATAAAGGGAGAATGCAGAACTCATTTAGATCAAACTCACTGTGCCTAATAAGCAGACAGAAAATCTACAAACTGTCTTATCTTCACAGTTTGTTCTTAGCCTTCTTAGATGTTGTAGAATTCATTCTGAGAAGGGAAATTAGCCTATTAAAAATGAGAAAACACAAAACAAAGCTTCAGCATCATACCAAGAGATATGTGGCTTCTAGTTACTGTGGAAGGGGCAATCAATAGAAAAAGCAGGAAAGGAAAGAAAGAGCATCCGCAGCAGAGATTTCCTGGAATGAAAAATGTACTCGGATTGTTATTTTATTGAATTTTGCTACTGTAGGACATATTAAAGGACAAATCAACTCTCAAGCGTCCATCCAAAATATACAAGGTATTTGCATGTGAAAATTGTCTATAAATGTATGTTCATTTTCAAATACCCAGTATCAGGAGAGCTTATGGGCTGTGTAAAAGGCAGTAGAGCTGATTACTTACAAATACTTATATATGTATATGTGTATGTCATTTTTTAAAAGGTGTGGCTGGGCAGTAGGCAGGAAGGTCTCGTTTATCTTGTCCTAGCTGCTGGGTTTTGAGTCAAGGAAGGTGTGTTCAGGGGAGAAACGGGTTCTTTTCTAAAAACAGCCAACCATATTCAGCTTGAAGAATTTTCCTGGAGTACAGGATAGAATTGGCAGGGAGACACAGATAAATTGCATTTAGGAATTGGGTATCATAACTGGAAGACCCCTGTGAGGATCAAGGCAGTTCCACCTCAAGGCTCTGGGCTTCTTGGAACCTGTAGAGAGTTTCTGAGGCAGGAGTTACAGAACTATGAACCAAACATTTTGGTGGAGACATACTTAGCTGTGCATGTGACTGTCTTTGAAGGGAAGATGAAATTGTCTATGACATGTTAACCTATCTGATTGTTCAGTGTGAGCTGTGAATCAATCAGTGTCACCAGTTTTTTTGAGGTGCAAAGTGATATTTTTCCCTATATTTCTGTCACAACTTGAGTCTGTCCTGGATGAATACCTGCTGCTTTGTGAAACCAAACCAGCTATGTTGAAGAAATGAACTAGGGATTTTCCAATTTATCATAAAACCAAAATCATTAATCATGTTTTTCACTTATGAAAAAACATCTCCAGAAACTTAGTGGTTAATTATTTTATGTAAAAAATGAAAAGATACAGGTAAAATTCAAAGAAAGATATTGTTTCAAAGTCAAAAAATGTAGATGTTGCACTCCATAATGTATTTGAAGTGTGTTCTATCTTTATTTCAGTGCTCTGAAAAAGAATAACCCTGACTTTTTTTGTGTGTGATTTTTTCTATTAACGGAATTCTGTCAGTTTGACAAATGAGTGAAATTTTGCTGGGCCAGTTTTGCATCTTTCTAACCAATGAAAGATATGACTGGTTTTCTTTGTCCACCTTTACTCTTAGTCAGTATGGATTTGGGCAGTACCTGATTATACCTCTTATTTCTGACTACCTTGTGAATATTCCTGGAGGCAGACGCTTTTCTTAGATAGTTGGTTCCTCAGACTGTTTCAAGCACTGGAGCTGCCAGGGCTGGTGTTTCCAAATTTCACTTCATTCTCAGGACTGAAAACTTCTTGCGTGTTTTCTTCAAGGGCAACATGACAAGACAATCATTAATACAGTCCTAGCAAAGGAAGTTCTTCAATACAGAGAATATGTCAGTTCATGATGGAATGTGCTTTGAAAAATGTTCTTCATAAAACTAGTCTTGCTGCTTTTGTTAGCATTCTTATAACAGACCTTACGTGTTTTTTAACCTGATCTTCTTAGGTGGTCCAATATATGAAGAGCAGTCAAAAAGCTCTGCTTTATTAAAAAGTAAAGCAAAACAATCCCTACCCTTCCCTATTAAAAAAAAAAAAGAGAGAGGAAGAAGCAGCTCTAACTGGCCTGTTTTATTTCATGTGATTAGCTGAAGGAGCTGTAGACTGTACCACTCCCCAGTCTTGTAGCACCAGCTTAGTTTCTGTACAGATTCATCTTTAGTTAACATTTATATAAAACCTACCTATGTGTGGGAAATAGCCAGCCCTCGTGATCCTCAGTGGCATTGTCACAAATCTTCTGGCATAATCTTTCTGAAGTGTCGACTTCTGTCCTAGCAAATGGCTAGACTAATTTAAGAGTGTATGTAAGGATCACACTGCTGTTCAGAATGTGAAGTCAGATATTTTGAAATGTAATAATACTCACAAAACACAGGAGCCCACAGTTTGAAATGCAAATATGTGTCTGGTAGGCTGAGATTCCATTTTTCTTCTTCTTTGATATGGGAAGTTGCTTTTAGCTTAAATGATACTATTTATTTATTCAAAACCACACAACTTCTGAATGCTTAAGTGGATCACAGAGAGACATTTTTGCTTCAGTGAAATGGAAAGAGGCATACCTCAAACTGGGGCCTGCATGCAGATCTCCAAGTTATTCTTGACTTTTTTTATATGAGGACTAAGAAAAATTAGATATGTTGGAGCATTTCTTCTCTTTCATTAAAAAAATACACATTCAAATACTTCTAAGGATTTCAGTTAAGTATATTTAAACTTAAATTGAAATGTTGCTATTGTGTTTTCCTTCCATGTTCACCTTTTAATTAGATGTAAGAAGTGTATACATATTTAATCATACCTTATTTTAGTAAGAGTATTTTCCAGAGAATTTTTTTATCGCCACTTCTGTCACTTTAAAGGCTGTAAGTCCATCAGGTATTTAGAATACTTAACTTGTTTTTCTGTCTTTTAGTGTCCTAGTAACATAACTAAATACCCTCCAGATGTGCATTTGCACCTTAACGTGAATATGGATACAGAGCCAGAAATGTAAGAGCCAGGAACATAACCCTCTGCGCTTGGATTTCACTTGCTCACACAGTGGATTCATGTAGCTTTCATTGCCTGCTTGTACCTTTCAGTCTCACAGTTGTTATTTCATTAGCAAAGGTTTTTTTCCTTCAAAGCTTTATGGTGCTCTGTGCGTTTTTTACAAATTATGATATAGACTGCCGTACCTCTTAAAAATAAATACTCAAGACTAAAAATATAGGTTAGCAATTAAAGAATTAAGTGTGGTTTACAGTTTCCTTTTAAGTCTTTATCCCAGTATGTCTGAAAGCTTTTTTGTACTACAGCCAAATTTGGAATAGCTCAATCGCCCGTTATAAGTAACAAGAAAGAAATTTGAAAATGGAAAAACTCTGAATAGATTGCAGTAGGTCAGAATAGTTGTACCTGGAACCATTATGCAGATAACTGCATGGCCACAACTTCCTCATCTCAGAGCAAAGACTTGGTCAGAACTTCTTTCTGAAGCAGGAGGAAGGATGAGGAAAAGATTTACAAAAATTGATATATGAAGTTCTGTGCCCTTGGAAATTAATAGCTTGTTATTTTCCAATATTTTTCAAAATAATTGTAATTGGTGTTTGGAACAATAATATCTCTCCTCAATAGATTAGGGCATTCTTGGTCTTTGATACAGCCTTAGCCATACCCTCACAACTAGTAACGTGGTGCAAAAGGATCAGATCATTAGGTGGAAGCAGTAGGTACTGAGACCTCTACGGCAACTCTAAATGCAGTTTGGGGTTTCACTTTGTTCCCTTGGCGCAACAGCCCTGACATGCATGGGTTCAAAGCTGTGACAGACCAGTTACTGGTGTGGATCCATATGTTCCCGCAGAGCCCATGAATCGGGGACTTCAGCTCAGCTTCCTTTGGATGGCAGTTTGCATGCACCAAACCCACTGTGTGACCTGACCTAACACATGGGGAGTCAGAACAACCAAGGATTTTCTTAAAAACTGCCATACTGCCTCTCAACCTGTATATTAGTATAGACAGTCATATCTTTTTGGATATTCTGTATAGCAATGAACATGGACAGGAGAGACTGAGTTTATATGGGACGCAACATCCTCTTTCTTTCCCAGCAAATTCTGCAAACTTTATCTAAAAGCTGCCTACTTTTGTTTGGTGAAAGAAGTCTGGGTTTACATTCTTCTTTAGGTGAGGCCAAGTCTTTTATGTTTTATAAATTTTTCTAAAAATCTGAAACCTTATTGGATGTGGGTGAATTTCTAGGGGGGGCTGTAGAAACAGTTTGGTTTATGAAAGAATTAGTTCTTTTCTGCTTTAATAATTTATTTGCCTTGGTGGGATGTGACTGTGTTCTTGTTTTGACATTTTACAACTCATTCATTAAGAAGTAATTAAAGACCTGTAAAATTGGAAGATTCCCTGCTCTAGAAATAGGTGTTGAAGACCTTCATATAACTACTTACGAATGTGGTGGAAAACGAATGATGGAAATATATTTGAGCCTTTGTAACTACAACATCTAAGAGTTGGATTATATTAAAATACCGTCCATTTTGCAATAAGGCTGTTGTAGTCAGGTAGTTGAAATATTCTTTTATAGGCTTATTTTTTCTACAGATACTTCTTGAGCTGCTTTATCTGTTCATTTAAGGGTAGCATGAGCAAGAATTTGGGCTGCTGTACCTGGAGGCAGGATTAAGAACTGGGATTCAGAATTGACCAGGCAGGAAGCAAGACAGGAGTCGTTGTCTTTGATGGAAGCAGAAATCAAGATGGGCAGTGGTTCAGACTGGAGCTGAAGCGAAGATAAGACACTGAATACTGACTGTTTGGCCTCAGGGCCTCTCCATACTACAAAGGTTCCCCCGCAGGAGACCATCTGACTCGCTCTGAACACAACTCTATGCTGATCACTGCACATCATTGAAGGGAATAAGAGAGAGAGAGAGAGAGAGAGAGAGATACAGGAGGAAGTCTTTGCATTGGAAGGAGGAATCTCTTTTAAAAAATAAATACTTAAGAAACTGTGTTACTTCAAAAGTAGGATACTTGTGTACTTCAAAAGTAGGATAATGGCAACATTGGACATTGCTTTGAGTCTAATCCTGAAGGAGAACAAACACAAAGCGTACGGGCGTTTGTGTCAGGAATCAGCACAGGTGAAAATACAGAGACTTTGGGTCACCGTGCTCTTTTTTTTTTTTTAAACACACTTGTGTTTAAAATTGCACCTATTGCTAACTAAGTTAATAAGAGTAGAGAACCGTAATAGGAACATAATCCTACCCACTTAATCAAAGGAGAAAGTAAGCTAGCATACCCTTTCAAAAGTAACACCTGTAAGTTTAAGGCGCTGGAAGATGTCCAGCAGCAGAGCGGGATTCTCAGTCTTGGAACACCTGTAATTATCTACCCAGAGGGCGCATGTGGTGCAGGCACTAATAGAAGA
The DNA here is from genome assembly GCF_964195595.1 of Calonectris borealis. Classification (NCBI taxonomy): domain Eukaryota; kingdom Metazoa; phylum Chordata; class Aves; order Procellariiformes; family Procellariidae; genus Calonectris; species Calonectris borealis. Next base: position 6,107,438 of record NC_134324.1, on the reverse strand, counting down.
GGTTCATCCTCTGGAGGAGAGAGTGGCTGAAGCAGAGCAGATAGGAAATTAGAAGCTCTTCACAGGGATGTTGTGGATGTGAAGATACTGTGTGTGAAGAATTTGTATCTTCTAATATTAAAAAATCCTCCCGTATTGTCAGTGAGTCAAATTTAGGTTCCTCCTGATACGGCCCTCTCCGAGACAGAGATGGCAGTTCCCTTCGCTATCCGTAACATTCAGTTGTGTGACTTCGGCTGGTGGCTGCCTCTTTTGCAGGGTTTTCAGGTTTCACAAGAACTGCATTTGTGCCTTCTTTTGCGTTACGAGATTGGGAGAGAAATTTGGGTGATTAAACTAGCAATGTGAGAATGGGCTGAAATTGAAGAACAAGAGTAGCTCCTGAAATCTAATAGTTTTGCTAGGCATGAGCTGGAAACTGAATTTTGGCTTTATAGCTGAAGTTGCTTTGAGATAGAAGTCTTTCAATCTTCTGTTAAGAAAATTGGCCCACCAAAATCTCACTGTCAAAGTCCTTCCCCTCCCCTACCAAGAGTGTGTGATAAATGTTTTAAGTAAAGGGTTTCAAATGATTTTTGCAAAGTCTCATAAATGTTCCATATGTCACTTTCTCTAAAATTATAATCTATTATCTCACTCAAGTGGAATAATAATGCATTGAAAAAACTAAATTTATCCCAGGTGCCCCAGCAGGTTGATTCTTCATTATGTGTTAATCGTTAATGGCAATTTTCCATGGAGCATCTGCCAGTTCTAGTGAGCAGAGCTTCCAGAAATGATATTTTAATTTTAAGCATAGAGACTTATAGAAGATAGAGCGTGGGTTTTTTTTTTTAATCAATACTTACTTTATGTGTGTGTATGTGTATAAACTAGCCAGGCATAGATGATATCTCAAGCAACAGTACAAAATATTTTGATTTATAGATCTTAATTAAAAAATTATTCTTGTGCTGTTCTAACTTAGTGGAATACTTTTATTTCTTAAGTGCTGAGTCTTCACTACACTGGGTAAGGCAATGAAAATTATCAGCTGAGATACTATACTAGTACTTTTATATATATGTATATACACATTAGTAATATAATAACACTATACAGTATTAAGGTTTAGGATTAGGATTAAGTTCAGTTGGTGTTGAGGAATTTCACTGTGCCACATTGCTACAACGTGATGCAAGTCTGTATTTCAGTTCTTGTTTCAAGATAAAAGAACTGGTGAAAAAAATATTAAAGTAGGATGAAAATTAAAATTGTCTTCAGTTTTTTGAGCTGTGCTATTCGGCACCATCCACACTGTAGATTTAAATGAACTTGGTTAAGGTGACTGCATGTATGTCTTCACTTTGTCCCATGAATTTAAATTGGCAGTTACAGTGTATTTCATAAATACATAAATTATAAACAAGTTATAATTGCTTTGAGAACATAAAAATAATTGAGGTTTACTACATTTGTGAGTCCTTTTGGGATCTATCTTTGGGCTATGTCTAAATTCTGATCTGTTCAAGTTCTTTATGTTCTCACATCTGAGTGTGTCTTTGGCTGTGTCTTAATTCGATCTCATTTAAGAAGATTTGAGTGTGCAAGGTGGGAGGAGGCAGTCATTCTGTCTGTCCTGATCCCTGACCTGTATAGTTATGTGACCAAAATCACAGCAAGTCAAGGCATAATCTTCGTGTCTCAGCATGCTCTCTGCTTTCCTTGGGATGAAAGTTCATGCTACAGGAGTAGTACATATCCAAATGTTGTTTCCATAGCGAAAAAGTATACTCCAAGAATGTATTAGCAAAAAATATGTCTTATTTTCATTATATTATTAAAAAATGCTATACCTGTATTAAACAATGACATTATAGCAGATAGATTTACCATGCGTATTAAAACTGTTTTTTAAATGATGTCCAACCATTTACCCAGGTAAGGAACAAAAGGAACAGTGGGTTCAGGATTGTAATTCCAGTGTTGTGCTAACTACTTTCCAAATACGTGGAAACAAACACATTATTTTCCTGATTGTCTTCAGTCTAAATGGGCAAAGCAAATCTTCCAAATAGGAGATTGGAAATACAGATCTAAGAGAGATGGAGAGCAACGTGGTATGACCAGTTGTATTGGTGGGAGACATCGAGTCAGTTGTTACCATCTACGAGTAAGGCTCAGTTGCTGATTTTTTTTTTCCACCTTTGAAAGCTGAATCACTGAATAGACAAAGGTAAGGGCACCCACAGGTGAACAGTTAAAGTGGTAGCACTGAATAGAGCTAACATCTGATAGGGATTTGAGGAAGTGTGAATAAGCAATTATGGGCAGTAGCATTTCTGTCTCAGTTCTTTAGCAGAAGAGGAGTGGAGGACAATAAAACAACTGAAAAATTAAAATACATTAAAAAATTATTAAAATGTGATATCTTTTTCTGTATAATCTAACATGTATGTATATATAAAGGTACATAAAATAAAATGAAAAGTTTAACAAGTGACTTGAAGAGGCTCCTGATGAAAAGAATATAATGATGTTACTTGACAAAAATTCAAATTCAGTTCCTGATTGTGTCATTGAAGCATGTTGTATTTTCCAGTACTACACTTCTTTCACATCTTCCATGTTTAGCATCAACTTCTGCTGTGAACCTTGTTTATGTTGTAGAATTTATGAGCCAGCTTTGCTGTTTAAATGACCCAAATAATCAGGAAACTGATTATAGAAAACATGGTAAAGATGATGGGAAGAAAAAGCAGAATATATTATTCCCTGTTTGTAAACTTCTACGTGTTCTTTTTAATGATAAACACATATTTGAGTTGTATCTGATCCAACCTGTGATAAATATGTCAGTATTTTCTTCATACATGGCCAATTTCCCTTGAAAGTCAGGAAGGCAGTGTAGTTCTCTCTAACAAATACTTTTGTCTTGTAAAATCTTTTTCTCACATGAATGCAATCCAGACTAGTGAATTAGAGACATATAAAAGAAAATGGGCATTCAGTTTACAGGTGTTAACAGTTCAGTTTTCACACAGTCTAAATAGAGCAAGAAAGGCTCTTCATTACAAGATAACAAATTTCAAATACTTGTTCTGCTGAAACCCAACACAAAATGTTGGGAAGGCATCCATCACAAAATGATCAGTTCTCTGTTGCCTATCAACAATATAATTAAATGCGTGTGATTTTGTCCGGTCAGGAAGGCAGCAGCCAGTTTGTTCCCAAGTTCTGAATGTTTGTATTTGATACTCAAATTAATCATCGGTTTTGGCTTTTCACAGTCTGGTTGAAAAGAATTTGATAGGTATCTGGAGCGTGTATTTATGCAAAAAAACCTGATTCTGTTTCCAGTTCATGCAGTTTTGTTATGTTTGTAAGGAGCTGGACAAAGAAGCAGTATAACCAAAGAGCATTGACACTGGGAATACAGAAATTATCAAGATGAGCTGTTCGGGATAGATCATAGAGCAATCATATCTCAGATAATGAAGCTACATTTTAATTCAGATTTCTAAGAGTGGCTGAGAGGATTTCTAGGATAGAACCTGATCATGGAGAGTACTCTATGCAATCAGGCTTCTGGATTCCTATTTTTGTAAGCTTTTGTAGGAAAAATGCTGGAAGATATCGCAATTTGTACCTCAACTTGGCTGTTCAGGTGAAAATGCTGAATGTAATGTTACGATTAATAGCAGGGGTTATAATGGTAAGGATTATGCATGTGCATGTGGCGGTGGTGGGGAGTCCGGAGGGAATTGTTTTTCTCTTCAGTAGTCCAATTAGTTGTTTTGGAAGGAAGGTTCTTAAAAGTAGCATTGCTTTTATTGGTCAATTAAACTGTTTGCTTGCTATAAAAGTGCAGAATGTAATAGCAAATCTTTGCTGTCAAATCCTAGTTCAGAATTTAATACCTCACAGGGCTTGAGAGCTTTAGGAAGAGTCCTATATATAATGTGAAACTAATAGTCTCTGATGGTTTGATAGTTTTCTATGATTTTGCCAGTATATTTATTTCTCTAAGTGAGCAAACAATTTAAAAACATTGTAGGAAATTCTGTTGTCCACCATTAAAACTACAAAAGTCTAAAACTACAAAGCTCTAATAGTAAGAAGAGCGTAGTATGATTATGATAATGATTGCTTGGTCTCCGAGCTTTCTTTTCAAGCAAAGTTTGAGCTTGTACAGATGCAAATAGAATAACAGCCTTGCTGGACAGGTATTTAAAGAATACTTAGATATGTTAATTCTCTGTTGAGTCGGAGGTGCTTATATAGAGGGTAAGATTAGGATTTCTGAGATATCAAACAGTTGCTTATACAGTTACTCTAAAATGTTGACAAACTTCCAAGGCAGTATTTGCATTTGTCTGTAAGCTGGAAACTGAATTTAAAGTAAGAAAAATCAACATGGAAAAAGTTAACCCTTTGAACTCTAAATGTTGCCATCACAATTACTATGAATTTATCACTTTGCAAACTGGATGGTGGGAAAATACAGTGCAGTGTTTCCCGCAAGCTCTACTGCTGCTGTGCTCACGGAGGATGAACACTGCAATAGTAACTGGGTTTGTGCAGGGACTCCAAATGTGTCAAGAAAATTGTGACTACTCATGTTGCTTTACTTAACTTTGCTGAGTACCAAGTTACAACTTTATTATCTTAAGTTCTAAAATGCTTAATAATATGATATTTTATGTTTTTATTTGCATAAGTGTGCCTGACTAGGAAATTTCATCAGCTCTTTTTCAGTCCCGAAGTCATTACATGTCTGTCATGCAGAATAGAGAAGGGTAAAACTTTTGTGCTAAAGAAGAACAAAAGGGATGACACTCATGTTTAAAAAGAAAAAGTAAGTTAGAAATGTTTTGGCTACATCCTTGTGCAGAATAGGTAAGTCCTGAGAAAGGAGCCTGCTATCTTCCATTGACGTCGTGAACTAAGGCAATGTATGTTCCAATTTCTTTGTGTTACAGGAGTTTTATGGATTCATAAAGTTCTTTCATGGAATAAGCAGCTTAATGGAATATTACCTGAGAATGTTTCTCAGATTTATGAGACACAATATGTTTATGTGTTTGTCTAATGTTTCAAAGATCATTTGGATTCTCATACCAAAGATGATGTACTTTTGAAGTATTTTTCCATATACTTCTTGGTATGTCAACAATGGGCATTTCTTGTGAAATTTTCTGTTAAAATCTGGAGGTGTCAGATGTTTGTATAAATAATCAAACTAAGAGGAAAATTAAGGAAGGAGACTTCCTTCTGTGAAAGAAACTTTATTCTGCCAATGGTATTTCTATCCCAATTAGTGAGATATGTTTCATTTTGTTTTCAATATTATGTTTCTTTCTTTACTGATGAAGTAATTTTATTTTCCAGACAGTGTTGTGGACAGTATTGTTTGAGTCTAGATGAACACTCTCTTGAGTTCTTGTTTAGAAAAACTTGATTCCTTTGAGGACATGGCCTAAAATAGAATTAACAGGCTGAAGTCCTGTTGAAACTACTGAATTCCTCTTCCATGAGGATTTGCAGGGAAGCTGCAGTGACTTTAGAAGCAATAGCTTTTTTTTTTTCCCCCCTCCATTTACCAATATAGTATCTAGATACAGTTGCTAATGATTTTGTGTCTGTCAAAGACTATTTCTTTTTCAGGTTTTTTTTTGTTTACCTTACTTTTTGAAAAGTACATGATTATCCTTGGCTCATTTTCAAACCCACTGTGTTTCTCTTGCATAATAATTAATCATTTCCATTCTCTGATTTTCGGTCAGTATTTGCAGGTTGCTGTTTGATGTTCTTTACTGTGTGTACCCTTTTTAAGTATCATACAATGTAACAGTGATAATAGGTTCTGAACAGGAATAAGTGGTAGCAATCCATTTTGAAAGATTTATAGCACAATGGGAGATGATCTCTACTAATCATGGAGGACCACACTTCAAATAATTCTGTTCACCATGGGTGACTATTTATTTTCAGTCTTGTAGTGGCTGAAGCTATTTATCATTTTTAAAATGTTTCCATCATAGTATTGGTCTCCTGCTGTTGATCTGACAGACCAAATTGACGACCCCCTGTATTTTTTGCATTTAAAGTAAATTCAATAGGAAGGTGGCAGAAAAGATTCTGTAGTCTTCTATGAAAAATTGTATGTAAGTAGACCATATCCTTATAAATAGTAATCTTCAAAATTAAAAAGACTTGAACCTTTAAGATCTATAAAAATGTTTTAAAAAAAAAAGAGTAGCAGAATTTATGGAATACATTCTTGATGTACTTGAAATCGCTCTTTGACATTTTTTAACTAAAAATATCAAAATCTCAACCTCTCTGAATGGAGTTTGTTATATAGTGTAAATCAATGCATTTTTACACATCGCTAGATCATTCTGCATTCAATGCTCAGAGGTTTCTGAGACCAACTCTTATCAGTGCTTGTGGGAATTAAATGAAGTTCCAAATACGAAGAGTAGTTCCTAATATGGATGTGTCTTTTCCAGGTTACAAAAGCAATTATCCTTTCTGCATCAAGAAAGAAATTCACCAGGGCATCCTGTGCAGATAGCAAGTTACAGTCTTTTCACATCAATTTAATGAAATGTGTTTGTCCCAAATTCCATGTTATTTGTTCAACCCATCTTTGTAGGGAGACGCTCCTATTGCCTTTGTTTAAGAGAACCACCCCGTGTAAAGATTTGTGCATATATGCACACTGTACAACACTGAATTTTATTAGCAATACAATTTTCACATGGCAAATACACTGATCTGGGTAGTAATTAATATATTGAAAATAGAAAATGCAACATTTACTTAGCCACTTGAAGTTTTAAAAAAGAAGTCTCTCTTTTTGTAATTAGTAATTTAGTAATCTCAAATTTACACTTCATTGCTAATTGCAATAGTGTTTTCTTTCCCTGCACTGCATTTGTCCACACACCAGTAAGTCTACAACAACATCAGTTTTCAGGGAATTACGTGCTGCTTGGCATTTGCTGAAAAACCTTCTCCATTTAACTCAAATACATTTTACTAATAGCTCACCATAATTTCATGAGCACTTTTTTACATTCAACTTCACTGGCCACCAATTTAACACTCAAGGTTTTTTTAGTTCTTCTTTTATTATTTTTACCAATAAAATAAGTAACGTTACATTTTCGTAACACTATTTTTAGTAATCTCACTCTGTTGCTGAAATGTTGATGCTGATTTTCAGGGTCTCCTAGGTTAACTTATCACTGAGAAAAACAGAGTGATGCACTAGCTAACTTGTACTGTGTTCAGTGTACCTGAGACTTGGAACAGAACCAGCAAACAAAATGCCATTTTATCAAATTTCCACCCTTCATCACTATTCAATTCTGAGGAAGGTAGTCTGTCTGAAATGTTGATAGTAGTTGAACAGATTTTTAAAAAAGGAAGAAAAAAAGTAAAAAAACAGCCTCCCTGTTGCTCAGCAGAACTTTCTTTGTTTTCATAATTTAACAATACATTCAAGCATTGTAAGCTTAAAAATTACTTGTCTGCCAGCTAAAAAGACTATATACAATAGCGTTTCTTGCTATGATCTCTGAAGTCAGCATCCCCTACCCTTTTCCTCTACCATTTAGCCTAGGAAGCTTGGAGATTCTCTTTTCCCCAGGTGTTCAGATGCTCCGTTACGGTTTTTTAAGCCATATTTCAGTTTCCTTTCTTGCACGGTACATGGGTTCTGTATCATTTCTGAGTCATTTCTATGGAGCTCTATCCATTCTTTTCATTTAGTGTTAGTTTCTCTCTTAGAAACCAGTTCCTTTTTAGAATATGTTATGCTTAGCTCATATTGTAAAATTTTAATAAGTATTTCTAGATTCTTGCATTCATATATTAGTTGAAGCCAGATCCAGAGGATATTTTGTGATTAGGAGGCAGAAACAGAAAACAGTCTGCTGGACAGTAATCAAACACTTCGCTTTCTTCCCTGTCTGTTCAAATAAGGAGCAAAAAGCAATATACTACATTGTCTGCTGAGCAAAATGTACAATAGTCCCAGCCTGTGAAGTGAAGCTCCACCATGGGTTGCTCTTACAAAAGAACCCCTATATCTGTGCTACAGAATATAGAGTTTCTGCCATCAGATATGAATTCATGACTCCTGCCAAGAATACTTTTTTTTTAAAAAAAAAAACCGTGATAAAGAATGAAAACATCCAGAAGTCACAATAATGTTACAACTCTAGAGCAAGAAAGAGTTCATATACTTTATATGCTTTTGAATAAAATGTAATAGATAACATAGTAAACTTGTTTCTGTACATAGGAGAAAAATTGAAAGGTATTTCCAATAAACATTTAGGTTCTTGAGGTATAAAGCAATACATTGGACAAATATAAAGCTTTTTATACATCATAAATATAAACTTTAAATATAATCGACACTTGCAAGCTACCTGATGTAGTACTTGCACTTACTTACTCCCTGATGTAGTAAGTGTGGCAAGTAGGTCCAGTGGTCAGTAGAGAGAAATAAGTACTAAAGTTTTATTCCTTTGAATAATTAGCTTGTTGCATTAGTTAACTTGGAACATCATGGGGGAGAAGTTGTAAAGTAAGGTTTCTATATAATAGAATACCTTTAACACTCTCAACTCTTTATAAAACAGAGCCTGTGAATCCTCAGGAAAACTTCCATGATGTGTCTGGGGACAGAGCCTGTTTCTGTCTGTCCTCACTCCACTTCCAGCAGTGATTTGACACCCTCTGCCCATACAGCTGTCTTTTGACTCACACGTACTTTCCTTGATACGATTTTATTTACTCATTCCTAACCGCACACACACTCCTCCCATGTCGTGTAAAGTTGTGGTTGGTTTCTGAACATTAAAACAACAGCATACTGTGAGAGCTGGTTGATCCAAAGGGAATCGGATCAGTAAAGAAAGAATCCTTGAAACTTGTCGCTGTTTAAAAGCTACAGTAACACCACCAAAAAATGTAACAACAAATAAATCATGGAGAGGTAAGGGTACAATCAGGGTATTAGGTTGAGGTTTTTGCATAAGAAACCTTTTAAAAAAGCACTTTGATATTATTTACAGAGTTGAGGACAGATTATCATTCAAGATATTTCAGTGTAAAGGCTTTCAAAATGGTTATCGTTCATTTCTAATGAATCTTCAGATTTTTTTTCTTTTATTAGGACTTGATCCATGGCACGTAAGTCAGGCATTTGTAGTTTTTTTGAGAGAAAGAAAATACTTTGCTATCTGTATGTGAAGTATTCAGAGCAACAGCCTGTTACCCTAGCCATACTTCCACTTCAAGCACTGGAATTTCTTCTTTTGGCTGTGGCTGCGTTGCACACCCGCCTCAGTATGCCGGGTAAGTGCTTGCAGCTCAATAGAACTGGAATATTCATTAAGAGTCTGTGGAAGAAAAATGCTTATTTGTCTTGATAATTCCATCAGACATATCTTTTGTCCTTGCCACAGATTCAGAACTGTGAATTATTGAGGGATCTGAATGGTACCTCAGCTCTACTCTTGGGACAGGGCAGAGGATATTCAAAACATATGGGCAAATCTGGTGGTCAGGATCTAGATCTTCATGGGATGTGTGGATAGGAGAGAAGACTGTATGTGAACAAGACGTGTAAAACAGTAGTAAAAATCATAATGAGTAATGATTTCATCTGCTTTCTGTCACATCATAATATTACAAACAAAGTACTGTGTGTGAATCATAGTGCTATGCTAATGTTAGCCATGGATAGCCAGGGAAATAGTAAATCCGCTTTGTGGCGTCCAAGCATAGAAATAAATATCTGAACTATGGAACGGTGACACGCGGTAAGAAGCATGTTGCTTGGGGTTGCCTAGCAATAATTCATTATGGTTACTAATAGAATGATAGGTTTGCTATGAAGAGCTTTTAAGAAAGTGAGGTGGGTAACTGCAACAGTATAGTATAACATAGGGAAATTAAGAAGAAAAATAATCTTTATCAAAAGCGACAGGACTAAGCAGAGAAAGCCTATTGCAGTGGGATGCTGTAAAGATAATAAAATCACAAGTTTGGCATAGGAATTTGCCTCAGGGCAGTTACTGTTCAGTCTCGTTGCATAGGAATAACTGGCTTTAACCCTAGAATTTAACCCGACTTACAATGAAAAGTAAAAATGCTTCATTATTCGTATTACCTTAAAGTAAAGCATTTTGAATGAATAGTTTTCATCTCTATTATCCAGCTTAAGTGCCCAGTTCACACACATAAGAGAAATTAGTAATGTACGAACAACTGCTAATTAAGTGTATCTTGCATATTACCTGAAGTTGGAATAAAGGCTGCAGGTGCATACGCTCTTACAGAGGATAAAGCGTATGTATAAGCTTGCAGGGGTCCATTCCGTCATTTTGTCACAACTTCGTGTTCAACTGCATTTATTCCCTCCTTGATGCAATATGGAACACTTACTCTTTTAAACTGTTTTTATTAAATACCTGCTGTGTTTCCTTCCTGAATTGATACCGATACAGATAAAGCGCTTTGGTATCCTTTGCAATAAAGCGTGTTTTACAAACATGAAGTGGTAATTAAAAACCATTGGAAACTTAATGCTGACCATTAAGTTAGCTCATGGCAATGAGCCACATGGGAGTCTCTTATATTTGCCTCCTTTAATTTTTGTTTGATTTGTGTTTTTATTTTGTGTTTCAGAAGGAGTCTGAGAACAGGCCTCTGCGATGAGACTAGTCTGGAACCATGCTGGTGGCTGCCACTCTAGAAGTAATGAAAACATATACAAAGTTAGAGGCTTCATGCTCAATTCATTATTGCTCCTGCAGTGTGGTTTTTTGTGGTTTTTTGTTTGGTTGGTTTTTTTTTCCATAGGCAAAGGTCACTGCAGGATTTTAATTTAATACTGAGAATACTTTAGAAAAGAAATCATAAATAAATGATTGGACTAAAGATCCTCAAGTGCTTCAAGAGGTGTTAAAAGAGTTTTGAGTGGTCTTTGTTATATCCTGGTAGTTGTTTTTTAATTCTTCCAACCTTTATGTTTCTCTTACCTCTTGTTTCAGGTATGAGCTCTCTAATACAAATGTTTATGTATTTCATAATTTTTCAGAATATCTTAAGTCTGCTAATAGTCTATAATATAAACTATCAATATAATAGTATATTAAAATTTCCCTCAAATATCTTTATATATAAATATATTATATATTTATATACATTGCATGTATTAAAATTCATATATTTGTGTAATGAACCATGTATGGAGTGATACCATCTACTGGAGTGCTGGAATTTCAGGGTGGATGTAGACTGTGGCACTTGAAATCTCTATGAACTCTTAAGAGTTTCCAAAAAACGTCACTTGTAATCTCTCCATGTTATCAGCACAGTTAGGTCGTGCTGTCATTTTAAACTGTGCTTTCAGAGAACACCTTTGTTTCCTGAAGCAAAAATAATATTTCATGGACTTTTGGACTGTCCACGGGAAAAGCTAGATCATATGGCTATTCAGATTAGCTTTAGTCTACACAATATTGTGTAAACATAGATCCACAAAGGGTCATATCCAGCCATTTGCATGTTCCCCTTCATCTGCAGCTAAATGTCTTGATCAGAACATGTTAAATTGCTACCTATCTCTTTCAGTTTGCTGGAAGGGAGTGGTGATAGTCTTTGCTGTTTAAGATGGATGGTTCACTTCTTGTTCACAGGAGGAGAAAAAATTTCCAATCATTCTGCACCACTGGAGTCTGGCATGAGCCGCTGAGAAAAAGGAGGATAAATGCCATCAGAAAAAAGGCAGACGTGAGGGTGCTTTCCAATGTAGAATCTTACTTGTACTAAAACAGGTGGCTAAAATGCACAAAATGCCAACCTAAAAAGTGATACAACTTAGAGAGTTTACCTTGTTTTAAATAATGAATAATTTAGCACAACTGACAATTTTTCTTTTTTCCAAACCCCTTACATATTGAAGTCATTCAGTCATAGCAGTCTCAAGGTATGTAATAGTTTATTTTCTGCTCATTATGGGTTTTTTTCACTGTTTGGAGAAGTGCTCTTTTGTGATCACATGTTAAGTAGTGCCATGAAATTATTCTGGGTTAGTTGTTGCCATAAATATAAAAATCTCAATTCCAGCACAACTTTTCCCATCTTCTGTGCTTCTTGTGGAGAAAGCTCTGAGGATGTGGGCGAGTGGTTTGGGAAAAAAAATGGGGTGTTATAGCAGGCTTTAATCTGTATTTTCTGGCTCTAGGCATGATTTTGTGAGTGACTTGTGGGAAGCTGTATCTGTTTTCTGTGACTGGAGTTGTTTGCTGCAGAGTAGGAGGAAGTGAGCAATAATTTTTACTCTTTTATTAGAGTGCTTACTACTCTGCTCCTGGTAAGACATTATTATGAATATTATTATATAATTCAGCAGTTCTGTCCAAGGATTAAATCTTGATTGAAATGGACTGTATCAATATGTATGCAGGAAAAGCATTTTAATTACTTGAAAATACAACTAGAAGCTCCAGGGTTGCCATTTCCTTTGTCATTATGGGACAGTGCTTTTTTAATCGTCTTCCTCCTCCTTCCCTTCAGCCTACGTGAAGTTGCACTTCTGCATCCTGACTTAAAATGAAATATTTTACAGTGTAGTGTGTCTCAACCAAAAGCGGAAAGGCTTAAATCTGGGGTTAGTGGCTTCCCAAATAGTACTGATATGTGTGTCTGTCTGGGAGAGAAACACTCAAACTAATTAAATCTGATCTTGCTATTTCTTTCCAGTTTTCACTGTTCTAGTGCATGTAGTGTTTGTTGCTTCTTGTACGTCTAAGTCTTCTACCACATGCTGTTGCTAAGAAACAGTGCTATTATAAGTGATCCAAATAAAAAGAACAAATTCCTGTTAAATTCACTATCAAAAAAGCGGTTATCTGCATGATACCAGGATTTTTCTTTCATGACATACACCAATCAGATAGTTAGCTTTCAATTTATATATTCTTGACGTAACAGTAGATGAAGTCTATAATGTGGAGTGTTTGGAAGAAGATCCTAGCTCAAAGTATTTGAATGATCCCTCCAGCTGAAAAGCCCATGATACTCTTTAAAGAGCTTATAGCTGTCTGCTGGGGAAAGGGAGCCTTGTATAAGTTACAGAACAGTAGAACTCTGTGAATAACTGACTCTTTTGGTTCCTTAGCTGAAGCAAAATAAAAGAAAACAGGGATGGTCCAATATGACCTGAACCTTGAAAAGGGTGGAGAAGTTCACATTTAGAAAAGGAAAAATATTTTGGCTCAAGTTTAATGTTTTGAATTAATTTTTTTCAAAATTAAAAGAAAAACTTCATGTCAAAACAAAATATGACAGAAAGAGATCAGTACATCATGAAAATACAGGAAATACATTTTTCCAGATAAATCTCCTTGACAGAGTTGTCATTAGCAAAGAAAAACATTGTTCAGCATGAAATGAATTTCTAATTAAATAAGTTCTACCCTGAAACATCTTCTGAATAAGGGAGAGGGCCTCAATCTTAGAGATCTTCCAAATGCTCGCACTCAAATCCTCAGATTGTGGCTTTGTGTGTGGATGGCAGCAATGCTTTCAGAGCCAAAAGTTATGTCAGTGATTTCTCCAGAGAACTTGATGACAGAATTCCATAGTATTTTCCAAGGCATAGATAATAAATTACAGTATTCATATATTAATGAAAATTTGTAGCATTGCTATGAAGTATTTTTGAAAGCTTTTTTGCTTTAATTTATGTTTGAGTTGGAGTGACCCTGAACTGTCTATAGTGAAATGGAATAGAGTATGTGCAGATGAAACTAATTAAATACTAGCTGTCGCCCTTCATTTTGAAGCCCTGATTTTTTTTTTTTTTAGCTTGCTGTCTCAACTTTGATTATTAAAATATGTATGGTAGTTCTCACCCCACGTTACCTGTGAGTGTTTGTCCTCTTTACTAATTAGATGTCAGGATGTCAGTGATTAATGTAAAATCATGAATAAATTACAAATAAAAGCCATACAGATGTACAGAGCCATTTAACTAATTAAAATGCTATGCAGCACGAAGTACACTAGTGATAACCACTTCTGACCTTTGAGTTGGAGCTTCATTTGCCTGGAATTTCGCTGATTGATTAAGTAGATGATAATAGTCAAGTCAGAGTCACAGCTGTAAAACTCATTTGTCACAACAACGTAAAAGACAATCTCCATCTGTCATTATTGAAGAGAGTTCAACAGATTTGATCTACTTTTCAGTCCTGTACCTATTTGTCATTCAGCATTTACATAACAGGGGAAAATATGATTAAGACTGTAGTCCCAAACAGTGATTAAGACTTAATCACGACAAAAACAAACTGGTAAAAACATAGAGATAGGTCTGGGAAAATCGTGCATTCTTGCTTAAATATGCCTACCTACTTTTGTAGGAAGGAGGCTACAGACATCATATTAAATGTGATGAGAGATGGACAGAATGCAATTGTAATCATTCCTGGTATACCTGAATTAGAAGGAAAAGTAACTCAGTAACGAAACTGTTGCCAGTGTTTAGGTAAATGCATCTCTGGGCTTTCTTAGTGTCCCGCGGGGTTTTTGACCTGCATCCAAGTGCAGTAGCAGTGACTGAAGCCTAGACAAATTGATGATTAATAACTGTGGGTCATAGAATCCAGTCAGAGATGCATATTCCTATGCTACTTTTGCTAGGTAGTACCAATGTCATCTTGTCTGCTTAGCTGTTCTGTAACTTTAGGGAGCACAGATCTCATGTCGTAGGTTTTTTGAGGGCTTTTCCCTGAACTGGTGACTGTTGGTTCCACTTTGTCTCATCTATTCTTTATCAGAGCCGTTACGATTTTTTTCATCTCCTGAGTTATGTTTTGGGTATTTTAAGAAGGGGGGAGATTTTGCTCAGAGGGCAACCTAAAGCATTTTGAGGTTTCCATTTCTTTTGAATGAGAGATTAAAAAAAAAAAAAGCCAACAACAAAAACACCCCTATTCCCCAAACTCAGGAAATAAAATATATAGCTTCCAAACAATATGCGCTCTCTCCATACCCCAGCTGCTCTGTAAAATTGTTTTTTTGTGTGTTTCAGTTTCTCTGTTTCTACCCGAGTATCAATTTCCCTGAGCAGATGTGGGGCTTTCAGGATCTGTGCCTTATGGCTGCTCTGCCATCCAGACTGCCTAAACGCTACAGGACCTGGGAACCCAGCCCAGAACTTCCAGGCTTCCAGCTCTGCAGCAGGGAAAGCCCGAGAGTCCTGGATTCATCCCGTAGTTTCAAGGTTTACAGGTTTTCTAATGCCAACAGAGCATAGATAGAGCAATGGCTCCCCAGGCTCTTGGCCTCCTGGTTCCAGAGCGGGCAACTTGGGGAACCACAACCAGTTGCAGGGAGCGCAGCCCAGGAGCACCTCAGACGGGCGTAGCTGTGGGATACCCATCGGCCCTCCCAAGACTGAGCTGATCATGCGTCGCTAGTGAAAACCTTGGTATCAGCTGAGAGTACTGAGCATCTCTTTCCTGAATTCTCTAGATGCCTGACAGCTTCTGTAGATCAGTCCTGCAGTGGTTTACATCTAGTCTCACGGCAGGGGTGCTACGTAACAGACTGGTTGCGTAAGTCCAGGTCCCTATATCATCTTGACCAGTCCTGTATCTGGTGGGTGCTACAGCTCCCTTGCAACCCAAAAATGGGGCACTGGGGAGGTGGGGGAGGCTATGTATCCTCTGGTATGGGTTCAGTTAGGAGTCTGCACCTAATCTTACCAGTATAATTCTATAGAGATGCTTTTTATCAGATTCATGTGGGATCAATGTCTCCTTAAGAAATAATCTGTTGGAGAATGGTGGTTTTTTTTGTTAAAACACAGGGCTCTCAGCAACACAAAAACCTTCCCAGTACCACATCCAGGATTTTCCAAACACCTGGTCATTCAGCAGAGCTATGAGAACTGAAATAAGTAATATAAAGAAATTGAAATAAATCTGTATTACAGATCTGTCTGAAACTTTAAAGTCCAAGATGAATGGATTTAATTAGCTCAGGACACTTTGGTTGTCCTATAACTCAAATGTGTCAACTTTACCACATGCAGGCCCTTAGGCCATCATTTGAAGTGAGTCATCTTTATTTTACAGTGTTTAAACTGGGCATATATTCTGGGTTTTGTGATACTCTGTAAAATCTGACAGATTGTGACTGGGGGCTTTATTTTCATACCTGTAAATAAACAAAGAATTGTTTTACAATATTCCAATAAGTCTATTTTACGATCAGTCATGAAAAAGCTCAGAGAACCATTTTTAGAACAGGCTGTGGCTCTGCATTATTATGCTTTCAGTTAAGGTAATGGGAATTCAATAGAGTCCTGTCTGAAAGGATATATCCTACCAGTGGTGTAAGTGCAATAAGGATCAATTTGATAGGCTTTAATTACTTTAGTGCTCATCTGGTAAATTTTTTTATTTTTTATTTTTATTGTGAACTGTGTATTGCAGATCTAGTACATACACACAAACCTATTCCTCTTTCCTCTTTCATACTTTTAAATAGTGCTACAGCACAGAAGGTGCATCCAGCAGTGTGGAGTGTGGAAAGAGACACACGACGTTACTGGGAACTTTGAGTTCAGGTCATCCCTGCTTTGGATCATTTACTTTTTCTTCCTGCAGGATTATGTCACAAGCTCTTTCCCTTAAGAGGACAGGGCTTGCACCCAATTCCAGTATTGATGTGAATCTGAAAGTGCATGAAATAAATGAAGACATCAGCCAGGGGCCAATTATATTGCACGCTATCAAACGACACTAAGACCTGAGTTTCCCATTCAGAAATACTTGTAAGAATATTTGCTTTGCTTTATAAAACGCTGTTCAGAAAAAGAAAAAGGCAACATAAATTGCTAGTTTTATATAGTTGTATAGACAAATTAAAGCAATAGACTCTAGGGTGCTGGAAAATTGTCCTTGCTCTTTGGCTTCTGTCCACATGTATTCTTTGAGATCTTGTTTATACTGGGGATTTGCTTCCCTCTTGCTTCCCTGTCCCTTGTTTCAGTCAAGGACAAACTGCTGTCAGACTAGCTAATCTGTTGTAAACGCCAGCCTGTGGAGGGTGTCCCATTACCATAGTCTGTCCTCTAACTTACTGTGGTTTCAGGGAGGAGACATTTGTGCCGGTACAAGTAGGAAACTTCATTACCTACACTAAGAGTGGGGTCAGCGTGAGGTTCTGAGCTGGGTGAAAATGTTGCTGCTTACAGCTGTTCGTCACTGCTCTGTCTCTGCTCTGCCCTGGAAATGAGTCCCTTCTCTCTCCTCCCGTTCAGCTCTGCTGGTGTAGCAGCATGTGTGGCTGTTCCCTGGCTGGGACATACACAGCTGTGCGGGTAAATTTGGAGGAGTGGCAATTCTACCATGGGAGAGGAGTGAGGGCAATGAGACGCTTGGGGTGGCTAGTCGGCTCAGCTGTAAGTAGGACTGCTTGTCTAACCCAGTCCAAAACTGCGTTGTACAAATAACCCACTAGCTGATTGCTGCTAGCTATGGAGCCTAGCAATATTCTTGCTAATAAAGGCTTTTAAGAGGCAGCAAAGTAACTGTTGCTAGTGCCTGCATCGATATTTTAAAGGAGTCAGAATGAACAACTGTGAGCAAATAATCTCACGGTAGTCTGAAACGCTTCTCGGATGATATCATAGTATAGAATTATAGTAGAATCATAGAAGAGTTTGGGTTGGAAGGGACCTTTAAAGGTCATCTAGTCCAACCCTCCTGCCATGGGCAGGGACATCTTCAAGTAGGTCGGGTTGCTCAGAGCCCCGTCCAACCTGACCTTGAACGCTCCCAGGGATGGGGCATCTGCCACCTCTCTGGGCAACCTGTTCCAGTGTTTCACCACCCTCATTGTAAAAAATTTCTTCCTTATAGCTAGTCTAAATCTGCCCTCTTTTAGTTTAAAGCCATTCCCCCTTGTCCTGTCACAACAGGTCCTGCTAAAAAGTTTGTCCCCATCTTTTTTATAAGCCTCCTTTAAGTACTGAAAGGCTGCAATAAGGTCTCCCCAAAGCCTTCTCTTCTCCAGGCTGATCAACCCCAACTCTCTCAGCCTTTCTTCATAGGAGAGGCGTTCCATCCCCTGATCATTTTTGTGGCCTCCTCTGGACCTGCTCCAGTAGGTCCATGTCTGTCTTGTGCTGAGGGCTCCAGAGCTGGACGCAGGACTGCAGGGGGGTCTCACCAGAGTGGAGTAGAGGGGCAGAATCCCCTCCCTCGACCTGCTGGCCACGCTGCTTTTGATGCAGCCCAGGATATGGTTGGCCTTCTGGGCTGCGAGCGCACATTGCGGGCTCATGTCCAGCTTTTCATCCAACATCACTTCTTGTTTGTTTGCAGAACAGAATGGCAAGCTTCTGAAATGGGCGCTTTCGTAATCTCTATTAAGGAGTAACATATTCAAAGTGATGAGCTTTTGCAGAAGCTTCCTATAGAAGAATTAAGTTTGCCATGTTCATTCTTTTTGGTGTTAATCTGATTCTTTCTTCATTGCCAAAAAGCATGAATAACAGCTTGAAATGCTGGAACCAAAGAACAGATAACTTTGAGGAGGTATAAAATGTTTTAATTCTCCTGGTTCAGATACATAAAACAAGCTTCCCTGGGGGGGTGTTTTTCCTTGTTAACTCATTTATAAGATAACTGAAGCTACAGGTGTTCAACTTTAATAAGGCATTAGTGAACAATTATATGAGACACTAAAAATAAAGCTAGAGTCTTTGCATGAAGCAAAAAATATTTAACAGCAAAACTGCACAATCAAATAACGGAGAAGATTTTTAGAAAGTAAAATTGTTGGATAAAATCTTTAATACATATAGAAAGGATGTTGTTGAAAGAAGGAAGGAAGGACTATATATTTTTATGTGCAAGATATGAAAAGATACCAATGATACCTAAAGGATTAACTGGTGCTAACACTAGTGATAAAATAATTTTCTGCTTGTATTAAAATGTTCTTTAAAATATTGCTTTAAAATAGTGCGGAGCCAGCTTTCTGCTAACAGGGAATGTCGTATTCCCTTGATTTATGAAATCTCATTTCAATTGCAAACCACTGGCTCTTCTGTGTTTGTGCCTGAGCACTGTATAATTCTGCAGACAGCTCAACTAGCAGCATTGCTAAGAGAAAGAGGAAATTAGATGTATTAAACCTGAAGAATCAGTGACATTCAAATAACAGTTTTGCTCTTGTATTTCTCATTTGTTAGAAGGCAGTTCCTAATAAAAATTCTAACATGTCTTAGCCTTGGAAACAATGATCTGTTTTATTAACCTCAACAGAACAAATTTAAGACAGAGGTTCTGACACTTTCTTAATTATAAGATGATATCTGGTGAAGTGGTTGGCTCCCATTTGTCTTCATCTGAACTTACCTTTTTACTCTTCATAGTTGTATCACACTCCATCTCTACTTCAACTTTAATGAGAAATGGTAAATTGGACCAATGCTCTTATGAAATTCCTTTTAGAATTTATTTTGTAGTGATATGAAGTTGAGACAGAGGGAGGTGGGAACTTTAAGAGTGTTTAGTGTCATAGAAGTGCAAGTCCTTCTACTCTTGGTGTAACTTGTGCTCGTAAGCCACTAAATACGTTTGTAAAGTCATCCATAAATACCATCCCTAGGATCACATAAGATGCTATACCTCAGTAGTTTATTCACGGGAATGTAGTGAGGTAACGACGTGAGTTCGAAGTGACTTACCACTTATCTATTTGATGCTCTCAGGCGAAGTTAAGGACTGTATAACAGAGGTGTGAGTTGTGCAAGAAGACTGAAACACTTCAACATATGTACATGGCTTTGAAACGCAAGCATGAGTCACGGCAACGAGTCAGTGCGCATCGTTGTCCGGAGTTGTGAATACCGTCTGCGGCTGTGGAAATACCTCTGCAGTGCTGCTAACAAAGGGGCTTTGTGATAATTTAAGAATAGAAGGCGTTGCAGTTTAAGATGAGTGAACAGGTGCAACATTTCCTACATTTCTTGGTCATTCCCAAGCAAAATAAAGAAAAAATGGTTGATCTTTGTAGATCTGTGAGAACTACTGATATGGGACTTAGTATCTGTCTATTCTTACAATAGATGCAAGACTTTTTCCAAACATTACAGTTATTAATTGGAGTAAATTGTGGTAAATTTTGATGTTTTACTTCTGTTTAAGTTAGCCTTGCCATGTGTTTCAATGCAGGCATATGTTTATATCCCTCCACCTATATTTATGTACATATGACTAGACATAATATATATATGTGTGTGTATATATAATATATATGTGTGTGTATATATATGTGTGTATACATAATATATATATGTGTACACACACAGAGACACAGAAGTTTCTCTTGATTTTGCAGGAGATGCATCTACTTGTTAATACTAGAGATTGTATGGTAATAAAGCTTTTTTCTTTTTTTAAAAAACGTTTAAGGCTGGAGTTGGGCTACTGTTTTTTACGTAAGTCTCTTTCAGAAACGGTCAAACTTACAAGTATTTGGTGGCTGTCTCTTTTTGAGAAGGTAGGAATAACATTGTTTTTCTTAAAAGCTTGTTGTGTTTTTTGTTCTTGCTGGCTAGTTTCTTAACTTGGCAAGCTAAAGTTTCAGAATTAACACAGGAAATGTTGTTCCAGGGTATTCTTTGAAATTCTCATATTTAATGCCATTTGTAGGTATGCAGTTTCATTATGGAAACAGAATATCTTTTTTTTTTTCCTATACCCTCCTGTAAGTTCATTAAAAGCTTGTATATCTTCTAGGGTTATTAATAGCTTGGTATTACTACCTGTAAGTCATAGCCAAACTGAGACAATTCAAGCAGCTTGAAATAAGTGTGAGAACCTGGAGGTAGTGTTAGGTACACAGGTATTTTTAAAAGATAAGTTAGGTTTGAAGGAACATCTAGAATACATTACACTGGGAACGGAAAAGCAATCTGTTAACTGTTACTTATGTTGTGATCCCCTCCTTTTCTGTAAAACTGGTATTCTATGGAATTCCATTTTATATTCTGTGGGTTTTATTTGTTTCTTCATTAATGTAAAATCTCAACACTCTCTGTTGCATGGGAGAAGGGTTTTAAACCCATGCTCCTCATTGAGAAATCGAAACTGTGATTGTGTTTGGCCAATTTATAGCTGAATGTATTTTTCCATGGGATGTTAATGCTCTAATATGTATTCCTTTCTGGTTTTCCTTTCAGTTTTTCATTAGGTTCATATCTATTAAATTATTTATATTATAAAGTTTGTATTAAATATATGCAATTTGTGGTATGACTATAGTAACAAATCTGACAGATCCTTAAATTTTGGTATTTCTTACTTCTGTGTCTCTGCTTATTGCAATTAGATCTTTCTGTAGGTAATGAAACATATGTGATTTGTTTGTTTATGCCTGAGGACTGAATTTGTTGCTGAATAATGCAAAAACATATGCAAGGACAAGTATAGTAAGTGGAATTAGGAATGTGTGCATGGAGGATGTGCGAGCAAAGTCAATTGAAAGAGATGTTAAAGCTTTGGCTCTTGCTCTACCTGCTCAGTGCAGGTGGAACATGTTTATGTTAATACTTGTGCGAGTGGAAATTCACCAGAGGCTGCACAAGAATGGCTAATGTTATTTGACAAAAAATTAGTAACTCGTATGGATTTTTACCTTAAGTGGAATTAAAAGCAGCAATCCGAATGGCTCAGACGTCGATGGGCTATTTGGCAAGATACGAACATTTCTTTCCTGCCCTATGCTCTGCAGGCAGATTCTGAGCATGTGGTCTCTATACAGCTATCTAGCAAAGGCAGTAAATGAACATTCACGTTTCACTTTCAAGTATGTTAATATTTGAAACCAGGCCTGCAGCATAAATATTTTGCTAAAATCTGTTTTGTGAGATTTCAAGGCAGCTTCTTGTTTAGGAAAAGGCTAATATAATTTTACCCAGGATCAACAATTTGAATTTCTTTCCCTGACACATCTAATCATTACATAGTAGTAATCTCCTTTTTTAAAACCTGATATTTTTCAGGCAGTACAGATAAGATGAAGGGAAATCCAGTTTGTTTAATTAAAAGGTATCAAAATGTTGCAGACTTATGTTACTGGATTAGATTTTCTCCCAGAAATAACTTCAGTGGAATTGCATCATGAATGAATGTGGTCCAGTTCATTTTATAATTATATTTTGAAGGAGTGTAGAAGTAGGGAAGAATGGAGTCTTACATCCCTCTTGTATAAAAAAAAATCTGCCTTTGATGTTTCTTTCATTGAGAAACTGCTCTGATTTTTACAGCAGCATAGTGGGTGCAGAAGTTGCATTTCCTTCATCCAGAGCACCTGCTTTTCTCTGGCATCTGTAGTGATGTGCAGTGTCAATACAGTTTTGCTCATAAACTTTGACAGATTCAGTATATAATCTCTGCCCCTGCAGACAGTCTTCAGCTCTGCTCTCCATGTTGTGGAATTAATGCCACACAGCTCGAAAGTTTGCCTTGAGCATGTCCTTGTAATATTTGACTGGCCTATCTCTCAGTCATTCGCTGTATTTTAAATGGCCATATAGAGATAGCTCTGAGCAGTATTTATCCAACATATGCATTGAATGCCCACACCAGCACAACTAAGCTTGAAGGATCACTGGTTCAATGCTTAATATTTTACTGTGAGATTAATTTTACGTTGGCTATAATATCAGCCAAGTATGCTCCATGGGGATTGTATTGTTCAGCTAATCAACTAGCAGAAATTAATTGAAAGTCTTTGTGCCTGGTTATGGATACAGAGTGATTTTCTTGCAATAAGGAATTCAGCTAAGTTCTGGAGTACAGCGTAGCTCATGTTAATTTAGAAAAGCACTCTCTTAAAGTATCCTTAAGTCTTCATTCTCTTATACAGCACCTCGTTATATATTTACACACAAACAAATCAATGCTTCTAGTTTTACAAATGCAAACTATCTTCTGTATTTGAAGAAACTTCAACTGATGCGTATTCTTTCCAAAAACAACCTAATGAAAAAAAGCCAAACTTATGCGAGATTATTAATCAAATTATTCATATGAATACATAATATTACTGATCATGGGGTCTGATGAGTGGATTGTTTTCCTAAGAAAGTGTAATTAAAAACAATGCACATTGGACACTATGTATTTGTAAGCAATAACTTTATGGGATATTAACATTGTCTGTAAAGAAAAAGTCAGTGGCTTTTTAACGCCATTTTTCCTAGAGGAATAGAAGTCCTGCCTTGCACAGTTCAAATATTTTGTCTCATAATTTAATATGTAAATTCTTATTAAGGAGGAAGGGTACCTCCTTACAGTCTCTTCTCATCATACTTGGAAAACACAGTATTATTTAGGTACCAAAAAGGGGTCCTTATTGCTAGTAAACTTCTTTGCTCAATAGATTAATTGTATGCTTATTTTTATTAATAATATATAATAATAATATGCACTAGATGGAGAAAACAAGAAAAAAAAAATTATGAGCTCCAGATGTCACACAGAGATAATAAAAAGGGCAGCCCAACCCACTGGTAACCACTGGGTAGCAGATATTAGACTTACTAGAAACTAAAAAATGATTGTAGTTGAATTGCTTTGAGAAACTTGCTTTCTAATTTGTGGAACTGATATTTCTCCTATATAATCTTTGTTTCAGTGACCTCACCTTAAAGAAACAGAAGCAGCATGTGAAAATACTCATTACTTTCAGGCAGCTTTCTACTGGTAGGATGTTTGAAATAAAATTAACTATGATGGATACTTCTGTGTATTACGATAAACTTCTCTACATTAATGAAAGTACGTTAGCTGATACCTAGTGAAATGCCTATTCTAGATATAGTGCTATTTCATTGATAAGAAGTAATACTTGTTTAATAGTTTTAGTGGGTTTGTGCCATTAGTGTCTTGTGCTGGTGACTACTTTAATGCAAAGGATTTGTCTTCCTTCCTGCCTTTTTTTCTCTGAGGGAAAAATAGAAAACAATCAAAAATAAAAGGCTGGGGATTTTTCTTAAGGAAATCCACAGATACACATTTCACAGTAAACCAGTCTATCCAGGTTATTTTATTATTTGCATGTGAGATCACACTGGTGAGTGTACGTGTATATTTATGCATGTATGTATGTTTGTATTTTAACATGGATTATAGTTGGTGCACCATTGCTGGGAAGGGAGTTACTCAAAGTAGGTATCCCCTGCGCCGTAAAGTTGTATCTGCACTTGTTTAGCCAGTTAAGCCCAAGTATCTGAGACCCTCTCAAAAGAAAAATGTATACTGTTTTAGATTTGTAACTGGGACTATTTTATGCTTTATTATTTTAGGGGGCAAGCATGCCTCTGATCACTTGCCTTGTCTCCCTTTCAGGCTGATTTCCCTCGTCTGTGCGTTGCCTGAGGCTGTTCTACCTCAGGTGGGCGTCAGATGTTGAGGTTGCCTTTGAATTGCAGCATTATTATGCATCAGATCACAGAGTCCTCATCTACTGTGGCATGGAAGGCAGTTACTTTCTATCCTGAATTAAGACAGCTTGCATATGCTTTGAGCTTTAATTATTTGAGTCATATTGAAGTCATTAAGAAGATGTAGCCTAAAGTTTTATATGCGTATGTGGGCAAATGTTTGCAGAATCAGACTCTAATTTCACAAATGAGTTTTGTGGTAAGACTTAAGAGACAGGCAGAGTTTTATAAATTGAGGCAAAGGTGGAAGAAAGAATAGTTTTTCGCGAAAACGAAAGATTAATAGAAACCATATGTAGGACTCTAAGTGATTCAGCGGGGTCTAGACAGTTGCCCTTTCTTTCTGTTCTAATGTCGTGTGCAACAATGACAGAAGCCATATGTGAGCAGCAAATAAACCCATCCTAACTCATGTCTTCTCTGTTTAAAGTTTAATCAGTCTGTTTTAGGTGAAAGAAGATGGGTATTTAAGAGTGAAAATGTCACAGAAACAGCATATCAGCATATTATACCACGAGGTATGTTATGAAACTCAAATCATACTGTGTGTATTAATTCCTTAATGAAACTGAGGGAAAACAGTAACTCCAAAATCTCTACCTATCTTATGGTGGATACATCTCAGTATTAATTATTCCATAACGTAACCTCTCCCTGTATTCTGATTTTCTTTACTTCATACGTTCCATGTTTTTTGACTGAATGTATTTCCTCATCTTTGTTTCTTTTTATCATCTTCCTGTCTGGTTTTTTCAGTGTGCTTTTTCCCATTAACTTCTGTAATTGCTGATACACAATTGAGTGTCTTTGTCTGCCTGCCTCTTTTTTACATGTCAATCTCAAATTTTAAAGGAAAAAAGAAAATCTTTACTGCCTGTTTAAAAAATTTTTATGAACTGTTACAATTCAGGAAGACATAAACTTGTTAGGCACTTCAAATTCCATTTTCAAGACTGATTTGAGCATGAAGAAATGGATCTTGCTATCTAATTTTTCTGATTAGGCTGTTCTTTTAGGTAACATTTGGGAAAGCCTATAGGTTTGAAAATCATTGTAAAGGATCAAAAACGAAAGAAGAAAAAAAAAAATCATAAATTCCTCAAAGTTCTTACCATGATGCTGTGATTATTATTTAAAAGGGAGGGACATAGAAGAAAACAGAAAAAGTACTCATTCTCCTATGAGTTGTATGCAGTACCAAGTTCTCAGTCTTTAAATGGCCTGTTTTGTCCTTCAGTTTCTCATGATCACAAAATCTGGTCTTCAGTTGCCTGTCGCCCATACAAAACTGTGAATACTTTCCTTATCTTGAAGTGCTGCTTTTGCAGAAACTTGATGGCTTTTGTTTTTTCCTGTTAGTATCATGCCAATATCCTTGCATCTTCATCAATTGAGGTGAGTGATGTTTTCTGGCAGACTGGAATAGTAATATAATGCAATTATATCTCATACTTTGATATTTCCGAACTATTACAATTACATTAGCTAGTTAACACCATTTTTTTTTGTGAAGTAAGAAAAGTAAGAGGTAAGTAAGGTGAAGAATGTTGTTCTTAATAGTGCTGTGAAATTCTAGGTGCATGAAATGGAAGTAATTATACCAGGGGGAGGAGAATCTTTGAAATGGCTGTGTTTATTTTTTTTTTCTGAAAAACTGCATTATGGAGTGTTGGATGCCATCAGAAGAAAACTGTCTCCTTAATTAGTGTCAGGTTTTGTATATCTTGCCAGGAGTAACAGTTTGTCAGTTGGTAAATAAATATTTGACTCAAATGTAATCAGTGACTTCAGCATTTACACATTGTATAGCTGTCATAATATTGGGAAATTAGATTTTTCCTAGGCCAGTGCAAGCCTTAATGTTCAATCCGTCACAAAGCTTAGGTAGGTCCTGACACGCTTTTAAAGATTTATGCTGTAACAGTACATTTAGTAATGGTAATAAACTGACTAAATATTATATTTCACTGTAATGTGCATTTCCAAGGAGTTATAAGTTATTCAGTCACTACGTAAAGAAAACACACATAGATAGCAAGACATGAGATCTCTGAATTGGTCTCACTTTTAAATCAAATTATGTGCTATATTAACAAATGGCAGTATTAACTGAGGCAGAGTAGAATAATTCTGCCAAAGTAAATGCTCTAAGAGCTGAACTATTTTCCTTTGTATCGTTGCAACTTTTTGTGTAACTGGTCTAAAGAGCAAGGAGACTTTCTGCTCGTTGGGTTTGTGGCTATAGTTCAGTTTTCTTAGGATTTAGAATTGATCCAGCTTTTCACTGCAAAGTATTTAGAAATTCAATTAATTGCAAACAAATATAAAAATATTTGCTTATTAAAATAAGTTTCTCAGGTTTATTACTGAGATTTGGAGCTCAACTCTAAGGGCACACCACAAGACAAAGCACCAAACATCTGTGGTAGCTTAAGAATCTCTTGTCCTGCCTTTGCACTATTACTGTGCTCACGCTGTGGCATGACATTCCCTCATTTGGGCTGGAACAATTTCTGCAGGATTGTGCTCTAAATTGCGTCAGGGATTTGCTGTGTTTTCTTTTAGAACCTGATCTGGGTCACAGCAAAGCCTTACAGTGTAAACTAAAGGGATGTAACCCATGAAGAAGGCCAAAAATAGAAAGCAAATTATTAAATCAGAGTTGTCACTAATCCTCTCTATTGGGGAACTGTTTCCTTACCTAACGGCAAAAGAATTCTGCCACAGCCTGAGGTGGACTTTCACACTTCTGCAATATTGTGTGTGTCATGTTAGGTGTCTGTCATTCCAAAAAGTGTCAGTAGTTTCCATAACAACTAATCCCAACTTTGGGGAAATAATCATTTGGATTTATTGAAAGTAAGTGAGCTTACTAATCAAATATACATTTTAAAACACTTATGCAAGTGAATAGTACTGCTGAAATAAATTTTGTCAAAAGACTAAGTCAATTCAGAACAAAGAAAAATGTCCAAGCAACTACAGAAGATGATTTTCCCTTAATACTCTAAAAGGGTTTTTATTATAATATGGAAAACTTTTTTTGTCCCCAGAGCCAAAGTGTCTCATTTCTGTGGATTGTTTGTCTATACTGCCTATATCCTCCTTTCTTCTGATGAAATTTCCAGAAAGTTATGCATATTCTTATTAAATGTGTGATCAGACCCTAATATTTATTTCAGGTAATGGAAAAAGTAGCTGGAAATTGGATTTCTGTATTTTGCAAAACACACAGAAAATAAATTCTCCTCTAACTTATTCTAGTCCTTGAGCACTAACCTTTACATTATTTACAGTTCAGGAATGTTCAAAAAAAAATCTCATTTAGAGAATGAAATTATTTTTGAGAGGTTTATTGTCAGTTGCCTTGCTGCTTGCTTGGGCAGCTCATGTCAGCTCCACTTTCTGTCTATAAAGGCTTCAAAACCACAACTTTGATTTTCTCAAAGGACTTCAGAAGACTTTTAGAAAAGTTTACATTTTCTGTTGAAAATAATAATCAAGTAAGTTCTATTAAAAAAACCCCTTTGAACGTATTTGACTCTGCCTGTTTCCCCAGGACAGTATATGATAGAAATTGTGAAAAGGAGTCTGTAGATATCTGATGCCTAGTGCTACTGAGAAGCCTAGCTTTGCCTAGTAAGCTGTCAGTCCAAGAATAGTCCAGGGCCCTGCAATTTACTTTAAAATAAAATACAATTCTCTTGATATCTGTACCCTTTTTTTGGTGGTGAAAAACATCAACTATAAACTTTGTCTTGGACATATGAATAAGTAATATTTCACTAATTTTCTTCAAAGAGTTGAAGACAACTGATTTTAAGCAAGTCAGTATTTTTGTGTAGT
Source organism: Calonectris borealis (assembly GCF_964195595.1). Lineage (NCBI taxonomy): Eukaryota > Metazoa > Chordata > Aves > Procellariiformes > Procellariidae > Calonectris > Calonectris borealis. The sequence continues at coordinate 6,079,048 of NC_134324.1, read as the reverse complement.
GTTAATATAAACCAATAAACTAAGCTAGATTTCCGTTATCAAGAATGGGTAACTAGGGCCTTTGAAAAAGTCTCATAAGCAGTGAGATGAGAAAACTGGGACTGTTTATCTTACAGAAAGAATGAATAAGAAGGGGCACAATAAAAGAAATCACAATAAATAATTGTGTGCCTAGGTAGATTAGTTTATTTGTTTAGGGCTTTATTCACTCTTTCTAACAAAATGAGTCATCCAATCAATTTGAAGTATATGAATGAAAGTAATTTCTTTACCATGCCCAATTAACATATTGAATTCAATGCTGCCAGAAAAAAATGGGGACTGTTCCTTAAGATTCAAGAAGGGGAGTTGACACTTAGAGGGTAATGATAACATCTGCATTTCCAACCTCACAAAATGTCTAGTACTTCTACAGTATGATTAAACCTGTTACAGAAAAGTGTTTTATCAGGAATACATTTTCTCACTACTTAAGCAATGAAAAACTGAGGCAAAGAAAAGAGACTTCTCTTTAGCGATTCAGTTTTTACCTGACTTGACAGTAGTCTCAGGCTCTGAGATCTAGTCTGGTATTTTCTCCATTGATTTGGGAGAAATATGGACACTCTGCTTCAGAAAACAACATCTCACCAGTGTTGGCTGAAAGGAACATGTAAATGGAGCAATTTAAGTTGGAACAGTCTGAACACTCTGAACTTTCCTTGGAGACATCCGCTGTTGCCTGGTTTCACAAAAGTAAAATGGATCATGGAGAGCCACTGCTGTGGTTGGGCTTGGTGGTACTGTGCTGCTAAGCTTGGGGAAAAAAAACACCAAACAAAAAACCCACCTTGTTATTACTTCAAATAACAGTAATGTCCATTTCCACATGTTCTTTCAAGGCCTGGTGTCTTTAAATATACTGTATGCCAGTTGGTCTAAAAGTAGGCATTTTGTACCTCACTATTGCATTATCTTTTCTTTTTTTCATCTGGTAAGAAATTGTTGTGGTTTAACCTGGCAGGCAGCCAAATACCACGCAGCCGCTCACTCCCTCCCCCTGCCCCTCCAGTGGGACGGGGAGAGAATCGGAAGGGTAAGAGTAAGAAAAACTCGTGGGCTGAGATAAAGACAGTTTAATAGAACAGAAAAGGGAAAATAATAATAATAATAATAATAATAAAAATAATGATAGAATATACAAAATGAGTAATGCACAATGCAATTGCTCACCACCCGCGCTGACCGATAACCAAGTAGCGATCGGCACTTCCTGGATCACGCCTACCCTTCATATACTGAGCATGACGTCACATGGTATGGAATACCCCATTAGCCAGCTGGGCTGGCTGTCCTGATTATGTTCCCTCCCACCTTGTGTACCTAGCTCAGTCAGTAGGCATGGGAGCTGTCCTTGGACTAGGAGGGCACTTAGCAACAACTGAAAACATCAGTGTGTTATCAACATTCTCCTCATACTAAATCCAAAACACAGCACTAGGAAGAAATTTAACCCTATCCCAGCCGAAACCAGGACAGAAATCCTTTGTTTTCTTTTTCTCCTTCTGTCCCCTTCTTTTAAGTAACATTTTAATTTTATTTTTCAGTATAATAGCTTCAAAAAATGGAGACATTATCTTCAGAATTGTAGTTCAGTTGTGTCATTTTGCTATGCTACTCTGTTTATGCAATAAGTTCAGTAATAGGGGTTGAAATTCTGTAAGATGGAGTTGGAGACAAGAAAAGTAGAGTGCTGAGCAGCCAAGAAAGTCAGCTGAGAATAAGGCATAATAAACTAGGAAAACTTAGAGTGAGGAAGAAGGAAATAAAAAGGGAATTAGAAGAGTTAGTTGTGATGGAAGACAACGATGAAGAAGATAGAGAAGCAAACAAGAGGCAGTCAAATGCACTGGCATGGGTAAAGAAGGTATTTAACATCCTTTGTCCAGCAAATATTTGCTGGTGTATTAAGAAGTCCAGAAGATACAATGTTTAACAAATCTGAACTCCCAAAACATCCCGTAGCCGTACAAAATGAGAATGTAGTCTGGATCAATGCTAGTAGATTGATACCATATTTTCCTGCCAAAAAGTTAATCGCAGGCTCTCTCTTTATTCACTTTTCTCCCTTTTGTGTTATGAATGGCTAGCAAGAATGTTTTATACTTAAGATGTTTTCAGAAGGGAGCAAAAACCCTCTTCTATGTTTGATTTTGCTGATCACGCACGGTATATCTCAGTGTGGCAATATTCTCTTCCTGTGAATGGTTATTGTGAACAATTATACACCTAATCATTAATTGTTGTCTTTAAACTGCACTTTAATTAGTAGGTTTCACTGATAGTTTTATGTTTCCTAGATTTGTTCCTTGCTGTCAGCAGTGACTGAGTCCTAAATGGCATCTGTAACTAGGAAACTTAAATACACCAGGCTCTCAATCTGCTTCCCAAATTGAGCTCTTTGTTTCTCACTATGCATTTGTATAGGTGGTGACTTATCTTACTTATTAATGCAGAAGGCTGATAGAGCTTAAGATAGTCATAATATTTCACAAGATGATGCTGCAGTTCAGTGGAAACAAATGCAATAATCTATCAGGAGACTAGATATCTTGTTTTCATATGCTCGGATCGCTACTGAGTCATCTCACCTATATATTTATTTATCATTGCCTTTAATATTCCCTTTGTTAAAACAGAAATTAAAAGTAATTAATGTATTATTGAATGAAACCTGTCTGCAATGTAGATAAGATTGGAGAGAAATAAAAGGAAATCAGTGTTTGGTGTTTGACAAGAGCAGACAATGGAGCCTAAACATGCAAGACAAAAAGTTAAGCTTAAGGAAACTCAAAAGAGCCAAGCCCATGGTTACATTTTAAAGCACTGGATGCAAATTCAGGCGTCCTATAAAATGATGAAATTATATCATTGTGTCTGGAAAGCAGTCAGCAGTATTCTGCACATGTTGGAAAGGAGATGAAGTAATCCCTGACTAAGGATTGCAACAGTCTCTTTATGAACATTGAACCATGCAGGGGAAAAAAAAAAAGAAATTGAATTCAGAGTCAAGGCCACACTGTCCTGTACTTGGTTTTATTCTATATGTAGTAAGGGATATCAAAAAAAGATTTTAATCTATGTTTGGAAGATACCCTGCCTGGAACATTAAAAAGACACAAAAAATTGAAATGTATGATAATGCCCTATAGACCTCTATGATCTAAACACCAGAGAGATCTGAATTAATGTTTTGGTTTTTTTTTCCTGAAATACAGGAAAAAAATCAAGGACACAAGTCTTGTGGTGTGACTGCTGCTTTAGCTACCTAAATCCAAAAATTGTATACCTCCACTGCCAGCAGTAAAGTCCCCTTGATCTCCAAATTGTCATTCTTAAATCTTACCAATGTCAAAAGCTAGGTAGCTCTCTCGGACTTAAGCCTCCAGTTCCTTTGTCACTAATACAGAATAAAGTAGCAACATACTAAATATATTGAAGATATATATATAAAAAAAAGAATAAAGAACAAAAGAAAACTATTTCTGTCATAATTAAGGAAAAGTGCCAATTAAAACATTTTGGATCTGTCTAGCCGAGTTAAAGATAAATTTGTGCCTTAGCATGTAGTAAATGTGTGTCATATAGTGAGGCACAGGAGGGATAGTCACTTGTATATATCTACGTTGTTTTTTGAATTTTTGCTTTGATGTATACACAAGCAGGTTTTTTTCAGCAGTCTCAGGTCTGCACTAGCAACCTATTTTATATAGAAAGAATCATGTAAACTTTCTGTTCAGCGTTCATTCAGCATTATGGTGCTGGGAGGCACGGGTTACTGAATACATCAGTGATTTCAACATGTTTAGCATTTTGTCATTGAGCAATGGTTAGCATGTAATGCTAGCTTATTTACCATATTTTTCATTTACAGTGCTTAACTTTTTTTTTCCTATCACACCATTTAAGTGGCATTGATTTTAAGATAACCTGAATATCTACTAGTGAAGACTTCGTATTGGCATGTAACATACCACTGTGTCCTAGTTTTGGCTGGGATAGAGATAGATAGTGCTGTATTTTGGATTTAGTGCGAGAAGAATGTTGATAACACACTGATGTTTTTAGTTGCTGCTAAGTACCCTGCTAGTCAAGGACTTTTCAGCTTCCCATGCTCTGCCAAGTGCACAAGAGGCTGGGAGGGAGCGTAGCCAGGACAGCTGGCCCAGCTGGCCATCGGGGTATTCCATACCATGTGATGTCATGCTCAGTATATGAATGGTAGGCGTGTTCCACGATGTAGTGATCACTACTTGGTTATCAGTCAGCGGGTGGTGAGCAATTGCATTGTGCATCACTCACTTTGTATATTCTACCATTATTATCATTTATATTATTATCCCTTCTTTTTCTCTTCTATTAAACTGGCTTTATCTCAATCCACAAATTTTACTTTTTTTTTTTTATTCTCTTCCCTGTCCCACTGCAGGGGGGAGGGGGAGTGAGCAAGAGGTTGTGTGGTGTTTGGCTGCTTGCCGGGTTACACCACAACACAGTGACATAAGGAAAATTTGATTTAAGTTTCTACTGCTACCTGCAATGAGATAGGAAAATTCAGAAATCCAATGTTGCATAGTCAAAACAAAGAAAATAATAAGTAATAACAGTAAGGAAAATCTTAAATATTTTTTTAAAACAAGTGCAGTAGAGAAATTAGAGGAAGTTTACTACCTCTGAACACAATGTGTGTGAGAACACAGTGTGAATCAAAGTATCTGCGTGGAATCATCCTGCAGTTTCAATTACTTCAGCTCCTTGGTTGTAGACGGGAGTTGAGACTTCAGGATCTGAGGACATTCAGGGCCAAGTGAGTTTTACCAGTTAGCTACATTAACCAGTTATCTAAGGTATATTATGGTGTAGCTTTACAAAGCAAAAGCTAATCTGTAGTAGTTGCCCTTGTGTATGCTTTTACTCTACAGGAAATAGGAGATAATCGATCACTCAAAGTAGGTGATGTATCTTGTATTTACTGCATGAGAACAAAATGCATATGAGCAGTTACTACAGGGAAGTTAGTGCCCCATGTATCTGCATTTTGCATTTTGGCTGTTTTAATGGTTACTGAATATGTAATGCTTCAAGTTACTTTAGGGAATGCCTAGATTTCTTAGGTTAAAAAATGAGAAATCCTTTACACAGATCTCTAGTTGTTGGTTCTGTTGCATAGATGCTCATGGACCGAGTGCTTATTTGAAAAACAAATTTATTTGGATGTTGTCATTGGATAATGCTCGCATGGGGGATAGAACCTCTTGAACAGGGTTGTTGGTTGCTGTCTGGGTGGTAACAGAAGTCTCTGTTGCAAGGGTCCTTGCAATGACATGTGCAGCTCCCCAAACTGTTGTTCTGCTGAACCCTTTTATCCAGCTGGCCAGTAGTCCTACGTGACCAATCCAGCACATGCATGATCTGCAGCTATTGATCAGCTTAAATTACAAACAAAACATCTAGCTATCTGAGCCACATACAAAAAAACTGTTTTACCATTACTGCAGCTGTGAAACACTTTCTGCTATTTGCAGATACCTTACCTAGGTACCCTCTGACCAGTGGGAAGTTTCTGGAAGGGCCAGACTCTCCATCAAGGATGTTAACCAACCCATCGAAGCATGGAAATTTGTGTAGGCCCAGCAGAAGCTACAGGAGGAGATCTTCATAACTGACTGAAATTCCCAACTGGAGAGCTGCGGCACCTATTAGTCAAATACTTAATGCTGAAGGAGATCAGTCGAGCACCTGGTTTGGAGTGATCCGTTGGCTCACCTGTGCAGGCGACTGGCCTGGGGGTCCTGGGCCAGCAGGGGAATTAGCAGGTTGGGTGCTCAGGGGCACAGCCCTGATACTCAGTTACACCACAGTTACAGCTCTAGGACAAACTTGAGTTTCGTACTTAAATCTCACTGACAGCTTCAGTTCCGTAGCTCTGGCCACAGTTATGTTGAACTTTTCGGGAATTTGGAGATCATATATGTTAATGCAGAAAGTCATTTACAAACTGCTGAGCTGCTTTCATTCACTACCTGTATATTCTTTCTCTTTTCATTCACTACCTCTATATTCATTCTCTTCTAATCTGTATCGTATCAGCAACACTGATCATTTGGGAAATGATTATACAGAGAAAAGTTGATTGTACTTAAAATAATTATATGTCCAATGTCTGTTGTTATTAATGCAAGTAATTTTCATAATTCACTGTGCATCGTACTGAAAATGCGCACCTCAATGTCATCTTAACAAAGATCTGTGATAGGGTGAGGCTTTTCAATTCTGCCGGTGATGTTTGTTAAATTAAAGTTTGTATTTCAGCTCGAAGCTAGCTGGCGCACAGTGACACCGAAGACCAATTACTGTTGGAGTTCCTGTTGTGATGTTTAGTTTCTTAGACTTTGAGAGAGTGAAAAGAAAAAAAGAAGTAATTAGTTTTATAAGTGTCATAGTCGATTTCTTAGCTTGATCGGTCAGAAACAAGAAAACAAATTAAGTAGGAAGAGATACTAAATTAGGGAGAAGGCACTATTGACATAAAAGTGGGCATGGAGTATTATCTTCTGTGTTTCCCTTGCTAGGCAGTTAGTGGTACTACAATACAGTATCCCAGCTAGTAGGAGTTTGGGTTGTGGGTTTTTTTATTTTCAGTCATTAAATTAAACCAGTTTGTTTCTACAATAGAAATGATGAATAATAACAGAACCCAATACTGCTATATAACCAATCCTCACACACTGTAAATACACAGACATTTCAATTATTGTAATTTGCTGGCGAAGCAAATATATATTGCAGCTTGGAAGATTTCTTTGTTCTATTATTTTCAAGCACATTTATCGGGCATCTTTAAGCAAGGTATTATCACGTGTCTGTGGTTTATTGATGAGATTATAGTAATTGTCCTTTTTGACAGTTGCTCTGTTGGCCTCATACGTTTTACCCAATTCTGAAGTGAATTTGTCTTGCCATGCCCAGGACAAGATTGGGCATAGTTTAACTGAAAGTCTTAACCACTGAACTTACTGCATGTAACATACTTATTATCATTATTATTATTATTATTATTATTATTATTATTATTATTATTATTATCACTAGCATTTGTTTTTCTTTGATATGAGATAATATATCTAGAAATGAGTAGTATTTTTTAGTGTAATTATGGACATATTTATACCTCTTTTCTTGTCTGTCAAGGAAAATATCTGGGTTGGTTTCTTCTTGAAGCCCGTACTGCTTTTATCTAATTTATTTCATTTACAGCAATGCATTGCTTGGAGAATTTCACTGTTACTAATAGCTCTTTCATAAATCCAAAATAAATATTTCTTTTTTGTTTTGGAAGTAGTGGTTTAATCTTTGTTTTCAAAGATTAATAAAGCAGAAAACTTCGCAAGAAAGCAAAAGCACTAGAACTTGTAAGTGACTGAGAAAGGATAGAGGTGCAGAGATGGAGTACTGCTTCACCATGGGAAGATCATTTACTTAATCCTGTGCTCCTAATCTGCTTTAGCGACTGAAGGTTGAGGTTTTGAACAGGCCTATAGAGCCAAAGGCAAAGTGTGACCAAACGTCAAAGTGCAGAGGTGTAGTCACAGATATTTGTGACCTTCCCTGCAGGCAGCTTTTCTTCTCCTGAACCTGATATCATGGGCTCAGGGTCTTTCTGCTGACTCCATATAATTAGTCTTTCCTTTGTTTTGAGAGAGCAGAATCTATTTCACAGCTTTTCCCTTAAACCTTGGCTAAAATGATTCCTGTTTTGTGGGGTTTTTTTGTTTTTTTTTTGTTTGGGGTTTGTTTTGTTTTGTTTTTTTTAATGCAACTTAAGGGGAAAGCTAGATGTTATTTATGATGCAGGTTTTCTTGTTTGGGCCAGAGTGACACCATCCTAGCTCTGAGAAAATTGGCATCAAGATATTCCAGCGCTTCTCTGAACTTCACTCTCTTTCTCTCATGTTTGATTCCTCCTGCAGTCCTGGCATTTACTGAGCTTCTAACTGAGAAGCAGCTTCATGTGAATAAAATCCGATCTTGTATTCATTCACTGTACAAGTGCAAGCGGTCAGCTCAGCCCATCAGTTGGTTTTGCCCTCCATCTCTTGTCAGCATTGCCGTCTGTCAGAGGGTCACCTCCCAGTCCCTGAGGAGCAAAGTGCCCTCTGTTAGCTCTGCTGGCCTGTCAGTTTTAGTCACTGGACTCTTTGCAGTAAGTTGGAGTGAATTTGCATAAATATTCTTTGTCAGGTCCTTTGTTTTGTCTTGATTAGGTGAAATTAATATTTGTTCTTGTGCTCTCACCTGAAGATATTTTCTTTTTCTTAGTGCAGAAGCCACTGCTATCTCCAAATGTTAGTAGTCCCTGTTAGTATTTGGACATTTCCCATGCTAGTATATTTGTCTTGTCCCGGAAGAGCACAATGCGGCCTCTTAGCACACATATGGAAACTCAGGGAAATTAAATTAATTGGTTAAAGTCATACAGGAGGCTGTTACAAAGCAAGTCTTCCAGATTTCTGATTTTCAGACTAATGCTCTGAGTTGGTGGATGCTTCTCCCTCCCTTGGATATTTTCTAAGCAAACCTCCTCTTGTTTTTCTTAAGCTATTTCCAAAATACCCTTTACGGCATATACAGAAACCCCTTCTGTAACCAAGCTGACAAAGTATATTCTTTCCTGGCTAACAGTTAAGGTCATTTGTGTATTTGTTCTGTCCCAGTTGAAACTAATATCCTTTTCCCCCCACTGCTCTTCTCTCCGGCATCTGTCTTTCCTGGCTGCAATCCTTCTGGATTCTAATTAGGCTTCCAATGGCTTGGCTCAGGGTGTAACCATAACCAATTTATCATTCTCTTCATCTCCCTCCGGGACATTCATTGAAGGAACAGTACCTGAATATTTCCCCTTTATCTACAATTTCCAGTCTATATCAAACATGAAATCTTGACAGATGGAGTCCAATCTGTCACAGTGAGTTAGTGTATTTTTCTTCTGATTGAATTTATTTATTGCGCAAAGAAATACAGAAAATTTGTAAAGGTGAATATTTAAAATTTGGGATATAGAATGGTTGGTTGGGCTGGGCTTTTCTTTTGTGGTTTTTTTTTTTTTACATCTGACAATGTGGATTATGTTAGATGAATGAGAAAACGATGTGAGACTTGTTTTTGTTGTGATAAGAGGAGGGACAGATCTGATCATAACAAAAACAGATGTAATGTGCAAAGCCATAACATAGTCCCTCATGTTATGTACTGCACAGTCTCACACTGACCAGCAGAGAATGCAAGGAAACGTTCTGCCTTCTGCCAAGAGAGCCTCTGCCAGCGAATCGGTGGGTAAGATAGTTCCTGAAATACATTCTGCCATAGAAAAGTGTGATAAAAATTATTCTGCCAAAGTGCTGGGCCAATCAATCAAGTGTTAATGATGGATCATGAAACCCATTTGTTGACAAATAAAATCTTGTGTGCTGTGCCAGTGAAACCAACTGTGTCACCCGTCTACTGGTGACTGCCTGAAATATCATTTGCAGGAGCAGAATTTATTGATGGAAGGGGCTAATACTATAGCCAGCCCATCCAACTGAATGTGCAGGTGCATTGGAGTCTTAACTCTTAATGGTGCTTGGCCCTACAAAGGATGTTGAAGTGTGCCCTAGACCAAGGGTTCTGTGGGAGGGAATGGACCAAGACCAAGTATAACGCAGGCTCATTCATTGCAGCTGGTTTCAGTATTTTTGACCACGTCATGCAGTTAGTATGGCTGCAGGCTTAAGCAGCAATACTAAATGAAATGTTTTATTCTGGGAGGCAGCAGAGCTGAGCAATTATGGTTAAAACCTCAGAGGTTCTCCAGTAGAGATCAGAGCTGGAATTCCTTCTATTGCCATGCCTATAAGCGGGGTTGGGAAGCTTTCATGGAGAGACTGAGTCAGCTGGCTATCAATGTGTTGATGCTCTTTGTTGCTCATGGGTAGTTTTTTCTTTTCCCAGTGCTTAGCTGACAGGAGCAAGAAATAACTGACCGTCCAAATAAGTCTGAGTGATGCTGTGTGAGATTGCCAGTGTAGGAAAGGGAGGATTTGACCAAAGGGTTACTGAGGTGTGTATTCAAGGATCCCTGGCTCTCTACCTTTACATGCTAAAGCAGTATTGCTTTATTCGTAGAAATTGAGGAAGGAAATTGTGATATAAACCTTGTCACTATTTGTTACTTCATATTTTCGACTACTTTGACCTAGCCTACACAGAAGCAAAAGGCGAGGCTCTTGAGGAACTTTAATGTTAAATTGTAAACCACCTAAGAAACAGCATAGTTACCTCCACGTATAGTAGGTGATGACTGGATGTTCTGAATTGTGGTACCTAAAGACCTCTCTATAATGGCATTCATTTCTTTGTTTTATCACATAGTTTCTGCTGCTGATCTGTTTGTTTTTCTGTGCTGTGTTTTACCTAAAAAGCAGAGTAGCTTAAGCCCTACCATTGACAGAAAGCATACTTCATATTGCCTTCCCAGGGAGTTCCTGGGAGAGACTTCTCAGGAGAATTTTTGGGCTCTCAGGGTTCCTTAAGTGATGTGAAAACCCTTTGAGTAATGAAGCGGAATTTGTTGTAGTGCCCATGTGCGAAAGAATCATAAAAGGCACTCATTAATAATACCTAATGTTAGGAGAGCTGAAAGGGCAATCTTTTAGCCATCAGTATTATTACAAATTTTGAATTCCCTTAGCAAAGGGCAGAAGCTTCTAATGGAGAGCTTGGGTGAGCATTGGGATTTCGAGGTTTACGTGCCAAACTTTTGATCTGGCATTTGCAAATCATTTTTTGTAAAGACACGCAACCTTTCTCGTCCCGCTTAGTTTCCCCCTGCCCCCTTCCTTAGCTTTGAGAATATTTTGGTAGTGTCTGTTATGCTATATCCTATCTGGCTTTAAGGTGGTTAAGGAAATAAGAAACTGAAACTAAAATGTCCAGATTATTCCAGGAGTGGCAAGTAATTTTTCCAAAATAATGCACGTCTTCTGTTCTGCAGTCCAGAAAGTATTTGACTGATTTGTACTGGACTCTCACAAAATATTCTTTTCTTACTTGCAGTGAAGCATGAGAATTTCATTTCAAAATATTTGATTTATTCAGCATGGTGTTAGGTGATTGATGTCATATTCTGGCATAGACAAAAATATTGATTATAACTTAAATAGGAAGCCAAAAGCTACAGTTATGAAGATGAGATCCCTTTGTCATACTTTTCACAGGCAGATATAAGTGGTTGCAAGAAGCCACTATTGGAGATATTGACTCTCACCATGCTGAATCCTTCAGCGTGCTATTCGGTATGAAGGACATTGGGTAATATGTAAGAGTTCACTTCACTGACTGACTAGCTTGCTTTTGGAAAAAAAATCCACACTTTGTTGTGCATTCAAATGTTGCCTTGGGTTTTGGACACAGACAGACCATCATATGCTGCAGCAGTCTGTGCTCTTCCTAGCGCAGCACAGCCCCTCTCTCTCTCGTAATCTCTTATGTTAGAGCAACAGCTCCCCAATCATTTACAGGCTCATAAACACAATCCAGCAGCATCCGTCTGCCCAACAGACCAGGGAAACAGCTCAGAAATGAAAGCCAAATAAAACAATAGCTCACGGCAAACAAACAGGCAACTACAACAATCAAGATCATGCTGCAGGAGCTGTTCCAACTACCCAGACACTTCATTAGGCATGGAATAACAAAGGAAAATAGACCCGAGTCATCTCATTTAACTCTCTTAGGCAAGTTACCTCTCTCAATTTTTCCCCCCTCCAACTCCTATTTATTCTTATTTTCTGCTTGAGGAAGGAAATGCAACTTATGTCTGGAGACAGAATGAGCTGTGTTTTGCAGCCACGGGATTGGGGAGTGAAAAGTTCTTGAGTTCTAGTTTTGCTCTTTCATTGACATTTTTCACAGTCTTTGGCATTTTAGTAATTTTCAAGCTCTCCTTTCTTAATGTATACTCTGCTCCACACTTGGCCATAGCTTTAAATCCGTAGTAGAACTATGAAAGAGAGAGAGAATTGTCCTTCACTATGTATCAGTTACGGACAAAATGCTTTCTGTCTCTCCTAATATTTTGCCTGGGCTTTATTTGACTCATTTGAATTATGCACATCCTTAAATTACAAGCCATTTGAAACCAATGTTTAGCCTTGTTCAGAGGGGAGTTACAAGGTTAAATCAATTAATGGTTGTATATTATTTTGCTGATATGAATTTCAGTTGAAACAACTGAGATTATTTTAACTATTATTATAAGATCTGCAGTGCCCCCTTCTTTTAATGAACTTTTCACGTTTCATTTCATATGTTGGGTTTTTCTCATTCATGAAGGCTGCATTTTGTGGCAGCCTCTCCTTGACAGAGCTGGTCCAGACTCTAGGAAGTTGTTTGTTGCTGCTGGCCCCAGAGAAGCTCTGTGGCCCCTTCCCTCCCTCTCTCCTCTTCCCATGTGCTTGGGTGCACACTCTCATTCCCTGCAAACTTCTCGGGCTGAGAGGCTGTTTGGCCTCAAGTGTGCGCTGGGGACTCCCTGGGAACATAAACTGATAATGACTAAAGTTTTGATCCTTGAAAACCCCTCCTCACGTGCTACCTAAATACTAGAGACAACCACGTTGGTTTTAGGAAGTTGGGTTTTTTTTAACTTAGAAGATAGGAATTTATTAAGTGGTCCAAACCTGACAATCATGAGTGCTTAGGTGTACCTAGCACCATGTACCCTAAAAACGCCTAATGTTCAAAATGCCAATATTTTAGCAAGATTTAAGTATTTTAACTCTCCTAAGGGAAAATAACCGATGAAACCCAGATGTGGATTAAGACTGCAATGCTGATGCTTGTACCAATACCAATATACATCATATGTGGAAAATCCTTTCAAGTTGTTATTGAATAGAGACATTGTAAACAACAGATATTCTAAACTTTGGAAAAGGTCACAAACATCTACCTACTTCCAGCGGTTTGTTGAACAGGTGGGTGGAATAGTAAATCTGTGAGTACTTAAGCAGTACTACACCGGTGAGGTACTAAAGCTGATTTCCTTACCTCAGAGGGAGCTTCAGATCTGTGAAAAACAATTTGGAGCCTGAGGCTTTGGAATATCCACTGCTGCAAAGAGACAATTTTTATTGAAGAAAACATAATAAATATAATCTTTAGGTCTTCACAGTCTGTTGTTAGGATCTTTCTTGTTGGGTAACTGATCTAAACACGCTTCCATCATTTAATTAAAGCTGACAAGCTTTACAAATACTGTTGATCAGAGAACACTTTTTCCCAGTATTACGCGAACTGGGATTTTTCCACGAGATATCCATGTGACGCTTTCCGTGACTTGTTTGTGAAGAGGATCATTTTGCATGCCCTGGTTATTGAATTGACACTCGTGGCATTTGATACTGCAAGCAATGGATGATAGTGATGGCACTTCTGGGGGTTTTTAAGGCAGTTTTGGCTGGTACATCACAGCTTCAGTGCTGAACAGGCCTCACTGAGCCAGGTCATTTCACTGATAGGCACGTCATTAGATAAGTAGATATTAAGGGAGAAACTGAACAGCAGAAGGTAACTTCAGCCTCTTTTTGTAGTCCTTGTTAAACACGGAGGTGGTAGGCTTTACAGCAAGCGTTTCAGGTGTGGCGAAAGAATAGCGCTGTTCATGAATTATCCAATTTAAACCAAATTGAATATCGCTGGTATGCAATGTTCAGCTGGTAACATCTCTCCGTATGTGGAAATTTAGGATAATTTTTATTACTTTTGTGACTGGTTGCGTATCAGTTAGTAAAATGCTAAAGTTGTTCTACCCTGACATCAGTTGCATGTGCAAATGTCAGATACTGTGCTAGGACACTGGTGATTAGTGTGAATTTTTTTCTGTTCCGTACCTGTTAATCTGTCAATGTGCTGATTTTAAAGTAGACAACAAAACGCATCATTTCAGCTTTAGAAAAAAGCTATTCTACTAAAATACTCAATGCTTGTATGCAATAGTTCATTCACGGATCTATTCTATCCCTTAGATATGTAGAAGTATGAGATGTTGAGTACATCATGCATATTTATTTCTTTGGAGAATGCTAGCTTACATCTGTGTAACAGTAAATCGTTGACCTGAATCCTAGCATTCAAATCTGGATAATTTCTTATGAAGATCTCAAAAACTGTGTATGCATAGGAAGCATCCTGAATCAAGGTCACGGAACAGACCATATCAGTGGCAGAGACAAGGACACTCTGATGGAAATCAAATTGATTAGACCGTAGCATTAGCCAATACTATTCAAAACCCCTGTATATGTGAAAAACACAACAGTATAGCTAGATTTCCTGAGTGTATTTGATTTATCAGGTGTGAAAGGGAAGGGTATTTTTGTATGAATGAAAGTACTGCACTCTCCTCCTTCCCTCCGCACACACTCAGCTGGATGTCGGTGAAGGTGCCCTACCTGCCGCCTCTTTAGCATTTTGTTGCTGTGGTTTTTTGAGAGAGATCCAAGTGAAAATGCAGCCTCTGATCAACACCTTTGTGGAGACAGGAAGAAATACTGCTTTACGCAAAACGGGAAACCCTCAGCTTAGGAGGAAATCCCATTGGAACCTATTTCCGAGTGCTTTAAATATTTAGTTTAATTGTCAGAGACCTGATTAATCATTCCCTATTGTTCCCTGCCTAACTTCTGTACCCCATACTGAGCAAAACTGCCCGTGCTGCTTGGTGTTCAGATGCTCTGTTGACCGGGTTCTTCTTATCTCTCTCCACAGAGCAGTCGGATTCTCTGCAATATAAAAAAAATGTTTCCTTCATCCGCTCTCCAGCTAGATTTCTGGCTATCATCATTCATGTGAATGAAGGCAATCTTTCTTTTAGTTTGTGGACTGAAAGCCACTCTGTTCCAGGTCAGAGATGAGCAGTCCCTTACCTTTATTTATCTTCCCTGGTGAAAATCCATTGGCTTTTGATGCAGGCACTCTCGCATAAGCCGCTGCTTTTGCAGGTAGCGTTGTGCCTGCCCAGTTTGCAACACAAACTGTCGCACCGGCGCGGTTCAAGGTTCAAGGAGAGATTAGGGTGCTGCTGTTAAACTGGTCCTGTTTGCAGTGTATCCTGCTAATTTCGGTTTAGCAGCTAGATGTCTCCCTTTCCTCCATTATTAAGAAGTAACAGTAGGTGAGTTGCTTTCGCCTTTGGAAAAGACTTGTTGCCCTCCATCATTTGTCCATTTTAGAGGCAAATTTAAGATCTGGATTTGGCTATAAATCTGTAACTCAGTGAGCGTGTGGCTTGATTTTGCACATAGCTTTTTCAGATCATTGATTGTTTCCCTCTATTAATCTGTTCTGGCCTGAGGCTGACCTGTGTTTTTGCTTTTCATGTTCCTCTCTGCTTTCCAAGCAGGATTGTAGATTGAGACACTTTCTGCCTGTGGCATTCTTCTTTTCCCTTAATCACAACTGTTTTCCACCTCATGTAATAGTTTGCATTTTGTGATACATTTTAAGTCAGAAATACTGTCCTGTTGCAAGAACCAAAATCTTTGGTGTAAGGGGTGGATTGTGTGTGTACGGTTCTGGAGAGCAATTCCTTTCACATAAACCACTGTATGTGCTGCAGGGCCATGACTGCTGCTGGGCTTAGTGAAGTCGAGGGGAATATCTGAAGTCTGGGGAGGGTCTGGCATTTTTTGCCGAAAAATGGAAATCTGTGGGGTTTTATTTTAGTAGGTCTTTCTTCTTGCTTATGCTTCCTCTTGCATTTCTCAGGGTGTCCTCAGATTGTTCCTGCAGGTGTGGAATAACTGACAGAAACCAAAAGAAAGGTTCCTGCTTCATTCTGTTATGTAGTGAAAACGGTACGGTTCCTCTCATGTCTTTCTCTAAGCTGTTAACTCTAAGGCCAAAATACCTCCAGCTATTCTAGCCCAGCCAGTCAACGAACACTTGTAATTCATAAAGTAAGTGGCTATTCCCCTAATCTGAAAATGAGACAGCACAGATATAAAACTTTTTTTTTTAAAATCTCTATTTGTAGTTTTAAATTTTTTCATAAAAAGCATTTTCTTCAAAGGGCGTTCAGAGGTGAGCCAAGGAAAATTGTTCGTTGTTATTAGAATGATTTTTCAGAGCACAGCAAAACTGAATACACTGATGTTTGCTGTTGCACATACAATGCTAGAAATAGCATTTTATAAATATCATGGGTCTTGACATTTAAAACAACTTTCCAAATATTTATTATAATTAAGATCATACTTTTCGAATTCTGAAGGTGTTGTAAGGCTAAAATAACTCTCTCTAAGAATATATGTCTCCGGTGTAAAATAGTATTTGTAACACCAATATAAAGTAATAGATAAATCAGTCCATTTGTTTCATTATAGGTAGTGATGCTGGTATGTAGTTTGCTTTTATATTGTATTTACGCTAGGTCTTTGCTAATAAATTTTATGAAAATTTTAGGATAATATATCCTTTTGATTGTAACACGGCTGTATGTCTTTAATTCCTAGCCTGTATCTAAAGCTACATCCTGAATCTCATTGACTTCATATTTGAAGTTGATATTGGGTAGACTAAGCATATGAATTGCTTATATCGGGATCAAGACATAACTGTTTAATACAGTTGTATTTTAATTCAGAATACAATTCAGCAGCTGATTAGTTGCTTATGCTCTGAATAGAAATATATACACATATATATGACATATTTAATATACAGTAAATATATAAATAATATGTATTATGCCATATGATTGTGATGCATTTATATACTTACATTGTTGCATATTATAATTGTGTTGCATGAAATATGTATTATATAACATGTATTTATATGAAATATGTGCCAATATAATTTATTAACATATTATTGACATGAATACATATATATGCCCATATACTATGTATTGAGATACATATATGAATATATATTAAAATTTTGTTACACATGCAGTGAAATATCAGTGTAAGCATATGGTACTATTTTGCATGTTTGCAAATGATATTCCATCCATGTAATTACACATTAAGCTCTTCTGAAACTTTCTGAGTATATTATACTTCAGTGGAGGAAAGAAGAAAAATAGACACAACATTTCTAAATGTTGAATTATTAGTCTGGCCCAGGAGCTTAGATTTGTAACTCCTTTTTTATAACGTTTGGAGATATGTGGCTATGTGGGCAGATACATGTAATACATTGTAAGTGTGCAAAGTAAACTATACTTGTCACACTTTAATGTTTATTTTTGTAAATGGTTTTTAGCCCTGCATTTTTGTTGGTTAGTAAATAATGTTTAAAACAGTCATTTGCCTAAGTAACAGTATTCTAAATGTGTTACCCATTCACAGATGGAAATTAGCATGTATTTGGTACGAAGGTATCGGAATTTATTAAGATCTTATTCATGGAAAATGTAGACCTGTAAGTTCTGACAGTGTTTGTGCAAACACAGCTTTCCAGTCAAACTCCTATATTAGAGACTATGTTTTTAAAGACTAACATTACTTACATTGGTATATGTAGGCAGAAACTATCTCTGTGCACTCAGCTGGTCACGTCCCAGGCAGCTTTGGTTGAAGAAGCCGCCTGTGCTCAGCACCGTGCCGAAGCCAGAACCGAGGCGGGTGAGCACTGTACGCTGCGCAAGGGATCAGTCTGAAGCAGAGCTCACACCTCCCTCCATCCCTCCAGGTCCACACGGGTCCGAGGAGGGTTTTAAGCAAGAGTGTTTCAAACAGCAACACAGTGGAATCAATCGCTGGGGTCGGGAGCGGGAGGGGAGGCAATTTCAAGGACAGGGGCGAGTTCTCTGCCCTACGTGGACTGACATCCACGGGAACGTAAGAGTCGCACGCTAACAGCTTATGCTTTTGAGAATATGTCCACTATGCTTAGGAAAGTTAGACTCCTGGCATACATGCTCTGTGCATGCTGGGCAGCAAACCTTTGTACCTTTGAAAATTTCATCCCAGTATCTTCTGCCTGCTCTGTTGCAACCTACAATAATAACACATTAATCAAGTGTCACCCTTCCTAATACAGAGGAGTTCTTTTTTTATTGCCTTCATTTATAATAATTTAGTTTATACTTTACAATGTTATTGATTTTATGAAATGGCTCATTACATTTACACAAAGCTAAATCATTCAATTAGATGCTTTAAATTAAGTCATATAAATTTCTTACTAGATTTATTGTTGGATTGAATTGGAAATGAAGCCCTAAGAAATTTTTTTTTTTAATAATTATTGGAAAGACATTTTTACTTATGTTACAGGCTAGCAAAAGAATATAAATTGCTCAGCAAGTTTTTTTGAATTATTAAAACCTAGATTCCCTTTTGTAAACTGCTGGGTGGCATGAGCAGTGGAAAGTTTGCTTGATTTCTTCTGCGTGAACTTGAAAGGGGAAAATCACCATGAAAGGGGATTTTCTGTAGCTTCAGGTAAGTGAAAAGAAGCAATATTCTGGAAAATGGTCCATCAGTCAGCCTTTCATACAAAGGTATATGCATAGAAACTGAAAAGACAGGGAAGAAGGGTCCACGTAAGACCTTGGCCTCCTCATGTGCTGTCCTGTGAAGTAGTGGTGAAAGCTGGTCTGCTTATTTCAATGGGAAGAAATCAGCCCACCAGTAATACCTCTACAAATGTTGATGCCATTCACGAATTAATTCAGTGTTTTTAAACATGTAGGTTTTTTCAGCTTTTCCTCTTTCCTCACTGGTGATGCTATTTTGGAAGTTTTTTTAATATATGTATTTAAGAAAATGAAACATTTTATTCACTTTTTTAAAACTGAAATGAAGAGCAATACGCATTAGAGGAACACAGCCACATCAGAGGCAAGTCTACCCTGAAATGCCTAAGTGAGTTTGGAGTGCTGGTCTTGTCATCACTGATCTTGAATAACACAGTGCTTTTGAACAAAGTAATCTTCAGTTTAGAAGCAGAGGAAAAAACACATTGTAGTTAAAATCTCAACTAAAACAATAATTATTTGCAATTCAAAGTTATTTCCCTTTTATTCAAACTTGTCAAACTTTTTTCCACAGGGAATTAACTTAAAAATTGTATTTGTCCTAAATCATCTATGACTCAATATGATGATAGAATTTGAAGACGAGGTGGCTCATTTTTCAGTTAAGATACTACTTTTTCTCCATTAGCTTTTCCAAAACTTTTTCCTTATTCCAAATCTGTTAATTTTACAATTTTCTTGGCAAGGACTTCCTTTTATACTGTCTTAAGAAAGCAAAAGGATGCAAGTCCTGTCCTTGCATTTGTTCCTAAAGGTGTTTTTTCATTCTTTCTGTCTTTGGGAGGGACTCCCTCTGATGTCTCTTCCCTGTGTAAATATTTATCTGGTGGACAAAAGGAATTGTGAAACTGCAGAGTTAAAAAAAATTCTAGTAAAACAGCAGTTCTGGTAATATAACAACAGAAACTAGTGATAGATACTGTTGTTAAGATAAATGATGGGGAAGAGGGATGAGTACCACACGGCAGTGGTAAGAAACTTGCCACAGTGAAAGACAGTGCAGTAGTGCGTCCTTTAAAGCCCAGCAGCGGAGAGTAGGGCCGTTACTGAGTAGATGTCAGGATTTAATGCACTGGCACCTCCTTTTCCCTTTTTACCACGTTAGCCCTACAAAATATGCATTTTGTTTATATTCCTGTGTCATCCTAACTATTTCTTCTCTAGTTTTATGTCTTGTCTTTTCTGTGTTTTCTTTAGTTGTCTTTATCTTTTTTTGATGCTAGCTGCAGTGCAGTTTTAACAATTTGTCTTTTTATTCCCTTTGGAACAGTTTGTCTTGCTAATCTTCCCTCGGCTTCTCTTTTCAAAGATGACAGACTTACCATCTTTAATTTTTTTGAATAATTAATAGCCTTGAATCTTTGGTTAACCTCTGCTGGACTGTCAGGATTTGTAGCTTTTAAAAAAAAAAATCAGATGCTCTGACTCTTCAAAGTATTCCAAAGGTTTCCTCTCGCTGGTAGTACAAGTAGCTCTTTGTATTAGAAGGGAATCTATCTGTTCATCACAAGAAATGATATTTTGTGTGCACATGTAGTTTCTAGGGTATATTTTTAATTCTTGATAAACACTAACTGCACCTTTTTTCATTTTGCCTTGGTTTTTACTTGTTTCCAGTGTTGTATATCTCATGGCTGCTGAAGAATTGCCTCTTTTCATTTCATTGTCTTGTCTTATAAATTATCATTATTTATGTTTACTGTTCTCCTGTATTTATTCAACATTACCTGGATGCTCTGGAAAAATGTTTTCTTTCTTTCTTTAACCTTTCTCTTCTTTTTTTTTCCCCCCTATGTGTCTCTTGCCTAGTCCTTAGCAAGCCTTTTCACTATGTCACCTTAGAAGTAACGGTTCAATCTCTAATCACATTTCTGAATTAAAAAAAAAGACACTTTTTTTTTTAATGACGTTAAAGATTCTCCCCTTCAGTGCTTTTCTTCGCAGTGTGATGTCCTATCAGCAGTGCTTGACCCATTTCTGCTGCCTGTGGTGCAGTTCTCTTCAGCCTGTCAGCTACAAACACAGAAGACCTTAAACTTGAAACAAGTCCTGTATCCTTGTCCTCTTCTGTCGTCAAATCAACTTTGGGACAGTCATATCGATGCCCTTGCTAGGACTGAGTCCCTTGGCTGGGAGATCAGCAGAAGTACCATGGACAGTCTCCTCTTCTTCTCTGTTTTGGCTGAAAATGGCAACACCACTGAACCTCCCACGTCACGGTGCCGCCTGCGGCATTGCGAAGGGCTCCTGCGTATTTCTGAGGACTCGGCGCGGGTGAGTTGGCACTGCTTTGCCAAAATCTCAACTTCATGGACAACACAAGATCAGTAAGATGGGGACACGCTGGGTGGAAATGGCTTATAAAACACATCTGAGTTAAAGCTGTCAGTATTCCAGTCAACGGAAAAAGGGAATTGGGTAAAGGGATTAAGAGATCAAAATCACCTGTTTGTTTTTGTTCGTTTTTAGCTCACTTCATGTACTGTCTGGTCCAAGCAAGCATCTTATCCCATCCTACACTAGATGGAAAAGGATAAGGCTCTTTGGATTATTTTGCAGTTTTTCTTAGAAGGTTTTGATTATTTCAACCCCAAAGTCTCTGATGTGAATTAGATTAGAAGTCTCTCACATCCCAGTAGCTAGCATCAGGCTATATTGCTACTCTGAAGTGGGTCCTTTTTGTACTTTTTTGTAATTGTTGTTCCACTATATGTAAAGTAATTAAATATTTGTTGATTTAGAGCTTTTAATCTTGAGCATCTTTACCAGCAAGACAGTTAGCATCTTTTCTCTCTCTGTCCCCTACTGAATTGGTAATTACTTATTCAAAAAGCAATGGTTGGAAATCAAGAAACACTACTCAGAATAACCAAGGAATTGGTGGCGGGAGTGACCACCTAGGGAATGGCAGCGGGCAGCCTAATTGAATTGCCCACTGAGAGGGAGAGTTCAGTCCCTTCGTTTCCCAGGTGAGCTCAGAGCAGTCCAAGGAATTTGCAGTGGGCGAAATCCTCCTTTTCCCTCTCTCTCCATATGCCCTTTCCTCTTCTGTGCAATTGAAAAAGAGATTTTTGACACTATGTAGTACATAACATTTTTTTTGTTTCTCAACAAAAAAAAAATCTATGGTGAATAGCTTGCTGAGAGGTAGAGAAGAATGAAAAACATTTATGTAGCAAATAAATCACATAGCAAATAAGTAGTTTTGGAACACTGCATTTCATTTGCCTGTGGGGCATTAGTGCCAATCCTACAGGACAGAACAGAAAAAATAAAATCGAGTTAAATAAACCCAAGTGTTTAGCCTTACAAACTCACCAGCAGCCATCAGTGCCAAGCATTAATTCCTTTCCTGCTGGCAGCAGGAAGGTGGGTGAGACAATACCGTCAGTTGCACAAATTAAGTCACTGTGGCAGAAGCACAACACAAATAAATAGGAAAAACAACGCAAAGAAAAACAGACTGTTGTTGCTGCATAAACCTTCCAAGCTGGAGGCACAGAAAAGGGAAATGTAATGACTTGCTGCATGTCATCTTGTAGCCTGACAAGCCCTTTCAGAATAGAAAAAGAGTGTAAGGTGCCAGGAGAGGTCTCGCTGCACGTTCTGACAGAGGAGAGGGGCTTGTGGGTAGCGGAAGAATCCCCTTTTCAGCAGGCTGAGAAATAGAACAAGTCAGCTGTGCAGAGCTCTGGAAAGGCAACGGAAACCCTGATCAGGATTAAGCTGAAAGAGAGAAAAGATACGCGATAAGAACACGCAGGTTTTTTTACTCGCTGTCATTTAACTGCCGTAATATTACAGGCCCAACTTCCAAGACCCCTTTTCACAAAGAAAAAAAAAAAAAATCCATATTTAACAAAAAGATCTAGAAGTTTCCTCTTATCTAGTAACACAGAAGCTACTTTTTCTCTTCTTCTATCAGATAATAAATTTATGGGGGGAAAATATATTTTCAATCACTTTTTCTCTTTAATCATCATATTTCTATACATTAAAGTTATCTGTCAAATTTAAGTTTATTTTTTCAACAGTTTTAGCACTTTCCACACATGATCCTGTTTCTTTGTTACGTTCCCAACTCAGCTGTTTTCAGAGAGTTCCATTATGGGGCTGCAAATAGAAGTTGGGGATAGAAATAATATCAAAGAAAGGAGATTAAGTACATGTCCCACGTGCTTCTCACAACAAGGGACTGAGAAATTACTGTGGATCAACTGTAATTCTTATAATGATTTAGAAGTCCACACTTGTATGGTATTCATTATCTCTTCTATTCCTAAACTAATTTAATCTAGCTGCACTGATTTGAAAGTAATGCATAAAATCCAGTACCCAAAGCAATCTAGTTACTTGCTAACTAAAAACATACATCAGGAGTCCAAATCAATGTTTCTCCTGTAACCAGCACTCCAGACTGACAGGAGCACAGGCGACTGGGATGTTGCCACATCCATTAGCGGGACGTGGCACTTGGAGAAGAGAGAACGCACTGAGAGAATACTGATGTGAGTATCCTCATTGGAGAACACTGGTGTTAAGTTTTTTAGTTAGTAGATGTCAAAAAAATTCATACGTCACAATAAACAAGTAACTGATGATAGAGAGAACAAATTTCCTTGGATGTGTGTATTCTGCCTTAATAGCTAAGATTGCACATGGGCATATGTGTGCTGTAATGCTTGATCCCGTGTGCTTTTGTCCCTGCTCTCCACGTGAGCACTTTGCCGAGCTGGGTCTGAGCCGCACGTGGTTGGCAAAACACAAAACTTTTCAACACATCTCATCTCACATGTATTTTGTCTCCCATCCACAGCAAACTCTGGGCAACATGGGAGTGATCACAATTGCCTTTACTGCACGAATCCCTCCTGTGGTGCTACATTAAGGCCAGGATAGGTAGGTGTGAGATCTGAGAACGTGAACAAGATTGTCAAACCGAGTGTCTTGGTTTGGAAGGAATGAGCCAGGCCAGGGACCGCATCCGTACAGCTTCTGGGGCAGCAGTAATTTCACACCAGTTGTTTTCCTCTTTGTGTGTAAAAGTTTCCGCAGCTGATGATCCAGTTGTCTCATTCCTAACTTGTGCTGAACTTGAACAAGGGGGCTGTCAAAAATTTTGATTTCCAGTGTGAGCTCAAACTGTGAGCGAAAGTAAGAGTACAGATATCCCCTTTTGTCTTGACTGAATTTGTACTGTAACAACGCTTGCTGTGAGGTGCTGGAGGTGATCACGCTTTTTTGAATATGATTAAGTATATCATCTTGTTTCTGCTTCACTGTCATCTCTGAAGACCCTATCTACTCAGCACACAGCCCCAAAGTCTAAGAGGTCATAAGGTCTTCCTAGCTGAAAAAGGTCATTATTTTATAATGCCAGTTGGTAGCTGACATCCAAAGTTTATATTTATAGCCGTGATTTCTTATAAAGTGTTCTTGTCCTACAAGTCTAGCTGAAGACAATAAAAGCTCCGGCTTTGTGGATTCCATATATTAACAAATTAAATTGTTCAGGTCATTAATTTTACTGTAAGGCAGGCAAATCATTTTTCTAGGAGTTCAGAGGAAGATTTAATTCTTATACACTTAACAATTGGTTCTGGAGAACGTTTTTCATCCCATCCCCAAGAAAAGGATATTGATATCACCCTAAATGCAGCAAGAATGTAAGCTCCAAAATAAGAGAAGGGCACTTAAGTATATTTTTTAATTTTGGACCTAATGCTCCAGGAATTCCCAAACAAATATGCTTGGAATTATGGAGTTTCATCTCTTAATGAACTTTTGAGAATACTGTAGTCTTAGGCTTGCAATTCAATGGTTTCATAGTTATTGCATTTGCTTTTAAGTTCACCTTATAGATAACCTTGAGAAAGAGACGGCTGTTGCAGAGGCTGATGAACGAGTGACTTGCACAAGCTGCACAAGGGGCTTTGAGAAGTTGAAAAAGGAAAATGGGGAGGAGGGAACCTGAAATGGGAATGGATATCACAAGTGGGAATGTGATATCTTTTGATATCACATATTCCAATTCTGTACAAATTTCTGGGATACTACGGTAGTATTTTAATCTTACCAAGTTGAAATAATCTGCACATAAGGCTTTTTTTTTTTTTTTCACCAGAAAGGGACTATTTTAAGAATTTATTTCAGTACTTTCCATCAACTACACGCTTATGGAACATGTTCTTTAACCACCATTAGCTTGGGCAACTGTTTGATTTGCCAGTCCAAATCCTTTGACAGCAAATATTTTTCTAATGAATGCTTTGTTTGAAATTTTATTTTTTTTTTTATAATTCACTATGTTTGTTTGACTATCTTGTCATCAAAGATATTAATGGAGTTAATTTAACCATAATTTGCCTCATTTAAGGAAGAATCCTTTTTTAACTTGTCATACAGTAAACAAGTAAATAAGCATTTAATTTGTAAGCTGCCTATTTTCATCTAGTTTATCTCATTTGAAGGTGAAGATTTATTAGCTTCTCTCATGTATAACTGGATAGAAAGAACATGTTTAACAATACTCATCGATGAGAAAAATACGTTCTCACTTGACCGCATGTATTTAAAGTTACTTGAAGTACAAATCTAAACAATTGATATTTATTTATGAGAACTGAAACTGAAGTCTATTCAAAGTGCCTTTGTTAGGTACTGATATTCTAAGTTTATATTGGTTGTTATTGGTGCATGGACAAACAGGGACTTCATCAAATGAGCAGAGAAGGAAAATTCTATAAATCAAATATCTATATGTATGTATATGTATTCCTTCATATGGATTATAAGGGCATTTAGAATTCAGAAATTAACAAGTAATTTTGAGTGTTTAATTATTCATATTGTACCAGCATACAGAAAATAAGGATATAAGATTCATTTAATAATTTTTTCAATAATTTCTCATAAGCTGTCATGACAAATTTCAGGGAAAGCATCCAAATGTTCTAGTATATATTTAAATTAAATTGTGGAATATACTAACTAACCTAGACGTGGGTATAAAATCAATAATTATGATATGCTGGTAAGAAAGTTACCTTTCTATTAATAGAAAATAATGACAAATTTCAACAGCAAGCAAATCTGTAATAATAATAATTCAATTAAGCTAGTTCTTAGCTTAATCTTTCCCTTAATAAATGCTTTTGCGTTAGTAATTGCCAATTAGGAAATTAATTAAAAAGCATTGTCTGATATTGAAATGGTCATGATATACTGCATGAAAAAAAAAGCATGAGAAAATATATTCTCGATGCTACATTTCACTTTTACATATTAAAAAAAATTGGTTTCTAAGAAGCTGCAAAAGGTTCTTGAATACAAGGTTAAAACTTGTACTAATATACTGGAACAAAAAAGAGGCATTCCTTGCTAGTGTGTGACAGCTCCATGAACAAATTTGCGAAGAATACAGACAGGACCACTGGGGTTTCCTTCTTCTCGCATTAGTTTTGCAATAAGCTCTGCCAAGAATCTTGTTTGTTAAATATGAATTAGAAGTCCAGGCTTCTGATCAGCATTTCTCGTGATAATTAGTAAATTTAAAGCCTGCAGGAAGTGAGTGGTTCTTTTCATATCAGAATATGATTTATTTTGGCAAATTACTATCCCAGATCTCATCACTGGAGTATGGTGGTACATCAATGCCATGTGAGAATAAGCAAGGATTTACTTTCTAAATAGAGAAAGAAAGGAAAAAAAAAGAAAAAGTGTGAACATATTTCTTAGAAACACTTCCTAACTACAGTGGAAAAGCAACGTCCAAACTAACTGCCCCACTATTATCCAAGAGATGCAGGTACCACACCATGGGCTGTAACAACCGATTTTTACAGCTGATTCACCTGCAAAATTCTTCAGCTTTATATCACGAACTCATTTTGGGAGTGGTACCTGCTTTAATTTGTGGGCAGGGTGAAAGGGGACATCCTCTGGATCTAGAGAAGCAAAGGGAATGAATTAATGTTAGGGTCACCAAAACTCTGTGAATGTGTTGGAGGGTGGGATATACGAATGGTAGCTCAATTTTTGTGGTTTTCTGCTCACTCTTAAGAAAAAGGAGAACGAGTTTGTGCAGCTAGCTCATTCTTAGCTCTTTGAAGAGGAAGAGTGTGTGTGCCTGAAATCTGGACAATCAAGCAGTATTCCCGAGTTTTCAGTCAGCATGAAGCAGTGCATAATTAGTCTTCTGCAGTTATTACTGTGAACTTCCTTAAATCTTAGTTCAGTAATCATAAAAACTCAATGTTTAGCATTTGCAAGAACTGCAGTGCCCAAGAATCTGAAATAATAAATGGCAGTCTGTCTTTCCCGAGGGCATTTTAGGAATATTTAGCATGTGAACACGTACGAAAACTACAGTGGGCTGAAAAGCGTACTGAATTGTACTCAGCATTATTGAAACTGAAAGGCGGCGAAGAGGTGTAGAAATGAATGGGCTCCTAGAGGCTTTTTTATAGATTATGGGGGGAGGATGTGTTATAATAAAAGGTAATAAGAGCTTTCGTGCCTCCAATAGACTCTACCTTCAACTAACCTACAGCTATCAGGAGTCAGTAATCCATGTTGGATAAAGAGACTTTGAGGACCAATTTTATTCTATTGGAATGCACCAGTTTGCACAATGGATTTGTTCGCTTTTTGCAGGCAGTCTTCCTGAGAGATAATATTTCTGAAGCTCCGCAAAGCGCTTTTTCTGTTTTCATTCTGCAGTTCTTTAATTGGAGGAATGGGCTGCAGGGGCCTAGAAGTTGGACTGAGTAAAATTTGCACTCTTTGAAAAACCAGCCAAACAAAACACATCAAGCAGTTTCACATGACACTAGGATAAAATGAACATAAAAGGAAAGCCTATTTAAAGAACAGCGCATTAATGTTTTAGTAGTGTTCACTTCAGGCCGGTACATTTTACATGAGTCTTTTTTCCCTTATGGGAAAGTAATATGCTCCAAGTTGACTAAGTGCAGATCCTTTTCATAAG
Source organism: Calonectris borealis (assembly GCF_964195595.1). Classification (NCBI taxonomy): domain Eukaryota; kingdom Metazoa; phylum Chordata; class Aves; order Procellariiformes; family Procellariidae; genus Calonectris; species Calonectris borealis. The sequence continues at coordinate 6,051,431 of NC_134324.1, read as the reverse complement.
AGGTTGAAGCAATAGGCATTGGGAATGCAGCGACAGTGGTGTACTGAACGCAGAATTGGGATATAATGCCATAAGGCTAATTAACATCGTGTACTCCCATTGTGTTCCCTTAGGGGGAATCGTGGTTTTAAATGATAAGTATGTAGATTGAGACATTCTTAATCTAGGCAAGTGGTGCAGTAAAACATTACTCTACTCGCTGAATAACAAAAGGAATACAAAATTGAGTATGGGCAGTATATTTCAAATGAAGTGCAGAGTGTCCTTTTTCTCCTTTTCATTGTGTTTAGTAACACTGATTTATTCACTCAATAGAAGATGGAAGATGTACTATTTTAGACTTGGAGTATAGGGGTTTTTTATTGCACTCTGTTCTGTAAAGAATTTTGACTTCTGATGGGTTTGTCCTTCGGAATATTTTTCCTTTGGTGCAATCTCGATGTTCAACAATAACAGAAAAAGTCATGCAGAATCTTTTTCAAGGGTCAATAGAAAGAAGTCCTTCAAGAAGCATCGATTTGCAAGTTTTTTCCTCCCGTGTATTAGATGCTTCAGAACATCCCTTATGGGCTACTACTGAGCAGACTCAGTATTGCAGCCAGTATCTCCGCTACTTCTGGGAGTTCCTACTTTTCAGGTATTAGGTAGAAAAATACTTGCAGAGACATGGTATCTTTTCTTTCCTCATCTCTTATGTCCCAGTTGCCACCCAGAACTTTTCAAGAGAGTCAAGTTGAACCGCTGACCTGGGATAAAGTTTTTCTGTAACCCATTATGACTCTGAGTAATTTATCCTCTTATTAAAGGAGAATTTTCCTGGAGAACTTCTCCTCAATGTAAAGAAACAAATCATGACTCTAGATGTATACATGCCTGTGTTCAAATAGAGTACCATCATCTTCAGAGTTGACAGTAGGGTTTAGTGATGCAACTTGTTCTGGACAGCAGTATTTGCAACTTTTGCTGGTTGTTAATGTCATCCTCATAACTGAACGTAGTTGTGCATCATCTGTGAGAATTCTGTTCATTGACTGAATATATTCAAATATGTGCTGCCTATGCACAGCAAATGATTGAAAAGTTACAAGTGAGGTGGGGAACCGTTCCTTCAGGAGGGCTAGTTAGTAGGCTGAGACTTTAACAAGATGCTGAATGTGGCTGCAAAAAGGGAAGGAGAAGGTGCATTTTCTGGGGAGATGCGAGAGATCCATTCTAGAAAAAGGGGAGACTGTGAGTGTAGCAAACAGCTTCAGGGCGAATCTGGGAATCAGACTGGGAATAGGAACGAGAGGAAGGTCAGGGAATACATCATTCTTTTGTAAGGGTAAAATATTTGAAAGCTGCACAGGTTAACACAGGCGTTTGCATGGGAAAGAGGCTTAGATGAATCAGCACAGCTGCTGTGCTGGTGTGGTGAGGAGATGAGAATACATTGCTATTTGGATTGTTCGTAGGCTTTATGGCTTTATAGGACTACTTTGCCTTGAACAACGTTTTGTCCTATTTTTGAATTAGGCAGAGCTGAATTTTGTGACATATCTAGGAATAGCAACAATTGTAGGTCTGAGTCCAATGATTTTTGAGCTGTGGTTCAAACTTCAAGTGTAGCACAGATCACAGTTTAAAATACCTGACAGTTTTTGATTTGTCTTCTGTCACTGAAGGAGAGAGCAAGTTAAATGGTCTGTAGTAAAAAGCGATTGAACAAATCATTTTAAAAAAAAGAACAAGAATGTATTTCTTTTTCTGCTTGGTTACTAACAGTAGCGTTTGGGTAGCACTATCTATTTAAAAAGCTGTTCATATTTATGTTTCCATATATATATGCGCCTGTGTATGTGTCTGGATTATGTGCGAACACATGCACACATTCTAGGCGTAAGTAACCTTAGCTCACCACTTCTAAAGAGTATGCAAAATATTTTCAACTTTTCCTTCATTGTCCCACTCTTTCAGAAGACTGAAAACAGAAAGCTGCCATTTTTTCAAGTAATGGATAAATACACATAAGAACAAAAATTATTGCATCTCTCAGGTTGTTTTTTTTTCTCCCTTCTGTAGAGCAGCTCTTCTCATATGGGGAAAACAATATGTTTAGGGTTTGTAACAGTATTATCCTTTGCATTCAAGAGCACATATGATCTGTCTCAGCCACAGAAAGGCGTATGGTTTGGAGATCATTTCTCGGTGCTTGTAAACAAAGCATACATGACAGAGACAAATTAAAACTCATGTACGTTTTATTGAGTGATGGGGATTTTTAGATTATATTTGACTGAAGGCTGAATACTTGCTTTTAGCTTTTTTTTCTGAAAGAAACAGTTGTGTGGAGGTTTTTTTATCTGTTTGTTAGGCTTGAGGTTTTGGTCATTCTTACTACCGCCCCTTCCTTTCCCCTTCTTTTTCTATGCAGGATGTAATACTTGTTCTCTGAATCATGCTGGGACATATTTTGGGAATTCATGGGATTATCACCAGGGCTACTGCTATCAGGCAGAACACATGCACATTTTATTATCTCATCCAACAGGTTTTCATTTTCTATGCACATTGAGTCAGCATAGAGGGGGAAACATGCTGCCATTACTACTGGCAGAACTTGATAAATATTATAATGGTCTTTTCAGTGCTGCAGAAGCTCATTCTATCATGATAATTAAAAATCTAAAAATTTCTTATAGTCCTTATTTCCTGTCTTTTCCTTTCTCTCATCTGCCCTTCCAAAAGGGACATTATCCTGACCGTGAGCAGCCTAAGATGCTGAGCAGCCTGAGATGGTGCGTATTACTAGGCTATGAATTGATTCGATTAGTCTAATGAATTTGTGCAGCCTCTGAAATGTAAACATGCAGCTGCAACCAGCGTCCTCTTTTGGGAACTGTGATCTCTGACAGTCAGTTTGAAAGATAAGACAGGCGCATTAAGTGAAAATACCTGTTAAAGAAACTAGTTACATTAGTTTTCTAATACTCTGAAGAACATCAGGCTGGTAGTTTAATATTGGATTGAATTATAATTTGTTACATATACACAGACTGCATACGGTGTAGGCCTCTATTTTGAGGTGACTAGCTCAGTAAAATCTGGTGGGTTTGTGAGGAAAATACAGGAGACAAGACAAGGTTAGCTCATCACAGAAACCGTATCCACATGAAGATGATTGTAGGTCAGTCTTTGTATAAGTGTATGCTTCTCCCGTGGACACAGAGTGTGACCCCAGACCGCTGCTACATACCAGTAGGCATCAGCAACTCACATCTTTTTCTCTTCACTTTGGCTTTTCCCTGTTCTCCCCTTCCCCAGCAGGAAAAAATAAAATGAAATCAAGTTTTTCTGGCAGAATTTTTGTCCGTATGACTGCAGGTACACTAAATACAGCTGACAGCTCACAGATCAGCTTTCTTCGTGCTCCTGACCAGGTTGCCTCTCCTGCACAGCCTGAGGCTTTGCGATGGGCATTGGCACCGCACTGTCCAGTGAGTAAGAACAAGTTGTGCTCTGGCAGAATTACCTCCAAAAGGGTAATTTCCCCTCCTGCAGTCTGCCTCTGACAGCACCTTTGGAAGTTTGTTGTGTAGACATGCCTTAGTATTTTAAACAGACCTTTCCTTCTAATGTTTTCATTAGAGATGATGTAACTCGGTTAGTGTAAGGATAAAAATTGCTTCTGTGATTATTAACATCTCTGCACATCTGAAATTTAAGGCTTAAAACTCTTGGTGTGACATGCAGTGCAAGCTTTCCAATTCACTTAGTGTTTTTATTTTGACACAAAAGTACCTTTTTTCCTTTTCCTATTACAATTTCCTTCCTTTGTATGTGACTTCTGGGTCTTGGAGGAAATGTTTATATTTTTGTGAGTTTCCTTTGGCGCTCGTTTTCTCTAAATGGATTTTCATAACCACTTATACTACTCCTTTCCTCTCCATTTGGAGTGTGCGATCCTTTTTTTGCATGGATTTTTTTCTCTGTCTTCCCACTTATACCCCTGTCACCCACCTCAGTCCATCATGTGCCATTTTCAATTCTGCTGCTTTTTTTCAAAGTTAATCCACTGTTCACAATTCTCTTTTTACAAATCTTCACTTTCAAACATGCACAAAGAGTTTGGAAATTCTGCATGTTCTAGTTATGACAGGACAGAAGTTCGGTTTGGAGTTTGTATCTCTTCTTGACAAAATTTGAGGAAGGTGTTCTGAAACCTTTCATCACGCTAGCGATAATAATTCCGTCTCTGTCTATTTCAAAGGGGAAAAAAGAGCGGTTATCTAGTCAGATCATCTTTTCACAATCAGAAACCAGCCCATCTGCAACAAAGTTAATTGGAGATACTTTGCAATTTAGGGCAAAACCCAAAAGCAATCCTTTAATTGTATTGAAAATGAAGCATTCAGGTATAAGTTAACTCTGGCAGTAGGAATGAGGCACATAGGTAGGGAAGAGGAACTGTGCTCATAATTCAAGGGCATTATGGCAACAAGCTGAGGAATCTATTTTTTTAATTAAACAGAATATTTTTTAAAATAAATAGCATATACTTTCTTCTACAGCACCTATCTCTGATGGCTTAATCAATGACAGCACTGTGCGAGCAAGCCTTTATTATTCCTAATATCCATTACCCTCCATAACCCTGTAGGTAGTGAAAAACCTGAATTTTTCCTTTTCCAGCTGTGCCCTTCTCTGTTTATGTTTTTTCTTTTATGAGCCTCATCATAGGTCTTTAAATATGGGTTGTTGTTTGCTAAGAAACCACTCCATTATTCCAGGAACATATGTTCGTGACAAGTACAAGTCATGAACATTTGAATAGTCTCCATCTGGCATGAATTAACATAGTATCATAATAAATGAGAAGTGTTAATACTAAGAAGCTTGTCTGGGAATTTTAGATTTAACCAATATTTATAGTTATGTATATGGAATTTGGTTTTGGTTTTGCTTTGAAGAGCATAGATAAAAGTATGCTTTACCATACCAGAACTGACTGCAAGCCATGGGATGCTTCCAGTAGTGTAATTCTTGAAATAACCTGATTATAAAGTAAAGTTTCTGTGAAATCCCCAGGTGCTTTTTAGCTCTTAAAAATACTTCTAAGGAAAATAATAAATGAAAAACCAGAATATATTACTATATGCTGTAGAGAAGTCAGCAATGCATGGGTGCCAACTCAGCATTATTTGTTAACATATGTACTTTAAACCCTTCAATGCCCCTTGAGTATATAACATATATCTAGCATCCATATGGCCATACGGAGACACCGCACTCATTTAAATAACAAGTGCACACAAAAATTATCTTGGCCCCAGAGTGCGTGTTGTTTATAAAAGGGAGTTACTTCCTAAATTAAACAACAACAAAAAAAAACCCTACTGGGTTTCTAAGGTTCTAAGGTTTCTACTGAAGCCTAAACTTTTAACCAATAGAAATTTTGAGACAAGATGAACTCTTACTATAATATAACAGGCACTGGTCTTTACTCACTACTGTGTATTCTGTAGAACAGCCAAATATATTTTAAAAAGTCAACGTTCCTACTGCAACTTTGTCTAATTTGAGTGTATTTAAAGTTTTACTGTGCAATTCTGCAATATTCATAAAGCTTCCTCTGTTCTGTTTTCAGTTTATTTTGATAATCATGCAATATTTTTGAATGCATGGAAATGATAGTCAACATAATACCATTATAGAGGCTATACTTTTTGTTGTGGCCTTTGCTAATACTGACGTGTTTAAGAACACAGCAGCCCTGCTGCTCAAGCACACTTGTTAGACATGTTTTTTTCCCTAGCAAGCTTTCCTTTTCTGGTTTTATTCCATTTAAAGTGGAATTTCCTCTACTACTCAGACTGCACACATCCTTGTGCCATGCCCTTCCTTGCTGCCTGAAGTGGAATAATTTACAGTAAGAAAATGATTCTTTCTTTGGTATATCTTTAAAAGGAAGTGAAAAGGCAAAGTTATAAGGTAAAAATCTTATGATGTAAAAAAGTTCAGAAAAGTATATTAAGATCAGCTGTGGCCTATGGAACATTTATAAATGATAAGTGTTGGGTAGGACTTCTGAAAGTGCCAAAAAGATTTAAGCCAAAAGACAGAACACAGTTTCATCTAATGATTGGGCTGAAGTTGCCCCAGAAGGGCAATGAGCAAACAAAAAGTAATCTTTAGTCCCAAAGGAGCAAAAACAGTGTAAGGGAGAGGGGGGGAATTGTTTTGCTTTTGTTTAATCTTTCTTACTCAGTTCTGCTGTACCACACTTGATAATGTCTCAGCTGAAATGTAATATACATTGTTGTAGACTGTCCTGCAGGGTGTTGGTTAGTTGCCGTGTAGCAATACAGTGATGTATTATGTTGCCGAATTTGAGTGTCCACAATTGAGAGCAAATTACATCTCTCTACAGTGCATTTCTCAAATGTGTATTCATTCTATATAGTATTGGTATTCTCCAGCTGGTAAAAAAAATGACAAAATACGTTAAAAATATAATTTGGAAATTTCATGTAAGTACATGCAAATGGTTTATATAGCAATCCTGTACTTGATAATTCAAGCTATTCACCTACTTTTTTTTTATTCATTCTCTCTAGTTTTGTTTAAAAGGGCAGACAGTAATGTTCCAAATTCCTTCCAAATCTTTGTTTTGCTGTAAGTCTTTGGAAATGAATGCTTCTTGGAATAGTTCTGGAATCTGGAACATCTTGTTAGACACAGACAACGTTCCAGCATGTGACCGAAATTAAACTTTGGGTATGCTTACAGGCCCAAGGCAGCCTCAGGTGGAGATCTCAGCTGAGGAGTCCTGGAACCCTTCACCAGCTCATTCTGCAGCCCAAGTTTTTGTCATGCTCTGCTGCAGCAATTTCCCCACAGTACTCCATGGTGTAGTGCTTGTGAGGAGACGCACCTTCATTAGAAGACATCCCTTTGGATTCCTTTGCACTTGGCTAAGTTATTCTCTATAATGACTTTCATTCTGAAGAAAATCAGAAAATGTGCTGGCATGAGGAGTTGAAGAAATAGAAATACACGGAGCCATGAATTTTCTAAGAATTTTCAACAGCAACTCATGTATTTTGGCTGAACCTCCTGTGAAAGCTATGGGAGAGAAGCAGGTTTTTTTCCCCCTTCCTGTAGACGCGAGTATGACACTATGTTGAGTCAGTAGTAGGAAAGGGGCAGAGTCTGGCAAATTGCATAATTCAAGTCCTGTTTTTAATAAAGGTCCTAGGATTTGGCAGTGTGGAAGAAGCAGATGGGTAGCGAGATAGCAGTCTCGGCTGGCTGCCACCCACAAGTAACATACAGCCTCCTTGTTTAGTGTGTCTGGGCGTAATTTTCACTGACATACAAAGAAGTATTTTTAGGAGTGATGTCAGTTCATTGGCTGAACAGCATTGTTTGGCTTGCTGAAATGATTCCCAAACGCACTCGCTGCTTTTGAGAATGGCACTTTCCTCTTTGCAGAATGTCATTATTCTGCATGGTAATAACTGTTTTGAAGGGCAGGTCAGGTAGTCAAATAAATGTGTGGTTGGTGCTTTCTGATTGTTTCTAAAATAGGCAGGCCAATTTCTGGTGAAGGAGAGTGAGTCTGAAGTGTGCCAAAAATCATTCTGATTTGCTAGAGAAATTCCAATAGCTGTAAGCACAGCCAGGGGAGCCAGGCTAATGTGTGCAGCAAAAATGATCATGTAACGTTCACAATGTGGTCATCTTATCTTTGTGCCTCTGTGCAGCCCATACAACAGAGACAGACGGGGAGAAGAAGCAAAACTGGCTCTGAGTTGTGACCCAAAAACATAAGCGTAGAAATCACAAATAATTGTGTTTGTGATGTGAACGCTGCTTGTGTAGGCATGTGTGCAGTGTGTAGTGACACCAGACAGGAAGAATAATTCATTTGGGTTATTTTCCATTTATAGCAATAAGAAATACCAGAGATTTTAAATAAGGATGATTCCTGTTTTTGAAACTCTGTGGACTGAGAAGGCTGCGTTACAAAAAGACTCTTTAAAACATTTCTGAACAATTGAGAAACAGGTTTGTCTGGATTTCTAAGGGAATTACTTTCCTAAGTCACTAAAGCAATCTCCAAAATTCCATCCATAATTACTGAACATCGTCAAAGAATGAGGAATAATAAGAGGAAAATATGCTGAAAGTTGTTGCTCTCTGGCAGCGTATAATGAGCGTGTCAGGTAATACAGCTATTCTGTATGGCAAAGTACAATCTTTCATCCTGTGTCAAAAAGCTTCTCTAAAGTGCTTTTCATATTAAAAGTGTCAGATATATATCAAGTTTTTTCTCAATTTTATAAGGCAGAAAGTGAAGAATGAGTTAGTGATTTGCTAAGATCACTAAGAAATCAAAACCAGAATAAGGAGCTCAATTCTACTTTCAGTCCCTTCCTTTACTCTCACGACATTTTAGATTTTCTTTTTAAATAGTTTTAGACATGCAGGAATGATACATTCAAAGACACTAGGTATTACATCCAAGCCAGTGGGGTTAATTAATTTCAGCATGTGCCTGTCATTTTGTGCCACTGAATGCTAAGCCCTCATTTCACAATTCATCTGAATGGATTTGTTCCCAGCTTCCCAGTAAATGCATTTTATAAAAAGTTCTGAGCTCTCAGCAGTATTCTTGACAAGAATCAGGATGAAACCAAGATATTTTGGGTTATACTGTGAAAACTGAAAGAGAAAAACTCAGTGGTTGAGTTGTCTCAGAGCAGTGCCAGCCATGAGCATTCTCTCCCTTTTTTTGGTTTTGTTTTTGTTTTCTTTTTTGAGTGGTGTTCCATGGAGCATGGTGGTGGTGTGTTGTTGTGCCTAAAGAGGAAAGTTCTTTTATCTTTCAAAGTATTGTTGAAAACAAGGCAGTGCGCTTCAGTGCAAATGAGGTTATCTTCGCATCTGACCCGGAGCTGGGAGCTCTGAAATGAGGCTGGGAACCACAATTCAGAACTTGGCTACTAAAAGTTGTGCTTCCTGAAGAGCTTGGGGGGATGGCCCACTCATTTCTTACCTTCTTACCACCCTTTAATTTTCAACACATGTTCACATGTATCTGTTTCTCTTCGTCCCGTGGAGGCTAGCAGTTTTAACTAGTCATATTAATCAACTGGTAAAAGATAAAAGCAGTTTGTACTTTACAGCAATAAGGGATATGATCAAGGGAATTGATGCTGACCTTGTTCCTCTTGACAGTTGTTCCCACCCTGTATTTAAATGAAGTTCGCTTCTTTTGTTTCATTTCCCTAGAAGTGCTTGTGTGCCTGAAACAATGCATTGTTCAAATAGCAATTTTAACTAGGTCTTGAAGCATGAAGTTTCATGACACCCTGGAGTTCATCTGAAGGCTTCCTCTCTCTCATCCTGTAGTCCAGGCACTCCTCCTGTTTCTCCTGTGCCAGCCCTAATACTTGTCACTTTTTTTTTTTTTGCCTCCTGAATTGTTATTTTGCTGGCAAAAAGCTGAGAGGTCAGTTGAGCACGTGGCCAGTGCAAGAGAACCTGGGAACAGCAGGATGGCCCCTTTTGACATCAGCAAGCCCTTTGATCTTCTCAAACGTCTCACGTTTCCACCACAGGGTGTATTTTGGCAAATGCTGAAAGCTGCTGCCACCAGCAGTCCTGCTGCCTCCTGCCCCAGGTAGGTTGTTCCTTCCCGTGTGCCAGTACTGGAGGCCCTGGTATGGTCCCTTCTGAACTGAATCGAGGAACTGATGTGGTTTAACTAATGAGTTTTAAAAAAGAAGTGGTTTTGATGGAGTAGTTCTCCTACCTATTTCAGTGTAAGACTCAACAAACAGTTCGCTCCTGGTGTACTTGCGGTTTCTGCCAACCGAGGGGCAGTTTCATGAGATGTTTTCATTACTACCACCTTGGCTCTGTTCATGTAGATGTTTGCTTTGATATTCTGAAATATCAAAGCAAAAAAGTGACATTTTTTTAAACTTCTGAGACAAATCTGACATTTTTTAACCCAGTAAATTTCAGTTATGTGCCATAACCGTGAGAAGCAGTGAGCTGCAGCCTAGATACCTAGACGCAAGAAATTCTTAAGCAGCTTTGTAACTGAAGAAAATAAATCGTCGAACTGCAGAGTAACCTAAAGTAAATTGACCCATTATAATTTTAAACGGACCTGAGAAAATCTACTTAAATGTAGCGTATTCTGCACTACTAGAAAAATCAAAATCTGCATTTTCTATGCACCCCTGCATACTCTCCCCTGACTAAGAAAATTCCCAACTACTCCCAAGTACTTTTGCCTACTTACAGAACTGCTTTTATGATTTTCCGACCAATTCTACCAAGTGAATTGATCATATTAATGTAAGAAATAACTGTGATAGTCGAAATTTTGGAAGCTTTTGAGTAAATTAGACGTTTGCAGTATTTGACTCATATCCAGTTTATTAGGATTTCTTCTATCCAGCAGTTAGACCCTCAATCCATTTAAGCAGCCCTTTGCTGAAAGCACATATTTGCAGAAGGCAGTAAGAGGTCTGTGCGCCATAGTGGTGCCTGTGGCTTCACCTTTTCTCGCAGTAATAGTAATGTTGTTACTAACTGGCAATCAAAACAGCTGATGTTGGCAGAAAAGAGTTTGCAAACTTGACTAAATGGGATTTAACAAATTAGATTGAATCGGGATGTGTTGCAACTTAATTTTGTTTTGCATTTTAAAATTGTCCTGTAGTGATATTGAGACACAATGCACTATTCTATTAATGCATTATCATATTAAGGCTTCTGAATGTATCTCTTAATTTTATAAAAACTGGGTAACAGCTTGATGGAGTGCAGATTCCGCAGTTCTTACTGATTCCAAAATGCATTTAACTGGCTTTTTTCAATTCAAGAGGGTAAATTTAATTTATTTTATTTATCTTATATGTTTAATTTAGAAAATGAAACTATTTGTGCTAAAGCTCTTTGAATCTGTTCAGAAAAAAAAAAGTTCAGCCGTATTACAAAATTTCTAGTTCCAAGTGGTTTTATCATAAGCTAAAATTTTTGACATTTTAGCAGTGCATCATTTTGTAATTTGACAGGTGTTTGGTATAAATCTACTCTTAAGTTTTTCATTAGATAACTTTTACCCTGAGTATTCCTTTATTTTGTCCCCTCTCTTTTCCTAGTAAGACCTTATGCCTTTTTTTCCTATATTGAATGGCTTGAACAAGTTTGTTCTGGATTTATTTGTCAAGTGCGGAGGGTCTGCTCAACAACGTTCCTTCTACCTGATTCTGTCCACAATATTTGACAATCACAATGACAAGTAACCTTCAATAAAAATATAAAGAGGTTTTAGACTTTAAACAGGTTGTTCCAGTGATTTGCACTTCTGTACAGCTTTGAATTTGCTACTTGTGCTACTTTGTCTTTGTTGACCTACGTATAAATGAAATGAACCTTTATTTGTAGATACCTATTTTGATATATTGTAGTTTTCATTGCAAATATGGAATAGAAGATGAGCTGTAGAATCCCTCTTGCAAAATAAAATTTTTATAAGTTGGACTGAATACATACGAAGCATTCCTGCCTCCTCGGTTATCTGTACCTGCATAGTGTAATGTGTGCGTTCTGGGTGTGTTTTTCCAGAGAAGACAAAGACCTCCCCTCCCAGGTTGGTCACAGAACTCAACTGTGCACGGCGCAGAGAGTTTGTGTAGGAACTGGTTTGAGATTTAGGGGAAAAAAATATTTGAGTTGTCAATAGAGATGTAATGAGCCACCTGAAGCCTTACTGCTCAAACTGCTTACTTTATCAGTCAGGCTTGTAACTGCCAGGAAAATGTTCTTTCAGCTATATTTATGTAGAGCATCCAGATGTCAGTTAGCTAAATCACAGTCATATATTCTCTAGAGAGATTTTAGGTCTTGTTTCTAGTTAAACGATACAGCAGGTGGTAATTAGAATTCAGATCAGATGTCAACTACACCAGAAGTTTTCGTCATCTCTCTCCCCCCCCCATTTTTGTGCGTGTTTTTGCATGAGACGGACAGAGGAAAACGTAAAGTGGTGTGATAACGCTTTGATAGCTACAGTAAAAGAAGGTTTACTGTAAGGAAAAAGAAGGAAATGCTAATCACATTGCTTAGCAGTTTATTTTGGTTTTCTTAGTTTGAAGAACTGACTCACTAACCTGTTTTAATAATTAATACATTGTGAAATCTAAAGTGAAGAATTAGAAAAATGCTAAGGTATGTGTATAAAATATTTTAAATGGAATTAATTTAATTTGTTGTTCTGAATTTTATAGAGAAGCAGCAAACTGAATGTTTTCTCTCTCTCCTTCACGGATACTACTTTTTCATTAGAAGTGTATAGTTATGTACTTTACCCTTAGTTTTTTCTGAAGCCACCATTACTTTTTTGAATAGATAATTTTTAATTTCATCATAACTAAATCTGAAGATTTCATAGGTTTGAAGTCTTTGTGGTTATTCAAAATCTATGAGTGTGGCTTGATTGGGAATGTTTGGTGGTTTAACAGGTCATAGGTTTTTTGTTTCATTAGGTCTTTGGTAGAAACCTCTTTCCTTGTAATTCTTGGTTATCAATTAAATTTTTTCATTAACCGATGTTTTATATGAAAACTATATATGTTCGTTGTCCTTTTGCATAATAAGACAGTCAGAAAAATCACAGAATTATGCTTTTGTTGATACACAGCACTATTCATTAATAAACCCCAAATACCGATGTTATCACAAAGACTTAAAACATTTTTTTGTCAGAACTCAAAGGTGACTTAAGGCATTGGATCTTGATTAGTCACTTTTAAAAAGGCCTGAGTGTACTAAGTTTCCATGTGTTATATTGAAGCTTTCATGCACGGCTGGACTGGACGTCTTACCAACCTAGTGTAGTTCATCGTTTCACCCAGATAAGGAAGACCTCCTGGTCTGTGGTTCCCCCTAGATGGTCTCTGACATCTCCTGTCTCCAAGGTATGTGGATTTAGTAGGCAGGGTGGCAGCTGGATCTCAGGACAGCAGCAGGCTTCAGCTCTGAGAATTGTCCAGCTCAGGTAAAGAATATAATTTTCCCTACCTTACTGAGGACAGCTGCATCTCAAATACAGATTATTTTATTCTAGCATAAGCTAGTCAAGATTTTTATACTTCTCAAGTATTGTCAATGGAGTAAAGGAAACGTTAATGCTCTCTGGGCTGCATTACCTCCTGGGATAGAATTTCGTCTCTGATCATTGCCTCAAAATCTTTTTTCTCTTAGGTCTGTGTCCTTCAGTGGATTACTCTGCTATGCAAGATTGTTTTTATTGCATGAGCACATGTAGGCAAGAGTAGCCAATGAGGATACAGTTAAATAAGAAGCTGGAGTCTTGCTATTTGGAAAAAGAAAAAAAAAGCAGAAAATCCAACGTACTTATTTCAAAACTTTTAGACCGATTTTGTTTCTGGTGCACATGTCACACAGAGGGTAAGCCCCAAGCAACAAAAGAACACTTGGTTTCAAAAGAAAGAGGCTAAGGGGTATGCTCATTAGATGCAATGCGTGCATTCTTTGGGGGGGGAAGAAAAAAACAAACCCACAACTTTTTTTTTTTTTAAAGGTAGTGCATAACTTAAGGCTGTCCCTTGATGGCAGTAACTTTTGAACTGAAAATTTATATACATTCCACGTGCTTATTTTCCTCTGCAGTTCATGAATAAATGAACTGGTAGTGCAACAACAATATTATAGTTCAGCATACTGCAGTTTTTGTAGACTGTCAAGTAGGTGCTTTATGCCGTACCAGTGTGGTGTATAAGCTGTATCAGTGTCTTGGTCACCTGAAGATGAATATCGATAAGCCTCAAATGCTATAACAGTCGATTTTGTAAAATTTTCTCTTTTACCAAATCTATTGTTTTTTAGAAGGAGAAAGGAAAGAAAAGGAATAGCACTGCTGCCTGATTTTGCATCTCTCTCTCTCCTTGATCCTGTTGACATCATACTACTGTGGGTTATTTTCCATTAATATAATAGTAGGGCCTCCAGCTGCTCATCACAAACCTTTGAGCCCAGCAGTTCAACCAGTTTTCAATCTGCTTCATTGTCTACTTCTCTGGTTGATGCCTTGTCAGTTTGTCTACGAGGATATTATTGAAACAGCAATTGAAAGCCTTGCTAAATTCAAGATACACATCATCACTGCTCTCCCATCATCCACCGAGCACGTCTTCTCACGAGAGGGGGTTATCACATTCATTAAGCGTGATTTCCCCTTTGTAAATCCATGCTGACTACTCCCAATCGTCATCATATTTTTATTTCATTATTTCCAGTACTACAATGAAAGTGAGTCTTTATTAGAAAAAGTTGAGACTAGAAAACAAATTAGTTACATTTTGTCTTAATGCCTTACAAGAGTCATACTTCGCTGAAATATAACCTATATGACTATAGATCTGTGATTTTCAAAATGGTAGGTGTAAGTAAATATGGTCATAAATCTTCACCTTCAAATGTTATTTTTAACAAACTTTATTGTCACACAAGAAATGTAAATACATGTATTTCCAATATCTGAAACAAATTGTCATGGTTAAATACTGTGTTTTGTTCTATAGGTCTAGTTCACATGGAGATCTACTTAAAGTGTAAAACCACATTTCTGTTAGTGAAGTATGAGGGCTGAAGTAGCAGAGTTGATACGGTTTTTTCTAGTATCAATAGAATAGAAAAAGTAGCATTTTTCACTGTTTATAAAGTTTGTTATTTAAGTATGCTAATTGGCCATTTCCACCCTATTTATTATTAACAGCTTGACAAGTTTAGAAAAACTTTTCAGGATCTGTAACTGTAGCTGTTTCTGAGTTTTGCTAATTAATAGTGTCCGATGCATTAATTATTTATTTTCAAGCATGTTTAAAATGCCCCAAGGATTTCTTGTTGAAAAGTGGGATAATTCATGCTGCCCAAAATTAATGTGAAAATGTTACAAGACTGAAGATAGCCAGAAGCAAGCTATTTGACAAGGCCTGCAAATCTCATGTGTGCGTGCGAACTTCAGTGCTTACATGTATTGCTCGGTGCTGCAGCCTTATTAATATAATTGTCTGTATTAAGGGAATCTGTATGCAGGGTTTTTTTCCCCCTAAAGAAATGCTGATTAGTGGGTATTTCATGAGTTTTTGTACTTCCGTCAAAAGTCAACTGTAGTCATATTTTCATACATTGTGACTCAGAAATGCATGAAAATGTTTGTTGTGGTAGATTGGTTGGTAGAGGTAAAATTTTCAAAACAAAATTCTCAAAGTCTTTTATCTGAAGCAGAAAATATACTAAGAATATACTTAGAAATGGCTGAGAAGAATGCCTGTGGTGAGCTATGGTAAGGAAAAAAGGATTTGAATATTACAAAGTGATTAGTCTAAGCTAATATGCTGTGTGAGGACACTTACAACCACATTGAAGATCCAAGATTGTATCGGAGGGGTTTCAGCGGCAAATATTAGAAAGACTGTTGTCAAAACCTGATGATGTTTTGTGCTAGTAAATGTCTTTTGAAGCAATTGGACAGAGACTGGTCTATAGGTGTAAAGGGTGGTTTTTGTTCTCCAAAGCAAAAGGGAGTGAGTGGATCCTGCCCTCTCTCATTTAGAGGGGAAAGGAATTTTTTCTCATGCAGTGACAATAAAAAAGACAAACAGAACCAATGAGGAAAAATGAAATCTTATGCAGTTTTTTGTTTTCTGCAAATGAATTCATGTCTTTTGATCTTCTTTCTCATTGTATACAGGGACTGTGAAAGGCTTTGCCTTTTCCCCAAGGTGTGTTTTTGGGAAACAGTACTCATTTTCCATACATGCAGTGATATTCTAGCATCTTCACTACCTTTTTCGTTTTCCTAATTACACACCTATTCATTTTTAAAGAGTTTTTAATAAATTTTGCCCCACTCAATTTGGAAATTACCCTGAGCAGTACTCCTTTCTTTTCTTTTTTTCTTTATGCTGTTGTTTATTCTCCTACAAAATCCAATTTTCTTATGAAAAAATATATTTCAAATTCCAGGTACATTGAAAATTGACATTGATACTTTTCAGCTCCATTACCTTCGTTGGAATAGTCTCTGTCCACATATATGGCGCTGACAGCATTTTTTAATTTACTTCTAGAAGTTGAACTCTCTTTCCCTGTCTTTAGTGTGGCCATTCAAAACCAGCTAAGCCCTCTCTTTGTCTTTTAACTTACTAATTTTCTATTTCTTTCTGAGGCTGCTAAAATGTTCTTTAATACAAATGTTCTGGTTTTTTATGGCACATCCCAGAGTAAGGGGCCTGAATGGAAACAGATTAATGAGTCGGTGTTGGTTCGGCTCTGCTGAACACAGAGCTGCTCTGTGTTCAGTGCTCTCAGCCCTGGCCACAAAGCCTCTATCTCAGTCGTGAATGATGTATTTATGTTACTATTAAAGAAATACGGACAAAGATGGTGATACGTGTTCCCCTACTTTGACATCAACCAGAATAATTTTGTACATTTTTGTATAACCAGCTATGGATGGCCCATATAATTTTAGCCATGACATTTATAGTTAGTGAAAAAGAACCATGCAAAATGGTTTTTTCTCATAATAGTACCTGCACTGACTCTTGTTATTCGCAATAGTTAGATTCTCAGGAGTGTTCAGTGTTTGATGTGTATACACTTATGTTTTTTTACTACAGTCAAGTAGTTCTTTTATTATTTCAATTCTGAAGTAAGTATATATATCTATAAGACTAATGAGCATCATATTTAGACAGTAGGAGAAAAATCACAATGTACCTTAGTTATGCTTTGGAAAGAGCCACTAATTTTCTCTGTTTCATTACATTTAAGTCACAGAGGTGTGTTTGTTTCCTGGGACTGCTGAGCTACATTTACTGTAGTTGTACCTGGATAGATAATGAAGGGTTGCACTGAATTTGAATATTGGCTTACGTTGACTTTTGTTTGGAGTGCATTAAACACCGTGATCTTGAATTGTAGCCCAGATTTTACTGGCACTTAATGAGGTTGATGGATTCTGGAGAAAACTCTGCTATCAGTCTTTAAAAAGTGCAACAAGTAATAGTTGGAGTGCAGATGAAAATCTGTTTTCTAACTAGACTTTAAACACCGTACTTGATCAGGAGATGCTATACCTTAAGATACATCAGGAATTTGTTTGACTGTGAGATTTGTGTTCAAAATCCTTTTCTCTTGCAACAGTGAAGATGGTACAAAGAATGTAATGCAGGCCCAATACAATGTAATACAGACTGTAATTTATCTGTTATCCAGTCTTGCGCTGACTTAAACTATATGTCATTTGAAAATTGCTTGATATAGAATTCTTTTTTAAGATCTCAGCAAACAACTAAAACAATAATGACCCCCAAATAATTTTTATAGGTATTATATTATAAAATTATTTCTATTGCATATGAAAGCAAGTACATCCTTAAAATGTAAATTCTAACCTTGTACATCATCTATACACAGTATGTCTGTATGAATATATGGAAATCCAAATGTCAGGCATTTGGATGATCAATTTTTATGCTGAGAACTTGAAGAAATTCATTCTTTTTCATGGAAAATTCACAAACCTTCCATTTGTTAGGTACATTAAAGTTCCACAGTTGACCATAGATCCACAAAAAATTATGATAAATTCTGAATAATTTCTGGGATTACAAAGAAAAAAAGATAAAGGAAAAATAGGACAAAAATCTTCTAAATCATACAATTTGTCAGTTTTCAAAAATAAAAGAGGGTGTAAAATGAAGCATTGGGGAAGAAGAGTAAACATATTTCCGAAAATCAAAAGAAAAATATTCAGTTGAAAAAGTAAATTAAGTTTTTTAGACTCGCGAAAAAGTTTGTTAAAATAATTTCTACTTTCATTCTTGTTCCATTTACATCTTATTTGGGCAGAGAAAATATTTCATTGAAGTGGAGTAAGAATGTAACTGTATTCTGCTTGTTTCAGAACTTAACTACTGCTTCTAATAGCTGCCAAAACTACTTCTGACTTTACAGATTTTCCTGTGTTACCAGTAAATACTGGGATACTGGACTAGCAGATGGTACTTATTGCTCTGAAGCAACATTTTAATGCATGAAGGTATAATATAGTGATCTGAGGTTGTTGATATTTCCTCAATCACAGATACTGAGCCATAGGTGTCAGAGTCATGTTTTGGAGGTAAGAACATGGATTTGAGGTCTTGTTTTTACCATGGAAATAAACTAATTTTAGTTATAATATTTACATGCATAATACATTAACTGCATCTGTGAAGCTTTTATATATTTAAATGACTTGAGATCTGTATCGACAGCTGTGTTTTCAACGCTATTTCATACTGACAAACTCAGTTACACAATGGTTCAAAGTATTTATGTATGAAACACAACAGACATTTCAATCTTAACTGAGGTGTTTTAGAAGATTATTTCTTAAAGTGGACCAGTTTTTGTGGAAAATCAAATGTGGATTTACACAATTATTGTGTGTAAATATGTTCATTTCAGGAGGTTCATGTCCTTTCTTCTCACAGGGTAAGAACTTGCTGAGATAAAATGATATGCTCATTTATCTTATAAGGGCATCTCCATATTTTTTATTGGAAAACTGGAATTTTTAAGCTGATAGAGCTCTACTTCTTGTAAAATTGTGGTAGATGCTGAAGCTCATAAACTACGAAATTGCTTCTTACTTTAGGACTATACCATCTATACCCTGCTATCTGGGAATAGATCCTTGTGTGAAGTTCATCAAGCACTCAGGTGTCAAGTCTGGCAACAGGAAGGAAATACCACTTGAATTGCATATATGGTCAGCTCAGACATCCTTTTGAAAACCCACAGTCCAGTCTGAATACAGATGTATCAATGCTGTGTCCCATTCTCACAAACTAGTGTTCAAGAGATTTGCTTTTGTCCCTGTGTAAACACTCAAAACTGTCAAATGTGCATGTTTTGAAAACTCCTAAATTACCATAAAATTAAATTTCACCTTTTGCTTAGCTGTACTCAATTGATTTACATAGGTTTCAAAAGGCAGATAATCAGTTTTCAGCTCTCTGAGAATGCTTCTAATGCATCATCAGTAAACCTGATCCATTTGCTGTGTTTGCATTTAATATGTCTCTATTATTATAATATTCTAAATTTTTTAAAATAACGATCACTTAAACTTTCGCTTAACCCAGTTCCAATGGAATGAGGATATAAAATTCTCTACAGAAATAAGTTTGTTTTTTTTCTTTTTCTCTCTGCCTTAAATCTGCTTTTCAGAGGGTTTTAGAAATCTGTACAATGTGTTTGTAAGGATATAGGCATTCAGTTTTACCCCGCTTTCTGGAGAGCAATCAGTGCAGATTTTTATCTTTTGATTCCTTCAGATACTTTTCTGTCTCTCTCTTTGGGGCAAAAAGGTGATCTACTCTTTAGTCAAACCTGTTTTATAAAAGTTTTCTGTTTAATGTCATCCTGGTATTCCTGAAATACTTTTCTTTCTCTTAAAGGAATTATCCTCCTCCTTGGATTTTCCATCTTTCAGATACTGCACTTGGAAACTACTACATGCCTTCTTACTTCCTACTTGTTTGAATTACATGTGTCCAAACTTGCTCACTTCTTTTGTCCTTGAATATCATCTTTATTGGTTCTTAGAACTCTCTCCGATGAATTTAATTGTTGGTATTGAAGCAGAGTACAAGCCAAAAACTTATTCTGTAAAACTTGACAAACAAGTTAAATTACAACTTTTGGTAAATACTTTTGACATTGTAATTTGGTAGTGCAGTAACTGTATTTTTGTCTAGCCTCTCTTCCAAATGTTCTGAACTGCCCAAGGACTCATTTTATCCTACAAATGTTTATGCAAATGTGTTCTGTACAAGTTAACATATTACATAAACTGAGTTTTATTCTCAAGCTTAGCATTTCATTTTATCAGTCTGTCATTAAAAATAGCCAGTTGCAAATTAGCTGTGCTAGCTGGCTCTCTTTAATCAATTTCCTTAGCAATTGTGAGGTTCAGAATTACTTTCAGAAGCATTTAATAATGCCAGTGTTACATTTATATGGCATCTCAGGACAAAGGAGTTAATCATGACACAGAATCTAAACTGCAGATTGACAGAAATAAATCAGATGAGGGAGAAGAATTCCCACCAATATTATTTCACAAATGGTGGCATCTAATTGCCTTCCGTGTGTTCACCAGGACTGCTCTGAATCTTGTTTCTGAGTGATTGATTGCTCAGCTCAGCTGTTAAACTGGATTTGCAGTTTATCGAAGGCTGTTGTGAAGTGAGTAAGCCTTGAAAATGAGTTGAACGGCATCATACATTACTGTTGGCTGCTGTTTTGGTTAATGCTGCACATCTAGCCCTCTGACATTATCACAGACATTATAATCATCTATTACTGCAGGGGAATGGCCTGCTATCAGTAATGTGTTCAGTCCTTGAAAGATTCAATATCAAAAGCCATTTACTTCTGTAGGATTGCAAGTTTGTTGTATGGATTCCTATTGCCTTATAAAGGCATATACGAGTTGTTTGGCCATTGTGTTCTTGAGTAGCGACTACTATATAGACGTGTAGCATTTAGGTTTGACATTCTAAATGCTGCTGGCCTCATACGTAATCTCTGTATGCTTATATAGAATGACTTACTGTATCATTTTTTTTTCCTCTTTGCCTCTACAATAGTGATAAACCTGTCTCACCATTTTCCAAAGGTCTCCAAGGGCAGGCAGTAAGCTTGAGTGCAAAGCACATCCCTGGTCTTCAGTTGTGCCCTCATGAAAAAAAGTACCGGACAGTGCTATGGAACCATGGAGACAAGCCAGCATGATGGAGAAGCTTGAAAAGTTTAAGGTTTGGTTCAGAGTGTACCATTATTCCAACATTAGAGAAGGGACAAAATTTTTCTGATTTTTCATGGTCGTTCAAGCTGACTGAGAGATTAACTGTACAATATGGTATCTTCAGTCTAGGATTAGCTTGATGAAAAGTAATGCTGTGTTTCAAATGGCTTGTTTCAGGTATGTCCCAAGTATGAATATTTTACATGAATGAAATATCAACTGAACACAGCCCCAGTTTTGACAGATTTGAGCTGACATATACAATATATTTGAGTCCAGCTGGTAGGACTAATAAAGAATACTTGTCACCATGTCTTATTTTTATTTAGAGAGAAAAAATATAAAAGTTTTCATATATGTGTATAATATACAAATATATATTTATGAAGAGACAGTGTTGTTTTACAGAAGTCGTCAAATGTTGTCCAATCTCATATGAATTTGCTCTGTCCAACATTTACCTGTGTTCTTATGGCTGTTTCTAGTGCTTGCTATAGGCTATTCTGACATCTACTATGGACAAAGTATTATTCAATGTCATTTTAGGTCACTTTCCTGGAAAGGTAGCACAATTATGTAGTGTGGACTATATGCAATGGCAGCTTGTCCAGCAACAAAACCAAAATATTAATTGGGAAGCAGAAATACAGGTGGAGAATACTGTGGGCACTCATTCATTCTGCAGATCAAATGGGAGGTTTTGATTTCAAAAAGGATTTTTTTTTTCCTTGAATATCTCAGGATTCTGCTTACTTTAGTTTGATGCTATCTTGTTAAAATATTTTCTGCGTGATTCTACATTAAAATTTAAATGACTTTTCTTCCCGTAGTCATTGCTTATGGGCATAATTTGAAGAAGCTGATTAATTTCACTATCTTTTGTACGTAAATCAATAATGGACACTAGGAAGATTAATATTTGTAGAAGAAAAGATGATATAACAGTAATAAATCTTTTGTGGGAGTCATATGTCTTCTTCAGTTACCAGTACAGAAATGATCAAGTTAAATCTGGTGCATAATAAAGGTTGCCTGTTGGTCAAGGGGCATAACCCAGCAATGGTGGGAGAGGCAGGTACGGTCTTTTTGCTGACATTGGGTGGCCCCAGTTCTGCAGCAGAGCTCTTGGCATTCCTTTCTCGGAGCCGTGTTCAGGACATGGTCTTGAAGAATTCACACAGGACTTTTAAAAGCTCTATAGAAGTAAAATAACTTTCATTTTTCCGTTGACTTTTTTATTGCCAAAACCACATAAAATTAAATTAAAAAAAAAAAGAAAAAAGAAAAGCCTCTCTGAAGTAATGTTTTGAGAAACGTGTCCCTTTCCTATTCCTTTATCATAATTGACAGGCCGTAGAAACTCATCTCCCAAATGTTTCATGAAAAATGTTTTGCCAGGACGGCTGAGCAGGCTACATTGAAACCAAGTCCCAGCTGACATGTGAATAATCTCCACCCTGAACAATTTGGAGCTGTAGTGAGAGTGTCGTCTGATAACAGATGGGTGAGTCCATGCCACAGCAGCTGAGGGAGTTGCAAGAAATGCCATGTGGCTGGATTTTATTTATTTATTTTTTCCAAAGCCTCTATTGCTTCCTTGCTGCAGAAACCTATTCCCCCAGCTTTCAAAGTGAGAAGGAAATTTTATTGTCTCCTTAATCTCAAAGTCCTTTTCCACCAGTAGTACCTAGAGAGCAAGGGGACAAGATCTATGCTGAGACACAGGAAAGCGGTTTTCCTTCACTCAAGAGGTTTTATGTGCAAAGTAAAACATCCATCATAAAGGTCATTTATACTCCAGCGGTTCTGACTCCCTCCTTCTAAAGAGGTAACAATGTCAGCTAAACCCAGCTGCACAAAGCAATTCAGATCCTCCTTGCGAGGTACTACACTCATATCGCTCTTTCAGGAGTCACAGAGAAGATTGTTCTTTAGCCATAGATTTCCATATGAAAAAAAAAATACAGACTCTATGGAGTATGAAGCTTGATTTTTAGCCTCCAGTTTCCCCTTTGCAACATCCCTATAGGCTCTCTTTAGGGGTTATCCCGACAAACACTTAAATGAGATGGCAAAAAAACAAAGCAAAAAAGAAAGAAGTCGTCAAAACAAAGATACTCATGAGAGAATTGTCTCCGGAGTGGGGACCCCCCATGGCATATCACAGATTCTCAACCAGCCTTCCTAAAATTAACACCAAAGGGAGACGGTTTTATTCCAAACTGGAACACCAGAAAAAGCCTTAGAAAGTTGAATTTCAGAATTCTAAGTCTTCCTGAGCTGATACATGCGAGTGGGATTAAGCCAACATGGCAATTTATGAGCTAGAAGATGAGCTCTTCAGTGCTCCTTGTTTACAGCAGCCTGCCATGGGGAACTGGGGAAGTTGATAGGCTTCTGGTAAGAAAAGATGTTCACTAAGACCAAAGTTGGACATTTCAGGCTAAATCCCGAGAGTATGGCCTGAAGTGTTTCTCATACATGAGTAACTCTGAGATTGCTGTTGAGGGTGCTCAAAATTGGGCATAAGTAAAATCTACGTTGGGTTTCTTTAGCAGAGGGTTTCTTCTTTTTTTTTTTTTTTTGGGGGTGGGGGGGTGGTGGTGGTGATGTTTCCCTAATCCTGGGTCATTGTCCATTCATAGTCTTCCAAGGAGCTGCTACATGACATTGGCATTGAGCACTGCACTCGGGTAGTGCTTGTGGATGTGGGTGGGTGGCTAGGTGGGGGCGATGCCAGGGTGGTTTGAAGACTGTTGTGTTTCAAGTGCTTCCTCCGAGTCTGGGTTTCCCAAGCCTGGGCATCTGCTTCTCTTGAGAGACCTCTCAGAAGTGAGGATGCCGAAAGAGTCACGTGTACCTCCTTGGACACTTTTTTCAGTTAGACTCTTTTTCATGAGCGCATATTCATTTACTTTAGAATTTTAAATAGATCTGTTAACAACAGGTGGATTATTTCTGTGGATTATTTCTATGCTCAGGCATGACTGCACTGGAGTGCATTGCTGGAGGGAGACAATTGCAAACTGTAGATTGCCAGTTATATGCTGCAGATATTTTTCTTTGTGGGAGAACAAAGTTTTTATTTCTAAGTGCAGCCTGCCAGCAAATGTGAGGTTAACTGTTCGAAGTTACCATTGGACTTTGCAACAACATTAAGCTGGTTCAAATGAATTATCTAACATCAGTTAAATCATGTTAATGCTGTTCTAAGGAAGAGCTTTTAAACTTTTTGCAGATGGAATTTCGTTGACTTTGTGCAGCTTTATAAGTTACTGAACATTTTTATCCACGTTCATATTTTTCTCCTTTTGTTGCGTAACAAAAATACTGTTGAAATAATTAGTGAATGTCCATCATCTGAAAGCTTTGTGGATCTCTGATGCCACTAGAAGCTCTCTTTGAACAGGACTGAAATATCATTACATAATTCCTTTTTCATTGATTCACAAAATCAGCAGTGCCTTTGTTTCATTCTTACTGTGCTATGGTGTTGTAAGCAGCAGCTCCTCACACTTTCAACCTGAAAAAGTACTATAACATTTTAGTGTGAAGCATTAGGCGATTGTAACCTGAATTATTGGGAATCTCAAGCTTCGTAGCTTTAATCTTGAAATATAAATGAAATAGAAGCATTAATATTTATTTATTGGTATTATTCATAAAGTGCAACACAGATTTATGTGTCCAGGGATTTCTTTCCATTTTTAATATATACTTTTAAAACAGGACAAAATTAATAATTAAAAAATTCCTCACACGTCTAAATTACACCAAATAATATAAAGATGCACATTATAGTAGCTCACGAGAGAATACAGTTTGAGAAAATTGTCAACATAAATTTGTCTGATAAGGTCAAAGTAATGCTGCTGACAGTAGAATAAAGAAGAGAAAATATTTTACTGCTTCCAGGCATCTTCATGTTAAGTCAAGTACAGAATAAAAAGAACAACTCAAGATACATAAGGAAAAAATTTCACTCAAAGGAAAAACATAGAAAATGTTTTTGTATTGTTAGTACCCTTGTAACGCTCTGCATAAATGAAGTGCTGTAGCACATGTAGGTTGGTTTTCATATGAGCTGAGGCTGAATGAGGCAGTAGATTTAGTTATGTCTGCATCAGGTAAGTGCATCCTTTGCAACCCAAAATCACAATGAGGGTAAAGGTTTAAGTTCTGACAGTCAGTCTTATGATTTAAATTCAGTTTCATATTTGCATTCAATTTTATTCACCATGAACAAATCCTAATACTGTGAACACAAATTGAAGGTGTGGTTTTTTTCCTTAGCATCCCCACTAAGAACAGAATTTTGAAACTACTCGTATGTTTTTTGATGTTTGTGTAAATACAGATCAGATCTAATCTTTGCTTGCCTCTTGTGACTTGTATATGAACCATTTATAAAAATCTAAATATAGACATATGCATCTATAAAAGAATTTACATGGGAGATATGAATATTCACTCGCTTGTTCCTAATTTCTGGACTGCTTGCTCTGTTTATATGTATTATACATGCTTCATAGTTTCAATGTTTTTCTTCTAGAAATGTAAGTTGACATTTTTAGGCACATTCTGCAAAGCACTAGTTGTGGTCTCATTGACATTAATAGAAGTGGTTAGCTCGGTATGGAGCTCTGATGCTGCTCCTTGTATGTCTAAGTGTAGCACCAGGATTTCATTTCTTAGATCTTTACAAAGGATGTTATGTCAGATTAACCTCAGTCTATTCACCTAGAGTGCCCTGCATACAGTCTTTTTGTTTTTCTTTAAGCAAATAATTCTGTGTTGTAGTCAGGTTTCTTTTTTCAACGTACCTGTGGCTCTAGCACCCTTCAATGTGCCTTTCCTCAAGACAGTTCATGAAATTATTTTGGGAAGGAATGAGCTTGTATGGAGTGTGTCCTGGTGATTAGGGAGAGTCAGGAGCTGGGGAGTCACTGGGAGCGGAGCAGAGCAAACCAAGGATAGCAGGGAGCATGAAAAAACAGCAACTCCAGAACAAATGGAAGGGGGCGATTAAAGGAGAGGGCAGCCCAGATGTTAGAAGCAGAGGGGGAAAAAGCAAATTCCCCCAGAAGAATGGAAAACCAAAGGATGGAAATAAGACCTTCTTCTTGTTTCCCTAATGGTTAATTGTGTTTTGGTCAATGATACTTAAGAAAAGTGTGGGATAATTCTATTTTATGTGACACAAGAAAACAGAAAATTACCAAGGTTGTTTTTATTTTGTGGAAAATCTGTGTTTTCAGTGTTGGTGGATAGGTTTTTTTGTGTTTGGTTTTTTTTTTTTTTTAAAGATTCAGATTTGTTAATAAAATCTGTATTGAAATGAATTTTAATCGGCATTTTAACTGCATTATTCAGTCTTGTTCAGGTAACAGTGAACTAAGGACAGTCTGTAAGGGGAAAAATGTGATCATTTTAATACTTTTGTTGCTGGTAAGAAATGTTTTTAGTTCTCTAATAGTATTTCCAATATCTAATTTACTTACATATACCATTTAAGACCCGTTTCTTTGACACATTAGGGATTACCATCCAGATGCCTCTAAACAAACCCCAAATTATCTGTCATTTTCTGCTAGGAGGATGTAGTAGTTGGGGTAACTCCAAAGGCTTTGTGGATGCTCTACAGCATGCCTCAGTGAACTTCTGTCAAATGCTTTTAAGAATGTGTCTGTAACTACCAGCAGCTCCCTGGTTTAAATTCAGTTTGCAAATCACACAGACTTAGTTTTTTTTTTTTAAAAAAAAAAAAAGTGAGGGAAATCATAGGGGAATATTGTCTAGGTCCCCACTGGCAATAATGATAAAAGTTAATGGGTAGAAACATGAAATTTCACTCAGGGGTGAGCTGCTTGTGAACATATTGCTGTCCCATTTCTGATAGTTTCCATGCTGGATAAACTCTTTGTTGCTGCCTTTGCTCCTACTGTTGCAAAAGGCAGTGCCAAGAACTACTTGAAAATAGTCAAGTATAACTTCTTTTTCCTTTTACCGTAGTGCTTTCACTTTAAAATGAGCAATTTCTTCAAATCTTTATTAGGTTTCTCATACTACGTCTGTTAGAGTTCCTTGCCCAGTAACGCTTCCAGGTTGCTAATCTGAGCAAGATTTTCCTCCCATTCAAACACACTGAGGAATTTTTGTATCCCCTCTGTGTCTGTCTGAATAGGTGTTCAGATTATTTGTGTCAAAGCTGCTGTAGTCTACTTGTTGCATTTTTGTTATAATTTCAGTTGTGGTGAATTAAAAATTTTCTTGTTTGATTTTAGCTGAAGAGCTCTGTTTTCTTTTCCAAAATTGCTTGTCGTCTCTGGTCATACGATTTTTTTTTTTCCCTGATCAGATCTCCCACATAACCTTAGATGATATATAAGAAAGCAGAACATTTTTTTGCTTTTTAAAAGTGGAGTGCAACATGAAGCAATAATACCTTCAAAGGGTACTGAATCTTTACAAAAGCGTTTTTTTTTTAAGGGTGCTTGCAATAGCATATAACTTTCACATTATAGAAAATTATTTAAAAGCCTATAGAAAACTCATTACAAGAATGTCTCCCTTTGTTAACAGCGTAAGATGTTCTCTTTTTACCTTTATAATTCTTTGATATATTGTATAGATGAGGGATTTTGTCCCTCCCCTTCCCCCAGTATGTGTAGCCACTGTGATGATTGGTCTTGGTTCTCAAGAAATAAGCTTATTCTGCTCCTCTTTTGGTATGTTTTTCAGCAACTGGAGCCTTTCCTGGGGCATGAGTTGTAGGCTGTAAGGATGCTTTTTTCAAGTGTCTCCCACCGTAGAGATTGCTTTTCATATTCTTACAGTACATTAGATATTTTTCACTTTCAAAATCTATTCATATTTCGTTATTTTTGTCTGTATTTCCTCCTGATTTGTATATACTTTTATGCATATTTCAGGGTGTTTTTCATACAATATGTGAAAATACCTCTACTTATTTCCTGCGCCTAACTTTGCAGTATGGCATATTGATTATTGTTTTGGGTGCTTCCAGTCCCTGCTACAGGGACTTATGTACAGGCAAGCTGAAGTTAATTTTGTAACTAAGATTTATGAAAGAGCATATCTCTTGGATTACTGTAATTGATTGTTAAGAGATTGGACAGATTTTGGGAGTAATTAAATTCAATTCTGTGCCTGACATTGTATGTTAACTGCAGGTTGTAGGCTGTGTTCGAGAGTCTTTGACTGAAGCCTGTTGTCTGTATTGCTACACAGCGACTCAGTCTGGAAGATCTCAGTTGTTCCTTTCCGTCTCAAATATCAGTGTCTTTTTCAGCCAAAGCTGTAACAGTCTTATTGAAAACTTTCTTTTTGAAACTTAAAATTCTACAATAAAATAGTGGTCTCAGAAAATTAAACCATGAGAAAAGTGTAGGATCTGGTCTTCAATATTCGAGTAGCATTTTGCATATCTAAGAGCCATTTCCGATTGAGTTTAATCCTCTAGCAATCCCTAGGCCAGGAAGGCTCATGGTTTACCGGTTGAAGCATGTGGAAGGATCCCAAGGGATAATCCAGGACTCAAGTGATTTGCACAAGATTACACATAACAGGTTTATGTACTGAGAGATAATTATACAAAATAAAAACCTGATTACTTACTCTCACTAGCTTCTCTGGACTGCATTTGGAGTAAGTTACTTAGTTTGTACTGCCCACTGGTGAAGCCCACGGGGCTGGATTATCGACTAGTCAAAGCCCACTACCACTGGGCAGTAGTAGGGCTTCATTCATTTAAAATGTGTTCCCAGAGAGGAGTTAATGGTCTTGAACTTCTCTGATTTCAGTAGTACTCGGGATTGATCTTTTAAGGGGCAGAGGGGAAAAAACCAGTGGCTACCTGGAGTAGGCGCCACTACTCTCCACCTTTCTTCATTCACATAAAACCTCATCGTACAGAAAATCATAATTTGAATGCAGATTAAATGCTCTATGTATGTCCCTATCTCTGTGTAGCAGAGAGGTGTGCAAGCAATATCACAAAGCTGAGTGCAGTTTTTATTCACTCTACACCGCAGGTTTCGTGCATGCCAAATCCGCCCAGTTCTTGAGAGGGCTGAGTCTCCCGCCTAGATGTCATTGGAGAAAGAAGCATGCTTCTGCAAGGTTTGCCCTTGACTTTAAAATTCTGCAAACTTCAGGTGAAGTTTTGAGACTCTCAATGTGAAATACAAGCAGAGGATTAACTTGTTGGGCTTTTTGTTTTGGTTTGGTTTTTTCATAACCAAGAGAGGGGAGATCAGTTATCATATCCTATAGGACACTATAGGAGTAACTTGTAGAGAGTGTTAAGAAACTAATAATAGCTCGAGGTCTTTTAGGTAATAGAAGATTGAATGATACCCTTTTCACTTTGGATTACAGTAATTTATATAGTGTCAGACCCGACAGCGTAGGCTGTCAAACCTACTATCTGAGGAATTTATCACTTTTTATTTAAGATTTATTCTTTAAAGTTGAATTATAAAAGTCTTTGTTCTCACATGACTCAGATTGTATGTTAGGATTCCAGCTATTTGTCAACATTTTTAAACTTCTGATTGAGACATTTATATCTTCATTTATGCTTATTTTTCCATGAAACATTTTTCCTCAGTTTGGTAAGAATAGATGTGCTTACCTATTTTCATTAAATATGAGAAACTTTCTAGATGGTTCTCACCATGAAGAAAATATTAGGTTTAATACTATCTTTAAAAACTCTAGATTTTTAAAAAATCTAATAATTGAGGAAAAAAGAAATCAATGTATTTTATTTGCCCTCTTCAATGCTAGAGAGGCACAAAAAATCATAAATATTTAACTTTGTTACTCTATTCTTAATATAGGTCATATATTGACCAAATATTGTTTCTTTTTTTTTGAGAGCTGAAATAAATTGTTATGAGTGGCTTTTTTGTTTAGAAAAATAATGAGCAAAAATTCAGCATCGTTATAGTCCTATGAATTTTCACATTGAGGTATGAATATTAACAATGCTAAGAATGTGCTCAGCAAAAATAGATGGCTGATCTACAGAAACTGAAAACCACATGTGTGCATCGCACTGTTACCGTATGCAGTACAGTTGCTTATTCAGCCCAACGTACCAGCATTTTAAATTTGTCATCCTTAGTACTTATGTTTTGCTTATCTTTTCACTTGATATCACAATATAAACTTCTATTTGCTGAAACAATCATTATTTAAAGAAAATAACTGCATCACTAAAGTAATAGTAACTTTTTTATTCATGCGTGAAAAAGTAAGCTCTGCAATATTGAACTAAGAATGAACAAAGTGTGTCATCTGTGGATTGTAATAGAAAATACATTGAAATCTAATGAAGTTTGCTAGTAGATGTTTGATACGTATGTGTAGTTAATGTTAGTGGACAAAAGTATATGGCACTTAATTCTTTGCTTGTAGTAATCAGCATTCTCACTGGAACTGTTTGCAGATCAATAGGGGACCAAAACCACATGAAACTATGTCTATTTTGATGCAGTCGTCACTGAAGTATGCTGTATGAAGTATGACCAAACTGCTTGTGGAACGTCTAGCAGTGGTGGACAAGCTGATACATTTTGCCTTCACTAAAAGAAACACCACTGATAGTCTTGAAGTGCAGAGAATGGCCATTGTAAGATCACATAGAAATTTAAACCGTATTTTCTGCTTCACTCACAGTTTAACGTGTCTTATTTCAAATAATTGTAACAAACCTTATTTAATAAGCAAGTATTATCGTTAGCACATACCATTTTCCATTTTCATTATGCCTCCATTTAAAAAAAGTTGAGAAGGTATTTGTTCTATGTCCAACAGCATGATGGCAGCAAGTAAGCACATTAGAAAACTGTCATTCAGCCTAGTACATTAAGTAATGAAATCAGAAGGCAAGAGAAAGAGATTTTGTGTGTTTGTCAACCTCTGACAATTTGAAATCAATAAGAATTTGATAATGTTGAACTATACTCAAGGATAATTTCCTAGCTGATTTTTCCCCAGCCATACTGCTTTACCCATACTTTCCTTTACTTCTCAGCTGAAAAAAGAGATACGCAACACAGGGTATATTGGTATAATTAACAAAAAAATAGTGTATTGAGTGGGATAAATGTAATGAGAAGCAAATTATCTTGTTTATAGCTCACACTGTCCAAAACCAAATGTGTTTTACTGGCAGTCTTGCAAAACTTGATTCCTTTAAGTTTCTCAGTGGAGCCTGCCTCATGTGAGGTATAAAATTAAGAAAGAGATTGCTTTTTAAAGTAAAAGTAGGTCAGTAGTACTATTTAGTAAATAGATGTCATTTATCAGCTTTTGTGGTACAAAATGCACCAATGCTTTGGGTAATTTGGATAAAACAAAAAGAAGTTATAAAACTCTATAGCTTCAGAGTTAAAATAGGTAGTAATAAATGTAAGGAACTATGTGCTCATTCATACGTTAAATTATATTTTTGATGGCTACGTACCTAGGTGTTTGCTCTTTATTATTAGGGGCACCTTTTGTCAGTGGAATCCTTTTGAGTGCTTTGCATCTCAGGAGTCCTTAATAATGCATGAGATTAAAAAAATACACCACATTGCCACTTTCTGAGAATAAAGTGTCATACAAGACAGGATGCACGCAGTGTTATTTATGGTTATCTAACATTTACATAAAATGTTTTAAAAAAATATATTCAATTTGCATATACTCCTGACAGGGCAAGAAAAATTAATAGCACTTTAAGTACAAAAATAGATATTTTTTAGGATTTGTAGAGCAACTATTTGTAATTTTTTCAGTCTTTGTGCTTTTCTGCTAGTCAAGGATGTCATACACAGTGACCTCAGCTAAGCACAGTAGCGCTGTTGAAGGAACATGTTTAGAGAGTGAGAAGAACAGAAGGATCTGAGGATATGAATTCCCCTGAAAAGGGAAAGATATTTTAAAATTAAATATTTTTAACAAGAAGTAGTCTTGCTCCTTCTGATTGTTTATAATTAGAAATTACTTGATATTCTGACTTTGATGTTCAACTAAAGAGCAGGACACATTTCAAATCGTGAGTGTTGTTGACTAGAATGATAAAGTTTGGTGATAAATCTATTTCATGGCAAGGTAATATTAAAAATAGAGGAGTTTGTGGAGGATTAGAGTTCATTCCTTAATTATGTTCCTTTTTGTAGTCCAGGCTTTGGACGAAAGCAGACCTGTTACTGTTTGTGGAAACTTCTGGCTTGATCAGCAGTATCTATGCCAGTCTTGATAAATGGTGAAACCATTCTTTGGTTTAAACTAAAAAAAGGGATGCAAGATTATACTTCAGCCTCTTGATTAACAGAATTAATTATGGAAATGAGAATGGAGTGAGCCCATTAAAGGGAACCTTTGCTCTCTATGGAAGCGAGTGCACTATATGCTCACTTTCTTTGTTGAAATAAAAAATGTTCCCATCTGTTTTGCTGATGTGAGGACAGCTGTAAGGTTCCCCAAAGGGAGAGAGCAGTTACAGAGAACTGAAGTCATGGAGCTGCAGGTTCGGTGCCCAGCTTCGCTGGTAATAGCCTGAACTTCTGCAAATCAGCCACTGGAAAATAGATTTTGATAATACAGCTTGTAAGATTGTAAGGTCACAGACCTGCTTGAAAATTATGGTAATGGTATAGAACACAAGTCTACTTTATAAAGAACAACTCTCTAAATCTTGGGTTTTTTCTTTTTTTTTTTTTATGTGCTCGTTTGTGTGGAGCTACTAGTTGGCATACACGTTCTGTTAGTAGAGGTAATGGAATTAATTTTCTTCTTTCCTCATCAGCTGGCAAGAGGACACTGAGGTTTGTTAACATTTGCGAAGCACTGCCTAGTATTCTATTGTTAAATGAAAGCTTCCAGAAACAAAAAAGGAAGGAAAACACTGGCACTTACCCAGTATTTCTTAAACAACCAGCCAAGTCGAAATTAATCAGTCATAGTGTGAAAATAGTCACATAACATATGTTATTGTTCTTGTTCAGTGATAACACCAGTTTTCTAGATGGGTAACCTTTTCAAAGCTTTGATCAGGTATTGCTGCATTAACTTTAGCTGATGCTTCATTGGTCTAGAAAAGGATTTATTCTGCTGAGTTCTTGTGATGAAATTCTGGGATAAAAATATAAATATATCAGAAAAATAGTTCTTATTTTGTTATGGAAACTTTTGCTAATCTTTTAAATGTTCTATTACCACACTATGAATAAGTGTGTATCCCTTATATCAGGTATTTCACATAATGAGGTACTTAATTTTAGTATCAGTTATTACAGAAATGCAAAAATAATTTTTGTTTGAAAATTTATAACAAAAACATGTTCTGACAGGAGAATTGGCACTTCTAAATATCCTGGTTTTCTCATAGCAGTTTTAAAATTGTCTAATGATTCAGTTCAGGTTTGTATTATTTATGTGGGGTTTTTTGTCTTTAGCATGCTTTTGTGGACATAGTACAGAGTATATTTTAGGAACGGACCACGTTCTTAGCTATGTATTTAAAATAGAGGAATCACACTGGAACTAGCTACTTGCTACTTGTATACTTTCTAAATTGTGTTGACCATTTATTTTTAAAACTGCCTTTTTTCAGAGATTACTGATATCTAGTATTCATTTATGTAAAGTATATGTAGGTACCACAGAAACATTCAAAGACAATTGAAAAAGTCATAGTACCCCAGTATTTTCTGATTACCTCGTGACTCAAAGTGAATGGATGACTATTAACTAGGGCATTTTTCTGTATTTTCCAATAAAACCATTCTGCTTTGTCTAAGTAGTTAAAAGTTTATTGGAACAGGGAATTTATTCTCTTGCCCTTTTTGATTCAAAAATAAGTCTTTCTGGCACAGTGGGTATTCTTTCTTTTTTTTTTTTTAATATTAAGCTTTTATTTTTCCTTCTTTACTCTCAGTTGTATTTTGATTAAAATAATAAAAAGGCTATAGTTACGTGCAAATATAAAATTTTTAAACCTTGATAATCTTTTTTCTATATGTTATAAGAAAGCAAAAGAGGGATAATTGTAACATTTGGAAAAAAATGGGTGAAACTTTCTTTTTTTCTTGGGTTTTCACTGCAGTGACATTTGTTACTGCATATCTTTTTCACTTCTTTCTTCTAACACATAAATTAATATTAGAAACTCTGGCCACCTTTGAAAAATTACTTTTTTCATCTATTTTTTCCTTGTTATTTATGAGACACATGCTAATACCATCTGTTAATGAGTATGGTGATAAACTATATCTTCTGCTCTTGCTATCATGATCTCCTTTGAAGATGCTTTCAAGAACTCATTCCTTGATAAATATTGTCAGTATCAGACCAATTTATTATGAAATTTTGATCAAGGTATATAAGAAGAAAGAAAAATGTTTTGAATAAGGTATATCCTATTTAAAATGTGTTATTGTATACTCTGATTCTATGTAAAACTTAAATTTAGAAGAATTCTTTACAGCAAAATTTAACTATTTAACTTGTACTCTGAGTGAGGTCATTTCCTCATGCAGAACTTACTCTTATGAACAGAATATGGGCATGATAATATTTGTGTCGTCTAATACTTCAGGACTCATGTATGACTTGTTTGTCAGATGAGTATGTGGTTGGCACAGTGAAATGTTGGCACAATTCATTTTCTATTTGCAGTTAGCACAGTGCTAGCAAAATAATTTAATCCAGATTTTTACAAAGCTAGCCAAACTCACCTTGGTTACCACATGCTGATTAAAATTATTTCTGTGCAGGTGAATATTGTGTAAAGTGAATATGGCAAAAAAAAAAAATGGCATTGTTATCTTTTGTAATCAAAAAAGTGTTCTTACCTATGCATAAACTTCAAACATGCTTACCCAAAAGCTCATCCAGCCAAAGCCCATGCAGATGTTGGCCCGCATCTTGAATTTGTCATATTCATCATGCAAACAATCCTGGTAAGAAGTGCTGCTACCTCTCTCTCCACATAAATGAATCACTCATTCCCAGAGCCCTTGGGATGGCTGAGGTTGGAAGGGATGTCTGGAGTCATCTTGGTCCAACGCCTGCTCAAGATTCCAAAATCTGCCAAGTACATGTTAAGCTCACGTGGATTTAAAAGTTGTAACCCACTCCGTGGAATCTGTATTCTTGCTGAAAACGATGCATAATGAGAAACTCATTGTTTCTTGAAAGGCACTTGACACATTATGAGATCAACTCCTTAACTACTGTGGTATTCAGCAATTTTTTTATAAGTAGTTACTTTGAAAGAACTATTTCAGAACAAATATGTCAAGCAAATAGGGTTCTTACTGAGGCCATGGTTTGATATTTCACTCATTCATTGTCACTGTTGAACCCTGAGGCAAAGGCCTTTCTTTTATTGTTCTTTATAAATAAGCTACAACAACACATTTAAGGTAGTGCAGCTATGAAGTAATGCAAGTGAATTTACATTCAATTGTCTGGGACTGTTGGAATCAGTAATTGTAGAATATGTTTCCGTTTGAGCAGTTCTTGAGACTCTCTCCCCACTATTACAAAAGTTATAGTAGAGAGAGGTCAGATCCTCAGATGCTCTATTCGGGCATATGACCACTCAAGTCAGTAAAGATACAGTGATGTACCAGTTAAGGATATGGTCCTCTAAAATGGTCATTTCTGTAACACTGAAACAGACTGCATTGAATTTCTGCTGCATGTTCTGATGGGAAAATAGGATGCAAATAAGAAACTAAGTTGACTACTTGAATGAATAAAAGGGCTCATTGTTGCCCAAGATTACAGTAATTGCATTGTTCTCAGCAAAATCTTCTATAAGCCAGCAGCAATACAAGTGTTTCTGAAACATCACTTCTCTTTTTTTTTTAAAAAAAAGAAGATTCTTAGAGATTTCACTTCCTCTTTGGGGATGAAATTATTTCCTTGACAGTTGGCAAAGGCAGGAGATTCACAAGTCTCAGCAACTGTTTTCCTGGTGGAAAAATCTAAGTGAAATGATTAGAACATCTGGCAAAGCTCTTAAATAAAACAGTACTTTGAAACAGAACTGATTCAGTGTATCCTAGGACATTACATCAGTGACATTAGAACAATTAATATTCAAGACGTGCTTAATTATAATTATACTTCACAGATGTTCTACAGGAAAAAGTGGAACATTGTGATTTCAGGTTGAGCTCTCATGCAGGCAGTCTAATGCAGTGGCACTTTATTTTCTTCCTATAAAAAATATTAGCAGCATTGACTGCTAAAACAAAATTATGTGTAAGAATCTTAGCAATAGCAAGCGCCCAGCATTTCGGATTATGTAAACAATAAATACAGTGTTTTATCAGCTGCTCTATCAGCTGTATTAGACTGAAAAATTTTGCACATGGTGGCACATTTCTGGCAAATCTTTTGTGCTTTAGGCTTGTCTAATGTAAGGATAATGGTAAACAAACTAAGGAACTCTATGGCTGAGGCAGGTATTCTGCTGCCTTAAGCACAATTCTGTGCATTGTTTTTTGCAATCCACTCTATCATTCACTTGCTACTAACCAAAAACAGGGCAGTCAGATTGCAGAGTGCTGCTCCTTCAGCGGGTGAGTGACTCCCCAGTAATGTAGTCAGTGAAAAAAATGGGATATTAGCATGCTATTAAAAATTAAAAGTATTTAATAGTGCCTAGGAGGTAAACCAAGGTTGAAAAGGAAACCTTGGGGATATTTCCTCGCCTTCAGGACTTGAATTAGCAATTTTAGCAATTTCAGCTGTGAAAAATTTTGGTACGTATTAAGTGGTTATGAGCTAGGTATAATCTAGCAAAGAACGCAGGATATATGTCATTTAAGATAGCTGTGAGAAGTCATTACAATTTACTGTTGAAAATGAGCAGTTTCCAGATCAAAACATGGGTAGGTACCTATATTATCAAAGGCAAAGATAAGACTGTTCAAGGCATGAGGTGTAAAAGGATTCCGTTAGCTCATCATTGTTCTGAATAGGATGTGTGTCTGTGTGTGTGTTTAGAGACGAGAAACAGAAGGCAGATATAAAGGCAGAGCAAGAAAAAAGTGTGGTCCACAACCTGAGCCACCAGAGAACACAGCATTAGGAAAAAAAGCCTAACACAAAGGTTTTGTAAGAACCTTGTTGAACAGACCTTGTTGCTACGAGCAAAGAAATTTTTGTTTTGATATCTCCTGTTCTCAAGAAGTTTATTTTATAAAACAACAAATTCTCAATTAACAGAATGTCGAGCAATATCCATTATCAGTTCCTCCTTCTAAGAAAAAGAAAAAATCAGAGTCAGTATTTTTTTTTTTAGTTGCTGAGGTCAAAAGTACAGCTACCACTCTAGATGAAAAAACAACTCCATGATTTCATGAAGTCACTTGGGAATACTGTAAGTGGGTTGAAATGCAACCTTAACTTGTCTGAAAATAAAAAGTGCTTTTACAGGAGATCTGCATTTGAGATTTGATTAAGAAAAAAAAAAATCATTTACTGTGGCTCCATCAAGCTAACATCTTCCAATGATGAGCTGCAGTTAACACAATGCTAGTCCCATTCCACTCCTATTTAGCCACCTGTTAATCGTGAATAAACTGTTACAATAATTCATGGTTCATGGGAAAAATTTATGGGTATAGCCATTTAAAATCAAATAGTGAAATATACGAGTTCCAAGAAAGGAGGATAAATTATTGAAAACTCCTGCTTCCAGACAACTCGAAAATATGTCCAGTACTACTAATTAAAATTTCTCAGCTGAGCATCTGAATTTAATTAACCAAATGAGGTTGTGATGGATACGATGTTTATGTTATTTTGCCTGATATTTCATATCTAATGAAACTTCACATTTGTTTTCTCAACTTGTGAGAAAAATAAGTGTTGAATATATTTATTTAATTAGATAGCTCTAAAAACACTTTAAATAAACAGGGTGGGTTTTTCAGAAAACTGAAGTGTTCACTGCATACAGTATCTTAAATAAATCCATTAGGTTTGGAAACCCAAAGAATGAGGAAGGTGGTGTTTCTGCAGACCCACATGTTCTTTGCTTTCAATCCAAAAAGTCTCGGGTGGTGTGCAGTGTAATGTGTCTGCTTGCGGTACCGTTTACTCTAAGTGGTAACACCTAACGTGCTCACGTTTGTCAGTGCAAATCCCTCGTTGTCCCCTGTGTATTCTGAACAATATGAAGGAAATAATTTTCTCTTACGACTACATCTTCTGGATACAAGTTTTTGCATGTGGAATCCTGGGCTAGCAGGCTACTCTGGTAGGTCAATTCACAGTTCACTTTTCTTATTTTCTATAAATTATTACTTGAAATGCTGCTTGCAATTTTTAATTTGCAATTTTTAAAAAAAGCAGTGTACAAGGGAAAAGACATGATTTTAAAAATATTATTATTTACTCCTAGGCTAGACTGCGTGTGCCAGTGAACCTAAAGTACAGATTCATTTTAATCAAAGAGTAACACTACTTCTATATATTTTTTTCCTATCTCAGCTTTCACCAAAGTCAGATTTTTTTGTAATCTTTGGAGTAAAATCAATGTTTTAAATGTCCACACTATTTTCATATAGTTGGTGATTTGTGCTACATTTGGCTTGATTTTGAATTAAAGTAAAATTTACATCAGTACCCAAAGAGTGATTTCTTACTAGCTTCTTTCTTTCTTCATAAGTTTTTTACCTAAGCAAGCCCTAAGATTTATTGAACAGCTTCATCCAATACATCTCTGGTCAAATGAGGGAGAGAGGAAGAGAGAATGGAGAAGACTGTTTCTTCCTTTTAACTTTTATTTCTCTTATCTAGCAGTTATTAAACTATTTTTATGTAGGAAATGTTGTATTATATTGTTTAGTTCTGCTGACTGTAGTTTGTAGAAAGGCACTAAAAGCAGCAGGAGTTTCCACATTCACCTCTTCTCATGCAGACAGCCTTTTGGTACTTCTCTTTGAATGAAACAGCATGAATTAGGATTTTGTGGGTTTTGGTATGTTTTTCAGATGTGTCTAGCTTCCTCCTCTTAGGAATTTTAAGGTCGGAGAACAAGACTAGTCATTTTCAAAATTGCTAGGTTTTGAGGATATGAACTGTTGTTAGTATTGCAGTTTTCCATAAGCTATTGTGTGGTTTTCAGTCTCATCAAGCAGATCTCTTTAGGTTACTGCTCAGAGCGTCTTGGGACGTGAATCCTGAAAAGGCCATTTGGAGGGGTGGGTATACGAGGCTGTGTCAGAGCTCCTGTTTCATGTATTGCTGCCATCAAGTCGTGACATGAAAGACAATACTGTCTTAGACAGTAAGCTCGTCCTAAGCCTGTGGTTAAGCACTTGGCAGGTGATTTTAGACGGAAGTATCTTAAATTTGATCCAAGAGCTTATCTGGCCTGCTCTTAAGTGATAACAGGAATCAAGGTTAGTGAGTTTTTATTGTGTTCCTGAACCCTTCATCTATAGGTGAAATCAGGGCAGAAATGTCCAAGACTTAATGGATTTTCATATGTGCTTTTTAATACTTATTTTCAATAGTATTTCAATAAAAACTTCTCATTTGCAAGACAAGGAAATAAAACCCCCAGACATGCCAAAATTCAGATGTGGATTCCTTGTCAGCCAGGTATGCTTGTTGACAAGTTGTAAAATACAGTAGAAAAAGGATAGTATTTATTCTGAAGTTTTCTCTGAACATAAAAATAGTATTGGAGTTTAAAATAAGAGGGGAAATATGCTCTGTATTGTGTTCTGTTGTGAGGTAATTGCGGCTAGAGACATTTTAGCTCAAGGTTTCTATTATGCTTATTAGAAGTCATTTTATTACTTTGCAAGGTTGTAGCCTTTATCTTTGATATTCTGTTGCATAAAATTCTACACCTCCCCTTATTGGGCTATATGACAGGGACAGTAATTAGCACTAAACTCCAAGGTAATTTATTTTCATAAAATTAATAATAATGAAGATAATTTCATTTTTGAAAGCAGCTCTGTGAAAAGGCATCTCAGATCACTGCATGGAGATCTTGATTATACAGTGAAAAGGAGCTATTCACAGGAGGGAGTATTAGTATAGCCACATTCCACTAAAAACACTCTTACTCTTGCCAAGTTTCTGTGCATAAAATCATACGCATGCTGTGTTGATGTTATTAGCTTCCATCGTTCAAGCTGCTGCAGTCCCCTCTGTGTAAATCTATATAGAAGAATCTTTATATGCCAGGGAATATGATCCCTAAACACTTTGAAGTGTGATGCACTTAAAAGAATGCAAAACAAAGTGTGTCAAAATCCAGAAAAGACGACTGGGTGAATGACTATTTGAATTATTTCTGTTTCTTATCTGTGAAAATTGAATTGACTGACAGGAGAAAGAAACACTTAACTGGTTTTATTGTATTAACTTTTATTTCAGTTGCTTGTCTTTAAATTCTATGGTTCCATAATCAAAATGTTGAAGTGAGTTAGAGAAAGCAGCCTGAGACATTATGGAATCAATGTATAAATTTAAACCCGATTTGAAAAATGCTGCTCTTGTTTTCCTTCAAAGCAAAGTAGTATGTGCTCATAATGCCATTGCAACATGTAAGAATAAATCACTGTACTAAACTGGTGACTGACAGACCTTTTAGTTCATGAATTTGTGGTGCCTGAATGCCTTCCTGAACAGAACATATTCGTTCAGACATGTTTTGTGAGTCTACTTAGAAGCCTGATTTCTGAAACAATCCTCTCATAGGGATGTAGGGAAGAAGCTTTAGGCTTCTCCATTTATTATTCCTGTGCAGCTAAACTGTATCCACATCCTCACAGTTCTCATGCCATTCATATGTTAAAAGATCAATTCTCTGATTTTTTGAAATGCAGAAGAGGCAACTAGATTGGGAAAAACAACTGCTTATTGAAACCAAAACGATTGGTTTTGAGGGTTGATTTTCAGAAAATACAGATACACTCTGGCATGTGCTAAGCCTCTTCTCAAACTTCATCATTTTTGGCCTTGCTGTCTCAGTTCTCAGCCATTCGGCTGAGCCAGGGTGTCACTGCACTATGGTATTTCAAGCTACATCACTTCCTTCATCCTTCTTCTGTTACATGTTCTGAAGTTTGGAAACTTCTTGGGTCAAGGGACGGAAAGTCAAGATTAAATTACTGGGAATTTTTTAGGTTTGCTTTTTGTTTGTTTAAGCATAGGGGAAGCTATTCACACAAAACACAGCCAAAGGAAACGAAGATTGCAAAATCAAATGCCAAGTTTAGAATTGTTAAAACTGAGGAAGTCTTTTTGTCCCTTTTAAATGAATTGTGGTATACTCTTCAACGGGAGACTTATCATCTTGAACCCTTGTTGGGAAAGACGTGTCTGGGACTGAACAAACCCAATGAATGTGGAAGTGGTTTTATACATAAAAACCTATTTTGATTGTCATAAAGGCTGCAGAATTGTCAATGCATGATGTATTGGGAAATACTGAGTGAGACAGGCTAGAAGGATTTCAGAGCACAATCTCCAGATTGAGGCTGTTCAGATTGAATTTCGTCCAATTTGGAGGTTTGGGAATAATGTTTAAAAATACTGAAACAAATATTAATACTGCTTTCCTCATATTTTTTTTGCTTACAACTTGAGAATTTGACACTGAATTCCAGTTTGAAGTAAATTCAATCAGTGATTTTAATGTTCACTGGGCTATAAATATAAGTACTCTGAAAAATGGATCCCTAAGTATTTTAGACTGGACTTTCTAGTTTAAAGGAAACTTTATTGCTTCTCTGTCTTAGTTCTCCGTCTATAAAATGAAGATAACTCTATTGCCTCATCAGGATATGGTGGTTCCTGTCCTCTTTGTTAGGTGTTTGGCTTCTATAGTCAGGGGATTTAAAGAGCTGATCAAGAAATGAATTATTTCATATTCCAGAAATGAGTTGAACAGAGTGCAATGAATACACATGGGTGTAAATATCATCAATGGTATTTACATATTGATGAAAATGATAGGTCAGGTTGAAAGGTAAAAATATTTATAAGTGCTTTTTCAAAGATTGTTGTTGATCCTGAGCTTTTAATGAGCAAAGGTACCAGTTCTGGCATAGGGCATTTCCAAAATTTAGAATACTTATCTTACAGCCTTTTTCATTCTTTTAGTAACGTTTTAAATCCATAATCCTTACAAAGATTAATGAAAGACTGGAAAGCAAATTCATCATTAAAAAACTTCAAGCTTTTGAAATAGTTTTGATAAGATAAAATAAACTTGCTTGTTATTAATTGTTTAAATTCAGTAATTTGATTTAACCTTATGGAAAATGTTTGTATATGGCTTATTTTGAAAACTAGGAATTTTAAGAAATATTTTTACTATTTTGGGTTTTTGACAATAAAACATATTAAATGTGATACAGTCTTTATAAGAAAACCATGTATTTTGAGGAATAACAGACTATAAATGCATTCTGATTTTTTTCCCCCAGATATATTTGTAGAGAGTTTTCACCAGGTTGTTCATGTTATGCTGAATCCAGATGAACCCAATAATGAGAATTGAACTACCCTCACGATGTGCAACAAGTGTGAGTCAAACGGAGCAAGCAGAAGAAAATGGCATTTTTCAATGTGCAAAAAATAATTGAAGTAAAGTGCTGCTGTAACGTAGTTTCATTCGTGTCAAATACAGATCAAACACAAGTTCTTCCTGTTGCTGTGTTTATTATGGCTGCTCAGAATGATTCCAGAATTACACAAGCAAAAACGTGATGGAGAATGAAGAGGCTAGAGCAATTCTCTATACATCAACTCCCTCCAGGATTGCAGTGTCATGGAGCATTTGCTGTTAGAAGAGGAAAGAAAGTGTGGAATATTATTACTCTAACTCTTCTTTCTTTCCTCTGCAGAACTGCCAGATGTCATTGGATCATTGTCTAGCATTTTAGGAGTGATATGAGGAAGCCTGGAGCAACTACAGACTATCACGGATGCAGGTGGGATATACTACCCTGATGTTGACTAAGGTAGGTTGTGGAAAGACTAAAGCTGCAGGCAAAAAAAAAAAAAAAAAAAAATCTATCCAGCTAAACATGTTAGCAGAAGACTGTTTTGTTCCCATTGCTCGCGTTTTATTCATGCGTCCAGGAAAGTTAATAGTCAGGATATGTAACTGTACATTTGACATGTTTCACATGTTTATTATAAATTTAATGTGACTAAACTTTGTTATATTCTACTTGAGAATACCTTCAGTATGTGATTCATTTTGATTACTTGGTACAAAAGTTTCCTGTAATATAACCCCCATTCTTCATTGTCCCAAATTCACATTTATACAAATTTCTTGTATCATGAATTTTGTACAGATTCCTGACAAGGTCCCCTATGTCACTAAGCTTGTTAAGGTCTGTGCTGCTCCATGTGGTACATCTAAAATCAATTTCAGTCACATTTGACCATTGTGCAGATGGAACATTATTCATGCATTAGACTTTCTAAGTGGGGTAGAGCAGAACCTTACATTTATTCCTTGCAGTTGTATCTGCATTTTTGTATTATATATGGTTCAGTAACCTTTTGTAGAAGACCAGAAGATGCCTCTGGAGGCAACACAATGTGCATCAGAACTGATTTATACTGTAACATCTGTCAACTTTTCCCTAGGACCTAGTTGTGCCAGGATACACATGTCATCTTTTCTAATGACTTACCGAAAGATAGAGACTGACTGTGGAAAGAGATGTACCACCAGTCTGATACTGCTTGCTGCCATTTTTCCAAGGAATAGTGTTCAATGTGCATTTATTGGCTCGAAACTTGCAGTTTCATGTGCATTTTGCCCATAGGGTTAACTTTTTTCCTTAACGAATTTCTGAAAATAAGGGTAATAACTAGCTACACTGTAGCAGTTATGAATTAAGTGCATAAATGAGCAGGAATTTTCTTACAAGAGAGGTTGAAATTGTAATTTAGCATACACTAGAGAAGTCTTATTTTAGTCTGTCTTGAAATATCTTTAGTCTTATTTGTAAGTAAAGTTGCAAACTGTAAAATGGTATTTTATTATGATTTCTATTTAGAATTTAAATTCTTTTGATTAATATTAGGCCAAATAATAAATTTCTAAGATTACACATAATGCATGCATACATATAAAAGTAAAAAGTAAAATTCAAGTATAACCTAAGCTGAGTATAACTTCAGTTGTCTTTACAGATTTTAATTCTGCACCATGCTTTCTGTCTTTTTGTGATAGTTGGCTTTACTGCTTTTATATTGATTCAGTTTAACAGATTGTCTTATATGTTAGAATGATTTAGGATGGTATATATTTTTTTTATTTTCCTATTTAGACCTCTCTTGTAAGTAAAAATACACTGTGTAATCTGTAGGACATATTTATGAGTTAACTACACAAAGCTGTATTTTCAAGATTGAACATAATGTTCTAGTATAACATAGTTATGTGTTTACAACAGAATGCGAGGTGAAACTACTGTTCCACCTGAGCTATACTGGCCATTCCAGGGACAGATCATCTTATTGCCTCCTGGCAGTTGGCCATATTCTAAATAATCTAATATTAATCATTTCATGGGAAGAAAACTGATAGAAGCTAATTAGCTTTATTAGTGGAGTTCTCCAGAATGTGAGGCCGGCCTGGCTTCAACCTCTTGCAAAGCAGAACAAATCTGAAAGAAGAAAGTGAAAGCTTCCCTTGCAATAGAGAGCATCCAGGACTTGGCACATTCACCTGAAATG
Organism: Calonectris borealis; assembly: GCF_964195595.1. Classification (NCBI taxonomy): domain Eukaryota; kingdom Metazoa; phylum Chordata; class Aves; order Procellariiformes; family Procellariidae; genus Calonectris; species Calonectris borealis. The sequence goes on along the minus strand of NC_134324.1, from coordinate 6,006,775 downwards.
TGGCAGGGTGAGCGATGGGAACTTTGATAAGCCTTTTTCTCAGGAATTATCAGTTTGCTCTGTGCGACCCTGTACTGTGGCGCTTAAAAGACACCGTGGTATCAGTGAACCAACAGCACTGCCGTGAGGTTTATCAGTTTACATATGGTCCCATAGTCTCTGTGATGGAGTTTCCAAAAACATCTATTGTCCTAAGAAAGTTCCAGCAAAAAAGCTTACTGCGTCAGATCAACCAAGTTTCTTCATGTCCATTCTTTAATGCTTATTCTATTTGGAAGATGTAACAACATGACAGGATCTCTTATGTAATCAAAATTAAAACCTACATATTACAAGCAAAATTTACATTTTGGTCTTTCTTTTCTTTATAACAGATTTCATTTACAGTTTTGCAAACAGCTGACCTATGCAATCTAGTAGTAGATCATTGAAACTAGTTTGCAGGCTTGAGGCCAGAGAACCATAGGTTGCTCGATATCTAGCTCAAAGTCTGTGGAAAGTGCATCTATTAATGGCTTTCTGTCTGTGGGGTTTTTTTTACATCTGTTTATTATTGTCATTTCTACAAGCATTCTGTTCTTGTCCCTTCCTTTGTGTTGCAATGCACAAAAAGTAACATTTAAAAAAATAAACATTGAGGTTTCCTCTCTTGAGATGTCCACAATTTGAATGAATAATGGTGCCACATTGTCCTCAAAAGGTCAATGGGATCAGGATATTGTATGAAGCTGTATCAGACAACATTGACTCACCATTAACTTTCTGTTCCAGCTGTATTACGTTTAAATCTCCAGACCAAAGCTGTGGGTATAATTCCTTTTATTGTTTTGGTCAAGTGAGAGGATTTTTGTCTGTAAACATTCCAAAAAACTTGTATGTGGCTGCCAAGCCAAGTATTCTGTCTGGCATTTGTGAGTTAATGAAAGAGCTGCTTTAGCTTTATAGCTGGATTTCAAAATACAGAATCTGGAGAAGTATATTGCAAATGTAATGTTACCCAAGCCTCTCTCAATGAGAATTTAAATAAAGAATGACCCAGTGGAATTGCAGCAGTGTATAGTGCTGCCATTTAGGAGAATGGAATCATGTCTCAAGCCTAGAGCAAGTTAAAAGTAGGGATTTGAAGCTTTTGGTCTCAGGGGACAAAGTAAGTGCTTTTCAGTTTCTCAAGACATTCACTGTTGACTGAAGTAGCCTTCTATAGATAGCTGCTAATAGAGAGAAAGACTAAGATTATTAGAATATGTCTAATATACTGAAAAAAATTACTGGCTTTATTTTCATTGTGCGTTTCAGTCAGTGAAGAAATAATCACAAGGTGAATGCATTTTTAGAGGACAATGGTACATATTAAAAAAAAAACAATATGAAAAGCAACAGCTTATACCTGAAACATTCAGGATTCCTAGGTGATGCATAATTCAAGTACTAGGTAGATCTGTTAGCACTTAGCTTCTGAGCGCTTCATTCTCCTGATATTGGCCATATTTAATCTGCCTTATCTCTGGTCACATGTATAAACAGACTGGAAGATACGCTAGAGTGAGGGAACAAGGACCCAGCATTCTCCCAGCTATCCAAGGTTCCCGGATGAAGAACTATATTACCATAGATTTCCTCTGTAGTCATTAAGGACAGAGACACGCACGTCTGGAGAATGGTAGTGATCTGAGAGGAATCATATTCTGCAAGTCCTGCGTCTTATTGCTGGCTACACACAGAATCTGCAGTTCCTTTTAACTCCACAGTTAAATGCTTGAAGTTTGATGGATAACTCTAGGTTTAATAGTGTTTCACTACTATTCCTACTTACTGTCAGCTTATGAAACAATTGTTACATTAATTGCTTTATGAGAAAAGATAAAAAAGAAGGGTAGTATAAAATGTGAAACAGTATCTCAGAGTTGTTGGCTGGAATCTTTTCCGACATGGTTAAGTTTCCATCTATGTGTTTATATAATGTACAACATGAAATGGAAATATATGTGTACCAAAAATAAGCCAAAAAATCACTGACAAACTCATCTGGGAGACATATATATATATATATATATGCACACACAAGACTTCCCAGTGTGGGAATACTTGCTAAGTGAGGAGATTTCAGTGGTTCTAATTGCAGTGGTCCTGCAATACATCACCATCATTGTTGCTGAGAAAATTCTCCCTGGGCACAGTGAGGGTCAATGTTTGATATTGATACATTTCATTTATACTTTCTTAGGTCACTTTTATTTCAGTCTGGAAGTACAATCAGAACTTAGGTTAGTTTTCCTAATGCCATGAACTGTTTAGAGGTAGATATATGAAAATTGCAGGCTTTTTAAAATACAAAACTTGAGCAAAAGAGAGATTTGTTACCTCAGAAAGCTTTATAAGTCATAAGTAATTGCCCACTACCTGTCTGAACTAGGTTTATAGGAAAACGTACATCCTCCTCCTTATATAAATGAAAAAACCTGAGGTAGGAATGAAGTGATTTCCTTAGGGCCATAAGCTGCAATTGGAGTCAAAATTATTACTGAGTAGTTTGTGATTCCAGCCCAAGACCTGGGCTGTAACAATACTGACAGGGTCTCCCATGCCTGTCTGTCACTCCTGGAATTACTGGATCTGGGAGCTATTTCGCCGTGAATGACGATCATAGTTTACACCTTCAGCTTATTCAGAAATGAGTTTGGTGGATGAGTTCCCATTTTTTAATCTGTCCAACGTTTCACTTCTAGATAAAAATTGTGATTGAATGATTTAGTTCAGATTGTTTCTAATGAAAATGCTGCTTCTATAACTTGTTTCATGGAATATTTCCATTTCTATTAGCAAGTATCAAGTGTTTTCTAGTACTTGGGGAAAAAATTCTTCATTTCAGTGAATATTACTGCTTCGTGCAATTGCATGCTGTAGTACCTTTTATTTAGCTGACTTGTAAAGGTTGAAGAGAGGATCAGACTTTCGTTTCTTTCTGCTTCTGATGAAGTTAAAAGTGATACTTTCACCAAGGTTAAGGGAAAAAGATTTTGATCCATAGAAATCCGGGGTCTACTCCTGACACCTTCCAATTCACGGGAGTTCTGTTATCAGCTGGAATGTTAACGTGGTTTCCTGCCGTTCATTGATTCCTGTGACCAGTCTAATCATCCTTTTCCTGAGACGATTAAGACATGCAAATAGTATCTGGGCCTCATATGTTCCTCAAGGTTTTCACACAGAGGCACTACAAAGAGATCAAATAAACTGTTTTGAAAACTTAAGAGATAATTCAGTGGCTATTTTCTTTGGGCCATGCAAAAATTGAACTGCTTTTGTGCCTTAATTATTGCTATATTTGATGAATGTAGACCCTAAAAAACACAGTCTGTGAAGATCTCTTAGCACAGCTGAGTTTGACTCACTAGAGCTTGCCTCTGGCAGGAGAAGGTTTATAGCTGCTTCTCAGCATATTTGAAAGAAGATTATTGCTGCTGACGCATTGCAAAAAGGTAACATTTGTGTGCATCAGTGACTAAATTGCCCTCTATTATACCGCATCCCATAAAATGACAAACCTCATCAATAAAAAAATGCAATAAAGAAGGTACTTTGGGATTTGTCTAGCTGTGGGGAACTAGAAGTACTTAATAATGTTGAATAGCTATATCCAGTGGCAGGTGGGAGGAGTTACTGCTTGTTATTGGAAAATTACCAACTGTGGATGATTTTTTGGAAAGTTTGTCTTGTTTTCTAATTTCCCAGATAGAGAAAGAAATCAGTTATGACACCAAACATTAAAAAAGTGGAAAGAAAAATCTATTCAAAAGCAAGCAAATAACAAACAAATGCCAAGAGGAACAGATTTTTTAAAAAGTTAGCATTTGAAGAATAGATTTTGTCCAAGCTTTAATGTTGGGGGAGGGAACTATTACAAGCTGATAGCTAAGTAGCATCCAGAAGAGGTGGAAAGAAGGAATAGTCACAAGTGAAGGCTGGTTATTGCCAGATGACCCTATAGGTTAAGACGGTTGGAAGAGCAGTGTGTTGAGGAGGTTAGTATGACTCTAAAGTAGCACCTTTAGTTCACTAAGATAACAGCTTTAATTTATTTTGGTTTTTTTTCAATTTCTATAAAAACAATGTTATTCTTTATCTTCAGCTGTGACAAAATGGTACATGTAGTTCAGCCTAAGGTAAGTTTCAAGGACACATAGCAATGCGTGTTTCCATCACCCGTGACTTCCCTGTTGTCTTCCTTCTAGCAAACAAAAGGGAGGACAGATATAATTTTCTTTTTAAGTGGCTCTGTTAAGCGCCCCTATGAACAGTGTGCGCCAATACTTCTTTTTAAAAGTGTAAATCATATTACAGAATGCAGTCATCAATTTCATTTAAAGATCCTGTATTTTAGGTCTTAAGTCTTAATTTTAAAAATGATCAGACACGCTCTTTTCATCGTTGATAAGAGTAATCCTGTTTATTACAGCTTCTATTCTTATGCCTGTAAAGGTGGTACTATGTGTGTAGTGCCACCAGGAATTAAGCTTTCTTAAGGCTGTATTTATGCCTGCTACAATGATGTAATTTCTTAACCGTGGAACTTGTTTCTCTGAACAGAGCCAAGTACTTACATAATTTTGCTTTCATAGTAGTGTGGTACCTGTCTATGGAAAATGGCAGGTGTTTTTTTTCCTCTAGTTTTGACATAAAATGACGTAAAGAGTCATAGAATTAAGGACAAAATAGAGCATTTAGATCTTTTATTTATTTATTCACGGGCGTCTTTACATTTAATGATTGACTGAAAGGACATGAACTTCTTTTCAACATACATCTAACAGGTCAGTAAGACCTAACCTTGGAGTGGATAGGTTTCAAGGTGCATGTTTTGTACTTTTCACCTTTCTTTGTTAAAGCAAAATTAGTCTTTTATTCTTGAATTTTAGGCAAGGGTTACCATCTATACCACAGCAGAAGTGTGATGTAGAAAAGGCAATAAAAAGGGAAACTAGGGAAGAGTAAGATTGAAAACCAGTAAGAGTCCTTCATGTATTTAACTTTGCTATTTAGCTCTGTAGGTGATCTATTCCTGTGCATTTTATATAAGCTGTTTGTAATATTCTGGCCTCAATTAATCAGTGAAAATTTAGAGAAGCCTTGAAGATAGAGGCCTGCTTCTTCAGACAGAGCTGCACTAGTGCTTACTCTCAGTTTGTCCATCATTTTATGATTACGTTCTCCTCCTTTTTTTGACAGATGTTTCTTTCAACCAAACAGGATCATCCTAGTACTGTTTCCAGCTTTTCTCCTCTCTGATGGTTTTTTTTTTTGAAGTTTATGTTTTAACAGTGAATGAGTGACAAATTGACCTACACTTTCACTGAACTGCCAAAACCTATTAATATTACATTGTTATGGGGCAGGTATGAAAGCTGCTATTGGAATTAAAATCTGTAGCATTCAATGCTTTTGAGCGTTGAGGATGTTTTAGATGGATTCTGTTTATCTGATAAATGCCTCTGAATTTCAGAGGGAATTACATCTTCTTCATCTAAGCTTGTCTGAAATACTGAATCTTTATGAATGTTACAACAGTTAATTAAGGGGAAAAGTCAGCAAGCCATTCATTGTTTTCTTACTAGTTGAAAGCTTAGTTTTACCAGTTGCTATTTTACCAGACTTCTACAAATATTAAAAGGTTGGGGTTTTTTTCCTGAAAAAAAACATTTTTTTGATTACACTAATCTTTTAGTATGTTATCAAATCCTCTGCTACTTTTGTGGTGATTATTAGCAGTAGGCTTTCCTTTGTATTTCAGATAGATAACTTTCAAATGTGTGACTTTAGGTAGCAGACAATGCTTTTCTGGCTGCCTCATGTGGCTTTGAATTAACTTCAAGTTTTCAAATCAAGGACCTGAGGAAGGCTACCTTTACATAAACTAATCACTGATGAAGCTATCATTGATTAACTGTTGGGCTTTCATTGATTGCACAGTTACACTTCCACAGGAAGATTTCAAACTTTATTTGTGTAGTATTTCTAAATCATTAGAGAGAATTTTGTCTATTGTATGCATTATGGTGTGATTGCCAGATATAAATCAGGAAGAGGGAAGAAATTTTTTTCCCTTGAAGTGCCAAGAACTTCCATATGCTTTATTCCTGATTTACTAAAATAAAGGTTTCTTATGGTGTTCTCTTAAAAAAAAAAAGTATATATAGTAGTTTTTCCAGCATAAAGGGAAATGGTTGGTGCTGCTATGATTCCATTCTGTGGTTTCCATCTGAGGATCTCAAAACGGGTCATCAAACACTTATTTAAAACTTGCAAAGAAAAGAATAAACAGTGATGTTTGGCCACAAGAGGAAATGGAAAGAGCAGCCCACTTCCTGCACATGCTGTAGGCTGCTCCTGATGCATTTAATACTTTCATACCATTATTTTTGCAATTATCTGATCAAGGTTAAGCTAAGGAGTTGCGAACCTGTTTCTTCTCACCTTTTCTTTCACTCATACCTACCACATCTGGGGTACAGCTGGCTTTATCTGCACTTTTGAGCCCTGGACATTATTTTTCTTGGCTATTTGATCCAGTTAATTATTTTGCAGCCTCCCAGCTATATCCTTGGCTCTCTGTGAACCCATGCTCCAACGGAAGGCCAAGATTTTTCTTTTCAGAGGAGCAAAAAAGTTGCATCACTAATACATGCAGGGTGCATACTAGCTACTAACATATGGCCATAGGGAATGGGGTCTAGTATCCTGTGTTGGACTTGCAAAACTGAGCTTAGTGTCTGCCACTTCATTTCATTTTCTTCTTCACTTTCATTATAAAAATTCTACTGGCTTTTTGAGACGGAGATTATTCCTGTCCTTTGACTTGTAGGAGCTCTCCAGTATGCCTGTGACTTGCAATTAGATGTTATAGACAGACTGCCTCATTAAGGCACTTTCCTAAGGGGACTCAAATATTTTAAGCTCTGCTGTGTTTTAAACACTGTTCTGTTCTGATCCTGTTCTGCTCTGACAAGTGAGCCTTAAAGCTAGCATAACTGTGCTGACTGCTTGAATTCTAGCCCTTCACTTCTGCGGGCTGCAACACCTTCTTTTTCAGTATCAGTTGTGTCAGACCTTTCACGGCTTAGACTGAACTGCAAACTGCCCAGAGAATTGCAGCTGAGCCAGGCTGCAAGTGGTGCAATAGCAGCCTCCTGACAAATATGGGGTGCTCTTCCCCCCTTCTCCAAATCCTTTTCGTGTCATCTTATCCTTGTTCTAGTAATGTCTTCTCTTCACTGAAGTTCCATCAATGAAGTCTCACGTACCACCATCTACAAATGTTACAGTAAATAATTCGTTGTTTTGGGATTTTTTGCATCTACTTTGCCTTTCTGCTTTTGCTTTTCATAAGGTGGCCTGTTTTCAGAGAGGGCAGTAACAGAGAGCCCTCAGCTGAACCCATACATGTTCCTGAATATAATGGAAAGGATTGTTTGGCAGTTTGAATGTGAGGGATGTACTGCGGATGTATTTCTGAAGTAATTTCAGAAGAGTAGCTTTGACTAGTATTTGATCACGTTTCTGCTATTTGTGGATTGTATTCCACTATGGCTTACTTTGGAGTACAGTTTTTGTGTTTGCTATCAGGCAAGGACATATAACCAGTTGTCAGAAAAGCAGCCGAGCTATTTAACAAATGAACAACCTGTGTAATTAGCAGTATTGTGGTGTGGATGTCTGAGATCACAGTTAGGCTATTTGGGGATTTCAGATAGATTATTTTCAGTGGTGATATGGACAGGAACATGCTTTCAGTTAGACTGTTACATGATGATTACCTGGGATAACAAAATGGGATGATACCAGAGAATAGTGCAACATACAGGAGTGAGAAGATACAGCTATGATTTTTCTTCTAGGAAAAGAAAAACAGTGAACAGAGTTACAGGGAAACAAATTCAGGTGTTGGTTTGTGGAAGCTAAATAAATAATGAGCAGCTCTCAGCTGCATGGATTTTACTATTGAAAGAACAGATTTAATTTATTGGGTTGACTTAAACTCTTTTATTTCATAATTTATGATAGAACTTTATAGTTAACACTTGTATAAGAAGAGAGTGGCAGAGGTTTATAACTTTTAAAAACACTTAAAGCATTTTGGCAAACAGTGTGGAGCAACTGTCATTTCAAATAATGAAGATACTTAAATAAGATAATAGATTATTCCTGTTATCATTTTAATGCCTATATTTTGCCCAGTGAAGTTGATATGAAATGACAATTTTATCATAATCTTCTTCACAAAATTTTAGTTCTGTAATTTGTAGCGTGGTTATAAACTTGTGACTGGGATAGAAAATAGATTACTTTTTTTTGCCTGGAAGAAACTTTTAAAATCAAATAGAAGTGAGCCTGTTTATATACAGATAATTACGATCATATTTTACAATCTTTTCTTTATATGAATATATTGGCTTTGGCAGATTGTTAATTTTGCTTTTAGGCTGTGCAATCAAATTTAAAGAAAATGTTTTTATTGAAGCTATTATAATTTGAATCTGTTACATGGGGCCAGGGGCTCACTTCTTTTCTTCTCAAAGTAGTTACACTCCAGAGCTGAATTATTAAATAGTATGAGAGTTTTCTAAATAGAAATAATTTTATTATTAAAATATATATTGGAGAAAGCTTAAAATGGAGAGCGTATACCTTGCCATATGCACTTACAGAAGAGAGACGTTAATTCTCTCTCATAAACTGTCTTTGATTTCTTGGATCTAGCAGCTTTGAAACACAAGCCTGACATAAGCAATGAATACTGCAGTATTTAATTGTTAGATTCATAAAATATGTGGGTGAGTAAAGGAAAAATTGGGCAAAACATATAGAGGCGCCATTGTCTTAAATAACTGAATCCTTTGTTTCATTTATTTCTGCAGTCTGTAACAACAAATATACTGTATGAGAGAGCATATGGAATTAAGGACTGTTATATACTTCATATACATGAATGAAAAGATTTATGCTTAGAAATTAAACCATTAATGTTATATTCTGAGTCATGAATCCTTAATCAAGTAACCTGCTTGTATGTAATGATGCTGAAGTACTTAACATATATATTCTTATAGCTCTCTCAATCTACACAGAGTTCTTAAGCATTCTACAGTACTTAGTGAAGCCAGTTTTGGAGTGATGTCTATTAAAAATAAATGTTAATGTTCCAGGAAAGTGTAGATGTTTAAAGGTGATTCATGGTTTCTTTCTTTTAAATAATGAGAATTGTGTACTGCAGGACAAGTTCAGGAAGTATGAAAGTGCTTTACAAAGGAAAGAGATTGAGTATGGTGTAAAATATTAAAGCTTTATACTGACAGATCTGTTTTTATTTAAATTTTTATTGAATTTTTTCTTTGAAGTAACAACAAGAGACACATACTGTTGGCAGATAAACGATGCTGTGCTGAATGAGTGGCTGCTTAACCCTAGAACTGTCAGGCACCATTATTTTCAATGTCAAGGAGCTGGAAAGCGTTATGCAATGTATTCTGTTCTTCAAATTAAAATGGTCAAATTTCTGTTCTTTTATACATTTCTATGCCACAGCTACATGTGATATCTAGACTAGCTCAGCAGGGAATACTGAATTTGGCTCTAGACCTGCTTACAACATGAAGCCAAATTATGCTTCAGGTTATCTTGAAAGCTCAAGCAGCAGTGCCTGAAGCACTGATGTTGTTCTTCTTTTGCTCCGAGTTTTAAAATATACTAATATCTGAAGCAGACATGCTATTGTCCTAATTAATAAATATAACAATTTAAAAATCTCTCAAGAGCACAATGTGTAATTCTATGAAGGCAAGAATTTGCAATATGTTAAATTCTACTTCGATACTGGAATGGCTGTACAGTGAATTCTGGGTATATTAACAAGACTAAGCCAGGAGCTTGAGGGAAGACATTGCTCCACTCTATTCAGCACTTGAGACCCTGTCCTGAGTATTTCCTCCTGTTTTGGGCTCCCAAGATAATGGAGCAAGTCCAGTGGAGGCCACCAGGATGCTGTCAGGGGCCTGGAGCACAGGGAGAGTCCGACGGGCTGGGTGTGTTCAACATTCAGATAAAAAGATGAAGAGGAAATCCTACTGCAGCCTACAGCTGCATGGTGGGAGGCTGGAGAGAAGCAGCCGGACTCTTCTTGGAGATGCCTGGTGATATAGAATGAGAGGCAATGGACACAAATTTCAACACAGGAAATTCCAAGTAGGAGTAAGAAAAACTGTTTTCACCAGGAGGCAGGACACTTGTAATGGGTCCCTGAGCAGCTGTAGAGTCTGCATCCCTGGAGACTTTCAGAGCTTCACTGGACTCGGCCTCAGCAACCTGCTTTAGGTGGCCCTGCTCTGAACAGGGGTTGCACTAGAGACCACCAGAGGTCCCTTCCAAATCATGTTAATTTATGATTCTATATTAAATTAGGTTTTTTATAACTGTTACTAATGTTACTAAACTAGAAGTAAAAAGAATCTTAAACTCTCTCCTGTCTGGAAATTTCTTAGACACTTTGTCAAACAGTAAGGAGCTAGTAAATAAAGAAGTAACCTTTAAGGACTTCTTGAGTATGATTCATCTGAATAAATGTAACGTGCCCATTCTGAGAAGTTTCTTCATCTAAGCTAGTCATCAAAGCCTCCCTTTATACTGAGTTGGGAGCTGTCAGTCCAGTCTGTGGAGTTGCCTGTGTTTTGTTGGATGACTCATGCTTTAAATTCCATTGGTCTTACTGCTTACCTCTTACTGCTTTTGATGCAGACAGCTAGTTGGATGACATGAATTAGAGCATTTGTCTCTCCTGTTTTGGTATGCTTTGGCACCTTTCTTTTTTTTAAACTTCTGTAAGCAAAGGCCATGCATTCTGTGAGCTTTACTGTACTGGTTTTTACAGCAGGTAAATTGTAAGCTCCTTTGTCAAAGGATATGATCTACTCTACTTGACTGTTTATGTTGCTTGATACTTTGCAGGCCTACTCATTAGGATTTTGCTTGGAATAAGAATATTAGATGAGGTGTCTGAATCTGATGCATTACAGTGAGTTTTAATGGGTTGGTAATAAAGAAGGGAGAGCACAGGAGATGCCACATCCCTAGTGCTCATTGCCATATATGCTCTGTTCCCTGTGATACTATGGCTGCATCCGTCAATATCAATCAAACTTCATGAAAGTGCAGACTTTTTTTTTCCTTTGTAAGAAGGAATGTGTATGGCCATGTACTTCAAAATTCATTGCAAACAGTCTGCTAGATTGGTCTGCAGAGATGTGAGAGGCCACCGGTATTCTTTTAGTATCAACAAATATTTCAATACTAGTATTCAAGTGTATATCATGGCAATATTCATGAGGATTATTCATATTAAAGTAATTTAGTATATTCTTGGATGAAAGTTATAATTATTCATAGTAATGATTTTCTATCTCTCATTTCCTTTTCACTCATAGTAGGCAGGCCTTCCCTCATGTTTTGAAGGAAAGGGTAAACTCAAGAACAAACACAGTGCTTTTACCCTGAAGCTCTATAATCTCTTCTAATTTATTCTTAAAATTATCTGATCAAAAACTCTACATAAGTTCTTGTCAGAAAGTCTAACAAGTGTTCTCTCCATTTGCTCACATTCTTCATTTACCTCCCAAGAAGAAAACTCATAACATCGGTGAGATGATGAAAGAGGGTGGGTTTTAAGCTCTGCTAAGACCTTCAGGAATCAAGACAGGGCCATGGAAAACAGGTATCTGTCAGCTTCATCACCTACTTTAATTCCAGTGGCACAGAGTGCTAGTGGCTGAATTCCTTGGTAGCAAACTCATGGGAATCAGTGGGTTGTGTTTAATCTGTGAATTATTTTATAACGAAGTATGCTCAGTTAACAGGTGTGATGGGTTGGCACAGAGCACCAGTTGCGTATGGTGTGGAACTTGGTGGACAATGCCCACAAAGAAGTTTTGAAGCTGGTGAGGAGAGACTCCTGCACCAAGTCAGTGCCTTCCTATTCTCCACTCTTGCGTAATATATTAACGAAACTAGTGAAAAAAAAATTATATTAATGAGAAGTGGTTACTTCAGCCATTTTACTACTTTACTTGAGGTGGGGACAGGATTTTCTTTGCTACGTTTTCAAAAGATAAATCTGATTTCCTCTGTAAAGTGGTGAAATGCTCTGCAAATACCGAGCATCTCAGTATTGTGGTAGTTGTGTGTTGTGCCTGAACAGCAGGAAAGGAGAAAACAGGTGCTAAACAGCAACGATTAGCATATGTATACCAACTGATGAGGTGTTAAACATAATCTCATGCAGAGGTGTCAAAACCCTGGCCAAAGGATCTGTTATAACCTGTTATGTGAAATAATACAGATGATATAAACCACGATGGAATGTAAAGGGCTTCAAATACCAAATGACCTGGTCAAAACCACTACAACTCATTTACCGGGATATGTATTTTCAGGAGACTTGCAGCGTGTGCATTCAGAACCAATGCATTTCTCAACGTGGTTAATGATCGGATAATTTCATGATGGCTTCAAACAAATGAATGCTTCATTGTGTACTGCTGCAGTGTAGCCTTAAAATTCGATCTCATATTTTCTTTTGTCACTTGTATCATTTACTGTGTGGGTTTGTTTTTTTTTTCTTTCAGGGTTGCTTGCAGTAGAAGCTGGAATGCAAGATTTAGTGATCTTAGTTTAAATTGTTGTCATGGTCTGCTGCTTTTCCTACACTGAAATTATCAGGTTTTAATAGAGACTGTGCTCTTCTCTTTCATTTTTATGCCATATATTCTTTATGATCATTTAATGAATGCACTTAACAGTAATACATGTGAATCTGATAGTCATGCATCTTTCATGAATTTTTCCTTTAACTTTTGCTCTCCATTTCATGCCCCAGGCATGGCTTGAACTTTTTTCCTTTCTGTTGTCAATATAACCTTCATTGTCTCAATTTTCATGTTGTTGTCTTCATAATAACTGAAGGATTCAGTCCCCAATAGAAGAGCTTGATACTTTCAGCTATTAATATGTACTTGCATGTAATATCCACGCCTTTTTTTAATTACAATAGAGTAAAAAAGTCTATTATTAAAATAAGATACTGTTTTCATTTTCTGCATCTCTTCCTTTCCTTTATTATTTTGGTAGTTTTGTTAAAAGTGGTACTGTTAGAAACTGCCAATCGCCTGGAAGATGTCTCTGGGCCTTATTACGAGAGCTGTTTTCACAGTGAGACACTGTCCTGTGCTGCATTAAACTCTTCCTCTTCCCAGTCCTCATCTGACAGTATCCCCTTGGACAAAAGCCATTCTCCCTTAATCACCCATTTTTTACTGTTGTTATATAAATAAATGTTTGTAAAAAATACACTTCTGGAATTAAGTTGTGACTCTCTCTTGAAAAATAATCAAATGTCTAAATCTAAGGATCAGTCTGTAGAATGGTCTTATCGCATTTGATCTTGTCTGCCTTGCTTGTACCCAAGTAAAACTTCCAGGTACGTTCTGGTACACTTGATAACCTCAATGTCATCTTGTACTATGGTGGCTTTGCTGACAGTTTGACTTCACAGCATTTTGAAGATGTGGCCAAAGTAGTATAACATGAGGTAGGCTGAAAAATTGAATACTCCATGTGAACACTGTGGGATACTAGCCAATATAAACTACTTCAGTTTGTCTATTAATCAAATGCGTTATCAAATGTATTGTCAAAGGCACTCTAATCTTATGATAAAATACTACAGTTATGACTGTAGTAAATGAGAGTATAATAAAGCTTATAGGTAGGAATGGTACACGGGTTAACATAGTTCTTTTCCAGCCTTAATGGAAAGCACATATTCTTTATTATATTTTGTGTTTTGTAATCAACACATTGTAAAGAGACTGATTCTGGTGGGTGCTGAGCATGTTCACGTCTCACAGATTTTTAGCACTGTATAGCAATGTCTGGGGCAATGGGACTTCCATTATTTTTCAGGGACTGATTATTCCTAGTTCAAGAAGCTTTTAAGCATACGCTTACCTTTTTCCATTTGGGTTAGCTCAACCATAGCAAGAAAGCATTTAAGGACACAGTCAGATGTAGTTCTTCAGATCTTGCCGGTCAGTCTTGAGAATCACAGCTAGTCATCTTAACCCGCACAGAAATTGTGAATTTTATTTGACTTTACACTGAGTTACAGCCTCAATATGAAGCTCGTATCTTGGAACAATGAGCGTGTGTTTGGAGGGAGAATGTGAACTAGTATATATCTAGACTCCTGAATTTTTTTCTTTTCTTTTTTTTTTTTTGTAAGATTTTGCATTTAACAAATGAGCCATTCATTAACATGAGATTGCCACTTTCCTGGCTGATTCACCAGATACTAACTGAGAATTTCAGAACTGAAAGAATATTAGGTTACAGAACCTCTACTTTATATAAATCAATTCTTATAAAATTGCTTCAGAAGAATACTTTCATGCAGATTCAAAATTAATTGCCAGCTTCCGATTAATTAGATTTCTGAAAATATGGTGAGGTGGGCAAATTGTGCTATACTGTATTATAGGAGGCTGTGTGATTTAACTATTATGTCTCATGTGAAAAAGAAAACTGAAAAAAAAGCTGGAAAGTTATATGCTACTTTTCTACAATAACTTATTTCCTTCGTTTTAAAATAAATTAGTTGTTTGTTGACTCCTTCTTACAGTCCCTGCAGCACTGTAAAGGTTGGGATTTTCAAAAAGTAGGCAATATTTTCATTCTGCACTAAGTTCCTTTTTTTGTCTAGATTGTGAATAAATAATGTGGATACAGATCAGGGTTAGCACATTTCCAACATGGTGTTGAAACCTTAATCATGTTATGAGATGGGGCTGGGTTTTTGGGAAAGGAAAGAGCATGCACCAGATGGCATTCATTAATGTCCACTCAAATAATAGCAGAAGCACTCATTGCCAGTAGGCCTTGAGACATGAAATAATAAATCTTCCTTGTTACAGTGCAATTAACTGTTAAAATGTTAAGTGAGGTCTCATTGGGTATTTTAGATGAGATTTAGACTGTCGGTAAAAGAGTTGATATGTTTTCCGTTAGTTACTGCATGAAATCTTGACTGGTAGATGGCTGCACAAACAACAGTGAAGTGAAGATTTGGGGCACCTTACACAGGGTGTTGCAGAGGATTAAATAAAGGTAATTATCCTCCGCTGTGCTATTAGCGCTGTTATTCTTTCCTATATAGTGAGAAGGAGGCTGTAGTTGTGAAGCCCTTAATCCCACTCGTAAGGGAATCTATCAGTAAGAGCTTCTGTAGCACAACCACTTTTCTGTATCAGTGCAAGGTTTAATATCTAATTTTTCCAATAATAGGTCATTTTGTTTCCACACGTTAACCACAAAGTTCATTTTTTCTTTTTTGATTGTCTTAGAGACACAAGGCAAACTTCTCAAGAAATGTAACTGACTAATACTTAAAATCTGGTGTGAGGGAGTTGAATTTTCGTAGCTTAATTAGTGTCAGCAGGTTGCTAATTAATTAATTAAATTCTTTTGTGCTATCTCCAGCTGTATTTAATTAGACTGGTTTTAGAGGAGAGAAGGCTATTGTTTAAATGTAGCTAGGTGATGAAGCTTTTTTCAAAAATTGTGCTTTGCGCCTTGTTAAAGGCTTTTTTTTCTTTCAAATTCTGAATTCTTCACATTCTGCAAATGAGCACAGTGTGTTCTGTCAGCAAATAAGTGGTTAGCAACGTTATTAGCTTTATGATATGACATGGAAGCATTTCTGGATTACAGTGTTTTAGATAAAGCGTTGAAGTTCATCAGGCAAAAAAGCCAGTGTGATTAATTAAAAATGTATTTGCTAAGATCCAAGTTAGATGCTGGTATAATCCAACATAATGATATGGCAATTTAGAAGAGGACTGTATTAAATTACAACAGGGAAGACCAGATCTTTCTTTATTTTGTTCATTTAAAATACTTAAATATGTATAATCTAGAAGTAATGAGCTATGAGTTAAAATTTTGCACAAGCCAAGACTTGTCAAAAATATCTGAATATTAATGTAGTTGTATCTTTAGTAAGAACTTGTATCTTACAATAAAGTGAACTTTTAGTATCTCTCCATAGTTCATAGTTGGCTTTCCAGTTACTCCCAGCACACCCATATTAAAAATAGTGATTTCTCTCAACTTTGTTTAAAACAGAAAATATATTTTAAAAAAAACAGAAGAAAATAAAATGAAGAAACTTTTTAATCTTTGTATAAAAGTAACAGTTGTAGATGATCAGGATCATCTTTCTTTTCCTAACTTTCGAACTCATTGACAAATACCAGCACCGATAATCTGCATTTTACTCTTTTTTTTGTACTTAAGCATCCTTTATGGTTATTCTAAATTACCATAAATGGAAGGGCCCACCCTGGGTATTGATAACAAATGTGGAAGATTTCAGCATGTCAATGGAGAAAAGATTTCAAACGTTAGTGAAAGGCAATGCATCATTGTGTCAAAATTTAGTACTTGAGAGCCATTTTCAAGTGCAAGAGTATTTAACTCCATTGTTATTGAAAAGTGATAAAGAAAATAGCTGTGAGTAAAAATACAACTCTATATTTACAGGAAGATGAATTTAAGGTGTAGCTTTAATTATTTCCTTTCCCAGACTTAACTGTGTATCACCACCCTCTAAACTGTGAACTAGGAATGGAGGTCTTTATCCAGCTGACGGCCTCCAGAAGCAAAACCAGGCTTTTAATTTGACAATCACGACATAAATCGTTTCAAACCAGGATTCAGAAATTACATTTAGATTGTCTGGACACAAGTCTGCCTGTGCCTAGTTATATGTGCATGGAGAGATATCAAAATTCTGTTTTCATGAAAACAGAATGGCTCTAAATGGTTTTGCTAAATTGTTTAATTTGTATTTAGGAAAAAATGCCATGCCATTGTAGAATGTGCCTTTACATATTTATGTGTCGGTGTTAATCTCTTCAGGATTATGCCAAAACATTATTGTTTAAAAAGTATGTGCGCAGGTGGGAGCAGCTATTTACTTTCTGTGCATTTTGTGATAATCTTGTCAGTTCATCATAGAGTTCCTTGGGCATCTCCATCCAGGTGCACTCAAATTGCAGTCATTGCAAATTATATACTTACCTTGGCAAAGCCTCCTTCCCTCTGTACCAGCATAATAGCTCCAGCTAACTAGAAAATTCACTCCACTGATTTTTTTAAATTAAACAATACAAGCATTTAAGGTATTATTTATACCTCTTAGCAGGGAAGAGTACTGGAAGGAACACCCTGCACCACTGAATCCAGTTTCCTCCTAGTGCAGTGAGGCATAGGAAAGGGATTGTAAAACAAATTGATCAAGCTACATCTCAAAAGCAGTTAGGATCTTTATGTTGACTCTGCTGCTTCAGAATGCTGGAATGCTGCTCCAGAACACCACAGCCCAAGGAACTTTAATTTCATTTCAATTTATTCGAATACCCATTGACCTTCATTTATCTTACTGCATTCAACGGGATCATTCCAGTTCTTACTTTATGATAATCCCACATACCTGCTTCAATTTATAAACTTCATTTTTAAGCCCCTTTAATATCTCTGTCAAGTTATTTCCTCTGTGTTGAAAAGTGTGATGAAGCAATGTGCGTAATGACTGAAACTGAAGGGCATGTTTTAGTTCCTCCTATTGTAAACTAACGCAACTGCTGTCAGAGTTACCTCTCGAGAATGTTGATATACATAGCCCCTAAAAGCCATTGTTTTCAATTAAGTAAGAAAATAATTACTTTTGGTCTTAATTCCAGAGCCATGTGGATGTAAAGGAAAAAAACTTTCAGGTAATGTTCATCACTATTTATACAACATTGGCAGTTCTTCCTTTGCAAATTGTGTTGTGATCACAGGTAAGCTTATGCATCTCTGCTGACTACAACTGAATTGATCTTGCTTAGTCCAGCATTTAATTTGGCTTTCTGCTGCAAAGGTATATGAACAGAGTAGTGCGCTATAATGTATCCACTAAATCTGTTCTTTATAGTTCAGTGGGGAGGTAGTTGACTGTTTTATTGTGGGAAAGACTTATACTTAAAAGTTAAAGGGGCAGTGGTGGCTTTTAGGCCTAACATTCAAGTTGACTTAGTAAAATCCACCTCTTGACATTTATTTGGTTTATGTGTTAACTTTATATGAACTAGAAATAAAGGCTTTTTTAATGTATATCTAGATACAGATATATGTAGAGAGAGAGAGAAAGAGAGAGGGGTGACTAATCTAGGTACACATTTTGTTTTCATTTTAAGATAGAGTCGAATCTGAAAAGCTGTATAGCTTTTTAGAAACCTCGTTGGCTTTTTCAGAAAGTCTTAGAGCAGGATTACTCAGTGCTACCTGTGCCAGACTTTGCCTTTATTACAGTGACTATGAGATTACGTTTTCGGATCTCGGTAAAGATTATGGTGGTTGTTTTATCTTTATTACTATGTCACGGAGTGCTATTTAGGTTCCTGTGTCTGGGAATCATGCAAAAAAACTGTGAATTGGGGGGAGCCACACCGGAGTTTTCTGGTTAAAACAAAGCTTTTTTCCAAAATGAGGGAAGAGCAAAAATGGGTAAAGGTAAAAATCCCTTCATGCTACTATTGTGAAGGGCTGCTTGGATTTACAAGCAGATTGAATGTCTTTCCAGATGGTCAGTGCTTTCCTCAGCTATTTGCATGTTTTAATTTAATTGTCCTACCTAGAGTGGTGAAATAAGAGTGCGTAAAGGTCCGAGACTGAACATTTATTCGTAACAAGCAACTAGTTGAAGTAATACAGCTCACAAAAGCTAAACCGTGTAGGGACTCACTTAGAGTTATGTATCAGGAGAAGGCTAGGTCTTTGTTTTTAATTGTGATATGTACACCACAGATGATTATTTTTCTCCTTTGCAATCCTGTCTGCTGGTTTAGGCAGTGTACATAATACGTGCTCGTAAACTGAGAGTCCAGTTACTTTCCCAGTCACCACCTTGGTGTATCATGACAGATGGCTCAATATTAATTGTCTAAGGCATATTTTCACCTCTGAATTGAACATAAGTATTATTTTTTAAGTTCCTATGAGAATTAAGAATTAATTATTTTCTCTGCTGTTATTTTGTTGAGCATCATGTTTGGAACGCGTAATCTTCAACAGCTTTTTGAGAATGCTGTAGCTCTTAGAATGTGTTCTAGATGATACAAAACAAACAAAAAAAATTCAATTACTGATTGAGATTATAATGAAGCTAAAAAAACTGGTTCTGTTTAATTTGGACATGGTTTCCCATCAAAGCTATACCTGTCCTGCATACAATTGCTACTTTTTGTCACTTCTAGTCAGATGTAAAAACTGCTCATTTCTAAAGAAATAACATTTAGAAACATTGAAAATACTCATGGCAGAATTTAGAACTGGTTTTGATATTCAGAAATTGAAACATTTCTCACATCATTGAAACGCCAAAATTTGGCACACTTTATGAGGCATGCACTGTTTAGCCAGAGCGGTAAATCTTGAATTATAATTTCCATGATGCTGCAGCTGAAGAAAACACAATGATTTGTCATGAAGTAAAATAAATGTTTCTACCTTTTATGGAAAAAATCCACCTTAATTCTGTTAATTCAGATTTTTCTGCTCAATATGAGCTTTACTTTTGTGCATGGTCATAATTGAGGTACGGGGGTTCATTATCATATTCCGCTTTGTATTTCTAAACTTTGGTATTTTGTCTTCGTCATTACCATTAAATGGCAACATATACTAATATAAATTTGCAGAGGTCATCATTTGTGTTCTTAAAGAGATTTTATGAAATTTTGTCAGACAAACTAAGTCAAACCCAAAATGAAAAATGGTAATAGGATTAAAGTGTGTTTAATATATGAAAATGCAAATTCAAGAACTTGCCTTTTAAAAATCCAATGAAAATCTTCCATTACTGTTAGAAAATTCTCAGAAGTTAGATTAAAATGACATTGTACAAGGTCTATTACGTGTTATAACTATACCACAGGTGGTAGACTTTCGAACTAAAAAAGGAAGCAAACGGTCCCTTTCTCTACAGTCTTCGTACATATTGGTGACAACCATGTGATAAATTGGATTTTTTGTGGTAAACTGTTTGTTGTTTATTCTGCATGTCCTGGATACTGCCTGTGCAAGACTATGATATACAAAATTCCTAAGTGCTGCCAAGTTACTTCTTCTGATTTTGATTCTTTTGATTGCTTGATTTATGAGTGTTTTTCTTCCTCCAAAATACAAAATCCCCTTCCCAAATGTGACACAAACCAGACTGTTCTGTCTTTCAGGTCCAGACCTGTCACATTTCTATTTCCCTCTTGCTGATGAGATTCAAGCTGTCAGAGCTTGCAAATATACTTAACCAAATGAAAAAGAAGCCATGTAGAAAGACTGCCTATTGTTTCTTCAATCATAATAATGAGAATCACACCTTTTATCTGACTAGAAGACCCACACAAGAGGCATTTTACATTAGTATTAAGGAACTGAACTGTTTAAAACTGCAGAAGGTTGCAGTTCTATCATCTGCACTAGAATAATGTGAAAAAATAAGGGTAGAAGTGCTCTACCCTATTTCTAAAATGCTGTTTGGCAAACAATGCTGTCCTGGCTAGTGGGAGTAGAGCTGTTGAGATATGCCATTTCCCTCATTTTCTTAGCCCAGCTGGTTCACCAATTTTCAGTCTACTGTTCAGTTTCTCTATGGAGGGGAAATGGGGGGTGACATTTCTGTGATTCCCCACAGGCAGGAAGAACTGAACAAGAACAGTGCCTTTGCCTGCTCTTCTAGGCTTGTTTCTGGTCAGGATGTTGCCCAAAGTCTTTCCATTTCTCATGGTCCCCTTGCTTCTCTGTGCTCTTCAGCACCCTACAGGTTTCCTCTAAAATTTTTTTGTGCCCTTTATACATCCTTCCTGACTTGTACCTCCACTGCTTCAGCCCCCTCCCTTATTACTTAGATCAGCTTGTCAGCTGTGGCTCTTTGGGCACGTGGGGATTTTTAATGATCTGTTTTCACCTGCAGGTGTTTGGGGTGATGGTTCTATTCTTTCAGTGGCTTGTGAATGGAGACATGCAACTTTTAACAGTGGCTTTAGCAAGTTTTGACTGGTTACAATGTTATAAGATGAAAGAGTTGCTTCTGAGCTTTGGTAAACAGGTACCTTTTATCTTTTTGGCATCTGGTCCTCCAGCTTGAAGCCAAAGTCCTGCAGACCCATGTGTCTGGAAAAAGGGAATATGCAGTGATGTAATAAATAGGACAATGCTCAATCTAACCATAAGTTTTATGATTTTTATGCAGATGAGCACTAACCTGTGTTTCATGAGTCACTAATATCTCAGTTCTGAAGACCTGCTCATGTGACTTAATTTTTTATATATATATATGCCCCTGAATCTTGTAAAGAAAAGGTTCATATGATGTATATAACTTGAGATCATCTGAGGTGACAGAGATATGTTTTTGTGCACAGACTCCACCTTGCAATGCTGAGGTGGAGGGTAAAAAATTCAGGGTCTGCACC
Organism: Calonectris borealis; assembly: GCF_964195595.1. NCBI lineage: Eukaryota > Metazoa > Chordata > Aves > Procellariiformes > Procellariidae > Calonectris > Calonectris borealis. Next base: position 5,985,164 of record NC_134324.1, on the reverse strand, counting down.
TTCGTGATCATTTGCTTTTGGTTTATTTAATAAGCCCTTTTGACTTACAAGACAGGTTGCAAAGGTTATTGAAAGAAAATGGTGGTCCTTATTTGTGGCTGCTGACTAAGTAGATTTCTGTCTGTGTATTGAAGTTTCCATTAGTGTCAGATTTTTAGATTTAAATTTTATAGCATGCATATTTGGTCCTGGGAATTGCAGTCAGTTCATTGTAACAAATAAAATCACAGTAAAATAACTGCTTTTTCACAGATCACAGATTATTGAATTGATGCTTTAACATGGAAATTTAGCATTTAAGATGTATGTTATTACTGTCATTTTTGCTCTAAAGAAACTTCTCAAAAAGTACTTTCACTTTAAAACTGCCTAAGTGCTTTACACCACACAGAATGAGGCAAATCTAACTTTGCACTATTGAACTGTAGGAAAAAAGCTGCCTGTTAATAGACCAAGGAAATGATTGGAAGAAAAATGGCGTAGCTAAGTTTAGAGAAACTTGTATTTTTTTCTTAATGAGCAGTTTAACTGCCAATTGATCAGTCATTCAGCATTACAGTAAATGGTCAATGAAATATATAATGATGCAAGACTGCACTTTAACAAGACAAATCTTGCAGCAATCAGGAATGCTTAAGGACAGAAAAATAAATACATAGCAAATTTCTCTCTGTGCTTACTTTTCAAAAAAAGCCAAAAGAGCAATAACAAACATTCAGGCAGCTAATCAATGGTATTCTTTATTGTGTGTGGTGACACACTTGCTCATGAATTTCCATTTTGTGCTTTTGTCTTTTGTTTGTTTGTTTAATGCTACAGGATTTTTTACTGTTGGATTTCAGTCAAATCTGACTGCTAGAGAATGGTTGCGGTATTAATATCTTGAGCTCACAAATCTTTATGTACTTGCTTAATTTTATACATGTGAGCTCAAGGCAAGCTATCCAAATGGATGAAACTGAGAATATCGGTATGTGTTGCAGTATTAATTCCTACATTAACACTTAGGTAGGCTAAGACTTAATGCAGGGGAGAATTTCTATTTTTATAAATTTAAAAATATGAAGATTTTAGTTTTCAGATGCAAATCTTAAATTCTAATCAGGTAAAAATAGAGCACATCACTGTCTAGCTTCTCACCAAAAACATGGTATCAAACAGTCCTTTGACCAGTGATATTTGTTGGTGTGAATGAGAAATACTGGTAAAACAAACAGGTTTTTTCCTTCTTTTCTTTACACGAGGTGTGAAATGTACCATTATAGGCAGCTGTCAGTGTGAACGGGTTAACATTTACCTAATTTATAATGTGTGAAAATAGACACCTACTAGCAGAACTGGAATGGAACGAGAACAGTCTCAAAAGAGCACAGTTCACATAACGTTTACCCCTCTTCCCTGACTCAGTCCTCTGGCACTGAATACACTGTTTGGAGGGTTGTTAAATATTTGACTTTTACGCTGTGACCTCCACTTTCAAGTGTGAAGGGAAATAGAAAGGCTCAGTTTGACATCTCTCAAGAGATCAGGTGGAGTAATGGGTAGCACTTACCTTTTTTGATCCCCAAGTTAAAGAAGAAACTTTTTTTTTCCTAATAACTTGCAGTGAATGAAATTGCTATTCTCCACGATGTGACCTAACGATCTTGGGAGGCTAAGAGAAAGTCATAGCATACATATAAAAGCAGCTTTTGGCAGGACACAGGTGAGTGACTCTGGTGCATCTTCCATTGACAATTTTCATTTTCAGAAATGCTCAGATTTCTGGGTACTGTCTACTTATTTCTGAAGAAACCTTTCAACGGGCTTGGAAGGATAAGAGGATCCCTGTATCTCTATAGTCTCATGTCTGTGTACTGTACATGAACAGCCCAACTTTCTCTTGCAGCAGGTGCAAATAATGAATTTAATATTCAAGTAGTCTGCAAAAGGTACAGGGGAGTTTGGCAATTGCGGTATTAAACAAACTAATTACGATAACATTAACAACTCTCTTCTGGATGCACAGCTTTAATTAAATTTGATTTTGTACCTAACAGAACTGTTTCTGGGCTTTGAAAAGAGTAGTAGTTCTGTTATTGATTAAGACTGAACATGATTAACATTAATTATTGATTAAACTTCCCCATATCTTCATATAGCATCAAAGAGAGATTTATTGGTGAAGTCTGAAAGGTCTTAAAACTGTAGTTATTATGCTGTAATTCCTTTTGACTACAGCTTAAGCAGAGCATTCACAAGATATCTTCATGCATGTGGAAATTGAGCATAAAGTCCATCTCCTAAACATTACCAGTTCAAGCACTTCAAGTATTCTTGAAATATCTATCTTTTTTGAAGCATAAGTTTGTGTTGGAGGGTTTTTTTGGTATTTTTTTAGGGGTGAGAGAGGAGGGAAATGAAGCAATGTAGACACTAGATTAGAATACTAAGCTGAGATACAGGAGAAGCAGTTCGCTCCCGATTATATGTCTGGAATAGAAGATTCTGCAGCATTTCAGGCAGTCTTGTGGGTCTCTGTTAGTAACTGGCCTTAAGAATATTCTCCCTTGTTTTTTTAACACCTTCCTCCAAAGGTAAAGCACTGGAAAATCCTTTGTGTTTGACAAATCATCGTATTGCAGCAAAAAATAATTTAAAATTACTGTATTAATAAATAATGTTTAAGTGAGGAAAATACCATAACATTGATCTTCAGGACCTTTGGGTATCAGAATGATTGTCATATTGCATTGTTAATTAATGGAAGTCTGTTGCAGAATTCTGTCTTCAATGAATTGTCATCACTTGTAATTTTTCAGGGAAAGTCAAACAGCAATTTAAGACCTTTTCAGATTAATTGATGTACTTATTTATCAACTATCCCATGTGTTCAGTAAATATTCAAATGATGTCTTCCGAATTAAACAAAGAACAATAGTTCTGTTAAACAAAGGATGATGCAACAGTGAGATAAAGAGGATGTTGCTTTAGAAGAGTGACTGTACAACCAGTGCACCTAGCTCCAGATGAGAATTACAGATCCAAACAAGAGGGCATGGATAACGTTAAGACAGTAGCTCAGGGGGAAAGAAACATCCCTTTCCTTACTGTGTCCTGCTGGCTATACTGGTTAGGCAATTTTGGACTGGTATTCATGACTCTTCCTACATTTTGTATAGGGAACTCATTACCTGAATTGCTGAAATTCTGAAAGATGCATGTTCCCCCAAAATGCGAACAAACCTACAGAAAGGAATTTTTGGCTGTTTTCCAAGTGTGTTAATTTTCCACCCTTTACATGGAGAAAAAATCTTAGTGATTTTGAGGTAGGTTGGTTTGGTTTTTCTTCTGAAAAGCCATAGAGATGGAAAAGAAAGAAGGCTATAACTAGCATCATATAAAGCAGGATGGTTGTAATTTTTCAAAGTATCAAGATAATGAAATACTTCTTTAGGAACAAGTGCACCAGCATTGGCAAAGCATTATGTACTTGTTAACACCATGGAAGGTCACCATACTCTTGTTACTGCTGAGTTGTGCTATTATTTTAATTGGGCTTTGCCCACTGATCTGCATGCTCAATTTGCAAAAGATGCCAGAGAACATGTGGCTTTGACATCAAACTCCCTACACAGCATAATTAAAGCTGGGGTTAATCCCAGTGTAGACACAGAATTTTCTAACAGCTCATGGACAAACACAGTTGGACACTTGACACTGAATATTTACAATCAGTAATTCTTATGCTTAAAGTACATAGAGAAAAATTAAAAGTGTAGGCATGTGTGATTTGGACAAATTGGGTCATTGAGCAAAATGACATAAAAGTACAGAACTGAGACATTCAGAAGGTGAATTATTTGTGCACTGTATTTTCTCCTGTTTTTTGCCTCTGTCCCATATGAAGTGATTGATGTGCAGAACTGACATACAAGAAGAGAAATGTTTGCCTTTACTTTGGATTCATCTTTTGGAAATTGAATAGCAACCGCACCTTCAGTTCTCCATATCCACCCACATCAGCCCAGGCTGTAGAGAATTCCTTCCTGTGTGTCTTTCCTTTCTCTCTTGCACAATGAAATTTCTGTCTTGTGCTCCTGTTTTTCTGGGGTTTGGATCATGTTGAGTTATTTCAGGTGTGTTGTAGAGCTTGTAGGAATATTTCAGGTAAAAAGTTTGTTTATGAACCTGATGTTTGTAACATCAAGGGCAAGATTCTTTGCGTGACATCTCCAGGCAATTATTTTATATTTCTACAGTTGCTTTTAACAATTCTGTAAACAGAACTGTAAAAAAAAAAAAAAGGAGGTGGATTTTTTTTTAATAGAATTCAGTTTTTTGGGGTTTCTTTTGTTTTTTGTTTTTTTTTTCTTAAATCTTTTGCAAGTTGGCAATAAAAAATAATGTTTTACTTCCCAGCCTTTATGACTTTATCTTCCATGTTGGTGTTACAGCATTAGCCATGTTACTGCAGTTGAGTCATTCTCTAATTTATTTTTGAGCATTCTGTAGACTGCAGAAATATATCCTGTACTAGTAATAGCACCTGTGTATGTATATGTAAAGGGCTAAAAGTGAAGTATTTTTCCTGATGCATTTTCATACACATTTAAACCAAATTTTATATTCTGAATTGAAGGTGCCTTAACAGGAAAAAAATTATTGAACGTTCATCAATTCTGTTTCTGGTTTCTTTGTTTCCTACAGTTTTCCCTTGTTAGTGTGGGAGGTAGCTTTTTATCTATGTAATTGTGTTATCTATGTAATTAATTAATAGATGATGTCAAGTCATTTCCTGAGCTGAGACAGTCAAAGAGATACAAATGGAGGATTTCTTAATAATAGGAATTTCTTAAATTAAATGACCACTGTTTATAAGTAGAGATAGAAGTACAGGTAAGTATATAGAAGATGAAGAGTTCTTTGTTAGGCCGTAACTACAAATAATGAGATAAAGCTATCTGACTTGGCTTAAAGGATTACTATGTTAATCTATGTCCCTCCGAGATACGATTTTTAAGTCTCCGAAGGTAAGCAGTGTTATATCTGATATGGATACTTTGCAAGAATACCAGCAGTCTTCAGAAAAAAGTACTACATTCAGGAAATAGCATGTTCTCAGTTACAATGTGCAAAGTGTAAAAGCTCTGGCACTCTGGGTAGCTGGAAAAAGCACAAGATCAAATGTATGTGCAAGGGAAGGTAATGCATCGGTTCACTTGTCAAGAGCCTCTATCAGGTTTGTGAGCAGTGCTACGTGCCTACAGATATTCTAGCAGGGAATACTGGCAGTCTGCAAATCCACAACCAGAGTGTGACTGAGATTTAAGCAGAAATGTAGAGCATTCTCTTTTAAAAAAAAAGTCATGTTAGGTGAAAAGTATGAACGTATGAAATATTTTAACTGTTAAAACCTCCAGGGAGTTGATGTTCATAGGCAGGCTTTTTGTGTATCAATGAGTGATTCAGAGGAAAACCAGAATAGACAGGTTTAGCTTGGAGACTTGAAAATAATTATATTCCGACCAATCTTAAGAAGGAACATACAGAGTATATTAACAATGGATCATGACATAGATTCTGGCACTTAGATGTAACTGTTCATGTAAATTACCAGAAGCAGGTTTTGTGATCCTGTACATTTTGTACAGTCATTCATAGCTCATTAAGCCTTCACCAGTGCTGTCATTCACTAAATACAAAGGTAGCATGAGAACAGCATAATTAGTGTTTAAGTCAGACTGCTGTAGCTAAATTTCTAAACAGTAACTACTCTACCTGCAAATCATTGTGGTTTTGAGGAATAAGGATTAGAGCAGATAATGAACAACATGTATCCTAGTGGACCCCAGAAGCTTTGGCCTTTTATTGAACTAGTAGACCTTCCCTATGTTTAAATCTTTGATGTCAAGGTATTCTAGTTACTGAAACAAACTGTGGTCCTGCTGTCCTGCTAATCCTTAGATTAATATCATAAGCATAGTATCATTATGATTTGTTTGGGTGGGGTGGTCATTCGGCAATAAGGTTAAAGGCAAGTGAGTATAGGTGGACCACTTGATGACGTACTGATAACATACCATAGAATCATAGAATCATTAAGGTTGGAAAAGACCTCTAAGATCATCGAGTCCAACCGTCAACCCAACACCGCCATGCCCACTACAGCATGTCCCTAAGCGCCACATCTACACGTCTTTTAAATACCTCCAGGGATGGTGACTCAACCACTTCCCTGGGCAGCCTGTTCCAATGCTTGATAACACTTTTGGTGAAGAAATTTTTCTTAATATCCAATCTAAACCTCCCCTGGCGCAACTTGAGGCCATTTCCTCTTGTCCTATCGCTAGTTACTTGGGAGAAGAGACCAACACCCACCTCGCTACAACCTCCTGTCAGGTAGTTGTAGGGCGCGATGAGGTCTCCCCTCAGCCTCCTCTTCTTCAGGCTAAACAGTCCCAGTTCCTTCAGCCACTCTTCATAAGACTTGTGCTCCAGGCCCTTCATCAGCTTCGTTGCCCTTCTCTGGACACGCTCCAGCACCTCCATGTCCTTCTTGTAGTGAGGGGCCCAAAACTGAACACAGGATTCGAGGTGCGGCCTCACCAGTGCCGAGTACAGGGGCACAATCACCTCCCTGCTCCTGCTGGCCACACTATTTCTGATACAGGCCAGGATGCCATTGGCCTTCTTGGCCACCTGGGCACACTGCCGGCTCATGTTCAGCCGGCTGTCAGCCAGCACCCCCAGGTCCTTTTCCTCTGGGCAGCTTTCCAGCCACTCTTCCCCAAGCCTGTAGCGTTGCCTGGGGTTGTTGTGGCCGAAGTGCAGGACCCGGCACTTGGCCTTGTTGAACCTCATACAATTGGCCTCGGCCCATCGATCCAGCCTGTCCAGGTCCCTCTGCAGAGCCTTCCTACCCTCCAGCAGATCAGCACTCCCGCCCAACTTGGTGTCATCTGCAAACTTACTGAGGGAGCACTCGATCCCCTCGTCCAGATCATTGATAAAGATATTGAACAGGACCGGCCCCAAAACTGAGCCCTGGGGAACACCGCTCGTGACCGGCCGCCAACTGGATTTAACTCCGTTGACCACAACTCTCTGGGCTCGGCCGTCCAGCCAGTTTTTTACCCAGCGAAGAGTGTACCTGTCTAGGCCGTGAGCTGCCTGTGCTCAAAACCAGTGTTGAATTTATATTAAGCAATAGTTTTACTTAGATATCAGCTTAGATGTCAGCTTAGATGTCAGAACAAGCAACTAATATTTAGATAATTTATTTTGTATCAAAATCTTAATTAACAGAGAAAATGCCTTTATGTAAGTGATTGACTACTGTCTACATTTCTTATCAGCTGCTGACTGGTTTGCTCTGGAGAGCCTCACACGTTTGATACATATGCTCTTCTGCTTCCTTGACCTAAATGAGCTTCAGCACTCATGATTTCGTCCTTGGTATCCCTGCCACACTTCCTTGGGAAACAAGAATGAATGACAGGACATTGATCCCCAGCCTAGCTGAGAACTGACCATAGCTCCACATGCTGTAACTCAGAAGCTGTAGATTGGTATCAGCATGGCACCTTCCAAACTAAGAGCTTGAGCTTAGTGTCACGCTGACAAAACGACATGTATTCTTGACCTGAGAGTCTAACCCAGCTAACTTAGGAATTTTTGCCCTGAATTCTTTTGCGCCTCTCTGACAGAAAATACAGATATCACAGATTTAGTGAAACCCGCAGAGCAGCTGCCTGTATTGACTTACCCAAGGTTGCTCCACCCTCAGCACTCTGAGCACGCTACTTCCTATAGTCCTTCACCTAACAAACAGTCTTGATTTGCAATTCATTTTTCAACTAAAAGCAGATGTGCAATTTAACTTAGCCAAGGTTTCTGAACATCAAAGCTGTAATAAAGAGAGAAACGTACTCAGGCACCAAACCTAGTCACTACAATTCTAGTAAACATAATAGGAACAACTATGCTGTCAAGTAATTTATCTCCTGTTCAGTCCTATTTCCTGGTCCCCTGATCGTCTGTGTCGCATAAATATTAATTCACTGATGATCTGTCTTTTGGTTTGAACTAATTCTCTTTTTAAGTTCTCTCAAACACAGGTGTGATTCTGGGAATCACTTGCTGCAGGGACTTCTCCCATTGAGCAGTGTGGAGGAGACTGACCCAGGTTTGGTTATCCCTTCCCTTGGACACCACTGTGGCAAGCCTCACACACTCAGGAAGCTCACGTGCTCCAAAGCTATACCCGCAGCTGCATAAAGCATACCTGTCATTTCAGGCCATAGGTACCATTATTCAGGTGGGCTGCAACGCAGTCCTCACATCCTATCAATACTTATTTAAAAAAAAAAAAAAATCCCACACATGAAAGAATGGGACACCATGATGTGAAGCTCAGAGGAACCCAGGGCCACTCTGCATGAGTTGGCTGCAATCTGTGGTTCATTCCCTCAATAGGGACGTTATTAGCATTGCAGATGTAACCATAGTTTCTTACTTACAAGGTTCAGACTAAAAATACTGTTTCTATATGTAGTTACTAACAATGACCATTCTTTGGTCACAGATGAAGTCATGAAGAAGACGGGGTTTTTCGTTTTCTTTGGAAAACGTATGTCTCTGTTTCTCAGCTTTCTTCCAATGACCTCCTCTTACTCTACTCGCAGTAGGTTCCGTGTACCACTGATGTACAGTGCGTCTCCAGAGTGCCTTTATCTTCCAGGTGCTGACTTTCCTTGTTTTTACGTACCATGTTTGGAGGTATCTGTCTAATTTAAGCACCTAAATTTGCAGTTTCACTGTCTGCTTAATTTGATCTAAGATAATGCTGCCTTTCAAAAGGAGAGTTTTGTTCTCCCTTCTAGCATCAGCTCTAATGCTCCCACAGCCATAGGATAATCTGGAGCAGCTTGACAGAAAACTAACAATGCCAAATAAAAAGAGTTGGCACCATGAATATTTGAGCTCAATGGCCACACCAGCACCAGAGCCAGCACAAGAGAAAGGGTGGGAGCGTGCAGCAGGGGTAGCAGTGCCAAATGCAAGGTCACACCTTCCATTGGCAGCCCGTAGTATTATCAGCTTAAGCCGATTGTGCAGGCACGGGGTCAGGCTCTTGAAAATAGGAGTTAGGTGCTTTTGAAAAAGAAATCCTTATCCCTAATGTATTTCACATCTGTTGCGTATTCCTTAGTTCTGCATATGTTATTTGGGATATATGTATCCCAAAATACTGCATCATGTTTGTAACCAGCATTTTTAAAAGAGTTTTCAGTGCTGAACAAAACAGGGCATAACACAGTGGTGTTGCTCTGTGCTTTAGCTCTGCATTTTAGTGTTAAGGATAAATTCTTTTTTTCCTAGCTCAAAGCATGTTTTTATATGTGAGAATGCTCTTGTTTTTCATTGCTACTCAATGCAGTCTATTGTTTGTATAATTAATGTAATTATTGCTAATTATGTAATTACTGTAAATACATGTAATCAGTGATTCTAATTTGTAATTATAGAATTTTGATGTTTATTTATGTAAAAGTCCTTACAAAACTTAGTAAGGGGAAGAAAAATTGGTTATGTACAGCAGATAATTTTAAAAAATTGTGAGAGAGAAATTACACAATTTTTTTGCCGACTACCAAAAGGAAATTAGTTTTCATTATTTACTAATTGGGTACACATTTTTATTTTTTATAAAAGGTAATAATTACATTACAGAAGCCTAAAACTAATTTTCTATCCTCTTAGTTATAGCTTAAATGAGTTAGCAAAATATTAGATTAGTAGTGTAGGTGCCAAATTTAACCTGTAATTAGAGTAGTGAAATTGAAGTGAAATTACAGCACAAAAATTCTAACCAAAAAAGATTAAAAATATTTTTCCAAAACCCCCTTCTACCCATCCCAATATACAAAGTAGGTTACTTAAGAGAGCTGGCTATTGTTTTCAATGCATCCATAAAGCTTCTGCTTGGGAGAGTGTAATTACCCAGTGGAGAAAAAAAGTCAGATGGAAATTAGCCTCTTACCATCTGCATATCACAAAATACTTTGCTTATTACCATCTTCTCAGTTCTCCTCCGTCCCCATCCGTGGAAACTAGAGGAATTCCTGCAGTCTTACAACTCTGCTGGGTGTCTTCAAGTGGAGATCAATAGGTATGAGTTTCAGTCCAATTTATAGCTGTTGGTGGCTGATATTTATAGCTTCCTATTTTGTAAGAGAGAATCTATCCTGGTGCTATGCAAATTATTTGCGTTTTTGATTTGGTAACCAAACTGGAAGCTAAAGAAACCAAATCTGTTCTAACTGTACTTTCCATTTCCACATAAAATGGACCTCTCCCTCTAGTCGCTTTTTGTCATGAACTGCTTTACACAAGATAAACTGGAATCTTTTACACCTGTTGTTTTTAATTATTTGGAGTAAAAGAGAAGAAATAATGAGCTAGATGTGCAACTGTAAATTCCTGATGATGATGGTGCTTCCTCCTAATATCCAAATGGTAAGAGCACTAAATTAGGATGGAGGAGACCCAAATACAGATTTCAAATATTAGTCTAACTGGTTAGGCTTTAAAAGAGAGTATTCTCAACTCTTCATGTTGAAGCTGTTTCATTTTGCATATTTACATCTTCAAAGAGAGGAAAAAATCTCTGGCTGTAGCTGATGATCAGTGCACTCTCCAAAGTTTGGAGTGTTTCTGTGTTTGCACTGCACTGTGGATTTCTGTTGGTTTTTTCCCAGTTTCTTGACATTTTTCCATTTTCTGTCCAGCTTTTTTCCATGAAAGGTGTAACTGCTTCAGGAAAATTAATTGTGAAAAGTATTTCCTTTCTGTTAAGAATGAAACATTTTTTCTGAAAGCAGATGGTTTTCACATAGTTTCCATTTTCAAAATTGTTCAAGGGTCAATTTTTCTAAGCCTTAGTATTAGAAAATCAGAAAAATATATATGTTTACCGAAAATACTTCTAATCTTAGAACAGATTTTTTTTTTTTAGTGGTGCCCAGTGTTAATGAAATAGGGCAGATATTTATGCTAATATTTAATACATGTTATATTAAATATATACATAGTCTAATAGGACATTGTGATTAGTTATATGTATATGTCTAATACATCTTTTAGTATAATTTTATATTATAACCATTGTTGAAATGGTAGATTAAATAACCTGAAAAAAATGCTTATCTTGAATCCACTTCACATACCTGAAGTATCTTTGTAAGATAGCATTATATAGCTGCACATTAACATGTGTCTAAAAATGTATTATCATTTTTAGATAGATAATCAGGTACTGAGTCTCACTGTGGATTCCCATCTGGTAATCTATACATTTCTATTGTCCTTAACATAAGAATTTCTTCAGGTTGTAGAGAAAAACTGTTCCTTAGGTATAAAAATGGTGTTACTCGGGGGAATTTTTTCAAGTCGGAATTCACAAGAATGAAACTGTATGTTAAATGTACTTAAGTTTGTGTTTTAGAAATTATCATTTCAAGTTGAAATAGCGAATTTGGAAAAGAACTATCCCCACAAATACTGGATGAGGTTTTTCTTCTCCTTATTACTTTGCATTCAGCAGATATGGATTCACATACCTGTATCCATACCTATGTCTCACCTCCAATTCTCATCAACTCAGCTGTGATCTGAACTTAACCATTGATTCCAGAGTACCTTTATTCTCACATTGTTTTCTCAGGAATCTCTGCAAAACAAGGCTTTATGTGGTTTCAGAACCCTCTAAAGATACTTTAAAAAAAAATCCTTAATGCTAGAGCAAAATATTTATTTTCCTGTTGTAGGCTAAAGTTCAGATTTGTTTTTATTATTAGATTGTCTTGGAATAAACCATGTCTGTGCATTATTGGCAGTTATTTTGCCTGATCTGTTTTGTTTTAGGATAATAGTCAAATGATTGTGTTAAAACATACTATTCTACATTCCTAAAATTCTGTTTGCATTAATTTCCATCAATTCAATATGTCCACTTCAGGCCATAAATATACAAGAGTAAATAAAGGCATTTTGGGAGGACATGATCTTACAGATGACACCAAAAGGTTAGAGCAGCATATATGCCTGGAGAAGTGGAAAATACTATGTAACGGCGTATTCTAATTGAGATACAGCCCCTATAATGAAGTTTTAACATGCAATGTAGTTAAATGGAAATATCTGTATATGGAAAAGGATCCTTCTCTTAAAAAGCAATCTTTTGTTTACGATTATGCAATGAATACTTAAAGTATACATGGATTCCAGGAGAGGCTTGAAAGTTTCCTGCAGGGAAAGTTTATTCAGGTTTGCCAGATAGATAAAAGCCTCAGGAAGTAAGGAAACCTTTTAGCTTCAAACTGATGGATGATGGGAGTATTTCCGTGCAAGTATCACTCTAAACTTGTCCTATTCCTAAATTTTTCCTTAAGAGTCCACATAGAGACAGACAGGTCATTGATATTGAGGGTTCTTTGATCTCATCCATTTGAGCTCTTCTTAATGCTTCCTAAGGTGCCATATTTCAGATGAAAAGTTGAGGTTTATCAATGGTGTTTCTAGTCTTGACACATGAAACCTATAATAATCTGCTTTTTGGAGTGAGCCATAGTTTCTCATTTGCTCCCTACCTAATGTAGGAGTGTTTTTAATACAATGATAAATTCCTTAAGTGCATCTGTTTGTGACTTCTAATGATACCATGCACAGTAGCATATTCATGGTTTAGCAGATTATAAACCTGAAGTGTATGCTCTGCTTTTTGGGTCTTGGCTTTTAAATGATATCCCCGGTCTTTAGCTTGGAGCAGAATATGCCTTTTGGAATATATGTGATATTTCTTATTACCCACACAAAGCTTAAAAACCCCCAACTTCATAAACTTCCTCATTAAATGATGCCTGGAAGCAATGAGTTCCATGTGTTAATTATGTATTATATTAAAAAAAATTGGTCGGTTTTAATAATTACTTCCCAGTTTTCATTAACTCTCAGATCACTTATGATAAGATGGTGCATTTTGATTCATGTCATTCATTTTCTTATATACCTCTGTCATATTTTTTCTTAAATCAATACATGTAACATAATCTTTTATAACTTCTTGTTGAAGAACTATGTCATTAGTTTAATTGATTAATTTAAAGGTTAGTATTATAATCTAAAAAGTGCTACAAAATACATGGTCTGAACCAAAGCAGCATTGGGGTAGTAAGCATGGATGTGATTTCTAATTTCTTAGCATCTCAGTTTTATGATTTGACCAATATGGTGGAATATTTAATATCTCTAAATAGATTGATCAGATGGTCTTATAATATACTCTCGGTAGATTTTTATAACAAAGGAGACGATTTAAGTTGAAAGTGCTGTTACAACATCTTCAGTCCATGTTTTTTAGGCAGATTGGTAACACTGGTACTCTTGTGGAAGATCATACTATAATCTAAATCTACATCAGCTGTTTGCAGTTAGTTTTCCTTGATGAAGTGAGAACCTGCTTGCACTCAGCTCCATACAAATGTCAGTGTGGAACAGGTCAAATGCCAGTGTTTATAATGCCAAGAATAAATATAATGGATATGAAAAGAGTGAACATCTGTTTCTAGTGAGAACTGATCGCTCAAGTGACCTAATGACCTCCAGCCTATTTAAGACTATCTACTAGAAGCTGGCTGCTGAGGATTCTGACTTTAAACTAGCATAATACATAGTAACGTTCCTAGAAGCTAGTGGCAATGCAATTTTTCACTGCTGAAACAGTTAAAAATATAACGTTTTACCCTCTGACGTGAATGGAAAAAAGCATTTGTGCAGGAAAAAAGTGTGGATTAGTATCCAACTTAAAGAATTTATATAACTTAACTTATCCTATCCTTAGGTCCTAGAAAATGTGCAGGAGTACATTGAGAAATATCATCATTGAATCTATATGCAATTGAGAGATCATATGAATATGGAACTTTAATATAGTAAAGCTAAATCAGCATATTGTCTAGGTTATTATTACGAAATGTGAAATCAGGTATCAGATTTTGTTGTTTATTTTTTAAATATAAAACTTCTTTGGCTTTTGCAAAAGCTTTAATGGTAGATTTGCAAAAGCTATAGATAAATATTATGATTTATTATTTCTTTTTCAGCAAAGATTAGTTATTATACAACATGTCTCACTCCTAACCTGGGAAATTAATCTTTGATTTAATCCTACAGGTGACTTTAAATCTTGATGCATACACTACCAACGGCATAGTTTCATATTTTCCATTATTTGGAATAAAACCCCCAAACCCAATGCTCTCCCCAAACAAAAGAAATATAATTATATATTAGAGTTCTTGCTAAATGGGCACCTAATCAACAGATCTGAAATCACAAATTTTATGATAGGAACATGGATGATGGAAATCCTCTTGATTCAACTTTGAGCCAAAATTGAACACGTTATCTAGAAATATGACCTTGTTAGACCTCTGAGTTGTTCAATATTCTGTCATGCTGCTAAATTTTCGATATCTCACCAAACCTTAAAAGTACCAGAAAATTTAGACAGCTGTACATAAAGTTCCTGTAAACATATGGTCCATTCTAAAATTTCAGTTTTAAAGAAGATAATAAGGCATTATTTGTAGGTGAGATCTGTCCCTGATCAATGACTTGTCCAAGGCAGATAACTTCACTAGGATGCTCTGGAGCAGTCCTAGGATACTGCTTTAAAGCAGCAGAGACCTTTTTGCTCATTTCTCTGCCCCCACCATCCTGCTATGTTTGTGCTCCTTCTGAGACCTCAATGAGTCCAGTATTACAAGCACAGGGCTTGTATAAAAATCTTATTCTGAGTTGCACAATAAAGACTCCTTGCAAGTCAAATGCTTTTAACAATTCACTGGAGCCAGTAAATGATTTCTTGCTCTTACTCAGCATATTATCTCAAATTCAGTTGTTGCTATGCAGTAAGTTCTATTTATCATTAAAAGATAATATTTCCTTATACATTTAAATGAGACAAAAGAAAGAGATGTTCTCATGTTACAAAAGTGACAAGGAAAGGGGAAGGTGATTTGTTCCATCTCCAAAATACAGGTAGGACATTATTTGGCATGGCAGAACACGTACTCCACTGACAGACTGAGCCAGTCATATACAAATCAGCTGCGATCACCAAGTGCGTCACATTGGTGATTGCTTCAGGAGCAGTTGCTCTTAAGGCCAGTTTTGAAACCACTCTTAATGTTCTCATGAAGCTGCAAGGTTGAGTGACATAATACAGCTGCTGTTGTGGGTTTGTTTTATTATGCCATATTGGGATATGTGCCTCTCTATAGTCTAGTCCTTGGTTAGAAAAGGGTTACTCTTAATATCTGTATTTTGTGCATAGAAATAGAATTATTTCATCGTTAACAAAATTTGTGTAGTGCTATGCATTTACATAACAGTTTACAAACATTGACATGCTTCCTGCCCTGAAGAAATGAAGGGAGGAAAATAACTTCATTTTTTCTGATTTTTTTTTTTAAGTGGGTCAGTGCCTAAGGTGCACTAATTACAGAATAGCCAGGGGTAGAGAGTTGATGTATTATTTTGTAGAAATCTTAGTATCTCACGTTTCTTATCTACCATCAATATATTGAAATTCAGGGTGAATGGTAAGTCAAAAATATTTTTCTTGAACATTTTGCCTTCATCCAGTTTGCCCCTATCGCAATCTACTGTCACTTACAGTTTTCTCGATGGTTGTGTTTGTATTTCCTCTCTCTGTTACTATACTTCAAAAATACTCTGGAAATAATACATGTTTTTGAAAAAGATCAAAGCATATAATTTTTCTTTCTGTAATTTTGGATGGGAGCGTGATTGTAGCACAATATCAGAATATGGAGCATAATGTGTTAAAGAATTTGAAACTAGCAAACGCAGCCAATATTCATCTGTGTTTAAGCCCAAAAGGACAAAATTTGCTATGAGTTACATTTTTATAAATATAAGGAATTCCTCTGCAATCAGCAGAACACCATTGTTGCAAATTCACAGTCAATGGGAGGAGGATTTGTGAGGAAGTCTCTTCTGAGCTGCCAGAGCAAACCCATTGAGCTTAGTTTTGCCAGCTGCTTCAGCCAGGTTTTCGTGGACTGTACATGTGACACCCAAGATGTTAAAAAATATGTAATTGCAATGAGGCAGAAAGTGTCTGCTATTTCAGTATGTTAGTAAAACTGTAACAACCTTGTGTGAATAGACTGAAATCAAGCAAGGTAAGGAAGGCAGCTGCTAGGTATCTCTCAACCATGTGGAACCTACGTATCCATGGACAGCTAAGTCTTGAACTGAAGGGACTGATGCATATATAGAGAGACTGTTAATCAAGTAAGCATGAAAAATACAACCAAAGGTAAACGGAAGTGAAAAACAGGATCTAGTGAAGCATGTGTTAACCTTGCTGGAGATTTTGCCTTCAGCAATAGCATTACATGTTGCTCCTAAGGAGTATGAACTATATTGCTCTCAACCTACATATAAATGCGTTCAGAGAGTAATACAGTTACAACGTGGGAAAAAAGGCTGTTAACTTGAAAAGCTTATGAACTGAGACCTGTGATTGCTCTCAAATAGTCCAAGAGACTTAGTTTAATGGCATATTAGTAATTTATCAGACAATATTTAATCCCACAGCTTTCAGACCTTTGAACAGTCTGGTGGAGGGAAGAGGAAGGTCAAGTCCAGTCTCTGAAAAAAGCAAGAACTTCTGTTTTCCCCTGTTCTTCTTTGTGATGGCTGATGAACAAAGGTCATTCTTATAAACTAAACGTGCAATGTCATTTGTGTGGTCAGCAGGGAAAACTTGGAGGAAGAATTCAGTTTCCAGGAAAACACACTCTCCTTGGCCACAAACTGATAAAATTGCAAGAGGCTGGAAACAAGAGGCTGGTGAATATGGTACACCATTATATTTATGTACTAGGAATAGTAAATGTGGGAGTTTGAAATGCTTAGCTGTTAGTGTGAAATTATGCAACTATTAAATGTGTTAATGTGCATAATTTTTCTCTCATATAAGCCCAGTTTTGAGCACTTCCTCATCTGTCCATTTACAGATAATGTGGGTTTTGATTACCCTTGAGTCTGAAGGGAGGGATAGTCCTCATAACATGTAAACTGCCTTACAAAATCTCCTCTTCCTCCACAAATACGTGAGCAAAAAACCCAATGCATTTGTAGGTACGGGCCGTTGCTACCCAGGTGTCTGTGGAAGGCTGAACATCCACGTATCATGTCACACGTAGCAGGGTAAAAGTAAGACTCTGCAGGTCAGGGTGTTACTTGGCAAGGTGGAAAGACATCTAAATGCCACAACTTTCAGGTCAAAATGATAGTCTTCCGACAGCTTTTTGGATGTGGTATTACCGAGTACAATCAAATACCAGTAATACTACTTGGATTTTTTGTCTTATGGATGTGTAAGAAATATTTCAAATTTGTAACTATTATTATTATTTGTTCATCTCAAAGGACACACCTGCTTGAAGGCTGAAGTGACTCCCAGACTAAACCAAGGTGCTCCAAGCCTTGTGGAGCAGATGCAGAGATACCAGTCCACCTGCAGTATAGCTGTGCTCAGAAGGCAGAATGCTTAAGCCAGTAAGTCCTAATAAACTCTGACTCTGTAAATGAGCTCATTTATGGTACTGCATGAATGGGATGCTCACTGGCACGTTGGCACAGCGCTGCACTGAGCCATGTCAATGTAAGAGTGCAGGGTGGCACCATTCAGGGAACTCCGCAGAATGCTTGCACTGCGCAGCTATGTCCAACAGCACTCATAAGAAAAATTGTACTACTTTATAATGTAAATAAAATAAACTTTCAGCTCTAGATAGTAGAAAGTTTGATTTTAGATAATACATATTAAATGAGAGCAGTCAGTAGTGCTAAGAAAACAGAGGGAAGGAAGGAAAGCATTAGGCCATCTGATATTTTTATGTTAGCTTCATGGCCTGAAAGTGTTTGACACGGATGGGAACGTGCACACTCACCTCTGTGAAATAACCCAAATGCATGTATGTAAACACATTACTTGTTGTTCATTGCTCTTCATTATAGCCAATTTAATCTGAAGGGGTGTTGTGGTTAGAATCATGCTTTGAAATAGGCCTTAAAAAAGTCAGTTTCTGCATGGACATGATTAATCGTATCAATTAATAGTATCACTCACATTGTGTTGTAACAAGCATAGATTCTTCCCCAGCTTCAGGAAATACCGTAATACCTCAAAGTTCGATAGATAAAAGATACGTATTCATTTTAGCCAGACTTAAATAGGACTCTATTATGTCTGTCTTTAAGCTACAAAAGCACATATAACTGTACACAGAATCCTTGAAGATAGCCTTTGTCTAGTATTTAAGAGTGTTAAAGCATCTCATACTGAGACCGCAACTTAAGAACTTGTACAAGTCAACAGCTGTGACCTCAGTCAAGCAGGCAACTGAGTTTTCAGATAGCAAGCTGTGCCTCATTCTTCTTTGGCCAGAGCTATGTATATTTAATTAGTGTCCTCTCACCTTCACGCTATGTGTTTTCCCACTTGACAGTTCCTGGCATCAAAAGAATGTCCTTGAGAAAAAGTCAGGCCTATTGACTCCTAAGCATATTATTTGACTTGCTGTTCAAGTAGTCTGAAGAAAGAGCTGGAAATAATGAAAGACGCTGCAATGTGGAGCTGCCTTAACTGACAGTG
Source organism: Calonectris borealis (assembly GCF_964195595.1). Lineage (NCBI taxonomy): Eukaryota > Metazoa > Chordata > Aves > Procellariiformes > Procellariidae > Calonectris > Calonectris borealis. Next base: position 5,966,428 of record NC_134324.1, on the reverse strand, counting down.
TCAGGTGGGTCGAAGCTATTGAACAGTTCCTATTAAATTAGCTTACCTTCATCTCAGCTAGTTAAAGCTGGCATGCTGACAAATTAGTTGCTTTCTGTATATAAAAGAGGAGAGGCAGGATGAGATTCCCATTTTGTAGCTTAGTGACAGTAGATATGTCACATCACAAGGTCAATAACAATCTGTCCATGGAAGAAATGTAAATGTTTGGCTGATGTCAATACATTCTGGATTAGATTGTGAAATATTCATTCCTATAGCAGATGAGCTCATTTGCACTAATAAAGACCACTTTATTCCAACCCAGTTAATTACAATGCTTTATATTGTCTGTTTTAAAATCTGATTACAGCTTTTGTTTAGCTTTTCCAATATTAGCTCTTGCGCATTCTATATGCTATTTCTATCCAAAGAGTGTTAATAGAGAAAGTTAACAGACATGCTTGGAATGTGAAAAGGGTTAGGGTTTTATTTATTTATTTTTGCTCATCAAAACAGATGGATTTTACAGTTTTCTTTATAGGGAGACTCTGAAACTGTCATAGGCTGCGTTTGAAATTCAAACAGAGAAAATGTTATTCAGGTTGGTTGGTTACTGTAGATGTAGATTATCTTGTATAGCTAAACTTAGATTTTAGGAATAAAAAATGTTTAAGAAGGTTAACCTGCTTTTTTTTTTATGACACTGTTCTGCACATAACAAGTGTTCATAACATTCATATGTTCTCAACTGTACAGTAAGTGTTGGGGATACTTTGTTGCCCCCCCTTGACATATTCATTTCAAACTCCTTTATTGCTAGGTTTTGATCCTAAATTACTCGCTGATGAAAAGACTGCACTTCTTCATCTTTTGGGAGTAATCTCTGGTAAGGACATCATGACCTGTGTTTAAGCACTTTTGAAGTACACTGCTAATTACTGCAGAGCTACCTAGTAATGTTCTCAGTTGAGTCACTGTTTCTTACATACTAGAGTGAATATTTTAAATGTTTTGAAACTTAAGTATTTTGAAATTTAATTACTGAAATCACCAATTCAAATAAAATATATCATTTTTGGAGGGCTGGCAAGGTCGTCTTTATAGTTGTCTTTTGATATGAATGTTCAATTCTGTGAACAATTTCTGTCTCTTCCTCTTCATAATTTTTTTTTAAATTTTTTATGAAAATATTTCAGTGCTGTAATTATGCCCCGGAGTATAATATTGAACTTGCTTCTACTGTTTTCAGAATGTCTGTAAATCCGTGAAGTTTCATTATCACTGAATTTAGTCTTGCCAAGTCATTTGGGCACAAACCAAAGCTCCAAGTGTACCACTTAACTTCTGGTCAGAAAAAGTGCTGTGCTGCATAGGGCTTAGTCTAAGTAGAGGTGAGGACACTTACCACCTCAGTGACTAACAAACCTAAAAGAAAGCTTTGAAATGTAACTTTTAAAGTTACAGAATTCTTTTTCGACATATTTTGAGAATTTAACAGAATCACAGAATTTGAAGGTCATTTCCCATGAGGAAGGTTATGCTAACTGTAAGTATACCTTCAAATGTGTATAGCCGTTGTTTGTTTGTTTCCCTTTATTTTTGTGTTCATTAACCTGATTTATATAACTTGACTCACATCTATTAAATGCTTCTCAGAATTCGTCTTAGTGTCTTTCACTTCCAGCAACCTGTAAGTGAAGATTCGTGTTCAGTTCTCTAAGCAGTTTATAAGCTGAGGTATGATTCTTAATACTTTTTTGGCATCATGTTGATGTAGGCAACCTGAACTGTTTCCAGTGATTTTTACTTTTATTGCAGGGCCCTGATTCTGCCAGGAATCCACAAGGAGTTAGCCTGTACTTGATAATGATCACGTACATGCAAGCAAAATCTCAAGTGCAAAGGTGCCCTCCAGTAAGACACATTTTCTAGTTAACACGCTCATTTCTCCCATATCACATGGCTGTACTGGTGTAACATCTGGCATGACCCTGTGCGTATATTGTGCATCCTATTGTGCCAAAGCACCATCTTGAATATTATGGTTTAATGCATGGAATTGACATGTCTGTGCATTTCTCAAGTAAACTCAAGTTCCAAATACAGCCTCAGTGCCCATTCTCCAGGAACTAAGCCAAGTGAACAACACTCTTGCGCATAGTGAAGGACTTCCAGGTAATTGTGAATAGGCTAATTAATGGGGAAGTGAAAAGTCTAAAGCTACTCAGCAGTTCAGGCCTTAAATATTGAGGAAATATTTCATTGGGTTGCAAATCAGATGGTGTGTAATTTATTTCCTAGGATTCATCACTGAAAACCCTCCTTGTATGGCATATTTGCTCTCATGTAAGGAATGATGTTTTATCAATATTTGTATCCATTTAACAATTATACATCTTTAGAAACTGAAAAGGCAGTCATATTGCATCAATATTGTTCTGGGAAAACACATGATTTTCATTATAAATAAATTATCTGGAATGATAAGAGAGCTGGTGTTATATGAACCAACCTATCAGCTTGATGTCTTGGTGTATACCTGGAGGCAGAAAAGAAATAAAGTAACTGCTATTCCGTGCTTCAGATTCTGATGAACATATAATAGAATATGGAAATGCAAAGATATTAAAATTATAAATTTTTCATCTGGTGTGCTCAGCAAACTTGTTCTTTTTGCCTTATCCCATCTTTCAAGCCTATGAGTCTCTTTACTGAGGTTAGTGAGCTGTCTTAATATTTTAAATCAGCAATAACTGGAATGAGCACACATAAATTATCCACAGGTTGTGGGGTTTCTAAATGAACAAGCTCTCAGAAGACATTTCGAATACTTGTGTCTTCTAACTTTCAGTTCTTGATGTCCTATTTGTATCTGTCTACCTATTTATATCAGAAAATACGGAGGACATTTTGGCAAATGCAGTGGAAATTTTTAGTTTGTGGAATTAACTATAGAAGCTGATTTTAATCTGTGCCTGAGATAAATCTATTATTGGCAAGCAATTTTAATCAGAAATGATATGACATCTGCTACAGAGGTATAAAAGTACATAAATATTTTTGTATTCTCAGTAGAAAAATAAACATTCCTGGAATATCTAGACTGTATTTTTACTTCTAAAACATCTCCCTACTTTTAGCAACAGTTGTTATTGACAGATACACCTAATCTTTGTGGCACTCCCTGGAATCCAATTAACTGCGCAATCAGGCCCTAAGGTATCTAAAATAACATAACAACCTACACAAATATCACTTTTATTGGTCTGAAAAAGTGTTCATTCTATTGATGTTGTCAAGGAGTTGATTCTTTTTCATGGTGTTTCATGTATTGTTTTATACTGAATCTCAGCTTTAGACTTGTCTCTAGAGAGGAAGCACACAGAAGCATATGGAAAGAAGCATAGAACAAATTACATACTTCCCAGTTGTGAAAATATTGTTTCATTTGAGTGTGTGTTGAAAAGAAGGCAGTTTCATGAACTTTAGCTGCTTCTCAAAAGCTATTTGGTGGATTGGGTCCATTATTCCCAGCAAAATCATGTAGATTTTTGTCTGTGATGTGGATTTTCTTGTCCCTTCCTTTCATGCTTCATATTTTGTGATATCTTTCTCCTCCTGTGAAAAAGTAAGCAGAAAGAACTAAAAAAGAGGAGACATTTTCTATGCCATCAGGAAAATGACTACTGTGTTCTTTTTAAAGAATGTTTTGTTTGGGGTTTTTTTGAGACCTTCATGTAGAAAGAGAAGTATCAAAGTGACATGAAAGCCAGGTACAGAAGATTTTCTTGTGCCTCTGTTTTCAGTATAGTGAGGTAAAATGAGAATATGGTGCTATAATGTTTTATTGAAAAGAGTCCAAATTATTGGTTATGGAAAGATATTTCTAGCTTAGGTTAGTCTAAAATTCCCTGTTGCGGAGCATAAAAGAAATCTCAAAGTAAGTTTACTACTCAGCAAAACATTTTATCACATGATAATTGATTTTGGTTTGTTATAGATATTTCTATACTATATGAAAAGTCTTAAGTTATTAGTATTTTATTATTTTTAAAATAATACTTATCTAAAAAATACTGGTGCCAAGCTCTGTGAAATTTCACTGGAAACAAATTATGCTGCTTACTCAGTTACCTTAAGTTAAGCAGCTAACGTGCTGACTACTTGCCTCAGCTCAAAATGAGATGGCAGGTAGTTCAAAAGAGAGAATAAGGACACTGCTTACTCTATCGTCTATAATTAAGTTTGTCTGAAATCATACAGTATCTCTTGAGGGTAATCAGTTGGTAAAGGTAGGACGACAGTGATAGGAGACTGTCATATGAGTGACAGTTATGATATGACCAGCAGTGGCTGGTAAAATAAATTTCAGCATGACATCCTATTTCTGTTGACAGAAGGTATATTGCAGTTGTGTTGTGTGATAGAGGATATGCTGGCCAGAAGGCATTGGTTATCCCCATCTGTTTTCAAAATGTTTTGTGAGATCTGTAGCAAAGAACCCAAATCTATAACATCTCATCCAAAGAATAGCACGTAATAGATTGCAGTGTTAGTTTTGGCTAGGTCCCAAAAGCCTGGTGTGGAGGACAGAACCACTACCTTCTGGCCCAGGTATGAGGGCTGCCAAAGGTCATCTTCATTCCTCCCCACCCCCACCCCCCAAAATCACAGTTAAGAGTAGATCTGTTATTTTCCTACATTGAACTACAGATATGAAGTGAAAAAACCCGTAGCTTAAAAGTGTGGCTTGTTTACTGCCGATTCAAATGAGTACCTGGAGCGTCATACCTGTTTGCAGGACTGAGACACTTATTCTGCTTCCAAACTGTCTTTGGCTAATATTCATGCACTTCAGCAGCAACAACTCTTAAACCTAAGTTCCATTGCTAAAGTGTGGATTACTCAGATTGTAAAAGTTAGCAGTTGTTGGGAAGACATTTAGTAACTAAACTGGCGTATGAGTGGGTGATATCAAGAAGTTGAGGGAGCTTGAAGTTTAGGTTATTACCTTGAGTCATGCAAACCAAAGAAATACCTCATTCTCGAATGATCAAATTGTAAATGTTTAAAACTTCTCTTTCACTTCTCTCCTGCTCTCAGTTTCACACAGATTTTCTGGTCACAAGTTTCACTAGAATGCTTTTATGTATTCAGATGGTGCTACTGAAGCGCTGCTGCTGAGCTTACAAGTTTTCTCAGAAAAGCCATGAAGCAGGGGCAAAATACTAATGGGATGCTTTGACACCATTCCATCAAATATTTAACCTTTTTCATTTCTTCTTCACACACTAGTTATTCCAGCAGCTCTACTTTAATTGTTTAGGGCTCAATTCTCACAAAGTGAAGTGGTATACTTGTGACCTACTTTTAGTGCCATCTTATCCTTAACAGGCAACGTGGGAACTGGCACAACTGTAAGCCGCTTCCAGGTGCTTCTCACTGCTCAAAGAAACTGCTGCAATAATATTCCTCTGATCCATCTGAAGAATTCTTCCATTCACGTGGTCAAATTTTCACACAGTGGTTTCTAATTTTGCCATCAAATAGGTAAAAGGTAAAAGGCTGAGAGGAATAGATCTCCGTTTGGTGAGTAAGAGACATCTTGGGGTTTAAATTGGCCCAAAATTTACAATGAACAGATTCGTTTTGCATATGGACTTTTGTAACTGGTCCAAAGGTTCAGACTCAAGCTCAGTGAGCCTGGTAACTCAAGCTAGTTTCATCCATGATGTTTGCTGTTCTGGGTGTTTATTATAAACTTACTGGTTGTATTAACTTATTATAATTAAGGCCTACCAATATTAATGCTAATTTAACATTGCCAACAAGTAGCAATTCCTGTAGAGAGATGTTGCTGGACACTGCTGTACCCAATACCTTAAAAAATCGAGTTACTTTTCATTGAGAACTAATTTAGAGCATAGGAACAGTATGTGCAACAGTGAAGTGTCTTAACTGTAGCTGAGGTACCAACAGGTTGTGTAAAGAATACTAGATAAAGTAGGAGATTCAAAGTCCATTGCTAAAGTTAGCAGCAAGATAGGTGTCTTCTAACCTAAATTTTGTATCCAACCTACTAGACCATGTGGTTATTGGCAATGGGAGACTGCCACCGCTTCATTCTAATTCTAGATGGAAATTACTTGCACCATCTCTGCTATGCAAAATGCAGCTGGTGATAAACTGCCAGCTTACTCACATTTCCGAATGGCCTTATAAATTGCAGAAAATGCTTCACGAGAGGGAATAGTACCACTATATGCCTATCTGAATAGAACTGACGATTATAATGAAATCTGCTGCTCCTTTTTCTGTCATATACTCTTGCAAGACAGAGAAGTGCTTATGTGTAGATTTTTATCTGAGTCTGCTGATAGTACTAAAATCTTTGGGATTCTTGATGGAAATTCAATCTGCTTTGCTCAGAGTTTTCTCCCCAGCTTTGTACATGTTCTTTCAGTGCTACTCTTGTACTCTTGTTTCTTGTGGTGCCTAAAGATATGGGAAGGTTTTCATTCAATGGTCTTTTCAGATTTTTTTCCTCTCTAAAGATTACATAATTATTCTGGAGTCAAGAGTGGAGTGCAAAGAAGGTATTTTTTTTTGTGCCAGTTCTGATATTTATTTTACCGTGTGCATTCATCTACTGATAATTATTCAGTGCTATATGCTAGGATAATGTATTCTGCTGAATATAAACAGTGGTGCAACTTCTCAAGGCATTAAACAATGGCAGCTTCTTTGAAATGAATAGGAGTTGCAGGTATTCTATCTCTGCTTACATGATTATGTATGAATTTTATATTTTATTCTGCTGTCTGTGTGGTACCATCATGGTTCAGCAAAACTAAATCTGCAGGGAAAAGAACTAATCAGATAGGAAACTGAAAGAGGGTATAAATGAGTTCACTATGTAGTCAGAGAAGAAATATAAAAATCATATTCATTGAAGAAAGGGAGAGAAGATTAAAAATAGGTAGTGTGAAATGTGTTACAATTGTTCGCATTCAAATTAAAGTTAGAACATGGGCCATTCAGGAGCAAAATTATAGAATGTAATTTCAGTAAAAATTATCTCGGCTAATCATACTTTGCAAATTATATAAGTCTATGCTGCAGATTAATGCTGCAGAATTAATCACACTAAATGTTAGGACTAGAAATAGCAGGTATCTTGGTTGGGAGTCCAGGCCCTTCTATCATTAGGAATTAAATTATATAATCCTATTTGCAAATGTTGCAAGCTTTATCTTACAATTAATTAGATTTCGTTCCTGACTACTGCTGTCAAAAGGCTATCTAAATGCTCTAAAACCTTACTCCCAGTTTAGATATGATCAGGCAGAAGGTCAGTTCAGAAACGCTGAATAATGATATCCTAAGAATTTTGCGTCATTCTATTCTATTATATCATTTACCAAACATTGGCTTAATAAGATTTTGGAGGCAGTGCCATAAATTTAATGCTCTAAAATCTTTAAATTGTGAGATGAGTATAATGTCCACTGAAAAACTCACTGCATTTTAAAAATGTGTTAAAGAAAAGAAATAATAATAATTAAAAAAGCACTAATTAGTTTTCTTGTATACTTCTAGTGTGGACTGGGTGTCATAGTTACAGAACGACTACAACTAAGTTTAAATATTTTACTACCTCTAATTCATGATGTTTCATGTTTCATTAATGTCACTTTTTCTGTCTTGGGAATGTACAAAGAAGAACCATCATCATTTTAAATTTCTATGCAGGTGGAAATATAGCTTTCAAATATGTTTCATTCTGGAAGTGAACAAGATGCAATTTAATGACAACAAAAACTGACAAGGTATAGGAAAGAATTTGAAATAATTGTTAAATACTTCTCAAGGAGATTTCTTTATATTACTACATGCACAATAACTCCAAATTCATTTGATAGTTGCCTATTTGAAGATTATAAAATATTTAGCAGGAATATTCTTCTGTGGCTTAGAAAAAGGATGATTTATGGAATGTGACAAGGATTGGAGTCTTGTATAAATGTAAACAGAGATGGTAGTTTATGTTGGAAACTGATGCATCAATGAATGCAAGGAATGGGATTGGACCTCAGTGTGCTCACATGTCACAGTGATGAGGCTGGTGTATATATCTGCATAGATCTTCAGTTATTGGAATATAATCGAGCAGAATTATCAGCAGTTTCCACTGCTGCTTACTTAAGTCATTGTAATCAATTAGTTGAACTAACAGGAGTTGCATCTAAGAAAAGGAGAGCAGAGAGAACAATTATTGAATGTGTTTTCTAAAAGGCAAAGACTTATGGAATTCAATGTTTTTCTTCCTGTTAGAAATGGAAGACTGTTATTAGTTTAACTAGATAGAAGAATGTAATTTTCATCTATTTCTACAGACTTTTTGTTTAGGGTATCATAATGTTTTTCATTCACGGTCCTCTTTGGTACCTGTTAAGCACAAAAACAAGAGACTATTGTTTTGTCCAAACATAAATTTTTGAAAAATAATGTCTTCTTATGTACAGTCTCAAATTTACTCTGCTCAGTCCTAGAGGTTTAGCCCTATTGCCTTTGAATTTAATAACAAAATTAATTATGGCAACTATTAAAGAAATTCCTGTTGCTCCAATGCTATAGGGCCTATACGCTCAATACAATGTGTGCCAGCAGTGCATTTGATGTAATATTGAGGAGACATGGCTGTACTTGAATAAATCCATAGCTTTTAGGATCAACAAAGACTGTGAATGTAAAACTAATACATGCAGCTACGATTTGTCCTGTAAAATGTTTTTAGCGTACGTTGTAAGGAACACAGTTTTTGAATACACATATAGATATTTGTGGGCAGGTATATGTGGCAGTCGATAGTGCTTAGGAAGGAAAATTAAAAGGAAAACAGTTTTCCAAGTAGTCTATCTGTTGATATAAAGCCACAGGAATAATTTTTATTCTAAATTAATTCTTGAAGATCCCTAATAAATGTACTTGTCGGAGTGACCTAAAGGGTCGGAGTGGGAGTGCGTTCCCAGAGTAATGACGCATCCCAATATGGGCTTAGTCACCCTCCAAAATATAATACAGAGCTTAACTTAACACTTCTAATACAAATCTTAACTTACTAAACCTATTTTACAAAGCTTAACTTACTAAACCTATCTTACAAAGGCTAAACCTATCTTAACACTTAACACTTCTAATACAGAGATACAAACTTAACACTTCTAATACAGAGACCTTTCCTGTTCTCCATTACCTTGTTACCTTCAAAAATACATTGAAACATTTCAGGTTGAAGCTTCTGTGACTGAGACGCCAACTGTCCCATAACTGATGTATAAAGTTCATATAACTTCCCTGTGTCGGCTCACCTAGGTGGGTCTCAGAGTAATTCTGGAGCTACAGTGATGATACATATCAACTCTATATCAGATAATACATGCCAGCACTCATCACTGACCCTCACATATATATGCGCAGCAATACTGGAGCCTTTCCTCTTTCAGTCCCATCTGGGTCACCATTTGTGGTGTAAGATAGCACAGACCCTCTGGAGCCTCTATCATAACAGGGCAGTCCCACAGTCCCTCTCTCCATCGCCTCACCCTTCTGTCTCTCTCCATTGTTTCACACCTCTGTCACTCTCTCCATAGCTTCTCATCTCTGTTGCTCTCCGTTGCCTCCCTTAAATCTTCCTTCTGGCAATGATCACATGTCTGCTTACAATTCCCTTCACCTGTTTTGGCTCTTGAATCAGCTGGTCCTCATTAGGCCACACCTCAGGGTAACCGTAAGCAGCATTCCTAATTGAGAGCTTTTTCATTTTAATGTTTACAGTTTCCTCACAGAAGGAACAACTAAGTCAGGTGTTCAGGTGTTATCTCTCCACATGTACTATCAAGACTTATGGTATCATTTTACCACCCAGACTCTTGTTTTGATTGTCATCTTTGATTATCATTTGATTATCAGAATATAAGCAAATAAAATATTCCAGTTAAAGAGATATTCACCTACTCAGGGCTGGCCCAAAGTTTATCTTCGGTATGTAGATCTAAGGGAAGGCAAAAATATTAACCTGCCTTTCTCTCCAGCATTAGTAAGAGTTCTTCCTTTCTCTTCTTAATGTGACCCACTGAGTTTGAAAGTGTATTTAATTTCTTGACTACTGACTGGATTTTAGCCAGACAGTTCATTTAAAGGTTTGGGGTAACTTTTTCCCAGGCCACTTGTTTGCCCCTCCCTATTGATTTGCTAAAAACCCCAGTACAAGTGTCTGCGTTAAGACAGAGCATAAAGCAAGCATGACAGAGGAAGGTCATATAGAAGACATTGCTCTGTGGAACTGTGATCTGTGTAAGGCAGGGATGTGTGAACTCAAATTTATAGGCTCTCTGTTGAGACATTTCCAGAATATTGCTCATAATACCACCATACTCCATCAATCATCTTTCTATGAGCTTGTTCTAACTCACTTTTTTTAAATTACAAGAAAAAAAAATTTACAACTTTCCATTTGTATTCTTATCATGAATTGAAGCTTCATAAGCGCTACTTATATGGTTTATCTTTTTTTATTTGATTTATTATTTTGTTACTTTTTCTAGTCCAGCTACTGTTCTAAATATTGCTTATTGTTGAGACATACAGATAGTATTGCAAACAAAATACTATGTAAAAATATCAACTCCAATTTAACAAAGAGTTGAGGATTTCTTGAATTGGTGCTGTCTGTTCACTCTTAATCAGTTTGTTGTTAATATGAATTACCATGTCTTTAAAAAAATCATCATGTTATTTCCGTAGGACTTTACCTCCTTTAAAACAAGATGGACAGTGTTCACGTAATGCCCATTTTTGTTCCATTTCTTGTCCTAAGTTATGAAATGCAAGTAAAATCACACTGTTAAGATGGAATTAGTTTCTATCTAGCTTTTGTACAGAATTTGAAAAGTCTAAGTGCTTTAAGAACATTAATTTATTTATTGTCAAAACAGTAAGATGAAAAAGAAACTCCCCATGTAACTAGGGAATTATAACTAGGGAATCAGGGCATGGAGAGAAGACAAAAATACTCTCTCATACAGGGTGCCCAAAACGAGAAAGCAAATGTTGGTATTTTCAGCATATTCGTGTATCATTACATGGAACTGTATTTTTATACCATAGCTTCATTGACTTAGTGAGCTGCTGTAGTAGCATATCTGTAAGTAAGATCAATTTTTAAAGCCATCTGTTAGGGAATTAATGAAGATACCACATTTTCCATGAGGAAAATGACCAGCTGTAGAAAAACCGAAATAAAGGAATTACCTAGCATTATATATGAATTGTGCAACAAATTTGCAAAATTGCAAAACAAATTCTAATTTCTATTTTAAAAGAGCATTCAGCTGTTCTGACTGTAAGACAATCCTTTTTTTTTTTGTAACAATGATACATTTACATTCCAGTTTCTTCAGGAACTGAAACAATAAACAAATGTACAATGGGTTTGTGTATCATCTACTAATGAGAGTCACTAAATATGAGAGAGCTAAATCATTATTTTCAGGCAAGGTTTATTCCTATGTTTTAACAGTTGATTTTTTGCAGTCCTGACACTTTCATATGTCTCTTTTTGCTCAGTGAAATTTCTTCATTGGTTTTTCATCATATTGCTGTTCCACTTCCAGCATCAGTTTTGGAGCTTTTCAATGTAGTGCTCAGACTTTGCTGCACAGCCCAGCAGAGGACCTTGCTGAGGATAACAGCTTACTACTGCCATATCAACCAGCCCCAGATAGGAGAGAACAATTTATGGTAGATTTCAGATATCTCCTCTAAAAAGAATAGTTAAATTCTGTGTCCCATTCCAGTGGACCGCTTCATACATGCCACTTCTCCCTACCTTTGCCTACCTTTTTGTTCATTCTCTTCACCTAGCCAGAGGTTTTTTCCTAGACTCATTTTTAGCTGTCTCAGTCCCTCTATATCCAGAAACAGGCTTTCCATCCCAGTGTCCTTGCTCAGTTCTTCCCACTGTCCCTCTCAGTCTGGGTGATAAGCATATAAGTGATATTTCGTATCTTCTCATACTATCAGAGTACTTACTTCTATTTTTTCCATTGACTAGCAGCATCCTGAATTCTAGAATAAAATTAATTTTTCTGCTGAATTCAGTGATGTGACTATATCGAGCCCTCTTCAGCTGCGGCTTCACTATTGCATAAGTACAATCAGCCTGGGATATATAAAATTTCCTTATGCAGCCTAGATTTCCTTTAAAATGATCCAGAAAATTATGGCTCTACCTGCAGCTAATATAAGCAAATAAATAGGTGATGTAAAAAGCTTAAAAATGCTGTTTGGTACATAGTTTCTCAAGTCAATTAAGAATCATTTCAGCATGAGGAAGAATTGATAGTGCAGTAGGCCACAGTGGCTCTATGATTCCGGTTATAATATTATTTCCCAGTTTTCTTCATACATTGCAGTGACTCATAAAAATTTTCCCAAACATACATTTCTTCATAAACCTGGATTTAAGTTTCACAGAGGCTCTTTTAAGGACTGCAGTGGCTGGCAGGTGGGGTGGGTGGTTGGCAGCCTGTGCTTGATGCCAGCGCTGGGAGCGGGTGGCCAGCTGAGGGGAGCTGCCCCCCTCGCATGGCCGCTCTGCTCAGGCCTGTGCCCCTGCTCCTACCTGAGCGACCTTGTGCCTCACCGGCGGGACCCTGACACCAGCCCTTACTTCCCAGTGTCCCGGCGGGAATCTCTGGGCCTCCGGGGCTGCGGGAGGCCCTGGGCCCCGGCCCTGGGCCCGCCGGGCGTGCTGGGCCTGCAGCCCCCCGGCGAGGGCACGGCTGCCCTGCGGACCACAGTCCTGCTGCTCCCTGCGAGTTTTAAGGTAAACGTTTTGCATTTAATGAGTCACAAATGTTACTTTCGTCCATTTTGAGCGATCTCTCCAAGACTTGGTTCCCACACGGAGAATGACTGTGCCCAGCTCTCTGACAGGAGGTGGCAGAGAGCAGCGAGCTGGGCGGGCGGGGGCCCCTCACACAACCAAAGGCCCCCGGATCCTCAGGATGGAAAAGGCGGCTGGGATTTGCATGGGGCTGACTGGCCTGTAAAGAGTGGGGGAACAGCTTCTCTGTCCACTGCTTATGAAATATAATATAATAAATTTAAAGGGTGTTGAGCCATGGTTTCTATTAAATACAATGGAAACAAGGGAAAACACAATTTCAATGAAAAATACATCCATAAGTAATTCCCTAGGGACTCGCTGTGGTCTGGGGATTAGGTTTGGGATTACTTTCAGAATTCAGCATTGACTTATTATGTAATTTTTGGTAAACCATTTGAGCTTGGAATTTAAAATTTTCTGTTGAGAAATGAGGTTTTCTGTCACATACATTAGCATTTGTAAAGCATGCTGTGTCTTTTCTTCTCTACATTAAACCGGCTTCTCCTGGTGGCTGGATTTCTGTTTCTTTATATGTTTTTTAAAACTATATAATTTTTTTTCTGGTCAATTGCTCATGAAAAATGCCCTCCTATCTTCTAACTATAGAACAGGATTAACTCATATATATATATGTGTGTGTGTGTGTGTGTGTGTGTGTGTGCATGTGTGTGTGTGTATTCAAACCAAAAATATAGATATATATCTTTTGATTGAATATGTGGAAAATAAATTTGCAGAAACAATACAAACAAATGAGTTCCCCAGGAGAATGAAGACAGAGAGGGGAGAAAAGAGGAATTCAGCCAGTTGGTCTTGATTTACCAGTTGCTGATACCACTTCTGTCTGGAAACATCCAGTATGTGTACCGTCAGACAGCACTTTCTGAATGGTGTAGGGGTTTTGTTCATTTTTTTGTGGCTGCTTCTTAGTTCTTTGTTTCTTGGTCATACAGTACATGACCTTCCAGTAATCTTCATGCTATTCTAACTCAAGAATAGGACATCAGTACAAAGCCTGAATTGTCTTGCCTTCCTAGCTGTTAATTTCCAGCATAGTGGGAGCACTTCCGCTACTCTTACTCACCACTCTCAATCTAGAATTACATGCTACTGGATACCCATTCAGAAACTTGTACTTGTTGTGGAGATACCATTTGGTGTAGCAGTAAAACGTTTTGCAAAACCTCCACTAGGTGTGTAGCTTTCTAAGCTGTGCAGCCTCCTATAAAATAAAGTACAGAAGCAAAGGCTGCTGTTGTAATACATTTGTTTGTATCGACTCACCAGACAATCGCCTTGGATGCAGAAAATGAAATGGTTTCTTGTTTACCTAGCTAAGTGAATAATTCATTACTATTTTACATGTCTTGTCATGGTAAGTCTACAAATGTCATGGTGGGTGAACTTAACAATGTTTGTGTTGTACTACTTACTACTAAGTTAACTTCTGTGTTACAGGTGTTAGTGTTCACTTCGTTCTTGGGTCTCACCTATATAGCAGGAAAAGCTTTCATTCATTTCTTGAGCTGAGTGAATAATTCATCGGTATTTTTGCATGTCTTCTTGCTGTCAGTCCACAAACATCACGCTGGAGGAACTTAACATTTGTCTTGTGTTATTTACTACTACATTACCCTCCATGTATCTGATGTCACTGTTCACCTCTCTGTTGAGTATCAGCTGTCTACCAGGAAATACTTTCAATTTACTGTAGCAGTATTGCTGAGCAGCTGGAAAATAATTTTTCTAACATGTGGCAGAACAAATTATTGCACAGGAGGGGGTTAATGGAATTGTCTGCCAGAGGAATAAATAATTGAAGGGACATGGATCTACTTATTAGCTTGAATAGAGGCTTGATGTCCTAAATTATACCTTGTTAGAAGTAGTGAGCCTATGCTTTGTTTCAACAGAAGCTGAGTTAAGGAAACAGTGTCAGTATACCTGATATTTTTGTCTGTCATGTATATCCTAAGAAGTTGAAAAACTGGAAGTTGTAGTAATTCTCACGTACAATTAAGATACTATTAATTTTCTCTGTGAAAAGTTTTCTCTGTTACAGTGACACAACAGAGTCAGAAAGGCTGAGCGTAAGGTGCCATCTTTAAAAACAAAGCTACAGATGTTTTATATTGGTCTCACTAATACTGCTATTAATGACAGGACTCTGTGAAATTTAAACTTCTTGCTGGGTTCTTTTCATTATTTTTTTCATACATTATTTTTTTAATGAAGCTATTTAAGTGATATCGCACATCTAGTTGCTGTTTTCATATTAAAAGCATAAAATAAACTGCATCTTGCAGTATGAAGTTGTACCACTTTTTCTGGAGTCATGTCAATGTGACATGATTACTTAAAATTTATTTCTACTTACTCTTTTTTTACATAGAAACAGAACTTAAGGCTGATTGCTTAGAATAATACTTCTTACTCTCTGAATTTGTTTATTGTATGCATTTCATAGTTGTACTTACAAAGATAGCCTTATATGTTTTTCAACTAGGAAGAAGGAAGTATTTTGTTAAAATTAAGTTTTTTAAAAAAAAAAGAAAATTGAATGCATTATTTTGCAATCCAGCAGAGCGAATGCAAGGCAAATTATAGAAATTGCTAAACATATTTAGAGATTGATTGTGTTGCAAAATGATTATAGGCTAATATAAGGGCAAGAGGCTGGATATTTAATAGCAAAACAAATAGCCCCTTAAAAATATTAGTATGTACTTCTCTGCACCTTCAGGCACTAAAAGAATTTCGACAGTCTGCCTGTAAATAAATTAAAATACAGGTTACAGACTTCCAAAATCAGCTTATATAAAAACTGATTTCAACTACTGATGATTTTACTGAAGCCTTGTGTTCTTCATTCAGTCACCTTGGAGTGCCAGCCTAAAGTTAATCCTGGGATTCTGATGCAGGACTGCTCTACAGCAGAATTACCCATAATTGCCTCAATTCCTGCTGACTGGTTATTTTTGCACCAGTGACTCAAATTAGGCACAGCTGGCCCTAGCAAGTTGGAGTTTAATAACAGCCAATTGTCAGAAACTAGCTGACGGTCGATGTTTTTGTCTCAAACGGGTGAAAGGAACAGTGATAGTTCTCCCCTCTCTTCCTCCCCTGCCCCCGAAGAAGTAGGTACCTACTTTCTGAAGCTGAAGAAACGATAAGTTGAGTAAGCTTCTTCCTGGGGGAAATGTTCTTTTCCTACTTCTGAACGGTTGCCATAATATTGAGATGTCTGTGCTAACCACATGAATATTTGATGGGTGTTAACAACAAAGTACAAAAAAGATCTCGTTCATTTTTGTACATAGGCATTGTACCTTGACCCAATGAAACTGAAAAATTAAAATTAGGTTTAATCTGAGAGACTTCTTACTAGAGAGGTTGGTCACCCAGACAGCAGTGAAATTTTTGCTTTTGAAATGAGACTGACAGTGGTTGTTCAAGTACTATGCTAGCCCTTTCATACAGCTGTTGGCTGGTTTTACCAGAAAACAGCATTGAAATCCAGAATAATGAAATAGCAGTCCAAAAATCAGCCAGAGGAGAGTCTTACTGCTGAAGAGGCAGCTGTCTGTCTGTGGATCTTGCTGTCACTTCTGGCTGCTGCTTCTAGCAGCAATGCTATGATTTTCATTTTGCATAAAATGGTATCTGATGCTCTTTTTCTTGGTAGAGATGGGAATGTCTTTTGTGGCAAACTTGGCAGGACCACTTTTTCTAAGAACTTATAGTGAAGATTACAGCTCTGTCAATAACAGACTGAAAATATTTTGAGAAATCTGCTGCTGAGTAAATCCATAGATTTATGATGTGTAGTTGCAAGGCAGTACTTCAGCTGCATTTGATTCTAATGAACTGTACAAGCTTTTGCAAAATTCCCTGTTTAAATTCTTGCTGGCTATATTGTAACAGACTGTGCACACTTGTTCCTGCATATGAGAAGCTTAGATCCATTACTGTGTTTGCTTCAGTGCTCACCTGTCCAATTAATATGAAAGAATCCCTTGAAGTTAATTAATTTTGCATCAAACAAGATCACTGATGACAAAAGCCAAATACCAAAGTTAGCCAAAGTGAAAATGCTGATTTTCATTCACTGTCTTAAAACTATCTTTGAACAGTAACAGTCTGCATTCAAAATTAATATGCAATGCAAACAGGTATATTTAAAATAGTGTTAAATATTTGCTACCAGAATATTTAGTGAATCCAAAGATATTTGCTGCTTATGTCTGTCTTCATTATTTTGTGAGACCTTTAAAAATCACAAATGCCAACACAGAGACATTATATCAAGACATCCCCAAGGGTAAGTTGAATAAAAATTCCCTAGAGCCTATAAATCTATTTGAAGGTGATAACCTAATCACTAGTATGCCTGTCAAATCTCAAGGAAAGTGATAAGTAAAACAGTAATTCTATGAAATATGGACTTTTACTTATCTGGCTTGACCTTTCCTCCTGCTCTTTAACCTTTCTGCTCTTCAAGTCTCAAAAAATGGTTGCGTACAAAGAATAATATAATACAGATTTCTACTTGGTAAGCTGGAGATGTTGAGCACTTCAATACCGCATTGAATCTTTCACCTACTGAGGACCTGTTTGGAAGTCAACATAATAAAATGAGCATAATGCGGTTGTATTCAATTGACCATTTGTCCTTTTGTGAAAAGAAAGGTTCCATGGGACAACAGGCCCTATATGATACTTTGAAGCTAAATTTTAGAAGTAGTGTGGCCAAAAAAAAGTTAGCTAAGGGTGTACTGAGCTCTGTACTGCTCTAGTTAGCTGCTTTAACATTGAAACTAGGTCATTCCTCTATTACTCAAATATTTCTGTGTTGCAATTCAGACAGCAATACAGAGAAACCCAAAGAACTGAACAATAAACAATTGAATCAAGGTCAGAACAACAAGTTAATTTTTATCACCTTTCTTTAATCAGTGTTGGTCCAGAACCTCTGGTGACCTGAGTGGATACCAGCTGTCAATGTAAAAGCTTGACCAGTTCCCCTTAATGAGAACCCTTGTGTTTCACAGATACGCTTAATAAACATTCCGATTAAATTCATGGGCCAATCAAGTATCCTAAATGATGGAAAGGATGATTAAATTTTAAAATTACCAAAGTGACTGAGAGATTAAAAAAGACCCACAGCCTTTAATAATATGACAGTTTTATACGAAACTGACAATGAAAATCAAGAAATTGCACACCAAATTCAACACAAACTTATTAATTTGAATTTAAAAAAAGACTAGATTTTTGTTTTTTGCATTAATTCATTTCTACTTAGTCAATAAAACAGCAAATATTAATGCTTGCATGAGCAGTATTTCAGATAGAGGAAATGATCATATTCACTTCATTTAAGCTCTCTAATCAAAGTCATAGTTTGAACAATGGAACTATGAAGTTCTACAGATTCACTTCACTATATCCATGCTATTCCCATTAATTCAGCAGGTATAGTCATATAAAGATAAACATGCACATAGGCTTTTAGAAACAGTGACTCTATATGAAAACTAATAAATGGATTAACAACTTTATTTTTAGCTGCTACTCAGTCTTGAATACAATAAATCCAATATACCATAAATTACATCTGTATGAGAGCGTATAAAGTATTTCTTGAGCCATAAGTAATTAGAAGTCAGGAAAAAAAAAATCAGTTAAAGACCCAGAATTTTTTGTGTGCTATGAAATCACAGGGGAGTACATAATTCTCATGAAAGCACGTTTTCCCCTCCTGTTATATATTTCCCACTGAGCCACATATTTTGTTTGATTCTTCCACTCCCCCACAAAATTTGCAAATACCAAATAACAAATAAAGTATTTGGGGAGCAGCACAGGACTGTAAACTTTTCAAGTTGTTCTGAAAATTATAATTTACAATTTAGGTGGTGGTTTAATTTGGTTCCTTCAGGAGCCTGCATTGCATGAGGCTAAAATCCTACAACCGACATTCAGTAATCAGCTTTCTTCATATCATTTGTTTCTTCCCTTTTCTTCCCAGTGGAACCAAATCCCTGCTAGCTCTTGTATGCAAATTCCTTGGGCTGCTTCATGTATGTGTTTTTACCGATGAATTTGCTTGCGTAGTCCTTTGTCTTACAGAACTCCCTTTTTTTATTCACCCAAGTTATTGCTCATCATGCTTTTCTTTATTCAAAAATAAAACATGTAGTGGAAGCTGGTCTCAGATACCTTCCAAGAGGTTGAAGAATGCCCTCAGGTGGATTCTGGGAAATTTTCAATTTCTATGAGCTTGTCCAATCTCTCTTAAAAGCCCATAAGAAATATCTTGGTTTATCTTATTTGGCAAAGGGAGAGTGAAGAGGGATGTATATGTGCATGTATGTATATGTATTAGGGAATGATTAACTAATATCCGTATTAGAACGGCACCTGAGTTATTTAAAATGTATTTGTAGATAGCTTTCTGGTTTCTGTCTGGAACTTTAATAAGGTGTGCTCTGCAATGATTTGTTCTTGTTGGGCTTCCTGTTGGATTGTGAAGATATTGGAGAACAGAATAAGATGTTGCAGTGCATTTCAATTTCTAGGTGCTTACCTGAACTTGAACTTCCAGTCATATATTTTAATGTGTTTTTTTACGTGCTTGTAATGACATAATTGATCTATGAAAGCTGTGTTTCCTATTTTGTGCATTATGTGAGGTAATGCAGTCTATACCTGTTAAAATGGGGGATTGAGGGAGATCACTGGGTGAAGTCTGGAAAAAGATTTTTAACCTTCTCCTAGGTTTGTTTTTCCCTCGTCATATAGTTATTCTTCTTCTTGCTTGAGAGTGCTCTAGGCCCCAAGACAGATTTCAGTGTTTAACCTATTTTCATTTTTGGTAGGCTTCATTCTATAAGTGGTGAAATAAACTCTGCTGTTTGTATTAAAATTTTATTATCAGTAGCTTTCAGTGTATTCAGTACTCTGCTTAGTTTGTGGCACCAGTCTTCGGAATACTAAATCAAGATGTATTGTTCACTGGCAATTCTTTTGTCTGTTGATTTGGATTTTTTTTTTTTCAATGCACATAATATTTAGAAAATTTAAGGCTAGAAGAGACCATCTATGGTCATACAGTCTGACTTCCTTCTTTACCTGATTATAGAATTTCACCTACATCAAATCCCAAACTTTACTGGCTAAGCCCAGCCAGCTCTTTGAAAGGCATCAAAAATAAGCTTTAAGGTAAGTCATAGCTGATAAGTTTTGTATAGGACACAAAAATAATGGGACCTTTTCAATTGCTAGCCTAGGTTGTGATCAGCTGGATATAAACCACATGTGAGGGAAGGAGAGTCCTCAGGGCACTTCAGCTGTTGTTTCCCTGTGTTGGCTTCCTGAGGGTCAGCCTTACTGAACTTTTCCTGACCAGTTGAGGACTTATTTTTGAGTCTGGCTGGTGTTTGTTACTCTACTAGGTAAGAAAAGCAGCCTCGTCTCTGGCTTTTAGCTTCTCAGTGCACTTTGGTTATGTCTGCTTTCCTTCATCTCACTCCTTGTTCCTGTCTACCTAATTATGCCCATTTAACCCAGCTATGGCCTTGTATTACACTTAGTGGAAAAATTCCATGTATTGTCTGAAACAGGATTCTGTTGTAGGATCAGCTTCTGTTGGAGTAAGCTACTGACTGTATCTCTAACTTTTTTTAATTACTTCAGAGGTCTTTAATCAGAAGACTGATGTTAAGCTTTTGTTAAAATGTTTCTGGCCATGGGAATTCTTTATGTCTAATTTCTTCTATCACACTACATATTCATTCACAAGTGGCTATTCTAGCCCTCCTTATTCATGTTGTCTACTCACACTCCATATAATTATACTTTCAGTAAATATGGGCTTATTTGTTTTATGTATTTTAACTGTTAGTAAAAAGTCCCAGAAGAGTATATTCAGGTGAGAGGTGCAGATCCCAAAGTAATTTCCATGAGGTTCCAGACTTGCCTCAAAATGTCAGATGGTTTTCCGTTTCACAGAAAAAGAACAAACTTTTTTCTTCTGACAAAGTGGAAATTATGTACTTGATATTTTCCCTGAAAGGTACAGCAGGTGAATAGTTCAGCAGTTATGTTAAAAGACCTCATTAGGCAAGCTAATTAAATGTGGCTGGAGAAGAGAGCTCTTTATTTCTGGTGCAGAAGTTGACTTCTAGTTGACTTATCTTGAAGATGTGTCTATATGCCTTTTTACATGCGAGAAACTTTAACTAGCCCCCAAAAGAACTACAGTATAATTACAGAAGCATACCTATTTCAGAAGTATGCTGGTTTGTTTTTAAAATGTTAATTTTATTGTCTTTCATATTTTATTTAGTTTTTCTGTTGCAATCTTATTTGTGCCATCTGCTCTTCAGCTTGATTTTCTTTATTTTGTTTCTGTCTTCAGGCTGTACTAGCAAGAACGTGAGTTTTTACATGTTTCTAAGGTACCAGGTCCACCTATGATGATGCATATTGCAGATAAATGAATTTGCTTGATCTGCTGTTACTACTGCAAACAGAAGCATCCATAGAGACTCATAAAGAAATGAAGTATTTCTCCAGACACTACCTTTGGACAGTTTAGATACTTTAATCTAGCTTTTCAGCAAGAGACCTTTTTTACCTAAATATGTAGAGAAGTACTGTATCTTAACCAACGTATTTCTAAGGAACTCTCCTGGATTTTATAAAGTTATAGAAAATCCAATGACATGTGATTATTACACTCTTTGGAGTTATAGATTGGAAAATGCATTTATCAAGTACTTAAGGCCATCTGAGCCATCCACCCATCCAGATGGAGGATATTCTTTGTTGTCAGAGATATAATATAATAACAGGATTATTATACTAGCATGGTTTTCTTTCTTAAGTGCAAGCTTTTTTCCTCTTACCTGTGATTTCATCAGCAGAGAGGCATCTCCTTAACACTATACTGCTTTATCCATTTAATTGTGGTTAGGTTTGTAATTACCTTTGAGAAATAAAAGATGTTTTATGATTTCTAGTAGCTGAATAAGGACAGGCCCTATCATGGTACACGTTGCAAACAGACGCCTGATGTCCTTGAGCCCAGAGTTGCCCTTCTGCTCTCCTAGAGCAAATAATGTCGTGGGGACTCCCTTTGCCTCCCCAAATAGATATGTACCTCATGGATTTGGAAATGCAACAATGAGGCAACCAAAGACTGTCAACAGCAGCCTACCTGAACCACAGTGTACACTGGATAACGTCTCTGAGATTTTTATCCGTGTTCTGTAGGTGCTTAGAAAGAGGTAATCAGCAGATGTTACGTTTGTGAGGCATTTTGACCCTGTGCAATACATTAAGTGTGTGAAACCAATTAATTCCTCATTCAAGTAATGCAATTGATGCAGAAATAAATATGTCTATTTATTGCACAGGTTAATCATAGAATCATTTAGGTTGGAAAAGACTTTTAAGACCATTGAGTCCAACTGTAAACCTAAACTGCGAAATCCACCATTAAACCATGTTCCTAAGCATCAATATGTCTTTTAAATACCTCTAGGGATGGTGACTCCAGCACTTCCCTGGGCAGCCTGTTCCAATGCTTGATAACACTTTTGGTGAAGAAATTTTTCTTAATATCCAATCTAAACCTCCCCTGGCGCAACTTGAGGCCATTATCCAACTTGTTCTCTCACTTTAGTTTGGGAAAAGAGACTGACACCCATCTCACTACAACCTCCTTTCAGGTAACTTTCTTATATTTGATTGTATTTGACTAAATTTACTGTCTTTTCAGTGTTTGGGGTTTTCAGGTTTCAAAAGTCTTGCAGACTTTTTTTTTTTAATTGCTGATCTGCTTTGTCTTTTTATAGACAGGGTTAGGATTTTGCATTATCTGTGATATTGGCAGTGCAAAACCAAGTGAAATTAAACTATTTCTTCAAATCTGGAACCAAAAACAAAACTGAAAGGCTTAACTTATGACAGGAAAGTGTTTCTGCAAACTGTTAAGAGACTAAATTTCCAAAGTTTGTATGAATCTTCAGTGCTTTTTAAATATTAATTATTTTTTTTTTTAACTGGAAAACATAGAAAAATATATTATTTATAAAAGTGCTGTCTTAAAAGGAATTTTCTCGCCTCTAGGGTTCTGTGTTTCCAAACTTGAAGTCTGGCTTATATGACATTTTGAAATAAGTTCTGTTGGTTTTGGCTGGGGTAGAGTTAATTTTCTTCATACTAGTTAGTACAGGGCTATGTTTTGGATTTGTGCTGGAAACAGTGTTGATAACACAGGGATGTTTCCATTCCTGCTGAGCAGGGCTTATACAAAGTCAAGGCCTTTTCTGCTCCTCACCCCACCCCACCAGTGAGAAAGCTAGGGGGGGCACAAGGAGTTGGGAGGGGACACAGCCAGGACAGCTGACCCCGACTGACCAGAGGGATATTCCATACCATATGACGTCATGCTCAGCATAAAAAGCAGGAGGAAGAAGAAGGAAGGGGGGACATTCAGAGTGATGGCGTTTGTCTTCCCAAGTAACGGTTACACGTGATGGAGCCCTGCTTTCCTGGAGATGGCTGAACACCTGCCTGCCGATGGGAAAGAGTGAATGAATTCCTTGTTTTGCTTTGCTCGTGCCTGTGGCTTTTGCTTTACCTATTAAACTGTCTTTATCTCATCCCACGTGTCTTCTCACTTTTACCCTTCCGATTCTCTGCCCCATCCCACCGGGAGGAGTGAACGAGTGGCCATGTGGGACTTACTTGCTGGCTGGGGTTAAACCATGACATAAGTGCAAATAAAATTGAAGTAAAAATACAATAAAGTAAAATATTTCCATTTATTTGATATTATTTCCATTTGCTTACACAGCTGTTTGCGTCCTATAACTATGCTAACAAGTTTTTGAAGACTTTAAAATCCATAAAAGCGCAAACTTTGATCATTTTAGCTTATGTAATTAGGATATTCTCCTCTAGGATACTTTTGCACTTTTTTTTTTTTACCAGTGAGGTGATGTAAGGGATGCAAGATTTTGCTCAATATTTTACAGTTAACATTAACTCATTAACATTCATATTCTGGATTTTGAAAGCATATTGAGGTCACTTGTTGCCCTGGCTTTTTCTAGGATTTATCTGTCTGCCAGAATGGTGTGGGAGTTGTGCTGGAAGAATTTTTGAATGAGTCAAGCTTGTTTTTTAGAACATCTGAAAGCAAAAATTTGAGTTGTTCGTGAAATTGATTGCAAACTATTTTACTGCGATAATTTTTAGGATAAGGGAGGACTTTTAAACTGTAATGTCCTTAATAGTAGGCAATTAATAAGTAGATAAATTGGGAAGAAAAGATTTAGTTCAGTTTTTAACTGATTCACTTTTAGTCATTCTATATCAGTGTTCCAGAAAAAGCATTAAGAAGGTGAAACCATTTCCTGTAATGCAGGAGAGGATGGGAAGATTCTTAATAAAAATATAAGCAGTTATCAATGTTTAATTTTTCAGCAAATTTATTAATATACTGAAGATTTTTAAAAGTGCTATTATCAGCATATCCATTGGTAGGATAACTTGCATCGTCAAGTTTATGTACCTTTTTTAAAAAGTTTGTTACAATTAACCAATGCCATGAAACACACCAAACCTCTTTGGTTGGTTAGTTTGATGAGTTCGTGTTCTTCCAGATCAACAAGCTCCTGAACTGCACGGCACAGTTACAGTCAGTGAGATTTAGCACAAGAAAAATGAATGGCTGGGAAGAGGAGGGAGAGAAGGCATTCGTTTTTAGCAGGAGCCTGCAGTTAAAATGGACAAAGCCTAGGGTGGAACTGCAGTTCTAAATAACTGCATCCTGCTTTACTCTTACAGTTGCATCCACATTCCGTGAACTGGCTGCTGATCCTCACATCTTGTTTTCTGCCTTGTTACATCCATGTGGCAGACTGAATTGGGCCACCTGTACTGGTATTTCAGCAGCCTGCACCTGGTATAAGGCAAGACGTAGCTGTGGCAAGAAGGCACAGTCCTTGTCTGTAGCTTTGTACTCCAGTTAATGTGTACTGGAAGCAGAACAACTTACACGCCTTGAAGCTCTGCTTTTTTGTGCAGAGGATAAGGAAGCAGGGATCATGGAAGATACAATGACCAGCATGCTTCCTTGTCCAAGCTCATTCTTAAAGTAAAATTGTTAAAATCATAGCAGGAACTTAAACTGTGCATACATTAATCTCTCAGCTGCTTCAGGAGGCATTAATCTTGGTAGAAATCCTTCAGACTTTCTCCCGTAAGTCATATAATGTTCCCAAAAGGAAAAAGCTAAAAGCTTCACAGCTTCTGATCCATGGGAGCACAGAAACACTGCTGGGAACCTGTCTGAGCAGTTCATTGAAAACCACTTGCTTCAGGCTGGATATTTTCAGCCTCTGCACCTTCATATATTATATTGTCTGTTGTGGTGCTGAAGGGTAAATGTTATAGTCATTACTTGAAGGCCCTGGCATCATTGATAGGTTCCTCACTACCTGCTTCGGTGCAGGAGAAATATACTGTCCTATACAATCTGCACAGAGAACCCTGCACTTAAAGTTATCATGTCTAGGATAGTTCTAAGGTTTAAGAACAAGACTGACCGCATCACATATTTTCGCATTTAGGGGAAAACTTAAAAATACTGGTATGCCAGTATTTACAATTCTGGCTGTTTCTCCCAAAGTTTAAGGAAAATTTGCTATGAACAGTCAAAAAGTTTCTGATTACATTAATGAAAGAGCTAATTCTGGATTAAGGGAGCAGGTAATATGAATCTCTCAACATATGCTGATGATTTATTCTTAAATGTCAGTGATGACTATCAGATGCTGGGAGTTGCTTTAAGTTTGCTGAGGACCCTTTCAGCATCTTTATTACCTAGCAATGGTCTTAATGGCTCATAATACAGATTGGTCCAAGCCCAGATTCTGTTCCCAGCTGGGAGCTCTAGGGAAAGTGTGTTACAATAAGGCAAGTATTTAATGCTACTTTCCTTGGAGGTTCCACACTGACTCTTACTTCTGTTCTTGTGCCTTCCTTATGCTTAATGAGTGATGAAATGTGATGATGATTGCTGGACTCTGACAAACTTTTATTCCATGCATCTCTGTAACTGTTTCCTGAATCCATATTGTCTTTTTACCTTATGTTTTAAAAGATAATCACTGTTAACAAAAGGATTCTTGCTGGAAGTTGATGCTTCCATGATACTGGTACCGCTCAGAGTCGAATTTGACCTGCTGTGTTTCTTCATAGTGTAACTTTACCAGCTTGTGAAGCATAGCATGTGATTATTTATACATTAAGTGTCGTTGTGCTTGCAACACAAAGATAATATGGTACTTCTTAATATGTTCTTTCCCTGAATGGTTTGATAAAATATAGACATGTCATACTTACATGTGCCCATTTATATAATCAGATGGTGGTACCTTCCTTGTTCAGTCTTTCAGCAGTCTGTCTCATCTATGAGTTCAGCTACATTTTTTGTGCAAATGGCGTGTTGCATATTTTGCTTCTTGCAGCTTGCTGTTTCATTGTCAGTTTATAAATTTCATGAGGTCAAAATTGAAATTGCATAGAGAGAATAGAATATGGTTTTTTGATCAGCTGGAAAGACAGTTTATAAAACCAAGAAGTCAATGTTTTTTTTCGGTCAGAAACAATCTGTGTAACCAATCATTTCTTTTAGAGATTCATTATACTTTTGAAGATGAATGAAATTTCTAGAAAAAATATAGTTTGAAATAAAAATATACAGTATTGAAAATATCAGACATTAATGTTTTTATTTAGACACTTCAGGTTAAGTGTATAGTGGTTTTGGTGATTATTTCTTGGACTTTTAATTAAATGTATTTTTATTCCAACTCCTCTTTTGAAAAAGGCACCTTGGGTTCAGCTGAAGAAATAGTTAGAAGTGCATTTATTGAATTAATAGCTTATCCAGTAATTCAGTAGATTGAGAGGATATTAAATTTGAGATGTTCGTATATGTCTGTGTGTCATTGTACCCATTTCTAGTTATGATCATCTCATTCATTCTGAATCCAGCTTTTGCTTCAGCCTTTAATCTCCTGTTTGGCTTGCCAAGTAATTGAGTCTAAACTGAATACATTCATCAAAATTATTTAGTTTTATATTGATAGTTTTTATAAAATGTCCAATATTGTGTGAGCTCAGCTTTTTGTTAAGTTGCTCTAGTATAGAAATTTTTACTTGAAAAAACTCTGAAAACAATTTTTGCGTCTTTGTTAATTCAAATGTTTTTTTTTCTGCAGCATCATCCTTATATATTCAAGAAAAACTTAAGACACAA
Organism: Calonectris borealis; assembly: GCF_964195595.1. Classification (NCBI taxonomy): domain Eukaryota; kingdom Metazoa; phylum Chordata; class Aves; order Procellariiformes; family Procellariidae; genus Calonectris; species Calonectris borealis. Next base: position 5,939,150 of record NC_134324.1, on the reverse strand, counting down.
CATTAAATGTTTGTTACACAATTGTTTTAAGAAAACATTTTTTTTAAGTTTTATATTTCTGTAAATATAAACAATATGTGAAAATATGTACTGTCTTCAAAAGTCCTCATCCTTCATGAAACCTTTTACCTTTAACAGCTGTATCATCTTAAATAGTTTCCACAGAGAAATATGGATCACTTTCTGTCTTTAGAGACTGACTTACTGAGGTGTCATGCTCTCCAGTTTGTAGACTAAAGATAGTCTGGAATAGCTCTGGAATTTTCCTCTTACCCAAGATTTTACCCTTCCATTAAGACTTCTGCTTGACTTTTTTTTCTGTAGGAGCTCAATACTATACCTGTATTTTTCTTACTATTTGATTTTTATGTTTCCTGACAGAAACAAAGGGGACCTGCAGTGTATTAGGGGGAAATTCTCAGGAATGTCTCATTTTGTCACCAAAGGGAAAATATATGTGGAAAAATTCTCTGAATTGCTGGTGATTCTCCAAACATGAAAACTTGCTACTTCTACCTCCCCCACCCTGCCCCATCCAAACTTCATATAGGCCAGTCTTCCAACTCATTATCCTTATGATCTCAAATTCCTGAACAGTTAATCTGACTAAACAGTATCTCCACATGCCAAGAAACCTTATTGGTATTTGCCAAGTCTTGAGGAGGATACCCATATCTCATATAAAATTTTGTGACATTAGGTACTCCTTAGAAAAATATACTTGGTTGCCATTTATTAGGATACCTGCAATTTGCAGGGGGAGGAGAAGAAATACACAGAAATAATAGAGGTAATTAATGTTAATTTTATACATCTGTCATTGCCTTTCCCGGCAGTACTTTTAAAATTTTCTACTAAAGATGGAGTTACCTGTATGTAACCTATTTCTATAACTCTGCTTAATGAGGTTGTATTCTTACACCCAACAATGGAAAGTGTGTTCAAAACCCTGTGTTTTTTGACCAAGCTGGTGTTCTTTATTCAGAAGTACCAGATTTCTGTAGCGAAAGCAAACTCCAATATCAAGCCCCGAAAGTTTTTCTGGTACCATTCAAATACTTTTTTTAGTAAAGTTAAAAGTTGTACATCCTTGGATAAGCATCTGGTTTTTACAGTGCAAATAAATGATAAAGAAAGCAAAAGCTGGAATAAATCCAACTACATAACATACAAAATGTCATGGTAGCAAAAAAAGTTCCAAACCTTCAGAAGCTCTAGTGCTAATTTGATCCCTTTGTGAAGAATACTTTAATAGGAAGCTTCAGACTGTGACAAATCAAATGACTGTGTGTTAAACTTTTTTTTTCTTGTTGAAGTACTTCTTCAAGTGTAACTAGGCATGGGTATGGTATCTTTTGAACTGTCATTTATAGAAAAAAATGAAAACGCTTTGTTATTGTAAAGTTCTACTCAAAATGCTGATTGTTCTTACTGGATACATGAGAACACAGGGCATCCACTTGGGGCAGGGAAATTTTACCTCCTTTTCTTGACATCATAAACTGTATCTCAAATGAATCTCAACTAATCGCAGAATGCAGCCAGTTTGCTTAAAGAGCAAAATGGTTTCCTGTCTTTGTTGCTATTTCAGTGTTATGTAGAACAAATACAGATACAGTAATGTACTAAGCAGGATATTTTAGGCTGTTGGGTTTTTTCCCCCAATATGTTTACAGTATTTTTTTGTTCTGTTTTAGTTTTTTTTGTTCTTTAATGCAACTGTATCTATAAGGGTTTTTCACAGAAGGGTGGTTTAGTTTTTGCTTCAAGCCTGGAAATTTTTTCTCAATAATATATTTTTTGAGTATTCTTACTCTCTATAGTGAAAATGTAAAAAGACTGAACCAGAGAAAAGCTGGATGTTTTCCATTTAGAAGCTCTGAGGAGTAGGCTGCTTGACTTTAACTGAAATGAAAATATCCCTTGAACAGTTTTTAATACAGGAATTTGGAACAAAAATGATGTTGGTACATCACTGATAAAAACAAGACAATGCAAACTATTCATAGAATCATAGAATCATTAAGGTTGGAAAAGACCTCTAAGATCATCGAGTCCAACCATCAACCCAACACTACCATGCCCACTAAACCATGTCCCTAAGCGCCTCATCTACACGTCTTTTAAATACTTCCAGGGATGGTGACTCCACCACTTCCCTGGGCAGCCTGTTCAAGGCCTGACCACTCTTTCAGTAAAGAAATTTTTCCTAATGTCCAATCTAAACCTCCCTTGGCGCAACTTGAGGCCATTTCCTCTCGTCCTATCGCTAGTTACTTGGGAGAAGAGACCAACACCCACCTCGCTACAACCTCCTTTCAGGTAGTTGTAGGGCGCGATGAGGTCTCCCCTCAGCCTCCTCTTCTCCAGACTATGATTGTTTCCAGATTCTGTAGCACTTAGCAGTTACATATATTCTGTCTTTAATTACATATCCCAGTAAATGTGACATGTTTACCCAAGGCAAGGATTTATTTTAACATATTTTAAGGTGCTCACTGTTTTAAAATGCTTTCTGAAAAAAACTTTTATTGATGTTTCAGTCAATTCCAGAAGAATAACTGGGGACTAATGAGGACTAGATACTAAAATATTTCTGAATGTTTAGTCCTTTACTTTATATGGCTATCATCAAAAGTTACCCCTCTAACAAAGTTGTCCATCTTTAATAATTACCTTTTAACTTGAAACCAGAAGAAATTAGGAACTTGTAATCAAGTCATGCCTAATGGCATAGATGGGATTGCTGATTTTAGTTCAGTAAGCCTCAATAAAACTCTTCAGCTGGTTTTGAGATCCAAGTGAAAAAAGTCTCGTTTAGTAGTTGTAAAGATAACAATAGATCCCTGAAAAAAGAATCATTCACAAATGAATAATCAAATGTGTGCACACTAGTTGGAGTATGGCAGGAATTTTACAGCCACAAAACACAGAAGGTCTTTGTTCTTAAGAATTCTTCATATGTTATAGTTTAGGGCAACACTGTTATTTATCCATAACTCCATTGATTTAAAATCTTTGGCTTAAGGCTTGTGTCTTTTATAGCGCACAGTACAGTAGGGCATGATCAGAGCAAATCTGCGTAATGATGAAAAAAGTAATGTTAGAAACTCAAGACCTGAGGAATGAACAAAGCTTCTTCCCTGAGATTTCCACTGTGAGGAGGAAAGGGGGAAAAGGGGAGACGTTAAAAAAAAAAAAAAAGGCAAATTTCATACTTCACAAAACCAGCATTGGATAAGTTTCATGAAAATTTCAGGAGTGTTGTAAGTGGATTCTCTTTTCCCACTCATACATATATACATATGTGAAAGCTTGGCTATTATACTATATTAGCTTTGATTTTATAAGCTCCACAAAAGCTATAGTATTTGTCTCTATGGTGGTGGCAATGTCTATTAATGTTATCTTTTGTGATTTCATCTTCTCATAATGTCTGAGAGCTCTGCTTTAAACTAGCAGTCTGTGATTGTAACTGGTGAGATAAAAATTTCAGTGAGATAGAGAAAGCTCACGCTACTATGTGTGACAAATTGCAATGACAAGGCTGTGTTGATAGCAGCTTATGATGTGAAATGAAATCACAACCACAATACCATAAAGATGTGTGCTTAGGGCATCTTTACAGAGCTCAAAGTGAAAGAAGTTATGGTCAAAATGCCTAGTAGACACTGTGTTCCTTCCCTGCATTTCTTTTTATTGCTAGAGCTGGCCAGTACTGTTCAATAAAAATATTTCATGCATTTCAGGAGGGGGTTTTTTTTGGTTTTGCTGTGTATCTTTATCCCAGCTCCTGTGTAATGGATACAATCAGCATCTGAAAATTAGCTAAATTCACTATACAAATATAATATTTGTTGGAATGTGCAAGTTAGCCATTTGATTGGCTGAACGATCCATTTGAAGAATAGACAACAGGAAAAGGGTAAGTAACTGAGCAGTTACAGAACGCACTCCATGAAACTTCAGCGTTTTGCATCAGTTTGTTTATTCATATTAGCTATTTATATGGCTGACAAAGTACAAGCTGATAGTAGAACCAACTATGTTTGTGAATCTGTTCTGGGCATTAAGTGTAAAATTCAGTTGCCAAATATTGAAATCTAAAGCCATTTTTTTTATATTATAAGCATTTAAGGCAGCTTTGTGGGGTTAGCAGGTATGAGACAGGAGGGATGGGACACCAGTTCCCTTCTGGAGCAGCATCTGGAGGCTACATATAAGCATGTAAAATGGGACAAGGAACCTGTAGTTAAGCAACTGAATTATTGAGTAGTGACCTTTATGGCAGCTGAAATTCGGGGTTCTAGGGGAAAAAAAAAAGTCTCCAGGAATGACAGGAAACAGCCATTGCAAAACTGAAAAGTAGTAGGATTCAAAATTTATATAATTTTTCATAATCTCAAATATTATTAAGCCCATAGGGGAAAAAGAGTGTCTCCAAATCAGGACACAAATTTGGAGGTGATATCCTTTCAGTACAGAGAGATGTACATTCAGAGCACAGTTGCAGAGATCCTTGAAATAATTTTAGTTTCCTGATATGATCTGCTAAATAAATTGCCATTGAAGAGCTGAATTTTCACCCTTCTGAATAAATAATCGGATCATAATCAAATAGGGGGAAAAAAGAAAGCTAGAAAACTGTTTCCAAATCAGTCCCATTCAGAAATATTTTTCATAACAATTATTTCATTAATTTTATTTTATTTATTGTTTATTAATTTTGTTTTAGATTATTCTTTTTAGCATTACTATTCTAGTTAATTACCATTCAAAGGATAATTGTCAATTATCTTTTCTGCATTTGCTGTAGATTTGCTTGCTAAGATTCAGGCATGCTATGCTTCCATTTAAAACCTCTGGTTTTATCATTGATTTCTGTCCCATCCCACTGGTTGAGTACTCTGCAGATATTCTGAGTACAAGCATAAAAATCAGTTAAGAAACTTCTAAGAACACTTCATTTAAAAAAAAAAAAAGAAAGAAAAAAATTAACTCTCATGAATTAGAACAGGTTTTCCCCCTTATTATTCTCAGTATCAAATTACTGTAGGACAATTAAAACAATGGAAAATATTCTTCTAATGAAGTGGGAAGGGTGCAAACCAATAATTACTATAAACAACATTTCTGTTCCTGATTCAAGAGCAAGCAATAGCTGATAATGTAGCATGCAAATATTATTTTCTACCAATAGGTGCCAGTATAAGCTAATTAAGCTAAAGTATTTAATGACAGGTTTAAAGCAGACATTAGAAAAACATATTTTAAAAAACCCAACAAAATGCATAAGTTATTTTAGTGATTTTTTTAATATCTATCTGCTTTCTTTGTCTTTATCTTAGAAACAGAATGGTAGTCTTAAAACATATTCTGGGGCAGAAGTGGAGAAAAATCGTTTTCTCACAGTCCTTTGCAAACTGCTTTTTTACCTTCTTCAAAGGGAATGCTGAAATCAAGCTAGCGTACAATATGGGCAGTGTACTGCATCAGCCTCTACATGTGGTCTCTGCAGCTTAAAAATCCTCTAGCATCTGCTGCACTTTAGCCATCAACTAAGCAAAAAGAGCTGATTTGCATTGGACCTGTTCATGTTTGACTTTCCAGAGACATGAAGAGTGAACTGAGTAATCCAGATGCTAATTTGTATCTCTTCATAATTTATCCTTTTAGGTAGGGCATAATCTTTCTTGTGAGGATTTTGGGTGCTGATGGCAAAGTTTCTGTTCTGTCCCTTTCCTGCTTCTCCTCCCCTATGTCCAATATAGCTGAATACACACATCCCTCGCTTCTGTGTTTAGCTTGTAGATTTTGTAATCAGTCTCCTTTTTTAAAACAGAAATTCTTTAAAGCTCTTTAACAAGCAAAATTTGCAGGGAAGAAAAACAGCAGAGGGTGATCCACTACAGTTGAACCTTGCCATTGCAGGTTTCAGCAGCTGGACCTAATTTATAAAGGAGGAGGAAAGAAATACATATTGTGTAAGAATAGAGTGAACTATCATTACAGGATTTCTTTAGTCAGATATTTCCCTTTAACCATCATAAAGATATGTTTCAAACTCAGCCTCACCAAAATGCGGCTAGCCAGCCTTATGTGAGCATTTCATGAGCAAAGCCACGGAGTATCACTCTGCATTTTTTTATGCAACTCAGCTCCTAACCTTCTCCCTATTTGGTGCCCTGTTGTAGATGTCTGTAGCCAACCATGTAATTTAATCTCATTCCTATTCAGTCTTAATGGAAAGATGACCTTTCAACAGATTAGAATTGATTTGTTTATAAATCTGCTAGTCTTGTCAAAGCTTTGTTCTAACAGACAATAATTTTGCTATCATCTGGCCAGCGCTGTTGCTTATCAGTGTCTCATAGCAGCTGTAATGATTTTTTTTTTTTTTAATCTTCCTTTTTTTTTGTGAGATCTGCACGGTACAGGCTTCCTGGACACGTCCTCAGTTATGTTCTCTGTTGTTCTCCAAAGCTTGGACAGTGTCACTTGTAAAGCATCACTGCATCTACCACGTGAAATGGCACAGAGAGAGTTCCCTCTCTTTTTCTTCCTCTGCTCTTCTCTCATTGTAAGCGAATACATATATGCTGACCAGGGCCAGGTCAACAGGAGAGTATGAAAAGGAAGAGCCCCTTGTCTGTATCAGCAGTGCTTTTCATCCCAGATTTTGCTTTCTATTCAATCAGTTTATGCTAAACATGGTTGTACCACAATTGCATTATCTGTATATAGACTCTGTTGCTACTGTAAAAAATTGAGATGGTATCATTGCTACTTTTTATGGTACTCACCAGATTGAACCCTTTGTCCATTTTACAGGCTCTCTTTACTTTCTCTGTGTTGTTTGGGTGGGGATTTTTGTTTGGATTTTTTTAGAGCAATTGACTTGAGCCTATGACAGTAGGCTGTTTTCTGTAAGGTGTTTTCATAAGGGAGAAATGCAATGTACTTCTCAGGTTTACTAGGGAACATGGAAATATTTGCTTTTTCAGTGTTGATTGTGAATTTCATATCACATCAGTAGTAGCCTTACATCTGAATGCAAGCATACAGACGTTTGTATAGAAAGAAAATTTTGAGAAATATTAAGATAAAATATACTGAGGAACATCCTGTTGGTGGCAGCAATAACTTACATTTAACTTGTTAGAAGTTGGGAAGATACAGAGCTACTATACAGTCTGTAGTGACTGCATGTATTAATGGGCTTTCTGTGCATTTGAACACTCTACATTGATTCTGATCTCTTAATAGCTATTTAATCCAGACTTAAAATCACACATTGGGTGTAATGTACAGCTAATATTTTGCATAAGCTTGTGAATCTGGACTAAGGCATAGCGATATGCCATGGATGTTTAAATTTCCAGACAAATGGCCCTACTTCTCGTGTTTTGGGGTGTGTGTGGTGTGTGGGTTTTGGGGTTTGGTTGTTTTTTTTTTTTTTTTTAATTTATTTTCTTGTAGGAAGAAACATGATCCAGTTCTTGTGTGTTCTTGAGGGTGCAACAGCTGAACTTTGGTAGCTTCTGCACTCATACTTAGTATGTTTTTGATACCGATTATACAGTTGTTCTTTCAGGACAAAATGGGTTGGAATAATTCGTTGAAACAGTGTCTTATATGGTGTGCATTGTATAGTATCATACAGTGGAATGCATGGGGGCACATATATTAACACTAATTTGGGTAGTGTTAGTAATTGATCATTGAGTCTAGTTTGGACTGAATACTTACTAAACAATTATTTGAAGGTGAAACAAGATGGTTCTTTTAATGTTAAAACTTCCTTCGACTTCAGGTTTTGTATTAAGCTGTATGTTTTTATAAAGCTTAATCAGAATTTCTCCCCACGAAATATTTAAATGAAAAATCAAACAAAAAGAAATGTGAATGGAAATTATGGCTCCTCAAACAGGCATATTTGTATATTTAAAAATGGGTATACTTAGGAAGATCTTCTAAAACCTAAATTCTTTTTTTCAGCTAAGAGAAAATGGTTCCCTTTTTACAAGGAAAAGAAACTTATTCTACCAGCCAAAATGGCTTTTTCTGCATTTACGACATGAAAATATTTTTTTCACATGTTATACTCTGATAGCAAGCATTATGTCAACACCAAGGACTATATCACCTGAAACATAACTGCCAACTTTCACAATAAACGCCACTAAATATAATTTGTGCATGTGGAGCTGTTTTGATGTCTCTCTTTGTTTTCCCCTCCCTGTCTTTCTAATGTAGCGCTTTGTGACTGTTTTTTTCTTGGACAGTAGATCTAGCGGTTTTCAGATGACATACTATAATTTCTCACCTTAAGTCCCTCTGAGAGAAGGGACCTGGAAGGCTCCTTCTCTCTACAGATTGTGCAAGTGTTATCTTTAAAAAATGCTGTCCTTTCTCAACCAAAGTAAACAGTGGTTGTCTTATTCCATTATTTCATTAAAATATTTGAAGAAGTCCTCAGAAATTTATAGTATTGTATTATATACATATATATCATTATATATTACACTACAGTGTAGTATTCTCCTATAATACAGTAACAGTTTTGGAAGCTGTTTTGCATAAGTACTTTGATACTTTTGTGTGTGTGTTTTTTAATGACTGTTTCTGTGCCACAGCTCCTAGTCTGAGCCAGGCAGTGCAGACAGTGACACATAACTTAGCAATGCATTGGTAGAGCAGCGACTCCCAGCAGCAACCAGTTGTGAAGTGTGTCTGTCAGGGTTATGTGAGGTAGAGATCTGTGCTTGGCAAAGGACAAAATCAGTCCAGAGAGAAAGGACAGACAGAAAGCAGCTGTCCCCAAAATGTTAATGAACTGTCATAGCTATTTTAATTTCAACCATCTGTACTCAAAAGGAAGACAGTCTGTCCAGAACAACTTTGTTAGAGAATAACTAGATAAGACTAAACCACCTGGGTTCTCATTGAGTTCTGGCTGCCAGTGGCTTTATCACAATTACTACTTCCCGGGTAGTATTCCAATATGTTAACTTCACTATCACGTCTTTGAGAAAACTGCAGCCATTCCTGTCGAGCACAGTGTGCTGTGCACAATTGTATGTGTAGGTGTAACTTTATCTCAGTTCTTATGGTCCTTTCACTTCTAGAAGAAATTCTTCCATTTCTGATCCTTCCACTTCTGGGAGCAGACCAACCTGCCTCTTTTGTCTCTTTTCCAGCACTGCCAGGATTGTATCAGGTTACTACAGAGACGAAGCTGTACTTCACAGAGAATGTGGTTTTGTTGGTTCATGGTTTGCCTGGCTGGGGGTTTTGTTCATTTATTTGTTCCCCCTCAGATTTAGAGATGAAGTTTGGAAAAACACTTCAAATCAGTTTGTAATGATGGGGATTGTTTTTCTTTCTAGTTACAAAGAAAAAAAAACATTTTAAGAGGTATATATTTACAAATCCCAAGGCTTTTAAAAATGAAGCAATTTATTTTTAAAGAATTCCTATTTAATAGAGTAATTGTGACATCAGTACATTAAACCAGAAATTTGCCCCCACCCTTTTTTTTAAGGTACAAAATATATATTATATGTACTTTATGCCATGTAAGGTTTGTACAGAATTTCCTGTATTACTACTTTTCTGAACAAAAGCATAGCTTGCAAGACTTTTTTGGACAGTTGCAGAATATATGACCATGTTCATTAACTTCATCAAGCACTTCCAACACACTGTATATTATTACTTCATAAATGCAAGTTACTTTGCATCCAGGGGTCCAATAGAATGTAATGAATAACATACATTTGTTGGTTTTTATCTGAAGTAGCTTGTAAATATTTTCTTACCTCAAGATGAAACTCAAGACCTAGGTGCCTGTTATTTCCTTCTCCTTACTTTGTTGTGTTAAATATGAATTTGTGTCTCAGTGAGAAACTGTTTCTTATTAAGTTGTTATACCATATCATATTCTTAACTGAAGATAGGATACTTATGGAATTACTGTTCATTTGGTTTGTTGGGTTTGTGTTACTGCACTTTCTAAAGGTGTTTCTTTGCAAAGGAAGTCTTCCAATGTTTTGCTGTTGTAGAACTAGAAATGATTTTTTTTTTTTTGTCCTGTATGAATGATTAAAGGATCTCCCCACACAGTCTTTAGTTACTGTTTTTCCCTTGACACTTATTTTTAAGCAGGGACATTTAACATATTTGGCTGCAATGAGAAAGGCAAATACAAAGCACATGCAGGCTGATTTTCTGCATTGTCTATATTCCCAGCCAATTACGTTAGCCAAGATCCATGCCTAAAATAAATACAGTTGTTTCTATTGTTCTGGATATCTTTTTCAATATGTACACTGAATTGTGACAAAATTGCTTACTTTGCTGTGAACATCGATTCATAGCTTCCCAACTCCTCACAGCAGACACGACAGAGCAGGGTAGGCAGGGACATCCTGATTTACAGGGTTAAAAGCATTTGCCATTTGAGGAACCAACTACGTTGCTTCTTACATATAGTTGCTCTCTTCTGAGCACTAAGGTGGGCGACACAGGCTATGTGATTTTATCTGTCTTTCTGAACAGTCTTTATCTAAAAAATATTCCAGAAGGCCAATAGTTTTTTCTAGGAAGAATTCTTGTCACTCGCTGTGGAGATGCACAGTGTGCTGGGGCAACAGGCTCATATTCATTCATCCTCAGATCACAATGACATCTAGATTATTTAGCTTGCTTGTTTTTCTGTCATGCCCGTTTAACTATATAAAGGTTAAGAGAAAAGTATTTGTTATCAGGCTGGAGCAGCAAATTTTTTGACCTTCAAAGAAGTTACAGGTGCTCATTCTCATCATTTTTTTTATATTCTGCTTTGAATTGTGTCTCCATCATCTTACTTCAAAATTTGAGACTGTTCTTTCTAGAATAGAGCTGGTTGTGTTGAGTTACATTCCATAGTTATGATCTCCATACTGACTGAGATTACATGTATGAATGACAATCAAGGTCATCATTGGGATTTAATTGAAATAAATTCTCTTAAGATATCAAAAACATAGCTGACTTGACAGAAAGTAGAAACTTTATGGGAAGTTGGATGGTGTTAAGCGAGGTGGGAAGAGTTGTGAATGGTTGTTCTGTGTTTTTAAGCTGGAGTTTGGCCTAATTTAAATTCTTAGAGTATTAAATGTGCCACAATATATTGTGAAAGAATTCTTTAAGAATTCACTGATACTTAATGTTAGAGAATTTGAGTTGGTAGCTCTTCAGTGTCAGACCTTTGAACTAATTTGGTTTTGTTCTTCAGCTTACAAAGCACTTTCTTAATTAGATTAGCCTGCCATGGGCTCTCAGCAATTTCAAATGCTAGTGGCAGAAAGAACAAATACAATTCATTAATCCATACATAAAAAAAGGAAGGGATAAATGGTCCTGTTACCCTGGCAGAAAAAAACTGCTATAACGTCAGAGTCTCACTGCAACTTGTTGCAGTTCATTTATGCAACCATGGGTTATGCAAATGTGTGTACTGGAAGGCATGGAAAACTTACTATGGCATATACTTTGAAATTTACTCTTATTTATAAAATTGCAATCCAATTGCTTATTTTGCACTTACAAGAGGCACAAATTTTCCAATTCAGAAATGTGAAACTGACCTCAGGAGAACCTTACGTCCTTATTAAAAGCATTTAAAGTTGGCATTAATATTTATTTCAGTAATATTGCTTCAAAGTATGGTCTGATGTTTTAATTTTGCATGACATTTGAGAAGCAGCATAGTGTAAGTGATTTTCTATAAATACGTTGACTTTATAATATTAAAGACTTTATTCTTTGGTGGAAGTTAATAGCATTGTTACCATGGAATACTTATTCCTTTAATTTCATGTAAATTTAAATTTTATGATGTTTGCTTCTCCAAGATTATATAATCCCTTTTTATTGAAAAGAATCACAATTATGCAAATTATGATATCCAAGGAGACAAGCAGCAATTAACTGCAAAAGACAGGCTGTTACCATAAGAGTTTACTCTCAATGAACATAACAGGACCTTCTTTAAAATAAACCTTTATTTGAAGAAATCAATTTGGCATAGTTTCTAAAAGAAAGCAGTTCATTGAGACAGAAGTTTCTAGTCTTAGGAGCATGTTCAGTAGTATCTTTGGTTTTTTTTTCTTTGACTCCAAATGCATTATTTCTGTACATGGAAGATAGAAAGAGGAAAGCTTCAGCATCAGCATGGACCCTGCTGGCTTTGCTTCTAAGAAAGCCCATAAAAAATTTGCCTTTCTACAGGAGGCTATTAATGGAGCAAAATAATAATCTGTAAGCATGGAGTTATGCAATCTAATAGTCATCAGTCACAGGTCTGGAAAGTGTCTCAAAAGTAGTAGTTCTCAAAAGAACTACTAACCTGCCTACAGAAGGAATTTATTTGGATCCAGCCACGTGCCGTGCATTTCACTTACACACCAAATGGTGCCATAGTCTCCTGCGTGCTTTGGAACGGACTTTAAAATGTTCACAGATGGCTTGAGAACATACTTAAGAGCTATCTTTCCTTGGATATCTTCCCTGTGCTTGATGGGAGAGTTATGCTGCTTCAGATATGGGCAGACTTGCAACTGTAGGCAGTGTATGTGCTGTTATATATTAGAACTAATATTCTAATATATAACTCTTCCCGTCTTCCTATGTAGTGAACTAAGAAGTGCTGGAGGAGGAGGAAATAGCAGCTGTTTTCTTCCTTGGTAATTTTGATACTATAAGCTGTTAAGAAGCCTCAAGGGAGATTGTGGAAGGGAACACAGGAGTTGAAGGTGGGATTTCAGCCAGTCAGAGAGCAAGCAAAATGTGTCACAAATAACAGTGTAGCACAGCTACAAGAATAGGCCTTATGCATGAGCTACCAAAATCCTCTCTGCCACTGCATACTAGGTAAAACATGTAATATTAAACATATTTTCTCTTACCTCTTTACAGGTAATAGGTAGATGTGAATAAAAACTGGGACTAGGGCTACATCCTCCATGAAGAAAAACAGATGTACTTCTCCTCCTCCACTTTCTCTTCCAGTGAATCAGCCGAGGGAGCAGCCTGGGCAGGGATCCATCTGACTTTAAGGAGGGCTGTTGCTTTAAACACAGGTGTTACAGTTGTGCACAAGCTCAGGAAAGTCTGATGGCTGCCAAAAGTCTGAGGAATGTCAATAGATTCTGTGTACTTTAAACAAGAACTGTCAGAAAGCTTCATACCTATAGATAATTGTGATTAGCGCACTTGGGAAAATATTTTTTTCCATTAGTGGCTTTTCCTCAATGAAATCCAAAGATTAAATAAAAAGCTTCCCTCACCTAAAAGAGGAAAATAGGTTTCAGAATTTGTCTGATAACTGTAAAATAGAGAGACCTCATTTTATGAGTTTTATTTGCACTTCTGAAAGCATTCTATAAATGTGTTAAAAAATAGGTATGATAAACATTTAGCTATCACATTTTATAGGCAGGTCAACACTAAAAATGGAGATATTTAGTGAACTCTACATTGAATCCCTTCTTGTACACGGTTTTTATCTGTAATAGTAGTCATACAGATATGTGGTTGTGTACTGGACAATTACCTACCCTGAACATGTTGAACAGAGACAATATCAACTGGGAATAACAGAATTCTTTTCCTATTTTTATCAGTTTAAGGTTTTTTTTCATGCTTTGGGATAATACTAATGTGTAAATTCATTTTAGAGATGAATGTCAGACAAGTGCCAATAATGCGGGTGATATGTTTTTCTGATACACTTTGCAGTGGTTAGACTGCAACCCTGAAGACCATAGAGATGAATTTCAGAAAGTTTTTGATACTGGAAAAGGGTTGTAATAAACTGCATGCAGGGGCAGGGGAGCATTGGCATTTCAGTGCAGAGTGAATGTAAAGTCATGGAAAGGTGTTGATCTCTAAACATTAATTATATTTACTTTCCTTCTCTACGCTCCCAAAAGTTTTGCCCCAAAATTGCTAATACCTCACGGCTGGCATTAAAAGCATTGCAGCTTGGACAACCTCTGTTAAGTGGGGTGACTATATTTTTTTCAGTGAATATTATGTGTAAGGAGTGGTCTTGACCATGTCTTTAAAAAGTTACACACTTTGGAGGTCAGGTATGATAACATATAGAAAGGTCAAGGTGGAATAGTTAACCAGACAGATGGCTCTTGCCCACCTAAGTAGTTTGGAATTGGCTTTCTCAAAAAAAGATTTTTTTGTGTGAACTAAGTAAACCTGTAAGGCAAAGTGCCTGAAAAGCAGAGTTTCAACAGGCTGGAACTTACTCTGTTTATTCTTTATTAATAAAAAATCAAACCCCAGGCAGAAAGTGAGTGTTGATTATGATCACTTTGTAATACCTGTACAGCAAAATGAGAAAATCAGCTATCAAGATACAATATAGGCTGAGGGAACAAAAGCATCTACTTCTGTTATTGCATTGGCTCAAAGTATAATGTTTCAGCTTCTTATTTATTTATTTAAGACTGAATATGGAGGACTGAAACCACTTGTAATTAAGTAATAACCTTTGGAGAAATTGATATAATGCACAGAAAAGCACTGAGCATTTTAAAAATAACTAAGGTTTTTAACTGATATATTCACCTATGAGGAGTCCCTGTGTAAGTTATCTATGGACATGTATTTTAAATGTTACAATTTTAATAAAAACATAAAACATAACCATAATTTTGACCTCTATGCTGATGTAAAGGTACTAGGGAACAAGAACCTGAAGATACAGCAAAGATGAGAAGGTTAATGTTTGTGGAAAGGTTGTTTTGAATTCCTCAGGAAATGTGTATTTATGTGATTGATATTGTCATGAATGAGTGGTTTAGAGGCCACTTAAAGAATCACCGTCAAAGGTATTAGCAGAAAGTGACTTTAATAGAAATTTACAAAAGTGCGACTTAACAGAGTTTGATGGCAAGGTTCACTCTATCACTTACTACGTAGATGAAACATACAAAGGAAAATCGAGTTAGAATTGAGTTAGAATGATTTATGCAGAGACTGAAGATAAAAAAGGGTAAGGGAGACTCTCCCATTGAGTCATGAGGTTCAGAGAAGACCCCCTTGCTTTCTAAACTCCTGATGGAGCTTGGGTGTGGCTGGATCCAATCTTAGTCTCAGACTTGGACAACTGTTTACATCTAATACAGAAGGATAAGGAGACCCTCCCATTGAGTCACAAGATTCAGAATAGACCCCCTTGCTTTCTAAACCCCTGATGGAGCTTAGGTGTGGCTGGATCCACTCCTAGTCCCAGACTTGGTCAACGGTTTATGTCTAAGGGATTAGATGTATCTAGCAACAATCTAAAATACATTAATAGTTTTAAGCAGGATCACAAGATTTTAGCAGCACTTGATCATTGATTGAACATTTACGAAGTGAGTTAATAGAATTTACTGCAATCAAGACAGTGACTTGACTACAGATGACACTTGCTATTGGTTGCCTAAATCAATTCACACACACATACACACACACAAATGTACAAAAGGTATACCTGTTAAAAATTCTCCTCGAGTCTCATGAAATATTCACGTCAAATATCTTGGCATTTCTCAACGGCTGATGGGTTGAGCCTCGAGGAGTGTTTCAGACCAGGTCCTGTCGTCAGCTTTCAGCGATGCTCCTCCGAATATTGCAAACTTGAGAGTTCATGAGCTCTGAGTGGCATCCCGCTGAGAGGAAGATACCGTGCACAGCGCGCTGTGGTCCAGGAGAACTCAAAGGGTCTCACTTATGACCACTGTTTATAGGTTCGCAAGATGATTGGCTTTAGTCATCAGTAAATTTCCATTCTGGCCACAATCCAGAACAGTAACAATGGTACTGTTCCACTCGAGCTACGATCCAGGTAGGGAATGTTTCAAGGCTGTCAGGGGTGATGAATTATTCCCGCTCTCATTCCCTACCTTGGTCAGGCAACAGGTGTTCCTGGTACGGTTAGTGCTGCACCCCATCTTAGCCATCCAAGAGTGCCTGGTACGGTCAAGGGACGCTTAACCGCCCAACTCATTACACAAAGGCTAAGGCCTAACGGGAATTCCTGAGATCGTAGAATGGTCCAGGGGAGGGGGGGAATGCACCACCACAGATGTGCATAGCATTTAGCTAAATATTATATCAAGATCTCCTTCTAAGAACTCTGTTGGTACACATATGTCTCTTGTCTAATTTCACTCTTTCAATTTACAATGACACACGCACTCTTCATTTAATATATTCTAGGTAGTACACCAAAAAATAATCCTCAAACCCATAAGCCCCTAAAACTGTAGTTTGATATACTGTTGGTTTGGCGAAAAGATCTTGATAAAATTAATTATAATGTTTTAAAATTTTTTAGGCAGCAGTCAGTGAAATATATCCTATAAGTAGTAGTCACTGCAATAATTAATTTATATAGCTATTAGCTAATCTGTACTTGCTTTCTGAAATTTTTTCAATATGGAAAAAATGTCTCTCACAGCTAGTTTTAACTTTTTTTTCCACCCAGGTTCAGAGATTGGGCTGGTTTTTATTCTTTAGAAATAGTTAACAGAATAAAAGGGAAAATATAAATTAGCTGTGTAGTAGAAGCCCCTATGATTTTGCACATTGTACAACTGGCATCACTAAACTGAACTACATTTAAAGTATTTAACTTCCTTCTGGCATTTCTGAATCTTTGAGACAAAATGATAATGAAATGATCAGTGGACTTTTGAGGGTTTTTCTCCACCCACATCTCATCTTTCATTTAGCTAAAATATCATGAAAAAGGGCTGGTTTCATTGAACATCTGTACCAGCAAAACACTCATCACCAGGAATCTTGTGTAAGAAATCTGTGGAATTTCAAGGCTATTTCTCCATTTTTTTTTCCTTTCGTATTTCTCAATTCAGTGGGGATAAGAAGAAGTTATTGCCAATATTGCACCTCACTAGCTGACACCTGTCATATTTCTAGGGAAGCTTTAGCAGGGTTATATTTTAACATGCTACAGCATTTTACTGATGTTTCTTCTAGATTAGACATTTCAGTTTTTTTCTTCCAGAGTTTCAGTAGTGTATGAAACATAACTAGGCTGATTTGTGTGATAGAATTATCCAAATTGTTTCAAAGGAAATTTATCCCCCCCCAAAAAAAAACCCAAACAACAAAAAACTCTCAGTTAAATAAAAAGGCCACAATCAAATGAAGCAGGCTGAAAAGGTTTTTCAAAATGGACACAAATTATGAGAAAAGAAAAGCTGAGAAAAAATCCATATATGAAGACGCAACATTGAATATATGTAACATTTTTTCATGTTCAGTGCCTTGGCTCCCCTAAAATTTATATGTTTCTGAACTCCAAGGAATTTATCTATACTGAATTCTTTGAAATTTGAAGTTCATCCAGAACTGCGTATTCTTTTTGGATGTAAAGTGTTTGTTGGCAACAAAAACTCTTGCTTTGAGACCAAGGATCATTTTTACATTTGTTTACAAAACCCATAGGAGGTTTTTGTACCAAAATCTTTCTGAAGATCTTAGTTTAGAAATAGTGAACTACCCTTGGGTAATAAAGTGAAATAGGTGATACTCATATGACGCGGACTTTAATCAACAGAGCAGAAGAGAGGAGATATCAAACACACAGACATCCCTTAGGAAGACTTAAAAAGCAGACAATCTGATGAACTAACACAGCAGTATTTTCTGTTCTGTTTGTGCAACAGGAGATTGCTGGGGCTTAGTGGGAGAGACTGAGAGATTGTACAGAGATTTACTGGTGAACTTGCTCCAAAACACCTACAGACGATGACAAGTCCAAAGCTTTGCACGTACGAGCTAAGATGAAATCTCTATTGCCTAATTTCTCAACTATTCTTTCTTCAAGTAAAAAGAATTTTTTTTCCTTTTAGAACTACTAATGCCAAGTTTTATCCCCTCAACCCAGAAAACAGGCACCAAAACCTACAGGAGTTAAGTATATCCCTGTATGAGAACATTCTTGATATTTACTATAACAAATGTTTCAAGGTATGAGTCTGTATAAATAAAGAATAAGAAAATAAAATCCCCCCTTCTCTCTGTGTCCATCCCCCCACCCCCTCGAGTGCTGTTAGAGTTAGGGGCAATAAACTACTGTTATTCTGTGCAGCAGTTCACTCAAATTTATTTACTGTTAAGAGAAACTTTCCCCTTTAAAAAACATGTATTTGTGTTTCATTAAGTGTCTTATCTAGACAGAATATTGTTTTTTATTTTTACTTTGAAACAATATTTGCTTCAAATATTATGACTATGTACTTTTTAAAAATTTTGCTAAAAAAGCAGTATGAGGTACCAGACATTCACCATTCCCTCCATTTAGCTTATCTGTCTCTCCTATAGGTACAGCTGTGAAGGGAGACCAGACTGTTATATGTGGTCAAACCCCAACTGCTCACGATTTGAGAAATCCCTCCCTAAATTTTTCAGGCTGGGATTTCTTTTTCAAATCCAGTGTTCTTATGTGCTTATACTTAGTTGTTTATAAAACACCTCTAATAAATTCAGCCAGGCAAAACCAAGCCCATGCTGAAGGCAATGGTGCAGAATAGTACCCTGGAAAGCTTGAGCAAAAAGCCTGAACTTAAGAATATGTGTAGATACAAAGTTGTATGAAGTTAGGAGGTAGAAAAGGGAAAGTCAAAGAGGAGTGATGAAAGAGAAAATAAATAAATCCTGAGTATAACCTGAAAATGTTTCAAACATAAAAAAAAAGGTATAAAAGTAAAAGCTATCTTGTATAAATTTAATTTAAAAAGATTAACTAAAAAAAAAAAAGATATAAAAGATGAGAATGATAGTTTAAATTTATATAATTTATAAATTTTTGCAGAGATACTTAGAGACAAAATACAGCATCTGTGATTTTTGTATTGGTGTCTAAAAGAGGAAGTAGGAACTTCTAAATTCAGTGCATTCTTAGTCATTTGTTTTAGGCTTTTGATCATGGTATAGAAATGTAGCTTGTACTGTCTTTGTAGGATCACTTGTAGACGGCTGGCTGAGTTTCAAGTCCTTTTTCTCTTGGGAAGTCAAGTCTTTTCCAGCTTCCCAGTAATTAAAAAGAAAAAAACAGACTCCCACTGTGAAGGTATGGCATATCAGCAGAATTTTTATAATGCTGGAACAGAATGATGTTGTAAGCTTTGGTAGGACAAAAAGTTAGTGCTTTGGTTCTTCATTAGATCATATTCTCTAGCTACTGATTGCATTCTGGTTGTCATTTTGTAACTCTGAGTTTGAGCCTTTGTATGAGAATGTGTACGTTTATACATTAAAGTCCACCTCTTGGAGAAAACTTGCTTTCTGTATGTCAGCTGTATTTTACTTGAAAAGATAAACATGTTTTTATGTTTTTAAGCGTCTCAGTTTTGTTGTTTAGTTTACAAGTCAGTTCTCTGTGTTCTTTAGTCTTCCTTAAAAATACATAAACTAGTTATTCTGAATTCAATAATAGAGTGCTTGACTTGAGGTGTGGCCATTCAATCTTTAGTTTACATAATGCAATAAAAAAGGAGGCAAAAGGGCTCTTTGGACAGCAGAAAAACACTGGTAATTATGATAATTTAGAAAATACACACTATGGGTTAATCCTACTGTTACAAATTACTGTAAAGAGTTGTGAGCCTGGAAAAAGAATACAGGAAATCTCGTATGTGACTGAAGTCTACAAAGAGAATCTCACTGTAGTGAGATCTAATACATTGTATTAGATCCAAAATATACAGGTGGTGGTGGGTTATAAATATAATCAGAAAGATGTGCAGCTAAGTCTCCACTGGAAGGCCAATTTATATTGTTATCTGTAGTAATCACAATTCACAATTTGGACCAGAGGGGAAAAAAAGCATTTTCAAAAGAAGCAATAAGAAATCCCGGAAGAATGAATATTCTATCAGGAGAATATCATGAGATGAAGTATTCTATTTATATTTGCATTGAATTCCTGTTGTGAAAGGAATTGCTAAAAGGTTACGGTATCATGTAGAACTTCATGTTTCTTTAGCTGTGGAGGTGTTCAGGAAGGTTTTTGTTCTCAGTTTGCTTTGTTTCTGTAGCATTAGTTAACTTTGTCTAAAGAAGTTGGCTGTGATTTGCCAAGGAGTATGACTCACAGCTGTCATAGCTACAGGAATAATTCAGACCACAGACAATCATTTAAGAAGCATGAAAACATTTCCAAACTGATTTGTAATGTTTTTACATCATTTGTATCCTCCTCTCTGAAATGTTCTTTTTTTCCATGCATCTCTGTGCTCAGTGTAAGCTGCTGCTTAAAAGAAAGGACTTTTTCCATGGCTCAGTTTTGATCCTTGAAGCTATGGGTCTTATGGATATCAGGTACTGTATATACTATTTTTGAGACATGGTCTGAAATCAAATAATCTTATTATACAATGCTCTTTTCTGAAGACTGGCTGAGAAACCCCTGTTATCATCTACTCCAGTATGCTGGACTAGAAATGCTCTCTGAAGTAACACGTTCATTTAAAAATAAGGTAAACTAAACTAAAAGTAAGAGAAACATTTCCCCTCTCTGGAATGAGAAAGCATAAAGAAACAGGCCAGAATGTCATATCCAGTATGGGCAGCCACCTTACATGAACAAAACCAACAAAGACATAGATGAGAAAAACAGAGCAAAAATGAATGAGTTCTAGTAGAGTAATTTATTTCTTCCACTTCCTGGCAGCAGGATTTGGACCTTAATATTTAAAACAACACCTCTACTAGAACTCATTTAGAAACAAAAATAATAAACGAACAAGAATGATAACTGTTAAAGCAATAGATGTGCTGTATAGGGTAAAACATACAGATAAACACATTCGAAGCCTATGGTTGTCTTTTTTGTTTTCATAATTGTGTATGGTGTGTGTGACATATAAAGAACTGTCAAACAAAAATGAAAAAGAAAATAAATAGCCATTAAGGTAGGAAAAATGTGTCTGTCTGGAGATGATGGAAATGCTACAAGTGAAGAGATTCATAGATTCTGAGTTGCCTAAGGTCTACCTTTCCCAGTTAATATTGCCTTCATTTCCCCCTCCTCCAGAAATAGAGGCAGGTACTTTCTTTTCCCTCTATATATTTATATAGAGGCACAACAGCAAAATTTAGGAATTTCACGATGGCTTCCATTCTCTGTATTCATTGATACCTTTTCTCATGTTAATAAGGCTTTTGAGACTGTTAAAGAAAGCTGGGAGAAACTTAGATTCTCTTTTCTGTTTTGAATATACACAACTAATTTAACAGTATCCAAAAGGGATGGGAGGGGTTGGGGGGGTGGGGTTTGGTTTTGTTTTATTTTGTTTTAATCACATCAGTATCAAAATAATTGCCTGTGTTGTCTGGGGGTTTTTTTTGGAAGACATTTTCTTCTTTTTATGCTTATAAAATATTTTCCAAACTTTGTGAGAAACAAAGCATTTAACGTTATTTTCAGTTTCATTAAATCACTGTCAGTTAGCCTTTCATAATTGTTTTTTTTGTAGTAGTGCTACCATTTTTTCATTTTAGTGGGTTTCTAATGTAAGAGCATATTGACTAGAAAGGATCATTGGAAAGTCTAGGCGAAAAAAAAAAATTATAAATGCATAAACTATTACTAAGTTACTGAAGAACTCCCTCTCCTACTACTTGGGAACCTTCTAATGTCTTAGAAGACTTATTCATTGCTGGTTTATATCCACTTGCTCTTCTTCCAACATGCTAATTCTTCTGGTATTTATTTCTCTGGTGTCTATCACCCTCCTGAACTTGTAGGAACCCTACCTTTGTGAAGCCTTTATTTTTCTGGGATGAACAAGTCAAGAATTTCTAATCCTCACTCATTTAGCAGACTCTGTTTTCCTGACCCCCCTGTTCCAGAACAACTTCATTTTACCATATTTTACAGTGGTATTAATACTTCCCTATTTGTACTTTAGACACCTCTTTGAGGTATTTTAAATTTCCTCAGCTGCATCCCACTGTACTTCCTGGTTTGAGTTACAGAAACGGAACCTTATCCTTTTCAGTTATTTACATACAGCTGAAATTCTTGTTGTTATTCCTTAAGAGAATATCTTGAAACTTTTTCATGATCCCTTATATTCATTCAGCGATTTGTGGTAATTGTCTTTTGCGTTTATAGGTACAGAATGCTAAGATATTTAAATTATTTCAAATGGTCATAAAATATTTTCTTGTAGTATGAAGACGCGTAGTGTACATGAAGATGCCATACAAAAGGTTTTACTAGCAGTCATTCAGGATGCTCACCAGAGCTGACTCATAAGTTTTGCTGTTTGTGAGTAATGTTCCAACCTCATACACCTGCTACTGTAGCTTTTGTGCTGTTCCACATCATTGTGCGTGCTTTATGGCAGTAGTCTGAGCACAAGATTATGTGCTGGAAACCCCAGAATCCTGATGTATGTCATAGATCTGGCTCTGACTGGTTTGGATACAAATCCACATACTTGGAGCCCCTCTAATGAAAGACCAGTGCATACATTTTTTAAAATAAGGAACAGATTTATTAGTTAATAAGCATTCAAAAACATATGCTAGCTATCATAAATGATGGCAAGAATTCAGAATCTGCAATGACAAACTCAATATGATAATCACATTATGAAAGATGTACAGTGCCATCCATTCAATCTTTGTTCAAAGAGCTGAGTCAGGAAAGGTCCAAAGATGGTTGGAGGTCAAATGAAAAGTGTGACTTTAATAAAATCATGATATGAAAAACAAATTCTTGCTTGCTGAATAAAACATCTGCCTTTTATTTTTTGTCTGTATGGCCATAGAACACTGCTGTCTGAAGATATTTAGTACTTTTTAAAATTATGAATCCTTATGTCCTTCCAGGACTTGAGAACTCAGTTTGTCTAGGGGACACTTATAGACCACTAAGATTTTTGAGATGTTACTCAGTGGCTGTAACTAGGTTTACTTTTATCTGTTTAAATCTTAATTTTTTTAAATCCTAACACAAAAAGTTTGAAAGTTCAAATATGAACAGTTACTAGCTGCCAGCTGTATATGTTCTTGCATAGATTAATTCTGGAGCAAATAACAGTTAAATAAATACAGTCACTTCATCCACCACCAGGTAATCCTTGTTTAAAAGTTTTAGTGAGGACAGGTGTCCTTATGCTCTCCCAGCTGCAAAAATCTTGTGAATTAATTATAAATAACTTAATGTTGGTTTTGGTCAGTATCCTTGTGATCATGCAAGTCATCCTCCAACAACAGTCTAAAGCTTATTCAGAAAGTCTTATACTGACAGAAATGAAGGGTTTTTACAGGACTATCTGATTTTACCAAAACATTTTAGGTTGACTATTGCCATCTGAGGTGCTTCACTGCAATGTCAAGCTAAATAACCATAAAGTTTTTCTTTTGCTCATCTCTCCAGATTTTCAATTACTAGAGTGGAAGCAGGAGTAGTATATGATGATGTTGATTGACATATATAGGAGAAAATGAATTCATTTAATGTGGAAGAGAAAGAGAATTAAAGTAGATTAATGACAGAGGAAAACTACAAGCTTCATAAATGATTTGGAAAGTCTTGGAAATAGAAATATCTACTCTCTTGTTTTTCTTTTTTTTTCTTTTTTTTTTTCTTTTTTCTTTTCTTTTTTTGAGAAATAATCTTTACAACTTTCTTGAATGACAGATATCAAATGGCAAAATCTGATACTTCATGAGAGGAAGATGGTGAAGGATAACAAAGCAACAGCAATAACAGAAAATAAGAGAAAGATGTGGATTTTCTTTCCTATCTATTATCTGACAACTTCTGTTTTACTGTCATACTACATTTGCCTTCTAATAAAACAAGCTAATTTTATTCACAAAAGCTGCTATTTTACAGTGTTAGGAAAAGGAGAATTTGCAGTTTCACATCCCTCAGTGAGAGAGAGAACAACAGAGGGAGAAAGGCAGTCACCTACTTCCTCTAAAGAGACAATTTATTTGTTGTCTTATAATGACAAACTCACATCCATCTCTTTCTGATCCTTTCTCTCTCTTTCTTTCTCCCTCCCTCTCTCTTTTTCTCTCTCCCTCTTCCCCCTTCTTTTCTGTAAAGCTTTTGACATCTAATCCAATTACTTTGCAGTTTGTCTTCTCCATGCCTCAATTTTCCTTAGAGAATGTTTGAAAGCGTTGGGTTGCGTATTCTTCTTTTGTGGACTGCCTAAAGAGTATCTGTGCTCTCCCTCTTGAGGAGAGTTTTGTGTCAGACATCCACAATGAATTGCAAAAGTCTGTCTTTGACCGGAATACATATACTGACCTTCAATTATCTGCAGGTTAAGACAATACTGGAAAATCAATAGCTCATTTTCTGTCTTTTGTGCTCAGATTTTGATGTTTACTAAGATAAAGGATGACAATGCTAAAGGCAGGAATCTTTGTGGAACACCCATTGATGTTGCCACAGGCTCAAGGGCCAGGTATGGCCTAATCTTTGCAAAGTTTCCAAACACCAAGATGTCAATAGATATCAACTGTAGCTTTATACAACATCCACTATCTCTGAATTTTCATCAAGTAGCATTTTCTGTTTTCCTCCTGTCTTCTGACCCAGAGATTCCCAGGAAGGGTCATGAGTAATCAAAACTCAGTTCGTTGGAGGTTACAGTTACTGTGAGGAAAACCTGTAGCATGAAGGCTTAAACTGTTTGTATCTAATTTTTAGGTTAAAGCTCTAACTTGCAGGTTCTGGTGCCTGCAAGTCTGGTTTTCCTTTTTTTTTTTTTTTTTGGATGTGTGTGAGGGAAGGGCAAGTTTTGTTTGCAATATAGATCTACCCTGATAGCTGCTTACTTGTCTCAGTTCTTTCGGCATCTATAAGGACACCCGGAATGGAGAGGGGACATTGAACTCCACTTTTTGGCACATACCTATCCGACAAGGTAACTACTACCTCTAATTAACATTTGCCTAATTGTACACACAACAGCAATGGATTAATTAACCTGTGGGACCAAAGTCAATGGTTCAAGGCAGGACCTTTCTTACAATGGCAAAAGAAAAATAATGAGCCAAAAGATAGATAATTTTGCATACAACAGGAGTAAATGTATCTGAATGGACTTCTTTCCTTTTTCATTTGACAAATTTTGAAATAACAAAACCTTACTTTTAATCCAAATATGTTTTTTTCCAAAGGAAAAATATGGAAATTTTTTATAATTACAAGAAATACTATTTAAGTATTATGAGCATCTGTTAAAAATGCTTGTAATGGTGAAAAGGGAAGGACATGACCCCTATGTGAACACATTCAGTCCTGGAGCTTCTCCCTGTGCCACATCAGGAGAGCTCACATGGTGAGGCTGACTGCCAGGGAGAGACGCAGGGAGGGAGATCCAAGGAAGAAAAAGATGCAAATTGGAAGGACAGAATAGGAGGGGAGAAAGGCTAATTATCTGTCTCCCTCCAACTCCCTTTCCCCATCTACTGCTGTAATGACAAACTGTTTGACCTTAACTGTAGCTGGAAGTTATTATAGGTAATACACTGGATTTATCATAGATGCATTCATGTAGGCAAACAAATAGACTAAGCAAGTCAGATTTCAATCATAAGAAATTAAGTATTTGCAAAGTATCAAAATGAAAATTGCTCCTTGTCCTAAATATATTTAAATTTTGACCTGAAAGGTATTGTTGTCAGTTCTTATTAAACCTTCACAAATTGATAACTCTTAATAAATTGTATTCAAATACAAAAATCACATGTAAAATTTGAACTTGGGACAACAGTTTGATATGTTATGCCATGTTGTATTGGAAACAGTCTTCGGCTTTGCCCTGATGTCTGTGTTAGGCCTGCAAATTAAACATTTGTTAGTGTTCCATGTTGACCTGGCTGGATGGAGTGGTATTAACTAACTCTGACTGGCAGCCTCCAGTCCTCGACTAAAGATCTGGTAATTGTGACGTGAGACCCTGCAGCAGAGAAGTGTAAAGGTCAGAAAACTTATAATGTCCCTTACAAGCTCCTGGAGGGAAGATTCCCAGGAGACTGTCTGCCTGTTAAGTAGGAGTACAGAGAGAAGTGGAATAGTTGTGTGTGAAGGAAGTGAAATGTAGCCATGTTCGCGTATACGAATAAGAAATCTTCTGCTCGTTCTGTGTTTTGTGCTGGCTCCCAGAACACCTTTTATTTTCTTTCACATTTTTACAAGTTAGCATCTCTCCTTTCTTCAGGTCTATTTTTTGTAAGCCCTGCACATCACATTCTAAAAAGAATAAAAAAGGGTACAATTCTCCCCAGGCAAGGTTTCTGCCTACCCAATAATCCCACTGACATGCTGCTTTCTGAGGCACTTGCTGTGCATGAGTGCAAGATTTTACAGAGGCAGAGCAGCACAGGAGTGCTGGAGGCATTCTTCTAACGAGCTGTCCAGGTTACTTTCAGATTCTCTATTTTATATGCCTCCTTGATTCAGGAGAAGCCAAATACTGGGATCTCCCAACCACTTCTTTCCATGCAAATTTTAAAGAGAGAAGAGCCTAGTTCTTTCCTAACTTTTTCAGTCTTTCATTTTCAGTAGTAAAAGCAGTTGCAACATGCCCTCATACATGAGCAATGAGTGTTCATATCTTTAGTATTTGGTATGATGATTCCATTCCAAAAAAGGCACCCAAGTTCCTTTCTTACACGACTATTTTATTATTTTTTTTAAAAATGGAAAATAAACTCAGCTTTTCCATTGATCACAAAAAAAGCAAGGAAGCAGAACTTAATATGATGTTTTCTTCCTTTCCTACAAATCCTGCAGTGATAAGTAAAGTAGAAGCATCTTCATGTAGGAATATGAAGCCTGGCTAAAACTTTGTTTTGAGACCTCTAACTAATTTTTTTATTTTTACTTTGCATGTTTCCTGACAATGTCCACAGCTGGTAGAATCCAAATATAATTCTGAAGTAGAAATATAAGCAAAGATCTGTTTCCAATGTAGTTTAGCAACGGCAACTCAGAAAATAATAGTAAATTCCTATAAGGACAACTATTGAGGCTCTATTCCTTCCTCAGCTCAATGTGGTTTTATGAGAGGTTCTTCAAAATGTGATTACACCATTATACAGTGAATTTTGTATGAAACTATCATTATTTCCCTTAGAAAATGATTGCATAGATTAATGCTTTAATTCATCTTTCATATTGAGAGTAGATGAGCAACACAACTGGAATGTGTACTTGAAAATGGAGAAAAATTTATATGAATTTGAATTTTCTTACCGAGAAGTTTAGTGAACCAGAGAAGCAATGATTCACTCAATAAATCGAATAAAGCTGTATTTTCCGTAGCTATTACCTGTTATTTCATTCTTCTGGAGGGGAAAAATTAATCTGTTCTTAAGGGGACTGATATGGAAGGAAAGAAAGGATAAAGTGCATGAAAAGTTGGCATTGGAACTAAGATTGGATTTATATTGTTCCCATGCAAAAAGGAAAAACTCTGTCCAATAGACTTCTATAAATATGATTCTCCATGAAAACTGTATCTACTAAAAATATAATTGAAGTTCGATGGAGCTAAGTAGTTAATATGTTCACTATAAAATCTTAAGTCTCTTTTTCTGGTTGTTGTTTATGTTTGGGTTTTTTTTAAACAAATGTTAATAGTTTAAAAAATCAAGGTTTTGAAATAATTTTGAACTCTAGAGATCACGAATAGTTCAGTAGGTATTGACTGCTGGAGGTTGGGATTTTGTGGTAAATCAGATAAATCTCACAGCAGTAAGCCCTTCTAGCACAAATACTTTTGTGTGTGGATTTTTCTTTCCTTTTGCAAATACTGGTGCATAGTACTTTGAAATTAATTTTGCACAAATGTGCATGCCAATAAGTTAGTCACTCAAATGTTCATGAAAATCAAACACCCCAAAGGATGTGAGCATGGCCTAGGAGAACTGATTTAACAAAATCAGTTGAATATTCAGATATAATGTTTACCTCAAGCAAATTGTTATACCATGGACAGAACCTTAATACTGAAATTTTTTATAAGTATCTCTGTAATTCTAAAGTGATGTCTTTGCCTAGGGGGCCTCATGCATTCAATCATAGCCAGCTTGTGGGGAGATTTAAAAAAAAAAAAAAAGGTGTTTGAGAATGGCATAGTTTACATGAAGTAAAAATATCTTAGATGCTTAGAGCTTGAGTGAATGCAATTGCACTCACTTCTGTGTCATTCCAAAGCCTTTGGAGTCCATCAAATGCAGCTTTCTCTGCGGTTTAAGTAGCAGTGGTACAATTGCACATCTACTCTCCAGCTAAGGCTCTGCACTGCATGAGGCTGTGAGAGTTTGTACTTGGTTCTGACCATATCCACTTCGAAAACCTTACTTTGGCATAGTAACCACTTGTGAAGTCCTGTTACTTTACATTCATCATGAGGAAGCAAATGGCTGCCTTAGCTAATTTTGTGATAATGTGTTCATGTGCTCACACCTTTACTCCAGCTGTGTTTTGCAATCTATGCATCTCATACATCTTTCAGCTGTGAGGCCTCCCAGAAGTCTCACTGACGTCCTTTTCCCTAAGGATGAAAAGAACTCATCACTGACGAACACATATTGTATTCCCAGATTCTTCTGCTATTTCTTTATATGTAAAGCATTTAAAAAAAAAAAGTTGAGAATTCAATTTCTGAAAGTTTTCCTTAAAAATGATGACTTTTGTGATGGTGAAATCTCAGTGTTAGCTCTGTGGATGGGATTCAAAGTACCAGTCCTTGACCAGGTCCATGATCCCAGACGTAATTTAATTTTCAGATATCAACTTAAAATGTCCAATAAAACATAAAGATTAAAACTTAATGACATGCTGATCTGACAGATCCCAATAGAGTTTTCACTAAATAGGATCCCTTGATGTGTCCAAATTACAGCTAGCAATGACAAAAACATGCCAAACACCCATACTCTGGGTGTGAAAAATAATCCTTAGTTACGAAATGGCAGGACGTAGAGAGTTATTGCTTATTCAAAAACTGTGCAATAAATTTTATTTTTCTTTGTAGATGTCCAACATTTACAAAACAGCTTATTTGGAAATCCAAAAATGAAGAAAGAGTCCAGATACCTGCTATATATATATATTTGATCTTTAAATATAAGCATAACTTTGCATTCTAGTTTAACAGGATTTAGAAGTACAGCTTGAAGGTGCCGTTCAAATCCCTATATAATTAGTAAGTTTAAATTTAGATAAACATGCCTTAAAATTTAGAAGTATCATCAACAACTTTTTATTTAAGATTCAGATATTAAATTAGTTTTACATCTCCACTGAAAGTAACCATAAGAGCTCTAAATTATGCTGGTATAATATTTCACTGGAGTCTACTTTGTCATCCAACATCTGGAAACTTCTTCCAAACCATTGCCATGTTTTCAGTATAGAGCTGAAAGGAATGGCAAAAATCTGGATCTGTTTGTTTATACCCATTTCCTGTATTATCTTCTATTTGTCCCAAGCGGTTGTGTGGGATTGTAAATAAGGACAAAGGTATGACCCCTCTATGCTGAACTTGGCAATTATTTTTTAAGACTTCTACGAGTTTTTAAATAGAAAGCTTGTAGAGAGCTTCTGTTGTTCAGCCCATATGCAACTGCTTTTTAATATTGCTCTGAAGTAGCAGTTGCACAGATCAATGAAAACAGGGATAAAATGAAATCAAAGACATTGTGGATACAATTTCTTCAAAAAACTTTCTAAGTGATATTTAAGATCACGTCCTTTCACAGGAAAACTGTTCTTCAAAACTGTTCTTCATGCAAACTCACGCTTAACATTTTCAGGAGTGACCAACCAATTTGTTCTGGTACAGAAGGTTTTATCCATGATTTTAATTCATGTGTTGCCATCTAAACTGAGACCAAATTAATGCTGATGTTCTCTGACTTCTTAAATTGCAATGCCAATTATATGCTACTCCCAGTAGAATGCAACTGCCTTCCACATCTGGAGCAATGAGGCTGTAAACAGCTTGGGGTAATCTGGGCAGGGCCTGATGTGCCACCATCAAAATATACCTTAACTATGGATTACACAGGACTACATTTTCTCTTATTGAATTCTCGAAAAAGACAAAGTATGAATTTAGTGATTTTGTCAAAGAAGCTTCTGAATTCTAGAGGGCAGACTAATCTGGTATTGAGAACTGTTGGGTTTGCATTTTGTTATTTGGTGTCTGATACGTGTCTGGTGTAATAAGGTCACACATGGTAAGAAATCCACTTTTTTAAACATTGGGCATTTCTGGATGCCTTATGGATTACAATTCATAATCATGCATCCATCTGGACTAGATGATCATTGTAGGACCCTTCCAAGTGAAATATTCTGTTCCATTCCATTCCATTCCATTCCATTCCATTCCATTCCATATGAATAGAATACTGTAGATGGCTGGCCTGAATCATGAAAACACATTCTTGCCACAATTAAATCTCTTTAAAAAAGAATAAAAAATCAGTGACTGCAAATGTGGTATTTGCAATTTAGCACATTAAAGTGAGAAATTGGTATTGATGAGGATGTATCTCAGAATAAATGGCAAATGTGTAAATCATCTTTGAACAAACACTGATGGCTTTTTTATTTAATTTCATACTAAGTCATCCATTTAGATTTGATGGCTTTGTTCTGTCTGAGGCATGTTAGCCAATATGGTAACTGTTGCTGTACTCTTTTTAAACTATAGGCATGTACTTCTGAGAATCCTGCCAAAGTAGATTATTAATTCAATTCAGACTGTCTGGACTTCGTGATTTTTTTTCTTTTAATGTCAGCTATTGAAGTGCCAACAAGGCACAACAAATGATGGTGACTCATACACATTCATGGCTAGAAATAGTTTTAGTGCTGAGCTATTAACACATATCATCAAAGAGATAGATGAAATAAGAGCAAGTACAATCTGTTTATCAGAGTCCAGACATGGAGGCAGAAACTGTTGTGATTATGGAAAGACCTCTGTTTGAAGAGAGACTAAAAAGAATAGGCCACAACAAATACAAGAGTAGGCTTAGCAAAGAGAAGAAACAGCATAGATGAGCTGATTTTGTGTGGATTTTACTCTGAGTGTATGTTTATGAATAGGCAGACTTTTATTCTTTAATTCCTACTTATATAGTTGAAACTATCCTCAATTCTCTTAGAAGAGCTAAGCGTTAGAGA
This sequence comes from Calonectris borealis, assembly GCF_964195595.1. Lineage (NCBI taxonomy): Eukaryota > Metazoa > Chordata > Aves > Procellariiformes > Procellariidae > Calonectris > Calonectris borealis. The sequence continues at coordinate 5,907,895 of NC_134324.1, read as the reverse complement.
TCAGACACGTGCTAAATGGTATGAAGGAACAAAACTACTGCTAGAAATAAAGTATTCTTCAGCTGTCCTGTAAGATGTTTTTGTACATTTTCTGTAATATCTAGATAGTAAATTTAGACTGTTTCTGTGAGGTGAAATAGTAATTTTTCTTTGCCTGTGCTGTAGGAAAAAGGAGTGTCATAATCCTATATAGCAGATAGAAATGTATTGAAGCAATTGTGATCACTAATCCACTTGCAGTGCTTGAAATTTGGTAGAATGACAGTTAAATATAGTGCAGAAAGCCCTTCAAGCCTGTAAGAAAATGAAAGTATCATGGTGTAAATTTTCATTGCATGCTGCATTTACCAGGTGTTTTCCATTGTTTCAACTGTAGTAAGGTGACCTTAATTTCCTAGATTTAAGATTTCAGTAGTTCATTTTACTGAATTCTGATGATCACAGCAAACAGTAATTGCACATTAAGTCCTACCGACCTGTAAGCATGTGGCCAGCTGACCCAGAACACAGAAACACAGAAGTTCCGTACAAAAAAATTGAGTCTGAATGACATTCTCCTGTATAAAAGACACAAGGACACTCCACACTGAGTTAAAGGCAAATGAGATTATTAGAATTATGTTCTCTATAAATAGCTGTAAAGAAACTGCCTGTATCTAGCAAATGTAACATTTCAATGCAGTTATATTTCAGAGCTAGTTACTAAATTCCCTCATACAAAACACAAATTAATAAATGGGCCTAAAAATCACACTGCGCACCTCAGCAGAATTGTTCATATGTCCTTTAAGTATATTTTATTTGGAGGTAAAAAGACTATCCATTGAAATTTCAGCCATCACAGTCTATAAGTTTAGCATAATACTGCGGGAGCTTTCTTGTATTTTTGGTTACTATTACTGATTGTAATGTATATTATAATTTGCTATGTAATGTAAAATTTTTCTAACTTTGAAATGTCAGAAGGCAGGAGAAATGGTAAGTGATAATAAGAAACTTCTTGTCACTGTCAGGAACATCAATATGATTTTACTGATATAGTGACCCGGAAAACAGGAATCATCATATTGATAAATTTGCTGCAGATGTGTTGAGGAGATCCTTATACAGAGACAGATCTTTTTTAGTATTGCTGCTAGTTGTTGCAATATGCGTCCTTTAATGGTGCTTGTGTCATGCTTTGTTGCTTCACTGTGGCATATGTAAGAGCAGGGTAGGACACCATATTCCAGAACTGTTGCTTATAATGTAATTTAAATTCAGGTGTTCTGGTGTTTGTGTTCTCTTTGTGAGTACAGGTCCCTAGTACATGTATGAAGTAAAATGATTCGTGAACAAGTGTTCTTCCAATAATGTCCAATTACTTCATTCACTATTCACAGAAAATGACTTAGAAATTTCTAAACAAGGAGAAACAGATTTGTACATAATCCTTTCTTGAGGAGAATTTTTGCCAGATGGAAAGCATATCTGGTCAAATCCTCACCTGTTAGAAACATTTCCAACAGCTAGAGAAATGTCTTCAAAACTATACTTGTTGTTCTACAACAATTTGTTTCATTTTTCTTTACTAAAACTATTATGATTTCTTTATTTTGTTTATCCTTTTATTGAGCTATCCTCATATATTATTAGATATTTTAGTGTTTGGATGTTGGGTTACTTTGCTAATTTCTTTGGATAAACTCTCATTCCAGATCCATGAACTGCATCTTTTGAGAAATATAAGTGTATTCTACTGGTCTCATTTATGTATTAGTTTAGTGGTTGTCCTTCTTTTAGCCTTTGATTTTCTTGTTTCCCTGGAACACGGTGTACTTTCTGAGTATAATCTCACCATATTGAGCTTATCCTCCCCATTTTAGCTTCCTTTCTGCTGTCTTTCTGAAAAGAGGAATAAAATAATTATTAATAAATTCAGCCTGTAAGATAGGGTCTGTTTATTGGTTAATGACAGCAGTATTGGTTACTACAAGAACTGGCTGTAAGATATCAGCATATCTTCAATCAGAAGACAAGCTGTCATTGAATAGTAACGAGTCACATTTTTATGAACAGTACATCTATATTAATATATTGGACATGTACATATGCATCTTATTTTTTAGCTATATGACTAATGAATTAATCTCTCTCCTACCACTTTGAACAAGCAAACAAAAAAAATCAAAATAAAGAACAGCTTTAAGAAAATAGTTGAAAGCAGTTACGAAGATGTAAGATGTACATGAAATATAAGATGATGATTAAGTTTTCTAATTTTTTCATCTCCAGAAAATTTTGTACTTTAGGGAAAAAATACAGCATAATTGCTATATTTTATGTCACTACTGTATGTTGCCTTGCCTTATTTTCTTTAAATATAAAATAATGATTTTTTTGGGGTGTGTTTGGAAATCAGTGGTATGGCTCCAGAAGACAAAGCTGTCTCTAGAGATACCTTATCTGCTGATATAAAGTATCTATCACACATTTATCCAAGAACTGCATATAGCCATGATATTTGGATGATTAGCAAACTTTCTACAATTAAAACAATATTTTTTTGTGTTCTCAGCAGAGGTAAATCACTGTTAATTATAAACTATATTTGTTTCATTTAAGATAAGCTACTTTCAAGCTGAGAATCATTATCTTTTTCAGAAAAGGAATTTTACCACTTATTTAAAAATCATTATCATACCTTAAACAATTATTTCCTTAGATGGATTATTCTTGTTGCCAGGATAACCTTTAAGCCACTGATTCCCAAATTCATTGGATTATATCCCATTATCTACCATCGACTCTTCTCAGACTATCATGGATCCTTATCATAAAACTTTTAATTGAAAATGTTCCAACAGGGATAAGATTTGGAGGCCACTTGTGGAATACTCAAGGTAAGGTATTGAAAACATAATTTGTTAACTACAGCCCTAAACTAAGAATCCTACAAATAAGAAGCAATTTGGCTAACAATGGGTTTACTTGTAGCTTTGGGGCATTTCTGAAGTGATATGCTAAACTGACTCTCTAAAGCAATTAAATTCACTTCTAAAAAAGTTAAGACTTACTCTCCAGCTGTCACGGCATAACCAGAAGAACATGACTGTCATGGGAAAACTAAACTCTTACGTCTCATGGGCTTTTCTTCAATTATACACTGGCATGTCACAGGAAAGACACTTACCAAAATTTATGAAGTTTTATTCAAATTTATCTTGGTTTTTAATAACAATTTGAAAAAAATTGCAATTTGTGGAATTGGATTCCAAGCCCCACTGTAAATTGTGTACCTCATCTATTTTCTGTATGTGTGTGAATTTGTCAAGTTGCAGTGTGACAGACAACGTTTAGTTGAGTTCTTTGTTCTAAATTTGCATCTTATTTCTTCTATAAAGGAGTGATCAGGAAGGTGACACTGCCTGGAGAGAGGGGAGACAGTGCCTTTCCTGGGCAAACACTGAGCATTGTCTGGGGAGATTATGCCAGGCAGAAGAGAGAGACAGGGTCATAACAGCAAGCTGGGCACTCACAGAGGATCTGTAGACTAAGCAGTGCAGGGAACAGATTTCCAGGCCTCGACAACCTTCTAAATAACCTTCCTTGATCAGCAGGGATTATTAAGATTTTGCCACTATTTAGAAAGGTGCAGAATAGACTGAAACCCCCCTGGAAGCAGGGATATATCTGGCCACTTGTTTTTAAGTTGCTTTTATATTTCTACTGGGCTTACCTAGCTATTTTGAATTTTCTCTATAAAAACAAATATTCTAATTTATTTTCTGATAAAACCTAGCTTTTGAATTAAATGTCTTTTAGCCTTTTTAAGAACAACAGCATCAAGACAAAACTACCCTAAAGGACTGAATAATTTAGAGTTAAGTTGCCATGAGTTTTTTCCTCCTGAGTAAATATCTGTTGATAAAATTGATCAAAAAGTGAGGAAAACTAATTCAAAATAGATTTAATAATTTGTGATATAATATTTTATGAAGTCATTAATATAGAAAAATGTGTAGAACTGAAAATTTTCAGTTATGTCTCTTTTTACACCACATTCAGGTTTTTGCTTGGTTTGTTGGTTTTGTTTGTTTAAACTGCGTTAGCCTTCACAGTAGTTCATTGAAAAGTGTGGTGATTCTTTTGTTTTGATTCTGTTTGACTGGATCAATAGAAATAATCAGGTTTCAAAACTTCCAGTCAGTGATATTCACACAGAAGCAGAGCTGAAGTTTTTGATGTGTGGAGTATAATTGATCTACACTATCAGTCTCACTTCTTCTAAAATTGGGCTCAAAAGTTCAGATTTAGTAATTTTTCAGTTTATCTACTGGAATTTGATTGGTACTTCTGGTTCTCATTTAGCTAAATTTTTCCTTCAATCATTTCCCCTTGCCTCCATGGTAGTCATACAAAATGAGCATTTTTATAATAGAATCACAGCCTTCTACAAAGATATTAGACGTAGGATATATGTAGGTATACATCTCCATAATGAGCTGTTTTTATATGAGATGATAGAAAAAAATTTAAATCTGATGAGTGTTCGCTCACCCATGTTCAGCAAAGAGCATATAATTTCGTTGGTTTTCTCAGCTTAGAGTTGAAGATACATAGGCTGTTATCTTGACCACGCTTTGTTCTTTGGAAGTCTCTCCTGAATTGCCGTTGGTCAAGAGAAAGATGCTCATCCACTACATCAGAATTCTTTAACACAGCTGGTTTGCTTGTTCTAATCTGTTTTGCTGTGTTAGTTTTTAGCTAAACCTGGGTGTGAAGAATGAGGAGCTCATGAAGCTCATCATGGTTCATTCAATTTGTAAATTAAATTTTGCAATTTGAGAGTTGTAAACACTTTTGAGAAGTGTTGCTTCCTGTAATGGAAAATGACACATTCCGACAGTGTTGTTAGGAAATAAATTTGTATCATGAATCTTTGATAAGTCATTCAATATGTTATGCCCTTGGGCTGTTGATATACCAGGAATCGTGCCTGTATTCTGGAAAAAATGTGCAATTTGGAAATCTTTTCTTCTTTTCAAGACATGTAACAATTTGAATCTTATGAAGTTTGCTCATAATGAGCCACAGCTATTTCAGCTTTTTCTTCTTCAAGTAAAGCTTCTCAAAGACAGATAGCTTTCTGTCATATTTGTTTCCCACCACTAAAACTTTGCAGGTTTTTTTAAGAGGTACTGAAAAGAGAGTACAATTCTATTAAGTATCACACTTTCCAGTTTATATTGCATATATTTTCAGTATCCTTTATGGTCTTTAGTTGAGTTAGTTATTATTGAATCAGACTTTCAAGAGACTAGACACTGGATAGTCTCCTGCCCGTGCACCTTCAAGCTATACGTAAAGTATTTATTGGAAGAAACCTGAAAAGAGAAGACCACATTCTTTTTCCAGAGGTCTAATGTAGAACTTAATGTGTAGATAACAATACAATTTGTGCATAAAAATGCAGTGTATTCTTGCAGCGACTCTTTAAAATATGCCTTTTTCTTTGGAAAAAAAGCTGTATTTTGTGTGTGTTCACATGCAATCACATTCAAGTATGTTATTTAGTAAGTGGAATTAATAGATTTAAGAAAGTTCAAGTGAAGTACTTATTCTTTCAATACCTTGTATATCAAATGAGAGCTGCTATTTTTCCAGAAGTTTTTAGAATGCTTAAACTTGGAAATTAGATAATTAAATTTTAGAAATTGTCTACCTGGAGTTAGAAGAAGAAAGTATGCCCTATTTAAATAGCCTCTGCCTAAGTTTTCATAAACTTAGATTCTTTTTCTCCCACTTCAGTAAGTCATTTCACCAGCCTGTTTCTAATTTTTTTATTTGAAAAATAGGGATAGCAACAATATTCTCCTTTGGTCTTTTTGGAGGTAAAATTCTTCAGGTAGATGTTACCCTTGAAATAACTCCAGTATTTTTATTTATTCCATGTACACTGTTCTTTTCAGAATACCCTATTAAAAAAAACAAGGAAAGCACTCTCAGCAAAAAGAACAAAGGTATGACAAGCAGAAACATAGGTATCAGTTGATTCTAAATCTTGCAATAATTGTATGTTCTGAAATTCACTGATGAAGGTGGGGGTGATGAGCAGTGTTTCCCAGTTGTGTAACTGGATCATATGTTTTGTCTCTTTTTTTTTTTTTTGTATTCAGACTGGCATTATGGAATTCCTCAAAATGTTGCTCATACTGAGTATATGGTCCTAGCGCCACTATCTGAATATTTCTGAACTCGGAAATAAGAAGAGACATTATTTATGTCTCTATAGGAAAATAAATTTCATGCTTTTAAAATATATTGAACATAATTACTTTTCTTAATAAATGCATTCAGAGGGCAATTATTGACTGTCAAGGAATCCAGGATCACTTTAGAATGAAGTTTTAGAAGTAAAGAAAAAAAAATCATTTCAGGTAAAGGAGAATTTCCTTTGAAAGTAATTGATTGGAGTGTCTTTCCAGATCTTCAAGCAGAGCAATAAGAATATTACCCAGTTAGAAACTTCCCTTAGCTCAGAAGCAAAAAATCGTTAACTATAACTTTTCTTCTCTCTAATTTACACATTTTAACTTTAGCATTATGTTTGACTTCAGTTCATGCTCAATAACTTCCATTCTGTTGTAGGATCCTATCACTGACTTAAAGCTTGCTTCTTTTGATCCTCAAAATTTTTTTGTAGAGCCCAATATAAAAAGCAGCAGAAGACAAAGCTAAATTGCTATAATTATCATTATTATGATTAATACTTCCAGTCTGAAAAGCTGTGCCGTAGGAAAGACCAGACAAACTCTTTACCTGAATAATGAATGAAAGCTCAGGTTAAGAGTACACTTACTCACTATTGTGTAACTCACCAATAAATTATCTTTGAATGGCAATAAATTAATAAAGTCAATACAATATAATTCAATATAATTCTGAGTAAAGGTGATCCAAAATAATGTGGAAGAGGAAATTTCAATACTCATTTCATGCTGTATGGGACAAATTATCTCAAGAAAATTAGGTTTTCAAACTTTTTCTTTGGACTCTTGCTTCTGCCCTCCCTACTTAAGGAATATTAAGGTCTCTGTGGTATGATGAGGTGAAAGTTATTTATGACTGTTCCAAATGTTCACTTTTCTTATCAGTACCATATTAATTTCCAGGGTACAAAATATAATGTACCAGGCTTGGGAGAATTTAAACAGAACTATCCTGTTGACTATACTCTGTTGTTCATGGTAAAAGTTTATCTAACATATTCCTTAAGATCTCCACTGATGGAGACCCTACAGTTGCTCTGGTTTTCTATAGTCTAGGGCTTCATCATTACTGTGAGAAAGGTTTCCCCTTCCCTCCCAGGCCTAACCCTAATTTTTCTCACTGCAATTTAAGCCCACAAACATGAAAAACAGATTATTTCTTCCCTCTTTTCAAGGACCTCTTAAATTCATAAAGAACTCTGTCTTTCCTTTCAGCTAAATAGTACCTAACTCTCTGTCTTTTCTAGTACATGTTTCTCTTGACCTCTCATCCGTCTCATTGCTCTCCTCCATGTATCTCTTGGAACACAATGTCTGAAACTCCTATTTCAACAGAAATTCTATCCATGCTGTGTAAATAGGGATCACTTCATATATCTTGCAAGTATTAACTCCTGTTTGTAGATCCCAGTATGATATTTGCCTTCACCAATATCATGACATTGACTCATACTTTGATCACAATCTAAACCAATGCCCAGATTTTGTTCTGAAGAACTTCTGTATAATTTTTGGTTCTTTATTGTATTTGCAAAACTGATTAGCCCTACTTCAGTAGCTCCTTCATACATTGAAATTTGCTTTTAGAAATGTGTGTGTAGGTGCATGTAAGATTACAAAAGTACCTAAGTGGGATTAATACATATTAGTCAGTAGTAGGTCTTGATTAAGACTAGGCACAATGCTAATAAAAAATGTGGGGAGTTGTTGAGTTTCAAGGTCTTGTCCTTAGTCCAGCAAAATGTTTAAAATGCTCTTAGAAGTAAGACACTGAAGTTGCATTGTCAGGCTGAATTAAGTAATTAAGGACAGAAGCAGACCCAAGGCTCCTGCACAAGAAACTGACTTTTGGTCTCAAAATCCATGCAAGAAATTGTGAGGTTTGGTTTTTTGGTTTGTTTGTTTGTTTTTTAACACAGCATGGGAGGAAGATATTGGTTAAGTTTGTATTTAATTGAGCAGGTTAAGTTCACATTAAAAAGTCTTATTCCATTTGTGCAGGCTAGGTTTCAAGCTAGCAATTGACTATTGTGAGCAGGGAATGTGCTTAAGGTATAAACTGCAAAGAGAGAACCCTTGTGCAAGGAAGATGGGCTTGAGTCATTTAAATGGCTATGCGTAAACATTTCAGCTTCTGACTTCTACATAGGAGTTCTGTCTGTCTTACGCTAACAAGCTGAAATTTTCGACTGGGAGTGAATTCTTATATTGAGTCACATTAACTTATGCAGCTATTCACTATGTAAATTGGGGCAAGTTGCTATGGTAACCTGCTGCATAAAACAGCTATCCTTGCAAGCCGAACAGGCCCGTCTGATGTCGAACCCCATGGTGCTCAGGATCTGCTTTGATCCCGAGGAGCCAGTCTCAGGTACGTGGTGAAGAGGACAATACTGCACAACTGTCCTGTTCTGTGTGTAATCAGTGAGCATTTTTTCTTTGTGCTATGAAACCCACAACCTGATCTTCCTCTACATGAAAAACACCATGCATTTATTTTTTAAGGATTTTTTTCCTTATTTCCTTTTTCTTATATTGAAATTAAGGCAAATGATAATTTGTGACAATTTACTGTGACCTTCAGTGTTTTGTAATGAGAGAAATCTTCATAGGTTTTTTCTAGTGAAGATTTAATTATTTTGTTATTACATTAATTTCTCCATTATTGTCCTTTTGTATTTGTTCAGAAGTTAACCTACCAGTCGTCTTTTTTTTTGGATTTGCCTTAGTCTTTCACTGCAATAACAGAAGTCAGTTTTATTTAATTTCACTAGAATATATTTTTGACATATTTGAGGCAGAATGATCAAACTGCATTAGTGGTCGAATATTATACAAAAGGCTCTGGAATGGTTAAAAACACAGCAATGCTGTTAAAGCACAAATGCTACATCATTCACACCTTGCTCTTTAAGAGGAGCAGTGTTTATAGAAAAGCTTAAGGCTTAGAGCTAGAGTAGTGCAAAATATAAAATAAAGCAAGCAACCAAACCACCTGATGAATTGGTACAGGGATTACCTTCATGATACTCATTTTTCTTTCCAGTCTGTATGCTTTCAGCCTTTACGGTGGAGACAGAGCGTTCTTGCGTTTTTTGTTGAATTTGCAGTACAACCTGGGGGTTGTTTCATTTCCAACCAAACTGCAAAGTTTTCTTGTTAACTATATATAGACAAACCTGCCCTCATTTGCAGAGTCCTCCCAAAAATCATGTGTCTTTTCTGAAGTGTGCATATCCCTTTAAAGTCTCACTGGACAGCACCTCAGTAGGCTTCAAGTGATTTCAACAACCCCTTTAATCTTATTGGGAATACAGGCTTAGAAAGGCCTTCCTCTGCTGAGGGTTCTTTAAATTTATCAAGCTTAATTTTAAAATGAATATACTCTTTGCTTTTTTTGTATTTTCCCCCTCTCCCTCTTCCCTTACCCCATGAGAAGGCTCCTCCAGAATCTCACCCTTCTGGGGGTTATAAGCCAGTTTCTTGTTGTACTCTAAATTTCTTCTTTGCCTTAATGCTGTTGTGACAACACTATCAGGAGCTTTAACAGCTTTCCGCCTCCTCCCTCCCCCCCAGTGGTTGCTATCACCAATATATTTGTAAATAACAATTGCTCAGTCAATAAAAAGACTTTATTGTGTATTTAAACTGATGCTTAAAGTAAGTCTAGAACCCAGAATGCCAACAAATTTTAGCTTGATTTCCCAGCAACAATTTAGCTTGAGTCCTGCAGCTTTGGTGAAAGTAAGAATGTGCTTGGAGACTTATGTGCAGGCCCATTCCCTTAAGACAGTAGGAGCTAAATTGCTCATTAGAGGTCCTGAACCTCCATTTCTTCTTCTTTCCTTTTCTATTTCTTCATCCCAGGTCTATTGTCAGCCTTTAGAAACAATCCAAGACTCCAAACAGAGTCAAGACTAGATTTAGACAAAACTAAAATGTATAATATGAGAAACGTCACAAGAAGATGCCTATGAAGAACTGTGACTCCTATGATTTGAACAAGACAAGGGTAACCATCAGGGTTGACTGTAGATCTCAATATTGATACATAATTATGCTTTTCTTATTACATGTATATAATTATCCTTCAAAAACAAAGCTGTCTCACTGGACAAAAGTTGAGAACCTGGTATATGTTATAATGTATTCTAAATACAGAACTTTTGAGAAAAAACTCAAAGCACATGATCCAAAGTTACTATTTTTTTGTTGAATTGATGCAAACAAGTGTTTAAAAATGATTTACTCATTTAATTTATAATAACATGCTGAACCCTAAAATTAATAGATCTAGGCAAAATAACTTTCAGTTTGTAAATGTCTTCAGTGACTTCAAGACAATGACCTATTATACATGTTTCTGGTCTTAAAAGGCTCTCTGAAAAATATTTCAGACTATACAGCTCAGTGAAACCTTCAGTAGAAAGTGACTGTTGCCATTGCATGTACTGTTTTTCTAGTTTCTGGAAAAGATTGGAATATTATGATTCGCAGCATTAAGCTGAACATGGTTAAAGGCTGAATGAGTGACAAATGCCTCTGGAAACATTTAAAGAGAGCCATCTTTTTCCCAAGGACACTTGAAAGAAAACAGCTTTGAAAAGAAAAAAAGATAAACTTTAGAACATTCACTTTTTTATCAGAAGAAATGGACTATATTTAATACAGAATAATTCTCCTCTAGTAAAAGAAACAAAAAATAATGTTTAATTATTCCAGGACATTGTGTTAGTAATTAGTTTTATTTCACTGTATATAACAGTTCATTTCTACACCATCACGTGGCTTTTTCTTTACAGTTAATACACTTGATGTTCAAAGAGATGTATTTCTTGTTCAGCAAGGCAAGATCTTATAGATTCATCTAAAACAAGGGAAATTTTGTCAAATTTTTCAATCCCCTAAATTCAAAACTGGCCTGATTTCCCTTTTTTTAAAATGACATGCAATCTCCTATAGTCATAAGTCAAAGCAAGTTAGCGTCTCTCAGGATCTGGATTTTAAACGATAACTGAGAATACGAGTCTTGAGGAGCAATAGATATATAGATAGAGAGAGAGAGATATAGATAACTGCAGCTATACGGTTATGTAATCAGGTAAGAGTTTGGAGTTTAAATACATTTTAAAATACCTGGTCCTTGGAAATTTTTTTTTTCCAGAATGATTTGTGTATAATGTGAGGCACACAGTGGTATGCATGAGTTTGTTGGTTTGCTACTGATTAATTATTTTCCTTTGAAAAGAGCTTGCCTTAAGTCTCAACTTAAGGAAAATGGAGAAGACCTGGTTTGGCAGTGAGGGATTGCAATAGCCTGGAAACCTGGTAAAAGAATTTTCTGTATGTTTTATTTTCTAACTATTATTCATCTTTATATTTTAGTAGTGAATAAAAATACTCTTTAATTGGATACATTCAGAAGGCAAAAATGAAACTTAACATCTATTTTTATCACCTTTCATTTAAAATTCAGTAACTAGTTTGCTTTTGGAAAAATCCTTTTATCACTTCAATTTTTAAAAGAAAATATTTACATGACAGAAAGGGACTGCTAGGTCTGATCCTTATAGTAATTAGTAATTAACACTTTACTCAATAGGATGTTTGACACTGTTGACATTAAAAGCAAATGGATGCCGCCTTTAACTCAGGAATCCAGTCTTTGTCTGCAGACAAGAAGTTGTTTAGAAGGAGTATTTCTATAGAGCCTCATAAATATTCAACTCTCATTTTTTCAGCTATATGTACAACAATAGTTTTCAGAACTGCTGCGTTCTGTAAGCAAGAATATTTTTAAATTAAAACCAAATTATGTTAGACACAGATCTGCCTGCTTTAGGTAGGCATCATTCATATTGTGATAGTTACAACTTAATTGTTCTCTTGGCACAGCAGGGAAGAAACGGGAGAGGCCAGTATTTCACCCTTATGGGATTGGCTTCATCAAGGACAGCAGAGAGAAGAAAGCACACAGATATATTTGCATTAAAAATACATTTAACAAACTGTAGGAAAGAAGCAGGTAAAGAATATTTGAATACCTTCCCAACCTGATATTCATTATTTCCAACTTAAATCTCCAGTATCTGATTAAATAGCACCACTGATTCCATTAAATACGTGTGTGGAATGAACACACATTTTTAACATTAGGTTCCAGAAGTAATTTTAATTAGAAAGAAGGTAAACTTTTGTATAGAATATAAAATTTTATTTTTCTTTCTTTTGTTCTCAGTTTTAATTGGATATGGTTTCTATGAAAGTTATTTGCTGTCATGATATGTGCGATTTTGGACAAGGAAAATGTATCTTCCCACCAGTAAAGATAACCTATCTAAAAGCACAAGGCTTATTGTAACTTTTGAATGCACTTCATGAGAAAGATCCCTTTAGGGATCTGGTTTTCCCCTTTGTAAAAAGTATTGTTTATGATATTATTAACAACCTATCTTTGTTATTGCTTGTTCACAATCTTTGTTTACATCAAATGCCACCTCACTCAAAGTTGACATTTTCTTATTTGTTACTTGTACGTCTGAATTTGTTTTATTAATTACAAAATAAGCATCCGAGACTGTTTCTTTCTTACTGAAAAATGTATATAAAAATATATATTAAAAACTGTGTATAACAAACTTTACCCAAAACTAGAACAGTGCAGCTTAAGGGGCTAGTTTGTACAAAAATGGGAGTATGTTTTGTCAGCTTACTTTCCCCACTGGAATTTGCAGTTAAGCATTGAAGTGAGTATAAGGAGTGAAGCAGGGAGGCATAAGAGTGTTCAGGGAGGAAAACTAAAAGAGAAAAAACAAAATAGATATGGGAGCTAAATGCTGAAATGTCTTTCCTTCTGTCCATGGTTAATTATATTAACAGTAAGGTTTTAACTGTAATATTTTCATTTTCTCTCATTAAAAAAAAAGGGCTTTATTCTGTACTCTGCTACATTAGTTTTATGTGGGGATGACTTTAATACAGCTTTTGAAATCAGAAACCTCAATTCAATATGGATATCACAAAGCACAGTTTGCATCCACCTCGTGTGAAATCCTGACCCAGTGAAATCGATGGCAAAATTCCCATTGACTTCAAAGGGGGTTGGATTTCACACCCAATCTCCTTTTTTTTTTTTCCTTCAGCCTTTCTGCTTTTGCTAAATGGCATCTCTTTTCCCAGATGGATCTCTTAATGCTATGCACAATGATCATTTCAACTTTCTTTTATAAAATGGTGAGAGTCTTCTAAGGAAAATTGTCTTTTCTTCTTTGTTTTCTTTTTAGTACAGTACTGACTTCCTCTATAGTAAGGCCAGAGTGCCATCCCCGATCTGTTGTCTTAACAGTATTTTGTCTCTTTTTTTTTATTCACAATTTAACAAGGCATTGTTTTCAGAAGTTCACATTTTAAATATCATTTGGCTGTATATAAAGGAGCACACGTTTTAGATTAAGAGCTATGTTCCACAATGAATGTTTATATCCACATATAGTCAATTACACAAACAGCTAAACTTCAATGTATTTTAAAACAAATTTCCACCTTACTCGTAACCTCAACTCTGCTATGTTTTAATCACGTCATGTTACCTTCTCTATACTTCTTTGAGAAATAAACTAAAATTCTTTATGTTTATATACTTTAAAGCATCTGACCACTAGTGTTATTTTTGGCATTCCGTTTAGAAGCTGAATTCCCCATTCTTGATTCATTTAAGTTTTTTCCATGAAGACCACCACCATATTTGCAGGCATGGTTGTTCCTTAATCAACAGATAGAAAAATCTATCTACTGCATATCTAATGTTTTATCTAAATGTTAGGCCTTGTCCCTAAACATCGTAAGTGCATTCATATTTCTTTAAGGATTACCCCTTTCCTTAAAAATAGCTATTGAATAAGGCTAAGCCATTTATTAGGAAACATTGGACCGAATATACAGACATTTTCTTTGCAGTAGTTGCTGAGTAGTTACAGTTTTTGTGTTCTGTAAATCTTTTTATAACTTGTTACATTATGAACTATACTTGTGATTATAGTATTAATCATAGAGAAATGAAGCATAGACTAAGCCCTAAAGTGTTTGGAAGTTTTTAATGTTGTCCAAAATAAGGAATTTTCCATGGGTTTGAATGACTTACTCTTGCCTGGTCATCCAAAGCTAGTGAGTCTCAAACTTTCCCTTTTGTACTGAGCTTTTTTGCATCAGACATTCACTTACTAAATAGCTTAAGAAAATACGTGGATAACTCAGATAGTAATTTGAATGCACTTGTGGAAGACTGACTTTAACTATAATGGGAGTAGATGCTGAATCTTATTATGTAAAACGTGCTGGCTACGGTACAGACATGAAGCTCTTAATCAAGCTGCTGACAATAGTCTCAAGCCCACCTTTCTGAAATGCTTCCATTCTGCTAGCTTTTAAACTTCCTTCAGTTATAGAAAAAAATCTCTTATAGTACACCTCTAATAGTAGCATCTTCTTTTGTCTTTTGTCTCTGCTTGACCCCGATTTGTGGGTTTTTTCCCTCATTAATCTGTCTCTTTTTTTTTCATTTACTAGCGATATATGAAGTGTCTCATTTACTGTTGTTTTCTCCATTCCTTTTTATGCTCCCTTCACTTATTTTCAGGCATCTGTATGTCCTTTCCTCCTCATTTATTATTTCTTTCCTACTAATGCAATGAAAGCAATCTGCCAAATGTTTTTTAACATCAATCCCCCAAATGTTAGCAATCATAATTTATACCCTTCGCAGCTATGCAATATAAAAATCTGTGCCACAGGCCTGATTGTTAAAAATTCAGATACTCTGATGAAATCAAGAAAGTAGCCAGGCTGTACATAAACCCATAATGTTCTTAAAACATCACAGATAAAGCAGTACGGTTCTTTAAAATTATAATTTACTTTTAAATTATAAGGTATAAATATGTTCCTGCAGTTATATCTAACTAATTTGCAGTTATATTCTATCTGATATGCTCTTACTGTCTAAATATGTAATTTGACATTTCAAAAGTTATTTTTATGGTTCATGCCCTAAATACCTAATTTTTCCCATAACACTGTTTTGTGTTCAATACCTTTGAATAATTAGTATACTTCAGAAATCAGACATAGTTTTTCATGGAAGGTCTACAATAGATAGGCATACAGAAGCATTCAACTATCATGCAAAACCAATTCAACTTATTGAAAGCAATTTATGCCTTAGACTGGTCAGCAAAGGAAATCTTATGGCATAGGTTGTACAACTTTTTATTTTTAACTACAGGACAATTTTTGACAATTCTTTTTGTATTATTTGGTAGTTTTGCTGTTAGCTCTGTTATTTAACTCTCAGGCTACTTTCTGGTTCATGTAGCTGAAAACAAATACAGGCCTAAGTGTGCTAACCTCTCAGAGTTTCGGCATCTTTTTTTTTCTGTCCTATTGCCAGTAGCATCCTTGAAGTTCAACAGCATCCCCTCCTGTGAAAAGATTCACCAAAGCAAGAGTTTGTGTGCACTTCTATGCCAGGTTGTTAAATAAGGACTTGGATTGTCTGATATTACTGGGATGTTATAAAGTTGTGATAGAAAGACTGGTATTAATTTACTACATGCTTTTTCTCTGCCATTGTGGGAATACTTTCTGTCAAATAATTTGTGAGACACAGCCTTCCTGTTCTAGGATTGTCGTCTGGTATTTAGTTGAATTGGTGACATACACTGTTCAGTCCCTCCCTTTCCCAACTATCCCCCATTATAACACCTTTACATCTGTCACTGAGGTATACTGGAGACATTCTGCAAATGGATGCTAGTTTCTAGCAGTGTTTGACTTTCCTCATGCTGAAAACAGCTTTCCAACATACTTGGAATTTTCTGTGTTGCAAACTGTGTTTGTTGTCTCTCATCCTATCACCAAACATCTCCAAGAAAAGTCTGACTTCATCTTTTCTCTGCCCTCCCACCATGCAGTTGTAGATAGCAATGTGATCTCCCCTTCACCTTTTTGTCTGAAGGCTGAACATACTCATCTTCCCTGGTGCTCCAGCACCCTGACCACCCAGTGCTGTATGTTGGACTCGCTCCAGTATGTCTATGTCTGTCTTCTGCTGAGGAGCCCAAAACTGGACACACACACAACTATCAAATAAGGGGCAATAATCATGTCCCTCAACCTGCTGGCTGCACTTTTGCTAAGGTGGCCCAGGATGTGTTCAGTTGTCTCTGCCACGAAGACAAGTTGCTGTCTCATGTTTGACTTGTTCACCAGGACCACCAGGTCTTTTTCTGCAAAGCTGCTTTCTGTCCTGCTGGCCCCAACCAGTGCTGCTGTGTGGAGTTATTCTGTTCCAGAGACTGAACCTGCATTTGCCTTTGTTGAACTTCCTGGGATTTTTGTCAGCCCATTTCTCCAGCCTGTCAAGATTACTCTGAATAGCAGCTCAGCCTTGCAGCGTATCGGCTACTCCCCCTAGTTTGGTATGGTATGGCAAATTTTCTTAGTGTGTCCTTTGTCCCCTATTCCAGGTCATTAATCAACACATTTATCTCTACTGACCACAGTATTTGATACCTGAGGAATGACACTAGTTACCAGCCACCAGCTGGACTTTGAAATCCCAATCACAACCCAGCAGTTGAGCCAATTTTCCATCCAACTTACCATCCACTTACCCAGTTTGTATCTTGCCAATTTGGCTATAAAATACTGTGAGTAGCAGTGACAAAGGCCTTGCTAAAATTGCAAATTATATTAACATCAACTGATCTCCCCTTGCCTAAAAGATGCCTCCCCGTCATCTTTTCATGGCAAGCAATCGAGTTGTCAGGCATAACCTGGCTTTGGAAAGCCTTCCAGAAGGATTTGCTCCATAGCCCTTCTAGGGACAAAGGTAAAGCTCATCAACTTCTAAAGAAAGCTTCATCTGTATCATCTTTTTGATCAGCTGGTCTGTAGCAGATGCCTACCACAGCATCACCTGTGCTGATCCCTTATCTTCTCTCACAAGCTCTCCCCCGGCCCAGGATGAAGCTGTGTGTGTTCCAGCCACTCTTCTGCACAGAACACAACCCTTTCTCCACACCTTTCCAGCTCTTTCCTGAAGAGCCTCTATCTATCTATTTTTTCAAGTTTGATTTAGGTAAGGTATGATTTTGACTGTTGCACAAGAAAAAACATGGTCTTTGCACTTCGTGTTGAGTGTGGGAAGGGAAATACAGGAATCTTTGTTTTAATAACATTGTCTCACACAGTGTCTGTGTCATCAGCAACTACAAAGAACTACTCCATAAGAGATACTTTCACTTAAAATTTGGGTGCAGGTAGGAAATAGAAGCAATAGATCTGGGGCTTATAAACAAAGATATTTTAGAAGAATAGTCTTAATATTGCTTGTGACAGATAAACAGAGTTTGAAGAATGCTTGAATTAGTACAAAATAACCATACCTTCTATTTATATTTTCTTTTTATCTTTGAAACCATATACTCTTCTAAAATTGTCACAGACACTTGCAGAATCATAGCTAGCAGTTAGGTAAGACTTTCTGACATTAGCCTTTTTTTTTCATTTTGGCAATTCTCCCGGATTAAAAAAATTTATATCCTCTGGTAAGATAATGGTAAAGTTCTATGTATTCCTTCAGCAGGATTTTCAGCTTTTTTCTCACTTTGGTTTTAAAAGCTACCTGGTTTATGGGGTAGGAGCTATATACCTACAACAGTCTGAGTAGTAATTATGATAACACTGCAATAATTTATTAATTAATGAATGGAATAGCTTACAAGTTTTTGCCATGGTGTTTTTAAGTTCTGTATGAAAGTTGCATTCTAGGGAATGGAAAGGTTTTGTGAGTATTTCATCCAACTGCTTTTGTTTTTCTACCAATATGAATAGTTGAATGTACTCACCCATTTCTGCTCTTCTTGAAACATCTGATCCTGTGCAAAGGAATTTTTTTTTTGTAGTCAAAAGAAGTTATGTGGGACTCAAACGCTGAATGGGACTGTTCAGAACAGTTACTGAACAGTAATAACAGTAGAAATATATTTTGACTGTCATTGAAAGCAAACTAAATTGAAATCATACTACTTAATATTTACCATAATTATCTTTGTATGATTCTTTTTTTTTTTAGATATTTTGGGCCTATTAGTGCAAAATTACTAGTAATTGTGTTAGAAGTATAAGATTTATAAATTCCTTAATGATAAATTCTATCAAAGGTTGCTTTCTAAAATAATTATATATGCAGTTTGATGGTACTGTAATCACTGCTGTCTCTCTTTAAAACTAAATTACATTTTCTTACCTGTAACAAGTCACACACTCTAGAAAAATCCTTAGGTAAGAACAAAAATTTACAGATTTATGATCTCACAAGGAACACCTCTCAAGTCTATCTGGCACGATGAGTAAAGAGAATGTTTTTGTACTTCATAAAACTTCAGTATTAGACGACAAAAGATTCTAAAATTAGATACAAAAGTTTCTGGGAATTCAGACTAGCTAGATTTAACTAGAATGCTATTTATTTCTATTATGCATGTAGGGAAATGTTAAAGAAGTTGACCTTCCACTACCTAGCCTGAAAGCATTTACAACTCCTTTAAATTGAGGGTGTATGTTTCAACTAGTCTGTGTCTTCCTCTGAGACATCTAATTTCACCAGCATTTATTTTAGTTGGAAATAAAAGTAAT
The DNA here is from genome assembly GCF_964195595.1 of Calonectris borealis. NCBI lineage: Eukaryota > Metazoa > Chordata > Aves > Procellariiformes > Procellariidae > Calonectris > Calonectris borealis. The sequence continues at coordinate 5,888,948 of NC_134324.1, read as the reverse complement.
TATATCAGTAAACTGGAAACGTGAGTTAATGTGTCAGGATTATGAAACAACATGTTTTCTGATTTTTGATTTTTTAATGGGTAAGACTGCTGCAGATCCGAAGCATGGCATGGAGCAAGGATTGAGGATAGAAAGTATCCTTATAAAAACTGTCCTTCCTCACTGGCCTTATATATATGTGCATCCATTTTGAAAATTCACACATTTTTCTTTTTCAAGATTTACTTGTAATAAATGGAAGTTGGCCCCTATTTTATCAGCTTACCAGTGTTTTGAATTTTTATTTTCTTGCTCTCAAAATACATAAAATATGCCCTTATGAAACATCTACCCTCTGGGCTTATTATTAGTTTTTAAGTAGTAAAAAAAAGAGGTTGCAATTTACATGTATTGTGACTTAAGAATACTGGAATAAACTGAATGAAAAATACTAGTTCCATGGAAAATTTTTCTTCTTCTTCTTTTCCTGCAAACATAGTAAAGCATTGGGACAAATTAAGAATTAAACCATATAATCAAATTCAGATTAGCTTCAGATACTGCTGCACTGCTCTTAGGTGAGAAAATAGTTTTCCCAGTTGTCTAGAGGATAGGATGATATAATTTAAAATCAAAGTACTGTCAATCACATTTGCTTACAATCTGGTAGGGAAATTGCAGTTGCCACAATATCTGACCGAAACTCTTTGATGTTTTGTAGAAAACTGTTTTGATATTAAAAGTTTGTATTGATTTCTCAAATTCATATTAGCATTTCAATTTAAAGTCTGTCATGGTGTGAAAATTATGCATAAAACCAACAATGGCTGGAAGGATTAGCAGAGTCAAATGGAGAGAGAGAGTCTTTTGATGTGCTACATGGACAGGCTTGATAGTCTTCCATAACATTTCCCTCTTGACCAAGTCTGTAATCCTCTTCCAGAGTTTGACTCAAGTGAAATGCAAGGAGCTTCATGTCTTCATCTGCTGTCCTCAGGGAAGGTATTTTTTCTGTCTCATTGTTTCCCTCAAAAAAGAAAGATGAAGAGGAAGTGAGGAATAAGGAAAAAAAGGAGGCCAAATGATTTCAAAGGTCAAACAAAAAAGAAAGTCAAGGATCCTCCTATGAAGCTTTTTGAAATTAATCAGAAAGTTGGTTTGACATCTGCAACAGTTTCTCTGACATTTAGATAAGCTTTTCACTTATACGTTAAGTGAGTAAGTTCTGGTTTATTTTATAACATTCCATATGTTTGTAGTCTGAACGCATTTTGAACAGTGTCATTAATGACTATTTTTCTCTTAGTCTTTCAGCAGTTAGTCAAATCATGTTTTTTAAAAAAGGGTTAAAAGTGACTTTTCAAACACTTAAACATAGCAGCTACGTAACAGGCTGTATTAGACAGTTTAAAATTCTTTGATAAAACATAGGTTATAAGCTTTTATGCCAAATCAAGTAGCTACATTTTTCATAGCTAAATAATATCAGTCAGATATTATGCTGCAGGCTATAGCATGTATAGAGTACAACATAAGCTAGATAAATTTTATCTGTATTATTTTGATATAATTTTGAAATACAACCTAACTTAAGGCTTTTACAAATGTAGATTACCCTACTGACTCTTGTGAATGAAGAGATGTATTCTGATACTATTTTGTATAGTTTAAGTGAAATGTACTTACAGGACTTCCAGTTTTAGAGTCTGGAATACTGCTTTCTGCTGAATTGAATGATCTTACTACAAAACATGTGTCCTGCTAATGGAACCTTCTTGATGTTATTTTCTAGCTGGAAAACATGTATTGATTTATCCATTGATCAGATCTTACAAAAAAAAAAAAAAAAAAAGAGAAAAATAATATAGTTTATCCATACCTTAAGTTCAAATTTCTAATCAGCAATCACAAAAGTTCCAAAACAAATTTTAATTTAAAAATATTGCTTATTATTTTGTTCAATTTACTATTTCCTGTATTTGCAATTAAAGAAAGACAGATATTGTGTAGACAAACTAAGATCCAGTGGGTCAACCTGCAGTAGATCATGGTGACACTGACTGAGATCCATGAGATAAGGACAGCATTTTCTGTATTTTAATGAGTTCCTTAGGTTTGAATCTGGAATTTGCTAGAAAAGCTTAAAATTAGGAAGATGACACAGAAATCATTGTTATGCAGGTAAAAAAGAAGTCAATGCTCTCAAACAGGAAACACTGGAGTGAAGCATGTACTTTCACAGACTAAAGCAGCCTGTTTTTCTGATTCTCTTTGATTTTCTGATTCTTGGTATCTCAGTTCCTCTATAAGTTTCCAGAAATCTTGGATTTCTGAAAAAATGCATGTTTTCTACTGTTAGTTTAGTCTGGTTGTTTTTCATCTTTACCTTCCAAGAGCTGATTATTAAAACTCCCGGAAGTTTTGTTTCGGAAAACAAAAATGTATTCCGAGTTGTCTGGTGACAACCTGGTGAAGATAACACATTATTCTTACAAAAATTGACCTTTAGGTATTTCTTAATGTGCTTGGTCTTTTGCAAAAATGTTATTTTACTAAAACTGTTGATGTTTATTCTCTTCAATTGAGTTTAATTACCATATAAATTTTTCAGTTAACAGAGGAAACGGTTTCCATTTATCTGTATACGTTGCCCTCTGTAGCCAATTAACATCCTGACTTTGGAGCCTAGTTAAGCAAGAGCATTCTACAGGGTCATCCCCTCACACCACACCAAGGTCTTCTGCCCAGATACAACTTCAACAAAACCACACAACAACGTTGTTAAACAAAAGCTAATTATCAAAGGTGAACAATGAGTTGCCTACAGCACACCATGTGCTAGAGTAGTCATTTAACAAAAGGAAATTATGCAGATTTCCAGTGATCATGAAAATACCATTTCACCAGCATTATATGCTCTCAGAACGCCCCAAAATCTGATGCCAATGCAAATATGCAAGTGAAAAATTAGGAAATTTTCTGAAAGTGGCTTCTGTAGGCCTCATACAGTATACATTCCAGTTGATAAAATCCATGCATGATTGAATAATACAGTTACAAAATAGGGAAAAGCAAATTAATTTGCATTTATGTTTTTTTCCTTTCCCTGTCTTTTTTTGGCATGGGGGTGCCAAAATTCTTTGTTCTCTTCTTTGCTCCACTCTGGCTTCTTCTTAGCAATATTTCCTAAGTGGAAGACAAAACAGCATTTAAATCAACTGTTCTAAGTGCATGATTTTGCAGATGCTCTTGAACTAAACTTAATATAGCTATAAACCTCTAATTTTGGAGGTCATTTATCCCTCAATGAAGTATTTGTTCAAGGTATGTACTCGTTTCCATCTTACAACATACAAGCTACCACAAAAAAACATCAATGGCTAAATCACAAACTTCCTCATGGGTCCCGTGTAACTAAATCATTAAAGCTTCTTCTATCTGTAAAAACTTTATGAGTATAGTTGCTAGCAACATCTGGATACAAGAAAAGAGATAATATTCTTTTGACATATTTTGTCCCTTTTGAACATCTAACCAGAAGGGTTTTTTTTAACATAACTTCACAGCATAAAGCATTTCTTTTTTGTCCTGAAGGATAGATTTGTGACAGAGCAGAGACATACATTTTTATTAGTTGAAGTGATGTGTATCTGTAGCGGAAGCTACTGGAAGTCTCCAAGGTTGAAATTCTTCTTCATGTACCGAGTTATGTGAAGGATGAATTTGGTTTACTCTATCATGAGTTTCCAGCCTTGAAAAAATAGAATAATTATTGCAAATGAGGACAGAATTACCTTCCTATAAAAAGCATAATCCTATGTAAATCTCACAAGCTAATTTTTAAAAAGTTATATTACTTGATACTGCAATTGTAAATAGCTTTCTAAAAATGGCTTGAAGGATATTGTAGTTTTTAATCATTTGAACACAGAAGGAAGTCTACTCTAGTCACCTGGGGCACCAGGAGAAAAATCTCTATTACAAAGTTTTCTCTTTCTTTTTGGTATTGAATATCTAATTGTCTATCTAAATTGCAATAAGGACCTCAAAGCGTAGGTTACACTTATTTCCAGTTAATAACATTTGAAGATAAGAGAACTTTTTCCCCTCAGTGCTCCACAAAAACAAAACTCAGACTGAAATTGTTCTTTTAAAATTAATGCAGTTAAATGAGATTTTGCAAAGGGTAAAGCAGCATATTTATGATAATACAGGCAAAACAAATCACTTGCCTGTGATTTAATTGGTACATTCATGAGACAGTTTCCTTCAAACTATTTGTTACACAGTTATTTTAGCTCTGTGTCCTAAGGAAACAGTATTTGTGTGATAGCGTGCTCTGTCTGGTCTCTCTTGCTCCCTTCAGTAAATGTTGAATCTCTTGGCCAATTTCAACCAGATTTGACAAAGGAACAGAAGTCTCAAAGATAATTAAGTTCCTATAAATTTCATGACAAGTATTGTATAGGGGATGGGGGACAACTTGGATCAATACTCTACTGAGAAACACCACAAGACAACTTCTGGTTTTATCCACTCTGCCTCTAGCAGGCGCACTGGTATATAAAGGCCATGTGAGGTGCTGCAAATAAAATGAAGGGCTCTATGGCGTATAGACAAAGCTGAATCAAAACAGAAGGGCCATGGAAAATACTAATGATGAAGAGATGGGCAATAGCTGTTTTACAGTGGGCATGAAGAACATTGGTTTTGTGAGTCAGGGGGAAAAAAATAATCTACCAAACAGGCTATGTTAATTCTTCCAATGACTTAAGATTTGTTAACAATTTTCAGACAATTGGAGTGGTGGGTAAAAGAAAATAGAAAACCATCTATTTTCAGAAGGCAGTAGCAGACTGAACGTAATTTCACAGTGATGATGATAAAGCTGTATACTTGAGATGGAAAATACCAGGAGGTAAAAAGTCCTCAAATATTAGGTTATTTCACCAGTGTGTATCCTTATTATGCTCAATTGAGAAAAGGAAACAAATTTTTTTTATGTTCTGTAACCTAAACTTTAAATGAAAGTAGAATTCCCTTCCATGTATGTATAAATTAAGTATATTTCTTGCAACAATTTGTACCAAAATCCTCACAGCCTGAAGTCGTCACAACATTTTTAATGGAAATGCTATTTATGACAAAAGGTAACTTTGGAGAGCTCACAACTTTCTGAGGGAATGTGGCCATTTTGATGAAATCTCATTCTGGAAAGAAGCATTTAAATCCTTTAAAATAAAAATATTTCTTCTTTTCCTTTTAAGAGACAATTAGATAAATGCAATTTCTATAATTAATGCTGTACAGTAAAATGTGGAATAAGTCATTTCAACTATGTTGAAGCAAAAAAACTTGCTGTGCTAAAAGACGTTTTGAGATTTTTTTAATATATAAAAAATCTTGTCATATATACAATTTATCATATATGTTATATATCGTAATTACTGATGAAATGGTAGTACTAAGATTTGTTCAGTACTACTGTTGTATTAAACTTTATTCAGCATAATTTATAAGCTTTGATGCATTTAATCTGCAGTAAGATTAATAAGACATCAATGTAGAAATTCAAATGAAATGCATCAAAATTAATGTTTAAGTTAGTAATGTAAGTTTATATTTCACATTTACCAACAGCAATGAAATAAATATTTCTCAGATCTGTGAGTATAGAATGAGTGATTACAAGTAGGGGAGTGATAAGTGAAGAACTATGTTAATTCTAGTAAGCCTAGTTTGAAAGCAAAGGATTTTTAAAATTACTTTCAGTTAAAAAACTGTAAGGTATTATAAAATGTTACAATTTTGGTCTATTAAATGTGTCATTCAATATTCAATTATAAAGAGCATATGTTTCTTGACTGTTTTTTCTCCCAGAAAGAGTTGTATGGTAATGATAAATATGTATATATTTTCATGAGGTAGGCAAGTAAAACTATACGAAGTTACATAGTCCATTCAAAAAAGAACCCAAAAAACAAAAAAAAACCCCGACAAAACAACAAAACTTTCCTTAAAATATAAGCAGCTTCTGCAAAGTGTTCACCAAAATGTGTACATGGAAGATAATTTTTTTTTTTAATGCAGTTTGAAGTTATATGAACACGTACGACCAAAATAACTATCAAGCCCTACAAGCAGAAGTCCCCAGGTTTCTATTTATTTATGTATTTATTACAATTCATACTCTTTGGCCTTGTCCTGGCAGAATATTAATTATGCAGCAGCTTACTTATCTGCAATAGGGTTTGCAGATTAATGCAGTCTTGTCTTGTGTTTCCCTTATTCCTTCCTTTCAATTTGTCAGTATTCAGTGCAGGAAGTATAACAGAAAGTTGTATTTGAAGTTAAAAACAAAGCAAAACAAAACAAAAAACTCCAAGCCTCTGGCTAACTGTAAAGAACCAACTGGGATCAAGATTAAAGTTAGAAGTGGAAAAAAATGCATCTAAACCTCTAAGCATTGTGGAAGATAGAACATGAAATGTTTATATAGATAAGGGAGCCCTAACGAAAGAACCAAAATTTGATCACTACTGAATCTTATCATGACATTGTCTGGAATAAGAACTGAGGATCAAGAAATACGACAGCCTTTCAGCAGACAGGTAGTCTTACAGAGCTGTCTCCTTTATTAATCAGCAAACAATACACTGGGAAGAGGCAAAAAGGAATTGTGTCATAGTAGCTGAACCAGATTGGATAAAGTACATTGGATAAAAGTTTGGGAGTGTCTTTGGATTCAACTAGGGGAAAAGCAAGCAAATTCAGGAAATACACTTCAGTAGATAAAATCATAAAAATACTTAAACATTGCAGACTTCTTGAACAAATATAAATTGTGCAAAAAGATGATGTTTGTTCTTTAAACATGCAAGGAAGATAATAGTAAAATAGTGAGCATTTAATGTAAATCAATATCATTAGAATAAAGCAATAATAAAAGCCATAATAAAAAGATGTAAACTTTTGAGAAGCCATAAATTTCTAACTTAAATGCTTGCATTATATCTTTTGAATAGGAATTTCTGCATGTTGTGTTTAAGTCTAGTCTTCCACTGACTCACTGGGAGCTAAAAACAATAGATTTTTTTGTGGCCTATATAAAATTCTGGAATCTGTTGTTTGGATTCAAGAGTCCAATGGGAATTGCCTAAGATGTCACTAGAATAATATGTATGCTTAATAGGGCCACGTCTTACAGTTTAACAATTTTGAAAAAAACAGGTTGCTGCAAGCCATTTAAGGAAGGAGGCATCTTAGTAATTGAAGTCGCTGTAACTGAATCATTTAAAGATCAGAGTTACATTTGTAGCTGAAGAAATATTTCTATTCTAGAGTAATGATGAGATGCAGAAATATGTGGGAGTCTATGAACTGTACAGTAATGACAAAAGTTTTGACTGGGTCACCTAATTGTTTAAAGAAAAAATGGTTTCTTTTATTCAGTATTTTAAAAAAAAAATCATTCATTGCCAATTAATTTTTTTAAATCCTCTTTTAAATTAAAAGTCTCACAAATAAAAATTTTCTACTCTGGTATGTTATTATAGTCTACCTGTATCAAGAAAAGTGGATCTACCATGTAGCATATTATTCTGGATTTTGGCAAGTTACTGATAAAAATATTTTAAATGTTTGAGGGAAAACATTTAAATTCATATTATAGTTTCAAAATAATTATTAGAATTGCACATATCCTCCCAATGTTCAAATTAAAGGTTTCTATTACAGTTTTACTGTAAGTATGTAACCTTTTTTTAATGATCTCTAACTAAAAGGGCAGCAGTCCTCATAAGACTTCTTGCTTTAGAAAGCCACATTTGCTTTCCTTTGCCTGCACTTTGGACAGACTACTAAAGAAATTTTTTTTCCTTAATAAGGCAAATTGAGCTCCTCTCAGCTTTGAATTGCAAGAAAAAATATGCTGAAGTGTAATCTGAGCTGTATCCACGGAAACCAGTTGCTTCACTGGAGAATATTCTGTATTCCATTCAATAGACTTGTGTACCATAAAAGAAAAAAAGAAAACTGGTTTGGACTGAATCATTATCCTCAAGAAAGCATAAAGTCTAAGGTTACCGTAAAGGTGGTGTTGTTAAAAAGTATTCAGTTTAATAGTCCTTCATGTGTTTACTCTGGATATCTAATCAAGGTGTCCTCTGGCCCATCTAGACTGAACAGTTTTACTATGGGTCTAAACCAACTTCTAATAAATAGTAGAGACCGTGGGACTCCAAATCACACTTGTGTAGTATTGAGGAAATTTTTTCAGACTTCATCAGCATGTCTGTTGGAAACTGCTGGATGAAAGCTCTACTCCTAAGTAATTAATAATTTGATAATATTAAGAATTGTTGTTGTTGTTTGGGTGGGTGTTGATGCCTATGTTTTAAAGGGTATGATTCAGCGAAAGAATTCATACATTTCTGCAGAGCCTTAGTATATATCCCTCTTCTGTATATGGAACAGCGAAGAAAGTGAAGATTATTTTCCATTAGTTACTTCCCACTCTGGAAAACTAAAATGCCTTGTTAAAAACTGTCTAATATTGTTTTCCTCTTTTTTCTGCCTATGTAAGAAAGCACTTGCAAAGTATAATGAAAACTTTCTGTAAGTACGAAATGCATTGATGTCAAGAGAATAGAAGAGAAACTGCCTCTGAAGAAGCTGAAACTGAAAGTTTCAGAAGGACTTGCTTGCTGGGGAGGGCAGCAGTCTGTGCAGCAACAGTGGCAAGTGGAGAAAGTGCCTGAACTACTGGGAGGGTTGCTCAACAACTGGACAACTAAAATTGGCGAGCAGTTCACTCCGAATAGGGGCTGAAAAAATTCACCCTCAAATTCCTTCAGAATCTGTGGAATTATCCAGCTTTGCCTGACTTTCCCTGATATCTTTGTAAAATGAAAAGCAAGAAAAAGAAAGAAAAAACTATTCTCCATACAACTGGAACAATTTTATTTAATGGTTCCTCTTTATGTCTTTGTGAAAGAGGTAGCATTGAAGAAAAGCAATTACAACACTGAATAGTTTATAATATTATAAAAACACAAAGCATAGAACAAGCAGGAGGACATTATAGGACAATTACCCTGAGTACTCTGTTAAGAACATCATCATGCTCTTCTTTAATTAGATAGTGGTCCCGGCATAAATGGCAAATAAGGCCCAGGGTTTTGTGTGGGATGAGGTAAATTAGAAAATTAGGAGCTAAGAGATCGAGGTTAAGTTTTGAGTAGTTCTTCAAGTGACAGGAAAAAAACGATCTAGTATCATCCCTGCTGATGAAGTGTTACCTAACTGCTAAACCTGATTCAGATTGGTGGTGACTAAAAATGGATGAAATTCAATCCTGTGCTGTTTCATACATTCAAAATATTATACTGCTATCAACTTAATACGTCATTTATGCATAGTTATAATAGCAAACTTTTTGCTCCTCTGAATGTATCATTGAAATGTAGACACCCATCTTTGTAAAACCTTACAGTGCTCTACTACTTTGACTTTCTGAAGCAGTCTCTGCAGACAGCTCTCAAAGGAGCTGATAACATTTTAAAGCATGGCTTTTTGGCGCATGAGTTCAGAAAGACTTGACTGTACTGTGAAATGGGATTTCGCAACTCCTTGACCAAGTCTGTTAGTGAATGTTAGTAAAACTCTTAGGATTCATTTTCAGAGGCTGAGTAGTGAATAAGCTTGACTACAGAAACCTTTTCGTTTTCAGAACTTTGAAAAACAAAGGTTATAAAACCTGTCTCGTACTGAGCATCTTACAATCAACAGTCACTTCAGAAAACAGAAATCTTGACTATGTCTCTATTTCTGTTTATGTAGGTTGTTGCTACCATCTAGAATAAGGACTTATTTTGTATTTTTTTTAACAGACCTCATGATATTCCTATAGCAGAATTTTAGTGTTTAGAGAAACGAAATTTTTTTAAAAATTATAATTAAAAAGGATTTCCAAATAATTTTTCAGAGAATATTCTCATTTTATTAATTGATTGTGTTTCAAAAAAGAAATAATTTTGGCATGATTTTCTTTTGATACTTGGTCTACATTCAATTTCAACAGATCAATGCCTGAATTTCAGGCTGCTATTAATGTTCTCACTCTGATGTAGTTTAATTTCTTAAGGTTTCTGATGTGGCCACATGTGATGTCTATAAAGGATTCCTTTTGAACATTTTTGTGTCCATTCATTTCAAAGAGAAAAAGTAGTAGCATTTATTTCATCAATTAGAGATTAATATTGACTGAAATCAAGAAAGGTGTTTTTTAAAAAATACATCAAATATTTGACTTCTTTTAAAATAGTATTACAATTTTCTCAGAACTCTTCAACCATGTTATCATTCCAGTAGCTTTTGTCTTCTCTTTTATTATTAACTAAATACTTTTGATTAGTGCCTCTGTGATTTTTATAATGAAATAAAATAATTGTTTGATCAGTGTATGAATTAAGTAACTAAAAAGGGCTATTTCTTATAGGAAATGTACAAAGCACTTAAATTTAGAGTCTACTTTTCATACAATAATCAAACAATTTAGGCAGAATTCAAAGACATGTGTGTCCTGATTAGTATCTGCAATCAAATAAGTCAATCTATTAGCCATGTTATTCAGTATATTTCAGTACCTGAGTGCTGTGTGACATCTTTACATTATCTAGGGAGTTCTTACCACTTAGAAAAGTTTTTCCCAACTAACTAAAGTCCTTTAAAAAAAAAAAAAACAAACATAAATTCTTTGAAATGTCTATGGCAGGATTTGGAGTAGGGACTGGTTTCAGAAGATTTTAATAGTAGAAACTAGGTGACAGCAGCTTCTTTTATTAATGGATAGATTTGCAGACATAGTAAACCTAAAATAGGGAGCAAAATGAAACCAAATCTTTTTGATTGCATTTCTTATGTTCCTGAAGGAATGGAATGCACTGTCATGGTTTGTTCTGTTGCATCTCAAGTAATTTATAGTGCTGACATAAAACACAGATTGTCAAAGCTGCATTATACAGTTTTGTAATTACGCAAAATTCACTCTGCAATTCAAGTCAGATAATGACCCCCGAGGATGACGAGTTTGCATAAAGCAACACTACAGGTTTTCTATAACTACTAAAATGCAGCTTTGAATATTAAAAAATGTTATTTCAGCACTTTTTCCAATTAGGCGTCTGTTTAATACCAGCCAAACAGGTCTTTCTCTGAGAATGTGTGGTAGTGATGCTGCTGTTACATTCCTGCCCCACAGAATCAAAGCAATCATCCAGCTTTTGCTATGTGATCTGTGACAACACTTGCTCCTTACATCTTTCCTTTTGTGGCACTGAACCGGCACAGTATTGGTGAGAGAGAGTGTCACAAAAGGAAACCGTGTAATACTGTAAAGGGGTGAGTTATGCTTTATTAACTTACACCTGACTCCAGGAGCGATGTGTTCTCTCTTTATAGAAGGACATGTGGAATGCTTACAGAAATAAAAAGAATTGTGTATAGATTGAGAAAGCGAAAACAGGAGCTCTGTTGGTTCAGCCAGATACCTGCTAGTGCTACAGAACTGAGAGCTAAGCTGCAGGTGGCATTGCTTGCTGGATCAGTCAGCACTGGATCTCCAGAGAAAGGGATGATGCTTTAAACATCAAAGTTAAGAGTAGCTGGAAAGTACTGAAGTCACTGCACTTGGGGATAGCTCCCTATGTTCAATTCACATGTTTCTAACAGTGTATCTAGGACCAATAATGATTGTAGTTAGACCAGTGTAGTCTAGAGACACTTTTTTAATTTTAAGAACTAAAATGAGAAATTGTTCCAAGTATGAGTTTAGTTGCTGCAATATGTTGTCATGGAAATTTCTTTTCTTGCTGTGTCCTCGTTTTATAAAATCTGTGTAGTTTCTATGGGGAAATAGACCCAAAACCAAGGGTGAATGCACCATTCAGACTGTATTCCTGAGATTGCCTAGGGTTATGTTCAGGAGGGAAGGACAAACAGAAGAGGTAACCTGCAGTGATACTTCTATCAGCTCACACCTCTGTCCGGTTTGTGCTGTCATTGTCAAGTTTTCCACATTACCGCTGTAGGAAGGGATGTGACCTTAAGAGAAATTCTCTTCAGCTTCAGATGCTCTTCAGCACATTACATGGGACAGTGGCTTTTGGTAGTGGAGTGATGGAGTGACCTCTGCAACTTTTTGCACTGATTGATTTTCATTCCCACTGCTCCAGCACTTTATCTGAATGTACCAATTGATCTGTGACTATGCAGTGCTGAAGAGCATTTCATTTTCAAAGTTAATAAACTTGGCATTTAAAAGAAAAAAAGGAAAGGGAAAAAATCAAGCTTAAAATATTTCTGAAACAGACATTAGTGATAGTAGAAAGAAAATTGTTACTACTATTTAGCTGACATTAATTTAATGTGTATTGATTTCAGTGTGTTTTTTCTGTTGAGGTATCTCAAATAGTTTTGCCTAAGTCTTTCCCTTTTAAATCATGACAGAGGCTTAATAAAAGCACTAAACCCTGTAAATCTTGGAGATACATATTCTCAGGGCTGCAAGTACAAAATAAGATACTTGATACAGTAGTTTGGGAAAGCAGAAGTTTTTATGACTTCATTTAGCTGAGTATCATAAAAGAGTGTATCTCACCATAAAACAGAACATGTCATCCTCAAACACTCAGGAAGAATAACTTAACTGTGCAACATTCAGTCAAGTAGGGTTTTGGGTTTTTTTGTCTTGTTTTTTTTGGGGGGTGGTCGGATGTTTTTTTGAGAAAAGTGGATTTCTCCTCATTGCCACTTGGCCTTTCCAAGGCAAACTGATATCTGACAATCAGTCCTCCCTGTTACATTCTTTGTAAGTCTATTGTTAATTTATTTCTTTTATTTAGCAAATTATCTGAAAGAACTCGCACAGGTTTAAGCCAATAAAAATGTTTTCGATATGGAAGTAAATGGACATTTACAACAAAGAAAGACTGACACAGTTAATACTCTGTAAATTAAATTTGGTTTCTGAAAGCTAAGAAATCTTCATGTCACTTAAATTGCCTTACTCAAAGGCAATTTGAGAAAGAGAAACATGCCTTTCCTTATGCTACCTTACTTCTGTATTCAGAAATGTTCATTTTTGCTTCAAGTTTCCTTCATAACTTTATGCATGAATGTGAAAGTTACCATTAAAGTTCTGAATTCCCACTCCCAAGGAAGAATTATTGAAAGCAATGAAGGATGTGTTCTTAAATTATACCCTGAAATATTGAAGGAGTCTGAGAGAGAAGTTAAATTTATTTTTTAATGCCATTTCAAAAAATGCACTCTGTTTATCATGAGTCATTTTCTGGTAAGCCCTAAAGTATGGGTATTATACTTTAATATCATTTTCCGTAACATTAAATTTGCAATGGGGAAAGGCACTAGGTCTGATTCATCATTTCATTACACTCCTCAGATTTCTTTGACTCCAACAGAGTAAATTGGAGTAAGATAAAGGACAATATGGTTTCTCTTCTCTACAATTATTCTGGTTAGTTTTTGTTGTGGGTTTTTTTTTCATTCCAGAATTTCTTATTCTACTTATTATTTCTTATTATTATATTTATTATTTCTTTCTAATTTGAGTGAAATTATCAATATATCAGTTTAACATGTTGAGTTTTTTTCCATTAAAAACCACCCCAAAATAATCTGGATTCAATAGAAGCAAACTGCAGCTAAAAAGCTTCTGATATAGCTTTAGAAAAGATTTTAAAGATATATGATTTTGTGATAACTTAACTGTCATTCAGGAAATACTGAATGCTTAGATGAGAGAAAGCAAGCTCAAAGAGGCATAAACACAAAGAATAAAAACACATTTACCTATTGTTGTCCAATGATTTTCTCAGAGTGCTGTTTAAGTTTTCCTTACTGGACATTCACCTGACTGCTTTGGATGTCTGTGCTTTTAATGTAAGTGGGGCTCGGCAGACTCTAACTCTCATGTTTAAGCACATGTTGGGTGATGGTTCTTGGACCACCCTCCTTAAAGATGACTTGCCAGTATTCAGTGACTAGTGCCAACATTAACAGCCTATCCAAATGCTAAACACACCCTTTTCCTGTCCTATTTATAATTCACTTCTTCAGCAATAGCTGATGGCTAAAAAAAGTATATAGACTAAATTTTTAAAGTAACTATTTTAGATCACGTAAAAAATGCACTGATCTAAAACAAACAAAAAAACCCAAAAAACCCAACACCCCAATAATTCATTGCTATCTGCTCTTTTCCCTGTCCTGGGTCACTGCCAGACTTGTAGCTCCTCAATTTTTATTGCTTGGTTTCCAGAGTGGAATCCAAACCCACTTCAGCTTCTGTCAACACATAGAAAGATTACAAAACTCAGAGCAGCAACTTTTACATAGAAAATAGGGAGCTGCCTTATCCCAAGGATGTACTCGTAAATTTTCCGCTCGGGAACTTAAGCATGGTGAATTCAGTGTCCTCCCCACTCTGAAGCTCTTCCTGTCAACAAAGTATGCTGAGTAGGATCGTTCCCATTTTTTCCCCTCCAGAAAGGGATGGAAGATTCAGAGTATCAAACAGGGGAAAAAAAACCACAAGAGAAGTCTCAATAGGGATTCTGTGCTTTAGAATTATTTCTCTTCTTTGATAAGTGCAATTATGCTCTGGCTCTGGCTGACTGGCTTTAATAAATGTTGAGAGACTGCTGTCTTCCAGTCCATCCCACGGCCATAAGCAGCATACAGTAACAGTGCAGGAAAGACATAAGACTGTAGATGGTTATTAAATCTGGAGTTCATATTAAAGCTGAAACTTATAAATTACGTATAAGCTCCCCAGATTATCACAGCTTGATCCTCAGAAAATAGTATGAACCAGTGTCATGATGCTTCATACGTTCCTGTAACTTCGAATCCAAATTACTCTCTGAGTAAAACATAAACAAAGACTACTAGAAGTACAACCTAAATTCTTATAATAGCAGTGCCTCACTAGGAATGAAGACTTTTAAAACCAGGTTTTTTCTCATTACTTAAAATATATGAATAAAGAGAAAGTAAATACAGTCATAAGAACACCAGCCCAAACTCAAGAGTGTTCTCAGAAAAGAACTCAGAAAAACAAATCATAATGCTAAGAAACCTTCTTGGTTTCCTTCTTAGCCCAGTGAAGTGATGACTATATAAGCAATTCCCACCATTCTCACCCACTTGGCATCTTTTTCACCGAAGCAGTGACAGATGAGAGCAGCACGCTGAGAGAAGGTACTGCCAATACCGATCATATTTATTATATAGAATGCATTTGCACAAAGAGTACCACGATATTACACATGCTATCTCAGGTGCAGCATTGAGAAAGACCTGAATATATATTCTACTCATTGGTCTCAGTGTAGCTTCACTAACAACTAATGCTTTACAGGTTATTTAGAGAGGACACCAAGACTAAAGGAAGATGGTATTTGCAATGGAGAGATTTCTGGACAGGGAAGTGTGAAGGTAGAAATATTTTCTATATTGATATTCAAGAACATCAGAGAATATGCTGCAGGTCCAACATAAGTGCGTGGCCTTCAAGGCATTGTAGTCTATGGTGTTTCACTTTGGTTTGCTGGGTAGCATGTTTGGCTATTAGTGTCAAAATTTATTCTAAATTTATGACCCTGTACAGATTGTTGTTATTTTGGCTAATTACTGTTTGTTGAGCTTCTGGGACCGTTTCTTTGTGTGAAGTTTTTTTCATTAGAGATTGTGCTTTCCTTTATAAATATCTGCACGTGAATGTATTCAGAACGGTGCCTTGAAGCTGTTCTGTATATTGGTGTACAGAACTTTCTTATGATGTAATAGTGGAGACCTTTAGTTATATGCAATAAATAGGAGGTCTTCAAGATTCAGGACTGGCATTGATGTATTGTTAGTGATTGGTCAAAACTTTTAAACCAGCCTTGATACAGAAGGAGTCTTACTGTTTGAGACTACCCATGGCTAACTCTTTTCTTCCTCGGAGGGTTATATTTTATTCTATATGTATGTTTTAGACTCTAAAGCTGGAATCTTCAAGATTCCATATATAAAAAATACTATACAATAATAGCTACCATCATTTCTGTGTAAAGATCACATTTTTTTCTGCTTACAGAAACTACCACAATTCTTTTTAGGCATCTAAAGGCAGAAAATATTTTTATTTAGAAAGACAACCTAATGGAATCAAGCTGCTGTTCATGGGCTATGTGCTTGTCTCCTGGGAATGATTTGTTATTTTGAAGTAGAAATAGTCATTGTAGGACAGTAGCTGCGAAGTACTGCATGCCACAACCCACATTTATCAGCTGGTCAGCTTATGCATCCCACATTACATTTTTTCCCTTTTCTCTCATAATAGAAGTTTAAGCAGTTAAAACTTTTTATGGGAGCAGCTGAGATCATAAACTCTGATGAATAGGCTGGTAATAGCCCTCATCTTAAAGAGGGAAAATTAATGCACCAAGGTCAAATGATGTGGATAAAGACACAAAGAAAAATCAGAATAGATGGAACATAAGGATTTCTTGATCTTACTTCTCTTCTTTGTCTGATAGATTAAGGATCTCTTTGTCTCACCTACTTGGTGCAAGAGAAAGCTGCCTTTTGCATTGTAGAACTGACTATACTGGCCATTTTAAGAGCTGTGTTCCAAAGCTGTTAACTGACTACTCTATATTGGATGCATTCTCTAGATACCATTTGGACAAGATAAAGTTTTATGCCAAACAGTCACTCAACAAGTAAGCATTTATTGGATGCATGTGTATAATTATTCAAGCACTCAAATAACGGAATGGCTTAAGGGTTGATTGGGACCCCAAATATACATCCTAAGCATTTAATAATATGAATGTATGACATATTGTTGAAAAAACACAACACAGCGAATAGTCAAAAGGTTACCCTAAGTACAGCCTTATTACAATTTTCTGAGGCTTGCTCATTACTCAGCAATGACTGTGACTTTATGTGAAGAGCAAAGTATTGAATTAAATGAAGCTTAAGTATCTTAATTTTAATGCAATCTTCATGTATTTTTATTATTACCAAATTCAGTATTACCCAATAATGAATCCTACAACAAAGCATGTGTTCCTACTGTTCAAAAAGTGAACCAAAGAAACAAATAAATCAGTATCTTGTGCTTTACCAGCAGAATTGTCCATAAGCAAAAGCTTTTTGAAAAATTTCTATGAGGCATCAGCAGAATATATAATTGCATGTTAATGCAGCACTTCAGTAGACCTAGTTAAACCAGCCACCAGGTATCCATAACCAGCCCCATTCTTTTATTTTCTTCCTTCTCCTCTTACAGTTTTTGGTCTTCCTACTGTTGCTATTATTTTGGATCACAAATTCTCTTTATTATTATTGTGGTAAATAAAGATTTTTCCATCTGATGCTCTTTCTGTAACAGGCTGTTTAGAGAAACTGTTTCAAAAAAAATTAAGTAGGTACAGAAACATGACTAATGGTGTAGTTTGGAGGAGGGTGGTAGGAATATTTTTGCTCTTCTGTATGAGTAGGAAATGAAATTTCAGTAGGCACTTCAGATTTTTAAAACAGAGCCTAGCTGTTTTAAAGCTTTCCACTTATAATCTAAAATCTATGGGTAAACTAAGTGTGCCTGGTAGGTTTTCATTAGATGCATGCTAATTTTTCAATATTAATTTTGCATGTAACTAATCACAATAGTAGCCAAAAATAGGCATCTGATTCACCATAACTAATTATGTAAGATTTTTAGTTTATGATTGTGTATTGGAGGAACTTAAAACTGCATTTTTTCTTCCCATTTCAGTAAATGTTAGATCAGGCTCCACCTGAAAACTTGCCTTTAATTTTTAGGCAAAACTTCCACATATCATCTGGAGGTCAGCAAATACTAAAACGCTTTACACAGGCTTCATTGATTCAACATGTGCTCACTAGTTGCTATTCAAGCTTATCCTGCTGTGCTGATGAATTAACAAACCATAGGGGTTATGGTTATCCCAATTTTCTTCTCTTAGAAATTTAATTTCCTGCCAATGAATATGTGCTGATACACCCACTATTTTTCCAAAGATGGTGATAATAGCCAACTGTTCTTAATGTATCAATTAATGACCATGTTTTTCAACACTCAGGAATTGCATCTTGTTCTTTATTAATTTCACACATACAATTTTTACTGAAAATATCTGTCCAGTGACAAATGGAACAAATTACTATTGCTGGTATTCTTGCAGTCCTGGAATCTAACTTACCTGAATGCAGGCAACATGACAGTGTATGGATATTCACCATTGAACAACATAATATAAGAACACACATTTTTTTCCTCCCAGTCGCATTAACTGAGATCTCAAAAGTGAAATAAGTATATCAATGACTTTCTAAAGCAGCTAAAAGTCTTTAAATTATTTTAAAGATGTTTTTATTTCCTTTTCTATCTACAAAGTAATTATGTGTATTTTCTGTTGGAGTAAAAAATTAGATATTAAACATAGCTTCTTTTTAAATGCATTTAAAAGTGAGTGGGGAATAGTCTCATATGTTTGGCTTTCAATTTTGGTTTATAAGTCTTAGGTGATTATGGATAGCCTCCCTTTCAAACACATACTTCCACTGACTTTAAATACATTTTTCTTTGGAGTTCTTTGGAGCTGTGGGTGCTAAGAGACAGCTTTAAAATGAAGCTGTTCATCTCTCATTCCACACCTAGTTTTTCCCAGACTTAGAGCTACTCTGCTTAAGAGGAATATTAGAAAAGTAACTTCACAAACATTTTCAAGGCATTCAGACAAGAGAGAGATGAGAATCATGAAAAGTCGTTACTGTTCAAATTAGGAGTCTTAAGTATAAGTACACTTATATGATAAATGCATGGACTGAACACTGACAGTTTAATCACCTGCTGGTATCTTTATGTTTGGATATTTTGGGCTTTTTAATAAAGATTTTCAGGGCATTAGCTGGAGAAGTTGATGGCTTAAATATCTCAAAAAATTCTTTTTTGAAAAAATGGAATTGGGCTCTGACGCAGGATCAGCTAGCAAGAATCTTATACCCCAAAATGATGCTAGTCTGGCTATATTTCCAACAACGTTGTCTTAAGTCTATCTCACAAATTTGTTTTTTTAATTCCCATTGTCATGACTATAGGTCTTCTCATTCTGAGTTCTTTCCTGATGAGAACTTTAAAATAGAAGAGTGAAAATTGTTGTTAGGAAAAAATTACTGTGCTCTTTAAAATAATACTTGTCTTTTAAATAGTCTAGAGATGAAAACTTATATTTGTTCTTTGTTTTATCAGAACACATTCACCCGTTCAATAGAAAATAGAATGTAGCAAACTGCTATATTCAGCTTACAAAGCATACTCATCAATATCTCTACTAGCAACATAATCTAAAAAGTAATTCACTTATTGGCACATTTAGCGCTGCCTATTTTATGCATCACTCTGTCAAGCCTGATTGGAATCAAACCAGTCAAACAGTCAAATTTGCTAATTCTAACAAGCAATAGCCTCTGGTTATTCAGTTATCGGAACAGTGCCCTTACTGAGCCCACTGCAAGGTGGATCAATGCAATTATCATCCACTGACATATGGCAAGGAGCTATGAGTATTTTCACATGAACTAAATTGAATGGGACACAAATCATTGACTTATGTCAAGGAAACCAGAGACAGCACCTGAAATACAGCAAATTTCAGAGGGGGCTGACAGGCAGTGAGTGAGAAAAACAGAACTGTATGCTGTTGATACTCTGGACAAAAATCACTCAACCACAGTGCAGCTTAATATTTGCTCTGTCACCCAGAGCAAGTTAAGTAGTGCAGTGTGATCTGCTTCCTGTATGTCTGCTTTATTTATGCAAGTGTTTGCTTGCTCATTTTCATATTCTTTCCAGAGGGTAAATGCCCTTATTCTGTTTAACAAGTAACTTTGGTTAAATATAATCAGGAATGCTAGAACTGCTGCTGGCAATTTATATGGAAAAATAGCAAGCGTTTCAATAGTCAAAATGCTTTCCACACTCTTGCCAGCTTCAGCAATGAAGATAACAGTTTAAAAGGACTGGAAATGCCACTTCTTCTTTTTTTTTTTTTCTTTTTTTCTTTTTTTTTCCCCAAACATAGACTGTCATTTTCTTAAAAAAGTAATAGTGACTTAATTTAATTTGAATACTGGAAATTTTATTTCAGTCCACATTTGCCAACAAAGAGAAAGTGTAGTTCAATGTGTTTAGTTCAGCCTATTTGGTGCATAAAGAGATAGTTGCACCATCTAACTTCAGGAGCTTTTGGTGCCTAAACCAGCAACTAATCTCCTTAAGCCTCCAATGAAACTCATGATGAGAGAGACAGATTTCTCCAGAGGGCAATTCAGAGTAAGAATTTAACTTGGGTGCTTTGAATTGGACTCCTCCAGAGGACATCCTCCCTCTGCTTTTGGGTATATAGCGTGTGACCGGCTGTCTAACTTAGGCACTTCAGTTAGGTGAATGAAAGACCATGTGAGTGTCTCCTACAGCTCCATGAAGATTTGGAACGGGACAAACATTTTCTTGCTAAATAGTGAATTCTTTATAAAATACAATTTACCTGTCTTGAAACAGTTCGTGGATATGAGCAAAATTCACAAAATAAATGTAATTCTTCATCTAGGTTGAGTGTAGAAAAGTACAGTTTCCTGGTGAGTGGTGCTTTTTATAATTAGTATATTTAAATGTTATTTCATTTTCATCATACTTTTAGAAAATACAAATTGAATAGGCTATGAATATGCCAAGGTTAAATATTCGCAAGAAAGAAATGCAACAATGAGAGAGAGATATTTGTATGTTATGTTAAATGTATTTGTCACCTTGTTTAAGCAAATGTTTGAAATAGATTTGCGAGTCGCCTTGAGTGTCATAGATTTGCACAGTTGCTGAATTTCATATGATGTTTTATTTAATTTTTATAAGACTTCATTTCAATAGCTAGTTTAATAAACTGCAAGCCATTTTGTTTGACCAATATGCTTTTAATGTAAACCATCAACTGTTTTGAGACAGACACTGCAGTAGGGAAATTAGCATATGCAGAGCATACAGTGAAAGACATTTCAGCTTGACAGAGGGTTCAAATAAGCTTGATCCAGGTTTTGAGCAGTTGGAATCAGTGTATTGGGAAGGGTAGAGAGAAAAACTCCCAGTAAAGCTGAGGTCCATTTCTTAACGTCTAGCCTAGCAGGACCCCTTGACTGCTTTCTGCCAGTCCAGTTGTTCAGGAAAAATGGAAAACAACAACAAAAAGCAGCTGTCTAAGGATTCACTTCAGCGCTTTCTGAGTTTTCTCCCTTTTGCTTCCCTTGTGGTTGTCAAAACCACCTTACTCTTTCAATTACCTCAGGCCTGGGAACTCTGTCCATAGACCATTTCCTTCTAAATGCCTTTTGGCTTTTACTCAAGTCTCCATCCATCACAGCCTCATTCTGAAAAGCTTTAAAGAGAGCAGTTCTGACAAAAACTCTGGAGAAACAAGACAGCTTTCAGGCCTTTCATATACTGACTGGACAAGCAAAGAACGGAGCAATAGACTTATGAGAGTCCACAATGAGTTTATATTGAGTAGAAAACCACGAACACTCAACGGCCATTCTCATCCAGTCTCTCCTTCAGCTGACAGCAAAAAGATGGCTCAAAACCATTTGTTGCTTCCATTTTGATGTGTTTCAGAGGCCATTGTGGCCTCTGGTAAGAAAGCACCGTCAAAGACTAGCCAGAGTGATACGCTCCCACCATGCTCCTGTTATCTAGTCTGGGGAATAGGGTTGGTGTAGTGTTTCTCTAACAGTTCTGTTCTAACTTGAAGAAGAATTTTTCTCAGAGGCCATACTGAATGTGTATTCATTCATTAGCCATATTAAAAATGCTCTAGTGAAATGGAGGTTATAGTAACAGAAAATTTGGACAGCAATTACTTTCAAGAATTATTAAGAATTAATGAATTCCAACTATGCCCCTATGCATTTTGCCTCTCATTCCTCTACCTGGATTTGTTTTTGTTGATTATGTTTCAGTTGCATTTTTTTCCTAAATGTGTTTTAAGAAACTTGTAGCACAAAAAGAAAAGTATCTTATCCTGTACCATATGAGAGATGCTTATTCTGTTTAGATTAATAACGGAGTGTGTGTATGGATAGGTTTAACCATATCCACCTCTTATCAAGTCCTAACCTTGTTACTGATAGCTAATACCTTAGCCAAAAATTTCCTTTAATAATTGTCAACTTCTTTTTAATTACTGATCTTTGTTTCAAGTAAGTTTACAATATCATAGTGGTGTTTTGCTATATCTGCTATACCTGAATATACCTGTTATTTTGTTTCTATTGATAACATGTTCTACCTTCTGTTTTTCCACACCTCGCTTGTCTTCTTCAATCAGAAAAAAATTACAGTTTCTGTCTGTTGAAAAGCTTTTCCATTTTTTGTTCTCTCAGGCATAGAACAAATTACTGAATTTAGTAAATTGTAAAATTTCTTGGCCACCCACTCTGAGCTCAGAATGGACATCTTTCAGTTTCACATTAACATGTACTTAATCAAGTAAAAATTCAGTAGACCTCTGTAGATAACTTTTTGAGAATGAAGATGAAAAATAATGTTATTAAGAATATTTCTGTGATTTGTATATCTGTACACAAAAAAAAAAAAAAATTAGATCAAGTTTATAACATTTCTCATTTCTTAGAGTGGAAGAGCCTTTGAGTTTAAGTCTGCTATGCACAGTTTTACCAGTAAGTAGTAGGGTTAAAATGAATTTGGATATTGCTATGTTGCACAGCAGTCGCTGGAACACAATTAACTCTCAGCAAGCTAATCTCTGAGGAGCAGATTCTTTTTGCCTTCTTATATATAAGAAGCTGTTACCTACGCATTACTGTATGACTAATTTATTTCAAGACTTATACCATACTTAAATAGCTTCTAAAGTAACAAGGCAAAGAGAGTATCACGTAACATCATATTCATATTCAGTATTCATATGTTGTATCAGATAATTATTATTAAGAGACTTTGTGTTCAAATTCAAGTCAAAAGTGACTTTAATAAAGCTTATACAACATTAAGTATTGGAAGGACAGAAAAGGTATTCAGGTCAAATCCAAACAAGAATTAGAAATGACTGATACTCTGATTTATAAATAACCAAATTTCAGAGTACTTTTACAGTATGGGAATCCCTGGCTAGAGATTCCATATAATAAGGACTTCCTTACTGCATCTTTTCTACTCTCTTCCCAAGAAAAAGAAATTGTAGGGCTTGTGAAAATAATCTCTTTTAAACTGTAGTAAAGGAGGAGAGAGATGTGTGCAAACTTAGTATTGTCATACACAATTTATCTTCCTTTATTTTTGGGGTGATCATTTTGGCTGAGCATGGATGAAGATGTTTTAATGTCTGGTACAAAGCTTTGCAGTGAAATATGGACAAAACTATGATGCCTGCATTAAAGAAATTCAAGCCTATTTATATATGCATACTTTTTTTTTTCAGTTCAATGGAGGAGTTTATCAGTACCACGCAGAATATGTAAACCTGGTTAGTAAGTTACCTGTAATTGTATGTAATTGAATCTTGGATTCATTGAAAGATCAATGCACCATAAAACTCACCGTAACCGCATGGCAAAACAATGAAGGTTAAATTCTGCCCTTAAATAATATTTTGTAGCTTCCCCAAAGCCATTCATGTCTTAAATGGCAGAAAGTTGCCTAAGACTCTTTAAGTATCTGACTTCAAAGCTGTGTAAGGGTATTGTAAGGACAGCAAGAGGAAAAACAATTGGTCCAGAGAGCATTCGGATAAAATCAAGTCTTATCTCTTCTGTTGTACAGAGAAAAACAATTTAACAATTGTGAAGCTTCTCTTCCCTCAAGGATCTTGCAGCCTGCTCACTCCAATCCTGCCCTCAGCTGCTGTTCTGCTATCCATTTATTCTCTCTAGCACCACTTAAAAATAGGTAAACGTGGACCAGGAAGCAGCATGCGCCGAGAACACGGACCTTTTCTAGAAACCTTAGCTGAAAAAGAAGGGAGGAAAGGGAGTTCAGGAACTCAGAGTGCTGAAATGCTCTTGCAGCCTTTCCTGCCATTCATACATAGCTATATTTTGCACAGATGAGAATAGAAAGCAGATTAATGGACAGATCCTATCCTAGTGATTTTTCTTTTTAAGAAACTGGTTCACCACTGGCAAAATATCCTTTTTTCCCCTTGTATTTTTATTTTCAGTCTTATTTATTTTTGCAGCATACTGACTTGTCATTTAAATGGGACTCATTTATTCTGTCCATAAAAAATCATTCTTTTCAATACGTTTAATCTCTGTTACTTTATTAAGTAAGCCATTTTTTAAGAATTAAATTAAAACCTGAAGTCAAATATTATTTGCACATCCATACTTAAGCAAGTAGCTACAGGAAGATTAAGCAAATCCACAGATACTGCAAAGCAAGTCCTGCAGCTATGAAGCCATATGTGGTATAATATCGTTTCACTCATATGGAAGAGCCTGAGTCTGGTTAGCCACCAAATTGGGCATTGCGAGCAAAGTTGTATTGATTGTGTGCTGGCCAGGCGACTGAGGGCTGCATTATCTTAACCAACAAGAGTATCAGTAATCCTGATTTTTGAAAGCAGTAGGAATGTTTTCTCCAATAGATATAAGGATATGTTATACTAACTATATTGTAAACTGCACAGATGATTGGAAATAATTAAATTTAGCATATATATTTTATTCCCCATGTTGTTCTCTAAATAAAGCTACAGCGTGCACACAGATGACTGTGACCTGGTCATCTAGGTCAAAAGGAGACAGTAGAGCAGCAATAAAACAGGATAAGGGATATAAAAACAGGAAAAAGGTAGTAAATACAAGATAGTATTTAAAAGGTTCATGCAATTACTAAGGGGGAGAAGAAATAGAACAGGGATATCAATAGTGAATAGAGTAAATAAAAAGGAAGGTTTTTCAAAAAAAGGAGTGTTTAGGTTAAAAATAGCATTGTAAAACCTGTGTAAAGAATAACAGCTATGCCAGGATTTGAAATAAAGAAGCTGTTTCCAGCCCTTGTGAAATAGAAAGGTTGCCAGCTATAACTGGGGAGGATGAGAAGAAACATTTACTAAAAGTGTGTAATGTGTTATCATCTAGCCTGGGTGACATAAATCCTGGACTCATAGAAAAACTAACTGTGTAGTCCTGGACCACAATTAATATCAACATTAACAAGAAAACAGTGGTTGCAAAAAAGATTGAGGTTATAAAATTGCCCCGGTACTGGATAAGGTGAAAATCATGACCTGGGAATTATATATCAACAACATTGATATTGAATCTAAATAAAATAAAGGAACAATTGAGTTGAGACTTTAAAGACAACTAATTATTGCAATGCTGATTCTTACATTACCTGTGTGGTTTTGTGGAATTTGTTTTTTCAAACTTTCCTTTCTGTACTTGTCTGTTCTGTCAGGCTTGCAGACCTGGTCAAAACAGACAGTCAATATCATATCTGGATTTCTCCAGCTTCTTTGTGATTGAAAGCTCTCATTACATGGAATAACAGGGTATTCTGCAGATTAAGTTTAAAGGTAACTCCCTCATAGAAGACAAATTTAAGTTGCTAATGGAAAGAAAAGAAAGTACTGGGCTGTTACTGAGCAATTAATATTTGCTGGAGACATATAGAGAATATGTGGAGTCATATATGTGAAGTTTGCAAATGATACAACATTTCTGGGGTACGAAATGATGAGAAGGATGGGATACTAATGCAAAGCAAGGTATGGATTCAGCTGACCTGATTGAAGAGGCTGCTCAATAGCAGCCATACAAGTGGAGCATATTCACTGCATCAACCCATCCTCCCTCAGGGCAGAAGTTACAACTCCATTAATCTCTTCCTCCTTTCTTCCAGTACATCTGGTCTTAAGAATGACCTGGAGCACTTAATTAAATGGTCACAATTGAATACTGATATGCATAATGATATGCATTTCAAAATGAAGACCACACGCTGTGCTTACAAAGTGGGAGCTCTTGTCTAGAAATACAGTAAGTTAAAAAGGGTTTTAATGGTCATTGTGAGTAGATATGCTATTGAAATTCATTTCAGAGTTAACTAGAGAAATACACCCCAAAAATGAACAAGCTGGAAAAAAAAAAAAAAAGATTTAGGTAATGAAAAGATTTTGCTTTTTTTTCCTGGCTGTGCTAAAACTACCACAGTTCAAAAGAAATATTATAATAATCAAGTGGGAATAAAGGAAACTCACAAAATGTATCCAGAATTTGGAATATCAAGTCTTATGTTGCAGAGTGGCCTTATCCAAGAGGAAGTTGAGAGAAGACTTGCTCTCTCTTTAGAAGCGTTTATGCATAGATGTATTTGAATAGTGTGAGGCATGAAGATCCTTCTATCCAAAGACTGTTAACTAAGGTTAGAGAAATTCATTGCCTAATTAGGATATTATTTCCTAGCAGTCTGACAGGCAATGCAAAGATGCAACTTCTTATCATTCAGAATCTTTGATGTGAGGTGGAACAGTTTTCTAAGATGTGTATGATTTAATTCAGCTTTTCAGAAGAAATCTTCAGCCTGCGTATACTGAGGAATCATTCTAAATCTTTCAGGTGGTCTGCTGAATCTTCCCGGGGCATTTGTGACACATTCTTTTTGCTCTAAATACTCTTATAACACTTAGTTTTACAAAAACGTAACATTTATTAGTCTCATGCTTCAGAGCCTCATATAGTCATCTGACTAATCAGAAATTAATATTTGTTTCCCCTTCCATAGGAATATTACTTTACCATGACTTGCTAGATTCTCTTCTCCTTTCTGAAACATCGGGGGGGGGGGTTCAAGATGAAGATAGGATGATAAACTGTGGGTGCTGCAGGGAGGTATTAGAATTGCTGCTTGGTTTGACTGATACACTTGTCCCTCCTGCTCAGGGTAAAGCAAGCCTTTCTTCAACCTTCTCTTTGGTAAGATAAATATATAAAGCTCCTTAAGCTCTGCAACACAAGGCTGATTTTCCAATTTGGGAATTATTCCTTTCTTCTTCAGTGTGTGGTAGAGCTCATCAGCTGGATCATCTGTGTTTCTCACTCAAGAAATTTCGTGCCATTGGGGAAGTATTGGGTATCAATGGTCTGCTAGGCTTTTTTTCTATTCTCACTGTCAGTGTGTTTTGGAGGGTTTTCTGAGAATTCAGAATTTTTGAGTAATTGAAATTGCTGTTTGTTAGAGGCAAGTCAAATGATACAGAAGAATATATGATGTACAGGTGGTTGACTTCAAAAGCCTAAAAGCCTGTCTGAGAACATTTAGCTAATACCTGTATTTTAGTTAGGTGCCTGGTCTACATAACTTGTATGGAAGTGCTCTGTAGTCACTGGATGTGTTCTCCAGAGGACAATTCAGCCCACCTCTTTTAAGAAGGAATTAATTATCTTCTGGTAATTGATGGTGCAATAAATTGATATTTTAGAATTAGACTATACTCCTTATTTTCTGGTCGCTAAAATTAGGTGAACTGGATGCCACCTACTGTGATATAAAAGCCTAATAATGTATTTTTTCTAACTGAAATATTACTGGCTTAATATTTGGCTACAGACAGGTGATACACAACTAGACTATCTGATCCACTTTTCAGGAATTGCAGTTACCATAGCTGTATCATTATATTAGCAATTGCCACATAATTTTTGCCACACACACAAGATAACAATTACAGTAGCTCTATACTTATTGAATGGGAAAATGAAAATGGGTTTGTTGAGCAGCATCATTACTCATAAATGCTTCCTTTGTTAAATAATATTATCTACTGTATTTTTCCTCTTAGAATGAATAATGTTTAAGATCAAAACAATTATGCCAAATGTAGAAAGTAATTGTACAATATCTATACTCAGACACAAGATTTATAATAGATAATAAGAACATGATCAAAATACAATTACATATGCAGTTTGTTTTGATGTACATGCTTTTGTGTGATAAAGATGCTTTAATTCAAGCCTTTTTTTGTTGTTTGTTTTGTTGGGTTTTGGGTTTTGTTTTTTTTTTTTTAATGTCCATTACTATAAGGATAGGCTAAATTAAAGAAATGGCATGTATTAATTGCAGACCACCTTTTGGTCAGAATTATTTTGTCCCCATAATAAGTGAAGCACAAAGCGTTATGTGTCAGCTGCTATACGTTGGGAGACCTAACCCTCAGGTTTGGCTAATACTTTTACTTATTTGCAGTTTTATTATAAGATATTCATACTGTGGAATCAAACCATCGTTAATAGGGAACTCCCCTGCCAGATCTGTGGTTTTGTGGTACTGGGTGAGAAATTGTAGTAAAGAGACAGTCCAAGCCATGAAGGATTAGGATTAAGGACTTGAGTATTTGATTCCTATCTTGTTGTTATATATGGAACAATCTACAAATGAACATTTAAAAACACCATGATTCTGAGAGGAAGTTCACTGTGAGATAAAATTACGTAGCATATGCAGCCTTCACTCCTTTGGCATATTGTTCTGTTACAGGTTTCATTTGGAGTTCTTTGGCATAGATTTCCAAGTGGCATTAAAGGGAGGGTCATGGAAGTTTAATGTTCAGATCCTGTGCTCAGCGTGGTCAGAATCATCTACAGAAACAAACATCTTAGAAGGAAAAGATGTCTAATAACCCCAAGAATAAGTTTCTCTTTTGCTGCATAAAGCTATGCATGTTTGGGGGTGGAGGGGTGGAAGGGTTACCCATTAACTGATGGTAACACAATTTCTATTTCTAACTAACCTGTGCAACTAGATTTCTCATTACAAACTGAAGAATTTTCTCATATTTTATTTTAAAATATTCAAAAATGTTTTAATTAAGTAATCTGATCTAAGGATGCATGTAAAACTCTATATTACAAAATGAATTAATGTAGCTTTTACTATCATAGCTCGCTTCCTGATAGTGATGTAGTTTCTGCGAGCTGCTGGAATATAATGTAAGACTTCTGTCCAAGAAGCCGTTAACACCATCATCACATTATATGACAAGTCTCTATGTGTTCCAAAACATGATGATTTTTGCTGCATCTGCCTAATACTGTTTCATTAGCCTCTATTCTGAATTTTCGTACTAACCATTTACTGCTTCATTTTCACTGGGATATCACAAATAATAAGGGATAAACTGTGAGTGTGTAACTCTATCAGCTTGTTTTCATGCACAGCAGAGGTGTGGGTTTAGTATGCACACAAGCTTTTCCATTTTTTCAGCCCTCTCCTGCTATCAGAGTTAAAATAGTTGTACTCCAACGCTAAGCTTGAACTTCCTGTTAAAAAAGGTAAATGTAACTCCTAGGAAGGAAGAACTAACTTACTGGATGTCAGAGGTCCCTTGACGGTGCTAAACTTTAATGGAGGATGAGCTGCCTCTATTTTTCCATGCTGAGATGCCTACCTATTTTGCCTGCTCAGACTGACAGGTCTGAAAATGAATGATTTTTCCTCAGTCATGATGGATACCATTTCTAGACATATTGTAGCATAATGGACAAATAACTTCTCTTAAAGACGTGTCATATAATTTGAAGGAAAAAAAATTGTACCCCTGAGACAGACATTTCTATCTATATCCTCTGGGAATAATGAGACCTTAGAGCAGAGTCTAAGGCTAAGAGTTGGTTCAAAATACTATGATGTGATGTGCCCTTATCTTCTTTTACAGATAAGACAGGCAGACTGTTTCTTGCACAGAAAATCAAAGAGCAGGCTGTAAAATCATAGGAAATAAAAAATGACAACTAAACTCTCTCCTTTCTTTTGAAAAATATTTCTTCCAGAAATTCTTTTTTTTTCCCCTTCCTATTCCTTGGTGACCCCCACTTACCTAAACTGTAGGGACCATAGCTGAATCCCAAATGATTCATCTGAATATGGAAAATATAAACCTCCATATTTAATTTCAAATATTTTTGTTGTTAGTAAGCCACCTTGAAAAAAAAACCCAACCACTTGCTGGTTAACAATAAGATCACAGACTGGAGATCACTAAGTCCCCTACACTCACAAGCATAGTGTAGAGATATTCAGGACAAAGAGAGCTTTGCAAATATGGTATATTGGTCTGCTCCCTTCCCTCAAGCCTTTATAAGTCCCTTGAGGTTGTCTTGGAAGCAGCTAGTACAGAAGTTGTGACTCTTAATTAACATGAAAAGCTTGTGAAGCAGGAGGTGGTGGGAGGTCTGGGACTGCTGCAAGACATGGTCAGACAGTGATTTACTTGTACATTTGTATAATCTCATTTGTACAATGTTTTTGTTGTCCCCTGGGGAGAAGGAGGCCACTGTTATCCACCACCCCTCTTCTTCGCCTGCGCCCTAATGGATCTGACCCCCCATGGACCTTCTGAGCTCCATAGATGGGGATGTGCACTCATATTGCAGTGACTCTACAGCCAAAGGGTTGTAACCTGATGCCTGCACAAAGCGTCATGGACAAGCTGTGACGCTGACAGACAGGCTGGGAGGCAGTCCATTGGGCTCGAAAAAATGGCCTATAAGCCTGTGAGAATATTCCAGGTTGAGGAGGAGCCACCTCCAGGGCACGAGGTGGGAACTGCACAACTGGGACAAAGAAGAGTTCTCCTAGGAGAAGACGTAGAGCTGAAGGGGCTATGTGTGGAATAACTAGTAGTAAAGTCACGATTGCATTTGAGAGATGTGTTCAACTTAGCTCAGAGGACATCATCATCAGTGTGTTAATTTCCTTCAGCCAGTAGCTGATTAGTTGCCTGTTATCAACACAAGAGGTCGGATGGTTGCTGTAGAACTTTCTGTGTTGGTATCAAAAGCTGTTTTTCCTCCTCAGGTCATAAAATCAATCAGCACCCAAGAGGAAGAGCTGATTGATGAATATGCATATCTGTGGATCCAAATGGTAAAGATGCTCATGGTGGGTTCTGAGAGGCTATTCTTTTTCCCAGCTCTTCTCATCTACAGTAAAGGATCTTTCATACGTGCTGAAAGCCCTGCTGGGGGAGGATGTCAGGGGCTGTGGGATGACTGGGGTGTGTCCAAAATGCCACAGTCCTTAACATTTTGTTGTTTTCCATAGAGAAAAGGACAGCTTAGCAAATAGTTTAGACAAAGCTAAAAAAAGACTCAGGGAAGATGTGATATAGGAAGAAAATATTACAAAATAAAGAAAAGAAAAAAGATTAGCATCTGTCAAACATCATTAAGTACATCAAATATTAATCATAACAAAGGATGTAATTTATTTTAAATCTGCATAGTAATATACATAGACAACATTATACTATAAAGCATGTAATCAGTATTTGGGTACATGATGCTTGTGCATGACAATCCGTCACTCTATCTATTTGCTTTACAAATTGCTGTGTGGAACAGATTAATTGTTTTTTGTTCATTAACAAGAGAGTTCTGGTTATTTCTAAGTCTCTCAAGGTTTCAGAATTGCTTATTACTATAGCCTCATCTTTTTGAGAATATAGAAAGATTGCTGTTTGACGTGCTTCATTCATTGGCAGTGAGTAGCAATCACTTTCTGTGGGTGATGAAACAGAGAGGTACCTGCAGCTGGGTGAAATGTCCAGGACGACTTGGGTCTGCAGATCTGTATAGACTGGCATGAAGTTGTGAGTAGTTTTTTATTTGGCAAGTACGTTGCATTATCCATACAAAAAAAGTCAACTAACATTCCAGAAAGACATTTTAAAATTTGAAAAGAAACATACATCAAGGCTTTTGTTTTTAATTTTAAAATTACATTTCATCTAGAAAGTTGCCTAAAACTATATAGCAGATTTAAGGTTAAAATATATAGCTAAAAACAAAGTTTCATTTGACTCAAAACAACATCTGTTGTTTGTTCTAAGCAAACTAGAAAAAGATTGATCCAGAATTGATTAAAAATTGTAGTATCTCAACCAAGCCAAAAACTAATAACATCTTTTTCACAGATCTAGTGAAGTACTTCTTAACATTATATATTAAAATATCTGAGTTGTATATGAAATCATATTACAAAATCCCTATTGCCATTTATGAGGAAAAATACTGTTTGCAGTCCCTAACCACTTCGTATATATCATTTCTCTGGAGGAAATATGATTTTTATTTACTGGAAAAGTGTCTCTGATGAACAGACTGTAATTAATAAAATACATTAGTCTGTTTTATTTAAGTATAGACCAGACTTACAGGATGGACCTGTTTCTTGTATAAAAGATGTGAGTGGTCCTGTCACAGAACACTGTATTCTGTGTTTGATTTGACTCACAAACTTTTACACCTTTTCACAGAAAAAAAAAAAAAAGATAGGAAAAAAGCGATAAAATCATAGCTTTTGCTTCCCTCACTCACTATTTGATCAAAATACCTCTTCATTTCAATGAGCTTCTTGCCTGATAGGAAAAAGGAATTGAGAGTGGATTATATACAGCGTACTACATTTTCCTAGAGTATGTTTTCTATTTGGTAACTGGGATGTAGAAAAGGTAAGGCCGGAAGTTTCAAATTTTGCTGCCTAATTGCAGAAAATTCAACTATGGCTGGGTACCTGGAGTGTTGCAAGTGCATGGTAATAGTGGAATTCAAGTACTTCATTTAAAGGCTATTTGAAGGCTTATAAAACTTAGCACCAAGTGTCTTTAGAAAGGGATACACTGAGAATTAAAGCTCCTAAAATTCAGCTTTTATTGTTGCTTCTTAAATTACAGTGGAATTGCAGTCCACAAATTAAATCATTGACCACGACCCTCATTAAAAGTCAATATTTATGGAAATTACTGCATTCTGGGATCTGAGAAACTGAAGCATTTCTCTATACACAGAAAAGGCAATGACTATTTCTATGGCATACACATCAATATTTTAATAGCACCACTGAGGCGAAGTACCTCAATTATAACTTCAGTGTCTTACAATGAACTGTTTGTAAATCTCTGAAAAATATTTTAATTTTCTTCTTTTTTCATCATAATGCTGGAAAAGACATTCTTACAAATGTAAACATAAGTACTAGGCTTAAATAAATCTGTTTATACAATAAATTCTTCTGAGATTCTAGTAGCTAAAATGAGTTGACAAAAATGCAAACCAATTCTGATGGCGGACAAAAAACCAACTGACCGTGGTTGCTCTGGTAACAAATTGCCTTTCTCTGTGAGTGTGTGTAAGCATGCATGAATATGAGATGGATATCTGTATATAGCTCATAGCTAGTTGCATATTTGTACACGTCCATTTACGTGTGCATCATTCCCTCTCTCAGATTCCTTCACATGTTATATTACCCATGGATCTATCTTTTTTTCTTTCCTTTAAATTTCATTAATCATCCTTGTAAATGGAATACTTCCCTTGAGTGACATTTTTATGTTAAAATTATATTATATTTGATTTGAAAAGCAACCTAATTAAGGTAGGCTTCCTGTAAGCTATTTAAGTCTCACCTCCCAGTGGAATCATGGAACATTTAGAAAAATAATGAATTATATCTTATATAATCTTTATTGCTACTTTTTAGAATGAATAATATATTCAGTTTGGGTTGAAATAACATATCCCTAAGGTACAATTCGTTTCCACAAATTAGATTGGTCCCTCACATACAAGATTGTTAAGCATGAAGAAGAAAGTTATTGGGTTCTGTGTGCCCCCTAGGAATAGTATTTTTTCCTTCACATCTAAGCTTTAAATGTAGCCTGATTCAAGACAAATCTGGTAAACAGTTAAAGGAATGATGCAGTTGCTTGGGCTTACATATTAACCTTGTTTTTTAAAATTTTCCTCCTTTTTTGTTTTGAATACATGATTTATATGTACAGCTCGAAGTGAAACATCAAGAACAGAGATATTACTGTGATTCTCCGTTTTTATAGGTTTTGGATGGAGTTTTAGTTCTCTTTCTAGCTTTACCCATCTTTTAGTTGATTAAAAAACTCAGTGTGATTCACTCTGATTGTCAAAGAATGATTGACTTATTATTTCTAGACAAAAATGTGATTATACCAGTAGTATGAAGTGGGGTGAAACATGTTCAACACAGAGTTACCATTAAATAATTTATGAGTCTGATAGTTCCTCTGGAAAAGGCTTGAATAACAAGTTATGTAATGAATCATGGAAAATTATTTGCAAATGATGGAACAAAAAGATTTTTAAAAATCATTGCCTAAGACAGTCATGTGGTTCTCAGTGTGTTCTCTTTATAATTACATTAAATAATCATTTGGGTTTTTGCATGAAGGTAGAGGTATATATTTGCTTCAAGTCACTTTAATAGGTTGAGAAAAACAATACTACTGCTCAGAGCTAAAAACTCCATTCCAAGTTACACTTTAAAAACACGGCTGTATTTAGTGTTTATACTAAATAAGGAAACCAGTAAAATCAAAATTAGATCATGTAGTAATACCTGTCATATCTGTTGATATTAAAGCATATTAGTTGATGTAGTGAAAAGACAATACAGTTATTTTTTAATTGGGCTGGTAACTATATCTAAAAGACCTGTTGAATTGGAACCTTAAAATTAAGTAGTTTTGAAACTAAAATGAATATGAAAATAATGCTTCTTTAACTTTTTATTTTTCTGGGAATTTTCCACCTTTCTTATTACTAAATGTCTATTTAGAATAGTTTCCCCAAGTTATATTATCTTGTATTCTGCTACTACCTGAACAGAATTCAGGTACTGAGTTAAGTACCTATTCATCCAATCTGTTCAGTGCTCTAAGTAGATTATCCCAGTCTGTTTTTCACCAACATTAAAAATGCATGTATTTTAGCTCTTAGATAGATTTCTACTCTTATGGTTAAGATTATCCAAATGAGCGCTTCATACAATAACATAATGATCAGAATATCAGACGTCCCAGAAGGTTCCAACTGTTCTTGTCACTGGTAACATTTGGACAAACCTGATGGAGGGGTTTCAGAATTTTAAACCCCATTTGCATCTAGCCTTACTTATACCTAGCTTAAATGATACAACTGGTAAGAGCTGGGAAGATCTATCCTATGTAAGGTCTTATATTGTTGCTGCCATCTAAGCTAGTTAGAAGAGATTTTAAGAGGTAAATGAGGTAAATTCTAATAAGCTCATTAGAATTTTTAGCATCTTTACAGATCAATAGTAATAGACGCTCAGTCTTGAATTTTTTTTCTTTTCTTTTTTTCTTGGAACAAATTGTGTTCCTGTAAGGGAAGGTGTGAACTTACTAAACTTTCTTCAAATAAAAGATGTTCTGATGGTTAGAGAGCTAAAAATGAATTGGGAGGCCAAGGCTCAACTGCTTGCTCCTTTCTGTGCACTGTAGACTTTAGAAGAGTCAGCTGGAAGGTGGAAGTAGGGATTTATCTCACAAAGGTGAAGGTGTAAGGAGGTCAAGCTCCCAAAGCTGCCCAGGGAAGGAGATGGACTTCTCTAGCTAGTGTTCTGGAGAAGAAAATTTACCGTAGTATCACAGTTCTTCAACTGAAAAATAGTAGAAATGGAAAGGGGAAAAAGTTGAGAAATACAGTTTTGAGGAAAAGTATCTCACATTGTCCTGTACCTGGATACTATGACTTGTGTATCAAGGAACCATGTATCTATTCCTTGACAGATAAAAGCATTTTTGCCCAGTGGTCAGACCCTAGGTATTTGCATATTTAATGCAGTAATATATTAAACTCAGCCTATAGTGTGTGTGCACACATATGGTATAGAACAACAGGATTAATTCCACTTCTCTTCTTTCTGTGCTTGAACACAGATTTGCTTTTCCTTTGCTTTTTCTTTAAGGAGAAAAGTTGATAGCTTTTTACCATAACTGAGGGAATGTTTTATTTGATGAGGAACAGCAGATTTTAATTTAAGAAAGGGCTGGTTTGTTTTAAGAAAAACTCAATGTGTGAAACAGTGAATCACTCCCAGGAAATTGCTGCCATTCAACCCAACCACAGCTGGAATTAATTTCAGGTATCTCAGGTGTGCAAGGGAAGTGGAGCATGGGGGGATTGCTGGTGTGGGGAAGAGATGAGGCTGTCTGTAGTGGTCTTTATGGTTCCCTCTGGCCCAGGGCTCCAAGGAAGCTTCTCCAGGTGCAGTAGAACTGCAGTGTCATAAAGCCAAGTGTTTCTGCATGAAGCATGTTCTGAAATGTTATAACAAAGCTGTTGTGAACTCTATGCAGTTCTGACTCAGTGAGAAGCAGAAAGTACCTCAGTGACAGAATATATGTATTTATTACTATGTTTCTAGCCAGATGTTTTTTCATGTGCTGCAAACAGGAAAAACATGAAAGCTTTGTGCGTTGCTAACATAAATTTGTCCTTAAAGAGATAGCACTGGATTCTGGTGCCTCTCCTCTAAATTCTTTCGTGTCTGAGGTAGTTTGCTACAGCAAACAGCTACAGCTTCCAGTCCTAATGCTACTGGAGATTGCTCTGCTCCAGAAGAGACAGGTGAGGTGCTCTGCCATGTGGACCAGCTGGGAGATAGGTCCAGAACTCAGTGTCAAAGCAGGGATCCTGAATGCTTGGTACTTGTTGGTTAACACGCATGAGTTTACTCTCTCTGTTTGCTTTGGTTGTTTAAGAAGGTTGTTGGTATAATCTTACTAGTTTTTTTGAATTTTCATGACTTGGACTTTGCTTCCAGGCAGACTCTTTGCAAAGTCATCTTGTTTGGAATTTTTCTGGTTTAGGTTATGTGGTATGAGTTAGGCAAGGAGCCTTTTTCCTAAACTTCTTGTGATGGTATGAAGTAGTCTGCAATTTTTTTGTTGTTGTTTAATTCCTTGGCCTCATAATGTTTTCCTTGTCCAGGATGATTAATCTATGGCAGGTGCCTATTTTTCATTATCATCAACTGTGAATTCAGCTTCTATACTGCTGTGTCATGTCAAAATATCTTTGTGGTTTAAAATTGCCAGTGGTGTCCCCACAGGTCTGGGAAAGTGAGATGTGCAAAGACAACACCCTGGGCACTGTTCAAAAAACACTATTGTGTGTTGAACATAAATATCATTTATTTGTCAAAGAACACTTAGGAAAAGAGGAGGAGTGGGGAAATGGAGAACATAGAGAGAGAGATTTAAAAAAAGGTTAATGTGGTTTTGGTCCCTGAATCCTAACTCTTTGAAAATACAAAAAATAGAATGGGATCCACAGTGCTGATTCTGCATACCAGCTCAGTCTGATTCCTCTGCCTGAGTTCTGGTTGGTATTTGAATCTAAGACTAGCAGTTATTATTTACAGTATCAGATTTTCTCACCATTCAGGATATGCCAATAGGATCATATGTCACTTATGAGAATTGAGCAGGCAAGAGGGTTACCTGGAATAATGTTCATTCAAGTAGATACTATATGTATTAAAGCTTTCTGAAGTTTCTCTTTTGGTTTGTGTAATGACTTAATCTAAATCTGCTGCTGTTTCAGTCATAGTCTCCTTTAAACAGATGTTAATGGTTGTGCTTTTTAATATAAACCTAAAACACCAGGGAGACTCTGAATTTCATCTTTTGTCTGAAACAGTTTATGAATTTTTCCCAGTAAATCCTGTTTCCACTGAGGCCAGTGGAATTTTTCCATTGACTTCAATGGCATTACTTTTTTCACCCTTAATCTGTGCAGGTGACAAATAGACCATAGTTTATACATCAT
The DNA here is from genome assembly GCF_964195595.1 of Calonectris borealis. Taxonomy (NCBI): domain Eukaryota; kingdom Metazoa; phylum Chordata; class Aves; order Procellariiformes; family Procellariidae; genus Calonectris; species Calonectris borealis. The sequence goes on along the minus strand of NC_134324.1, from coordinate 5,851,184 downwards.
ATGACACTATTCCAAAGTCATCAGAATGCCTCTGAATCATCATAACTAGAATTTCATGCACTCTATCATATCTTGGCCTTCTAGGAACTTGAATTAATGCTCACAAAGACTCAGCAGTGAAAAAAAAAAATGGTCACCTGCTGTAATGAATATTTGTTATCTGAGCCCCTTTCTGCACTGAATTTATAGAAATTCCAGGATCCTGTTCCAGTATCCATGTCGTTTACAAATCCCAGGCTTGTTTTTTCTTTCCTTAATGAGATCCACAAATAATAAAGCTACCTGATTATTTTAAATCAGTATTCTAGAAAATTCTAGGGAAAAAAAATCATTCAGAAATTGTTTTCAGTTAATAATATCCTTTTTATTTGTCTTACAGTAGCTTTTATTTGAAAAAAACTTGGAACTTTTGTATTTTGGAGGAGTCATATTTACTTCTGCTTCTACAAATTAGTAATTACAAAATAGGGAAAGAATTCTCAATTTTTTTGCAGCTTTCAAATTTTTGAAATATTCCAGAGCAAGAACAAAAATTAAATGCAAAATATATGTACTACAGAAAAGTATACCCATGGTCCAGCTCTTTCTGTTGTATTCTGGGCATGTACCAACTATACTGAAATTACTTGTATTGCTTTCCTGATGTATTCAAGATGCATTCATTCTTTATCTTTACTCTGTCTTTGAGTCACTCAGTTTTAAAGGTTGAATGCCATTACTGCTTGGTTTGGGGAGTTCAGGGGTTTATTTTGTTGGGATTTTTTAAACTTTTTTTCTCTTTTTTCTTTTAATTGCATCCACTACTGTGCAATAATAATTTGCAAGGAAAGCAGGAATGGGCCCTGACCTATTCCTAAGGGGAGAGGTAATAGAACAGTAGTAAAAACCAAAGTCTGAAGTAAGGACATGTTTAGAAATATGAGAAACCCTTTCAAAGGAAATCATATACATATTACGAAGGAAAACTCTATCGTAGAGAAAACCCTCTACCTCACACTTCACCATGTAATACTTGAAAAAGCCTGGTTATTAAAAAGGATGCATCACACAAACTCAGTGCGTAAGAGCGAATGCACTTGAGCCCCTGTTTACTGTCACTTAAAGCAACTTGCTGTACTTGACTCTGTAAAATTTATATGTCACCCTTCCTCACTGCTTTTCTTTCCATTACTGTCCCTAATGATTTCTTCAACAAACCTGATAGATCAGTGTGAAGGATTCTTCCTGTGATTTTTATCCATGCATCTCACATGTGCCTTTCCCACATTGTGTGAGCTTGTCCTGCTCACCGCTGTAGCTGTCATAGAAGCCCAATAGCCCTTTGTACTTCAGGGATATCTCTGTCCTTAAAAACTTATTCTGCCCATTCAGTCCAGGTTATTAATAATATGCAGAACAGTTGATGTAGCACAGTAACTTCTTAGATAGTAGCCCAGATCTGTCGCAATTCCAGCATCTAGGTAATGTTTCGTGGCTTTATCGCTAGCGCAATATTCAAAATCCAGCCAAGCCGTACTTTGTTGCCACACATAGTATTTTGAAAGAAATGTAATGGGTGAACTACTCAATAACAATGTCTCACTAAAATGAATAAATGCCAAAGGCTGGCTTTTATTGCACTCAGTGTGATGACTGGGGTGATTGTTCTTCTTCCCCTCTGTATGATGTCCATGATTCCAGTAGCTTTGTATTTTAATGACAGTGCTTAATGGCCTAATGCTTTTCTTTTAGTCAGTAAATATATTGAACAAATTGCATAAAGCAACAAGGGATATATTGGTTAAAACATGGGAACACTCAGAATTAAATGGCAAAATATCTATCACTGTGTCTGAAGCACTAGAAAAGGATTAACTTTGGCTTCTTTTTTATGTGAAAAGATGTATGTGCTATTGATGGAGTTATGTGCTTACTAGTCTTGTTGCTTATTTGACCATTTCATATTTAGAAGTGAGTGATAATGTTCAAATCAGTTTGTAAAGCAAAAGCTTTATATCGGAAGCGCACAGTAGGAAAGTCTGTCTGCTTTGCAAGGCAGTTTGTATTTTCTTTGTCATCAAGCAGCAGGAATACTGCAAAGCTAACACAGAGCGAGCAATACTAACCCATAAAGACTTGTCTTTGTTATTACAAGGATGGTCATTGGACGCACAGTTGTGCGATAATCTCCTCGTGTGGCAATAAACAGCTTCATTTATCATTAGCTTAACAGTTTAAAAATTATGTTGACTAAATCAAATATACAAATTGATGTTATAGCTAAAAAAAGGAAGTTTGGCAAAAATCAGTTGGTGCTGAATGTTCATGTAATTTCTACAATTGTCACATGAATTATCACTCTGATATGGAATAATATAACCATAAATGAGTTCACCAAGATTTATAGCAAACCTAATCTGTGTTCCACTTGTAATTCATGAAGAGGAACAATCACATTCGCTCTGTCTGAGAATGAGAAATCTGCATCTGCAAATTTCCACTGACTCTGCCTTTTAAAGTTATTACTCCCTTTCATGTATTCTTTGTGCCTGTGATATTAAGCTGTAGGAGAATAAAATGTAGCAAAACAAATATTTAAAATAGAGCTGTGCTATCTGTTTTATTTTGAGGGTGTTTCTGAATGAAAGAAAATTAAGAAAGAACATACAGGCTTGGAATTTAATGACTATACTTACTGTATTGGAAATCAGTATAGATTCCAACCCCAGATCTGTGTAATGCCTATAGTTCCGACATGGCATATTATATAAAGAGATAAAAGGCGGTCTGTACTCTTTTGTTTTAGAAGCAAATTGTACCATATAAATTGCATAACAAGCTGCCTAGATGAATGTTCCAGGCTCTCTTAAGCCTGTAAATAAATGGTGTGTTTCTAGAAGATATGCAAAGTGTTGCTGTCACTTTTCTTATGTAATGTTCTGAGTGGTGCAAGGAAATTTGTTCCTAACAGAGTGCTTGAATACCTGAAGCAAAGATAGTGCTCGAAAACTATATTATGTTCTATAAGCACGTTTCAAATACTATCACTTGTAGTCCTCTCATGCTTGAGGTACAGCTTATGTCTGAATCTAAATCAAGTTATACTTAATGTATAGTCAGATTCTATTTAACTGATTTCTTCTCCACTGGGAAAAGGTCATGCAAGACCCTGAATATTTTCTACCACCTTGCAGAGAGACAATAATGTCACTTTCTGTCAATTTTAGAAACAGATAAATTGGTAGTAAAGTGTTGGATAATTTCACAGGAGTTAAACAGCAATTGTAATTAGACCTATTTGCAGAAAACTTGACTTTTGTTGCGCCTTTAAAAAAGTTTGGTTTGAAATCTGCAACTTCACAGAATCCTGTAATGAAGTTGTTAGATTTTTGGAATTATTGTTATTGTTGGAAAGAAAACTGCCATACTTTATGTCATGATTTGCTTGAAAGAACCTATGTATAATTCAAAATCTAGAATAAGAACGTAACTACCTGTGCTCAAAAAGCCCATGTGATTGTAGGACAGGTAACTATACTTCCTATGCATGGAGATGTGAGAGAAAGTGATTTTTAATTTTTTTTTTTTTTTAAGTGCTAGAAAAGAATAATGTAGTGCTTCTTCCACTTAAAGGTTGAGATGTGGCCCTATCAGCTTTATGAGAGACAAGACTATGGACCATCTGTCAAGGCAGAGCTTTCTTTAATCTGTCATGTAAGAGCTACGGAGAAATAATACCCAAATGGTTATTTTATTGGTCAGTATGATGCCCAACCCGTCCCTGGGTGACTGCTGAGATTCCCTGCTTTCAGACTCTTCCTTTCTGTAGATAGTGCTAACATGAAGATTTAGCTTGTGTTTTTTAGTTTATAACAGGTGTGACACTGTTTTATCCTTTAGCTGTCTACTTATGTACTGATCATATTTTTAATTTTATTAGATAGCTGACTACTCTGTAGCTGCTGGAATATACTCGCGAAACTCAAGCAACACAAAGGAACACTCGTTATTCAATAACATCGGAATTCTCCTGCAAGTTGTTCCCACATCAGAAATTCAAAGCTAAACCTACTGTTTACTTACTAAAACTGTTACTTACTAACACTCAAACCAAGGTCTAGACTGGCAGTGGGTATTTTTGCCATGAAGTTCACCTCTTCATCGTTACTCTGTTCTTTTCATTTTTCATTAATGCCAGCCTTATGATGTTTCCAAAATTCCAGTTTTATATACCCAACTCTCAGATGTGAACTTCACCAACAGCTTGTCCAAATGGCACGTGCAGTAAACCAGAAGTAGATGCACCCAGCCATACTTCCAGCACCAAGCCATCAGAGGAGATGTCAGAGTAGGGCTCTCAGTTACACACACAAGGATTTACATTGCATCAGGTCTTTTCAGATAGGCTTTAAACACAGTTGTGACTTTTGCTTCAGCTTTCCTTTTAGGTATTTTCCTATTTATGCAATGGTGACTGAAAAGAAATTGTTCTTTTTGTCAGAGCATGTGATTCAAATGTGTCATTTTGTAGGGTGTAAACAGCTATAGCTGGAAAGGTGCCAATTTCACAGTAAGTCTTTTACAACATATTTGAGCACTGAAATAGTATGAAGTGGTTATAATTAGTCTTTTGTGAGCAATTTTTGTGATATTTAAAGGGTAAAACCCATTAAAACATTAGGAAAAAAATCAAAACATAGGGATCTGAAAATGGGAAATTAATTCCAACATCACTAGAAAAGTCAAGAGACAGCTGCAAGGACTTGTTTTTTCTAAAATCCCTCTGGACATATTTATGGAGTCTCACATTCAGCATCATCAAACTTCCAGCACCCACAGAAGGAGAGGTAATAGCTTATGATGTACTGGTGACCTGTATGACTTCATGTCATACTGCCATTCCTCCCCATCCAGTTGATTCATTCCAAAATAGTCATCAGAACGGATTTTTCCCCACAGTGGTCCAGCTTTCATACCCAAACTCTTGTACCAAGGCCAGTTAATCTATTAGAGATGATCCCTCCTTGACTACATTAAAATATACTGAGTATGAGGGAAACTTGAACTATAAAGTTATGTTGCCTGTTCCTGACAAGGTTTCTCTGCAGATGTCCTAATTTCCAGGATGACCTGTCCATGCACAAAGCATAGGCTGCCTCCCAGTGCAGAATGTAAGTTCAGGCAGTCTATAAATCATTTCTGCCTCCACAATAGGTGATATCTTGGTGTCCTTTTAGGAAGGACACTGAAACCACCACAAAGAAGGAATCAGAGTCATGTATTTTATCTGATATTAATGCTACAAGAACAGGTGTGATAGCTGACATGGAACTGGATAATGCAAAAAGTGCCAAACTGGCCCACAGAGCACCCTAAAGGATACTGCAGGATTTCCCTCAAATTGACCCTGAGGGTTTTCCTGCAGGAAGTCAGCTAATTTGTTTTCAGGGCTTCTCTGTATAACATCTACTTTCAGCTTCTGATGGGGAAACATGAACCCAAAATTACGTGATGTATGATACATATAGAGATGCATGCATTTCTGTGGTGCTGTAACTGTAGGTTGGGTAACTCACCATATGGAAAATAAAAAGACAATTTAAAAAAAAAAACCAAATGACCCTGACCACCATGACTTTTGTTCTCCTTTTCTTTTATGTAATCTTTTGATTCTCTAGTTTTCATTTGTTAATTTCTTCATTGACTTTAATTAGGCTCTTGCTAGACTTCTGACTTTGCTTCATACAGAATAGGGCTTGCAAATCCTCTGCAGCTTTAATCTGAACCCTTCAGAAGAAAACAGTGCTTTCCAAATGAGACTCAGAATGACTAGACTTACATGTATGACTAGATATAGTGTCTGAAATGGTTTATATTACTTTTTTCCAAGCTCCAAGGCCCTTTTCCCCTTCTGTCTTGGGGCCTATTAACATATTTTTGTATTTTGAGTATTTCCTGTATTGGGTGAAAGAAAATTTTTTAAAACCTGTTTAGAAAGCTCAGCACTCTGCGTTGTTGGTGATGGACTGAAACGTGCCAGTGTGACAAAGGTGCAAGCAGCAGATAGGCAGAACGCTTGTTCAGAGTAACGTGAACGAGGAGGTTTCTTTAGGCAGGTGTAATGCCTACTCCCTCCCCCAGCTCTAATCTAGGGCCAACTACTTGGTATAAGAGAGAGGTGAATAAACACTGGTTGTGTCTTCCAAAACAATTCACTTTCCTGTCATGGTTTCCAACAAATTGTTTCATTATGAAAATTTAATCATTGTGTAGTATAGTGTTCCAAACATTAAGATTCTTAGATTTCCACAGAAAAAAATTTAGGATGTCACTTCTTGCCTAAAACTTCCTTTCTCATATATATATATTTCATTTAATTGGTATTGTAGTACAAGTAATTAGAATCTCACTGAATTTTTGTAATAAAATAAAACATTTCCTAGAGCATGCAGGTATATTTTAGCACAAGAGATTTGATTTGCCTCCTGCAGGGAGGCAAAACAGGGTAGAAGTGGTCAATGGCTTTTTGACATCATTAGTCCTAAATTGTCATCAGCACTTAGACAACCAGGCTGCTTTCGCCAATTCTTTGCGGTCCAACAACTCCGGTGCTTTGAAGCAGTTGGTATGCAGACTGTATGACACAATACAGAGAGGCCTGGGATTGTCACAGTCGCTGTAACACAGTGACATACTTTTTCTGTTAAGCTGTGCCACTTTATTGTTGATGGAAAGCTTCTGGAAAATGGGAATTGTGCATATTTTATGCACAAAATACAGCTTTGGCTGTTCTGTCTGAGCATTGTCATATTCAGTGCACTCAGGAAGAATGCACTTTTTCTTCTCTTCACCTTTCTTTGCATCCAGGAGTAAAACCATCATACATGAATGATCCACAGACAGTACAAACACCAGCTGATAAAAGTCAAAAGGAGTCCTTATTTCCTTAAATAAACAGTGAAACTTAAAATAAACACAATGGGCAATTTTTTGTTTGTTTGTTTGTTTTAATATCAGATGTGAAAGGGAAACTGCAAAATGCAAATTAGCTGGTTTTTTAGAACTAGATATCTAAGACTGAGCTATTGAAATTAGCATATGATTAACTTCCTTTAGAACCTGACTTCTTGCTGCATCCTGTCCCACGTGCATGTCTACAAGGCAACTTCCTAACATGATGTGGCCACACTCAAATAGTTTCCACCTCTCCTCTGTGTTTTAAGTTTATTGAACACCCCTTTCTACCTCTTTGAAGTAAATGTTCAAAAGCAATGCACTGAGTATAAAGGCTAGGGACTTATCTTGGATAAAGGTGCAGAGCACTACTGAGCTCCAAGTTTCGCAGTCCTGTTAATTGTGTCTGAGTATGCTCGACTGCTGCTCGGTACAATGCACAATACAAAATGCAATCACATGGAATCCATGTTGGTAGGTAATAACACTGCATAGGTTACAAGAACTGCATAACAGCGGGCAGTCACCTGTGTGCTGGGGGGTGAAGTAATTCTAGCATATAAAAACATTTATAGTTTTGTGATTTGCACTTTTTTCAACCAGCTGTGTCAATTATCCTGACCATTTAATTTTTTTTTTTTAATCACTTTCAATTTAAGAATAATTTTGGGGCTTAACTTCTATTCTCTACAACATTTTATACTTATTGTGTTGTAGTTCGGCTTACTTTTTGAAAAACTGAATGTCTTCGTAGTGGTGAGCCTCTGGTCTCATATATTCAGGTGATTCAACATCACAGTACTTACCCTATATAAAATAAAGTTGTGTGTATACACATGAATCTCTTTGGCATCCACATAAACAACTGTCACATAATGCCGCCTTTTGTAGACCTTGCTGAGCAGAGTACAAAGATGAGTGATGCGTGCAGCCATGAGGAATCATGGAGATTTGATGCAGCCATCCGTATATTTCAGACTGTTGACTGCATGCATGGCAAGTCTGATTTTTGGAGGGTGTTTATGAAGTAACACTTACGTTGTCATGAACATAGTTTCAGAGTCTCAGATTCAAACCTGTCCATATCTCATGCAGAGGGAGGATAAAAGGTACCCACTGATAGCCCAGGGGAACTTGCTTTATGCCTTTGTAATGACACAAGCTCTGCCTCATCCAGCATGGCATATCATTCATGAGGGAAGTGTTGGAAGTGATCTGTGACTGCCTTCTGTCAAGCAAAAATGAGTGGGATCCTGATTTACTTCTTCCTATGCTTATTAGCAATGAACGCTGGATATTGACCCTCATTCATCCTCATTGTGAGGTACCAGTGCAACTTCAGTGTGCTAATGGCATCACACCTGCCATTCTGCTGTGCATTCCCACTTTCTTTGTTCATGTCTTTTAGGAAGGTGGCATTTAGGTATTGCTGACATATTCACATACCTGGAAACACCAATATTTTTCTTACTGAAGCTCCTGCTTCAATTCACCATATTCATACGGTGAAATGGCTCTAGCTTGATGAACAGACACAAGCAGGGAACAGACATAAGAGGGGGAAGGTGACATATAAAAAATGTAATTAAGAGCAGATTCTCTTTACTTTCTTAAGAAAACAAAACAAAACAAAAATTACCATAGCATTATTGTGATGGTAAATTATTAAGATAATATATTATCTTCATTCATTACAGCCTAAAAGTACTGCAGTGGAAACAGCAAAATCCAAATAACTTAAAATGAAAATCAAAATGTTATTGCAAATCATGAGACTGTGAAGGGAAAAAATTACTACAGAGGCAATAAACTCTGTTATTGTTTGTGTTGTAAGAGCTTCCTCTAATTTCTTGGGCTAACAAACAATCACATCTAATTACAGAAACATTCTTCTTGATTAGGGTTGGCTAGTCCTTGCTTGCATCTTACTGTATTTCATGAACAGATGAACTAGGAATTCTTGGTTGTGTGACAGTCTTGGACAACTGTTGTTACAAATTTGCATTTAAAAAAAAAATTGTGAATGCAGTTCAGCAACCTGTATTTGTACCCTTCCAGGGCATCAAACATCCTACCATATCCCTTTGGGGAAAGCCTTGCATAGCACAGAAAGTAAAGAAAAAGAATGGTGTTTCCCATGTAGCAGTTTCATTTCTCTCAGAACTCCACCAGCAGCCATCAGTCAGTCTCCAAGGCCTGGAGCACTGCTTGGTGCTGGGTGATCCAAACGGGGACGGCTGCCATCAATTCTCCGGAGAAGCCGCGTATGAACCAAGAGGAGCCCTCTAGCCACGCTGCAGAACTCCAGGCAGAAAAATGCATTGACAGTGCACTTCAGGGATAGTTCAGGTAGCATTGCCTTTGTGCTATCTACTGAGAGCCTTACAGACTTGACAACAGTTTCTGACATCCTTTGAGTGCAATGTATTGCATAAGTTGTAACTATAATGCAGTGGTAAATGCATAGTGTGCCTGTAACCTCCACCATGTGCAATGACAAGTGCTGCAATGCAGGCCTGACACCTAATGCAGTTACTTGGTAATTTCAGGCAACAAACAGAACCTAATATTCTTAAGCAACTGAGTTGAAGCTCTCAGTGTCTCTCTACATTTCCCAACTTAGAAAGCAAAACAAAAATGGTATTATAGGGGATTGACTTTGGCTTTACTGTTGTTTTTTTGTTTAACTCTCTAAAAATAAAAGTTTCCCCTTAAAAAACAAAAAAACCTCATTGTCCTGAAATATAAAATTTAAACTATTGGAATATGCCAGTTTAACAACTAATATGCCAGTTTAATGACTTATCTGGTTCTTTTGTTTTCCTTTGAAAGAATAACAAAAAGCATCTCCTCTTTAACTGAAAATCACTCAGAGGGAAAGACTCAAAACAAACTTTAGATAACATGGAAGGAATGAGAGCTGTCTCTTCAATACATTAAAACCACATTTTCTCACACATAAAATAACTAGTTTAACAGTTGCTGAGATCTGAACTCTACTGTTGTGCTAACTTAAATATTATATTCACCACACTATCACCAATGTGATAGGTACTTGAACTGAATAGGAGAAACACACAAATAAAGGAATCTTTTATAACTTATCTTGATTTTAGTCTCATCTAGATGAGTTTTGCCATTAATTACATCCCAAAGTCTAATGATTCAATTATACAGAATGCTTCAAAAGTGGTCTCCTTCATTCAATAAATCTTTTTTTTCTTCTTGCAAGAAATTGAAAGCCTGCTTTAAGTCTGATCATGTTTAAAGAGCAAGAAATTTTCAATTGATCAATGATGTTATATTGTATAGAAAGACAACAGTTTTTCTAAAGCTAGCACTTTTTAAGTCAAGCTCATTAGAAACTTTCCAGCTAAAAGTATTTTTTCTTTGCGAAAGTCAATGTATCTAAGTGAAACTAATCAGTTATGTTTGTACTTCGATAGCGAAAGACTGCTCAGCCCCAGCATATGCTCAAGGACCTAGAATAGATGAAGAAATTTAGGATTTCAACGTTGCCACCTGAATGAGGTGAAGTTGAGTCTCAATGTTCACAGTGAGACTACAAATCACTTGGGTCTGTAAAGTGGAACCTAACGCCGTTGAACAATGCATGCCTCTCAGTAGGGTGTTAAGTCACCATGAAAATAATAGTAGCTAATAGGCAACAGTAATTATTTTTTCCTAAATAAATTTCCCTTTTTCAAATTCAATAAAATCAATGTATCTCCCCTTTGGAAGTGTGGTAATAAATTTTTCTGTATTTTAAAATAAAAATGAAAATATGACATATCAAAAGATCATTTTCTCATTTCAGAGAACATATTCCTCTAAAAAAAAAATTAAAAAAAATAGACAAGAATGTTGAAAAAGCATTCCATAAAACAGGTGAACATTTCACCTGCAAATCCCAATTGCAGTGATAATAGTGAGATCTGATTATAGACAAAGGCAGAAAAGGAGTCGTTTAATGGTATTTCAGTTTTCTAGCTCTGCTTATCAGGATTATCTTGAATTAAATTAATCCATCATTTATTAATAACTTTTTCCTTTTTTCTAATTTAAAAGAAATATATTTTATGCAAATACTTGGATTATTTTTGTAAGATGCAGTCTGGGATCTATGCTTTATCACGGCTTTATCATACCTAAAAACACTTCTGCGTGAAGTTTCTATGAGTGGTTTTCATTCTAAATTCCATTTTTAAGTCAAAGTGATTCATTTATTTTTCCCCCACTGTCCTTTCTGAAATGCAATCCAGCACGTCAAGCTACAGACCATGTGAACTTCTGCAGCACAGAAAATAGTATCCACCTAAAAGGGCAAATTAATGCCAAAATTATAAATTGCTTCCCAAGTATGAAGATAACATGGATATCAGCCTCGGATGAAATAAACACCAATCTTCTTCATGTTACTCATGCTGCCTGCCATGGTAAGAGCAATCACCTAACGGAAAAAGCACAGCAGTAATAGCTGGGTTATTTGACTTCAATTTTCAGTTCAGCTAACAACTTCTCGTACAGGTTTAGGTAAGCAACTGTTCCCAGGATAAAAATGGGTATGCCTCCTCTCATTGGAAATACTGTGAAGACAGTATATTTGAGTTCTTAGTCAAGATGTCAGATAACATTTTTTGTTCAACTTAGAAATGTAGCTGAGAATAAAGTACGGGTAAAAATCTCTTATGCTACTGAAATATGCTATTTGCAGCATTCTGCTTTTCTGCTAGTGCAGAATTTTGTATTTGTCAATAACTTTTATTCAATTTAAGTACATGTACCCGGTATTAGATTTGTATGCATATATGCACATATATGCAATGTTTATTTTAATTTTTATATACTGTATTTTTACATATTCAGCTTTGTACATATAACATTTTGTAGTATGTGTCTAATATTTGTGTATGCCTAGATGAAACTACATTTTGTTACATGATGATATTTAGTGTCAGTTTAGTAGTCAGTCTAAGCACCTCCTACTTATATAGTAAACAATATACTGAGGGGAAGTGCTTTAGTGTGCAGATGCATCTGAACTCTGTTGAGAAATAAATAATCATCAATACCTGACTTTGCCAGAGCCTTCCCTCAAGAGACAGCACAAGTCACTTAAATGGGTTATCCCAGTACCATATTTAATTTTGCAGACTTAGACCAACTTCCAAAATGTCGTGCACAGTCAGTGGGAATATGTTCATATAAAAAAACCTAAAACACACACACAAACCCAAAATCACACAAAAAACCCCAGCACAAGCATGATCTGGCACGTCCACTTAGGAGCAGCCGGATTACTTGTAATGTAGCTCATCAGAGTTTCCCTCTGGAAGTAGTCATCCTCCACTGAGCATTTCGGGAGCCTGTATTTCTAAGTTAGATATTTTCCATATATCATTAAGGTTAAGAGTATCTTTTCCATTTAATACAATGTCTTCTTGATGATGTCATCATTTCTGTAGTTTTCTGTTTGTAACAAGCAGTTAATATTTACTTCAAAGGAGAATTTTGAGGCTAATTACCTTGGTGTATGGAAAATTGAAGTTATGAAGCCAATATGAATGTCCAGCTTGGAGGGAAATTTTTCTCCCGTCCCCTCTTACTAGTCAATAAGAGGCATCTGATAAGTACTGATAAAAAGATAAGACATATAAAATGTAACAAGATAATGATGAGGAAAAGTAGTGAGATGAGCAAGCTAACACTAACAAATAAAAAATAGTATTTTTTGTTATCTTAAAGTACTTTCCAATAATGAGTAAAGGCTGAGAGGCATTCTCCATACCTGTGAGTGAGGCAGGACAAAATCAATCAGGACCAGCAGCAGGATGCATGTGTACTTGAGGTAATGTTCTAGCTGCAGGAATGAATGGGAACTCTTTCTTGTAGAAAGGAAAATGAGTGCTAGTATGCAGAAAGAATTACAAGATATAGCCTGAATAAGTGGTATCCATGCAAATTTGCTCCCTATGTTATAACCGTGCATGCCAGGCAAGAAGCTGATGGTCTGTCTGGTAGTCAGAAATGAAGTTCTGGTGAAGGATTAAGAGCTGTTTAAAACAGGCTGAGCTCTGCAGCTCAAAACTAGGTGCATGTGATTAGATTATCAAACAGGCAAAATAGAAGAAAATCAGTCCAGAGCAGAGGAAGCAGCTAATAAGGATAATTAAATTTAAAAATGAAAATGGTTGCAGACAAAGCAGAGGAGAATGGGAAACAATGACAGATGCCCATAGGGAAATATGGAGACATAATGAACAATGAAAAAGAGAAAAAGAAAAGGGGAAAAAAAAGAAAGATAATCACAGAAAGATAAAAACCTTAAGAAAAAAGACAATGAAGATGCTGAAGACATCTTACACGTTGTGATGAGATACTGAGTCAGCCTGTGTCCTGAAGAGGAGCTGTTGGCAACGGTTTTAAATTGAGAAAACAAAAAGGTTTTCAATCTCCATATAATTATACTTTGGAATACTAGTTACAAGAAAGTAGAGAACTTTACATTGAGAATGCAGATTTGCTAGGTGAAAAATAATGCAAGCATCTGAGTCAAATTCCTTCTCCCTGGTGGATCGTATTTCCTGAAAACAGATAGTAAAGAAATTCTTAATATGAAAAGACTCACTGCTATTCTAGATTAAATGAAAGGAATCCTCTTGATTCCATGGTTCAGGCATTCAGCAGAGGGGTTTTTTCTGCATTTGGCTCAGAATGCAAAAATCTTAAAATTTAAACACCTTGGTGAAAACCTGTTGGAAAGGTTGCTGTGGGAGCTGCCTTTTTTTTTTCCCCCCCAAATAATAACTCAATTTGCAAAAAAAACCACCAAGCCCCTTTCAGTTAGTTCCTTGCTTTATCTCATTGCTGTGGGATGGTTTTTTTAATGTTCTTAGAGTTTCCTCCATGGACAAGCTATGAGGAGTTTACTTGGCTTGGCATAATTATTTATGAGTGACTCAGTTCATAAAATATATGTAAAAGCCATCAGTGATCTATCATTTTGCATCTGTAGCAAAGTCCCTCATGCTTCTTAAAGAATAAGAATCCAAATTCATCCTAATGCAATTTTAGTGGCTTACACTTCACAGAAGCTTGATGCAGTAGACAACAGCACAGGTTTCCCCGAGTCATTTTTTATGATATTTCTGCAAAACATTCAGTAACTACACTGAGGGCAATGATACAACACCAAAACTTTGGTGCTTGGGAGAGAAAAACAAAATCAGGCAATTGAACTTAAATCTCACTGTAAAACATGTTAGTGGGTCCCTCTTCTTTCCAAATGTCCATCTTTTGCTGGCACTGAAATACTCAACAGATGTTCATCATACAGCTTATTGTGAATCAGGATGATGATGTCACTTCTTGAAATGTTTGTTCCAGTTTTAGCTGTCTGAGAGTAGTGTAAGTTGACAGCGATATCACACAGAAGTTGAGCAATGTAAGGTAAGAGCTAGGCTAAACAGGTCAGTGAACTTCAGATGCTGCTGGGAAGAGAACTGTTTGGAGTATTACAGGTATCACGGAGATGGTATTACTGCCACGTAACCTTAGCAAATTAGCCTCCGGATTTTGAATAGGTCAGTGCCTGCTATTAGTACAACAGGGATTTACACCCCTCAGATTTTTTCCTTAATGTTTTATACTGCTCTTGGGATCAAAATGCACACCAAGAGGTGTATTGTAACAAGAATGAACAGACTGACTATGTATTAACTTTATTTCTAGACTTGAACAGAAAAGAAAATGGTCCTTGAGGCCATGGGGATTTGAGTCAGGTGGAATGCTAGTGTCTAGAGAAAGGAAAATATTTTGTTCCCTCAGTTATTTGAAAAAAAATCTAAACAAAGTGCCTGCAGGCTAAAACATCATCTTTTCTTCTGCTCAATCTCAAACAAGGGAAAAATGGGAAATAGCAGGTAGCAAAGAGAATGTCAGAATATAAATAGTCCACCAAGCTCTTATTTTAATTACAGATGTGTATCCTTCATGAAAGCTATAGCAAAACCACACAGCACAGAGATGCAAAAACGATACAGATGGGATCTGTACCATGGCTGGATCATAATGCCTACTACGAAGATCCTTTTACAATACTTTTTTTTAAAAATTATGCTTATCCATCTCTGCCACAATCTAAGAGTTTCCAGGACTTCTCCTATACATGTCCCAAGATCTTGTCTTGCTAATTTGAGTGTTTTAATAATAGGTGACTATCACTAGATTTTTTGCAGAAGAGGAACCCAGGGAACAGTGAAGCAGAAGGGCAGGCTCTTAACTGCCTAAAAGTGCATTAGCTTCTTCTTTCTAAAAGTGTTTCCTCTTTATCAGTGATGCCAGTGAGTTTTTAAGAACTTCAATGAACTTTTTAAGCAAGTCTAAAGTTCGGAGGCTAATCGTACAATTTCATGTTTGCAAAGCAGGTTAGATCTTAGGATAGCAAGCAAAACTATCACTTTAATAACATACAAAGCAATAAGCATAGACATGAACATTTTTCCTAATAATCCTTGTGGATTTAAGGCAAGAAATAATTTTTTATTTCTCCATCTCCCAAGCAACTTGAACCATGCAGCTAAAAATTATTCCTTTATCTCAACTATTCCCAAAATTGAATTATTTTGGTGCTTTTGGTCATTTTCTTGAGGCTTTTGATCTGAATCTGGCTTTTATCTCTGGGCTTAGAATTCCAGCTCAACATGGTTTTATAAGTGTATTATTATTTTCTTTTACATTTACAATATCCAAAACATTATTGTCTCTTTTCACTTTTATTTGTGCTACTGGTCTTCTTATATAAGTATACAAATTCACTTACAAGTAAAAGATGATGATAACATGTATTAATCTGATAGATCTCTTACTACCTTTTACTGCTTCTTCAGCTGTACAGCTGAAATTGTTTGGCGGATCATGTAATCAGGGATAAGATCTCTGAAAAGGAAGAGACAGGAAATCATTAGTCTAGATGATTTTAATGTAAAGATCCCAAACCCTGATGACTTCTTTTAAAACAAATAAGCATGGCCATGCCAAACTACTATAAAAATCCACAGTATTTTCTAGTAGTCTATTTTCACATTTATTTTTACTTTCAGTGATGATTCCTGGTCCCATTTCATTCTCCTCTACTTCACTTATTTTCAATCCACCTGTTAACTATTGCTTTTGCAGAATTTCTTTCTGAATATTTTCAATATAAATCAGTCTTGAACAAACATTAGAAATGAAAATGTTCATTTTATCCCAGGATAGAAATTTTTCTCTATTGGTTCATTTCATTTGACTTGCCGCCTCCTGAAGTTTTAACACATTTTGACAATTGTTCTAATTCCAATCTCTAAAAAAAAAGAAACATTATTTCACTGTGATTGACAGTGGAAATTTTGCAGTTCATTTCAAGCTGCAGGTAATTAGTCAGTCATTACAGTGCACTTCAGTTAGGTGGCAGAACTTAGTGCTATTTTCTGAGCTACCCAGTCATAAGGGCATGACAACAATGTGTCCTTTGCCAAGGACTGCAAAATGAAAGCTTTCAGTTTGGCATGGTATAAGAAAAAATGAACCTTTACAATAAGCCCTGTGTTTTAATGCTGGATCACCTCTGAAACTGCTATCAGACTGTGCTTTGACCACAGCAGGGGAGCATTTGATTAACTACCAACAAGAAAGAATGCAGCGAACAATGAGACATCAAAGGCAACAGCTTTCTGACAGCATTTATTGAACAGTGATTAATGAATGACACAGATGAAGAATGTATAACCTCCAGTATATTTAAGAGGGCTAATCATGTATCATGAGGTGAAGTTCAAAAGAGTTATTAATTGGTAAAAATAAAAAAAGCATCAACTTAAAAATAGGATTAAAATTTCACATTTGCTCTAGTTTTAAAAAAGATCAATTGTATAGGGTGACATAATTAATATTCTTATTGCAACTTTCTTTTGTAATGAAAAGATCTTAGATTAGTTTAATTTGGGGGGAAGATTTATGTTGATTTCAATAAGCATTACAATAACTCTTAAAATACTGGCCATGCTTTAATAAAAAACAGTCCTTATTTACTGTCTTTTTTTATCATAGCTAGTTACTTTTGAATTTTCAATGGCAAAACTGAAGAGTTTAAGGAAGAGCAGAAATATTAGAAACATCAGTGATGCGTAATAAGGGGAGAGGTAATTGAATATTATTACCACTTAAGCAATTTTTCCTGTGTCCTTATGCCACCTATAACTAATGGCCCAAATATGTATGTAACATATTTTATTGCAATCAGATGCAATGTTCAGACCAGTGCTAATTCTCTAGTTTGCTTATACTTCTCTCGTGTACTGCAAAATCCCATTTGTACTGCCCAAAATGTGATGTTAACAATAGCAAGTGCTGGGCACCGAGTTTTGTCTCAGTCTTAACCAGTTTCTTGGAACCGAACAAGGCACCCACCCACAGCCGGAGTGAGGCATGAGTAGTACTTTTCTCACAAAAGGTGGCCACCAGAAGCCCTCTGCTCCCCTACACAATAGCACAAAAATGAGGACTGTTCTTGGGATTAGAAGAGATCAGATTCAGTTCCCTCCTCTGCCTACAGGGACTGTTAAATCTCTCAGAAGAGTCCTAATTAGTGTGCTATGAAGTATTCTATGGAAGAATGCTCTTGGTCTCTCCTGATGTTATTGCATTTGGCATTAAATAATTAAATCTTTGCTGGAGAAAAGATGCAAGGGAAAGACAGGGGATAAGGGAGAGGGAGCGAGAGAGCACACAAACAACTTTTAACCCTAATGTCTGAGAAATTCAGACTTGTATTCTCATTCCCATAAGTACACCAACGTTTCACACTACATATTCATTGAAGGAGGGGACATGCACCTCCCATCCCAAGTAGCTCCCTATCTACTAGACAAATCAAATTTTCTTTTAATTAAATGTTAAGAGATTTTGGGAGACTTACAGAATATCTGTTGCTGCACATGCTCGTAGCACTTCTTTCATGCAGGGAGGGTCAGACACCTTCACTGAGCAGAAATGCGTTAACATCCCTGAGTAGTTGGACTTGGAGATAAATCCTTTCAGCTAGGTTGCTGAAAAGTGCAAGGCATCTAGGAGGGAGAGATTTATGTATGTGATCTTGGTGCTTCTGAAATGAAAGGTTAACATGTGATAAGGCAGATGTATGGCTGAAGTATTTAATTCAATTAGGAAGCTGTAAGACAGAGGGTTGTATGAGTGCTCCTGAGGCTTTGCTATATGAGATCACTATGTTGTTTGTCTTATTTGGGACATGACAACAACTGGAAAAGAGCTGCTCTATTTGATGTCTATCATGTTTGTGACTGAATGACCTATATAGTTCTACTGATACAGCTATGTAAAACCATACAATTGTACTCTTCGGGGGATTTTTCTGCTATGAGTGAGAATTTTTTCTAACTTTAATGCTGGGTAGTAATATTTTTGTATGTGTGCATCTACATGTAAAACATAATAGAAAGATGCGCTTGGGAAACGACTTCTTTGGTGACAATTGTTTAATTGTATCTGTGGTCTCTGTAGGTGATAGCCTAAGTATATATAGTTTTCAGAAACTGCATATTGAGGCAGTGATGAACATGTTCAATAATTGTTATTTGTGGGCTTTTTGTAATGCTTTAACAAGACAAAGTGACACCTGAAGTTAATACTTTTCTGTGTGAGATTTAATATGTAATCTAGTAATAAGAAGTTGTCTTGTATCATTCCAAGATAGTAAGCTTTCTGCATTTATCAAAAGTTTTGGGGCCTTGAGAAAAGAAAGGTCTTTTCTTGAGACTTCTAGCATTGCCTCAGTCAGGCTAAAAACAATGTTTCACTGCTTTTAAACCCAGGAAAAGGCAGTTATAATTAGTAATGTTAACTGAAGACTTTCAAAGATTGTTACAGTCTGAGAAGGCTTCAAGGGTTAGGGAGAGCAAGGTCACGGTTGCCAGTGTTATGATCCTATTAGTACAGAGCACTTAAGCTAACCTGAGCTGTGTTAAGACTAAGTTAACACCAGCGCTCAGAAATGGTGTTGAAAGTTCAATAGGCAGCACTTAAGAGTTGATGTGACCTCAGAGCTTCTGCATGGCATGAAAAGCCTCCCTGGCTGTGGCTGATACAAGTGCCTTATTAAGTGCTCTGGCTGCAGGTGCACCATCATGTTTTTGAAGAGATCTTGCTGTACAACAGCTCTAATTGTGCTGTTTGTAGCTAGATATTCAAAGCACCAAATATGCTCTCTCTTACTGAGCTACCTGGCTTGAGTCCGTCTGGAAATCAAAGTCCATGCATCTTGCTAGACTCACATATACAGATTTATATTTGAACATAACAGTGTTCTCGATTTGGTGTATGCTCTTCACTCCCTCATTATCCCAAAGGGGGCTTCATTTCAACAACAAAGGAAATTATCTCTGCATATAATTGTATTTTTTGGTATTCCTGTGACTCAAAGGCACATTATAAGTACAAAACAGAAATTTAATATTTTGATCTAAAGCAACAAATACAAAGGAAAGTTGTTAAGCTCCTAGTCAACTGGATTCTGGCAAAACCTCTGGTGTCTTATGGTGATATTCTCTGTCTGCAGGTGTGTTGTAGAAATCAGATGGTGCTGCAAAGCTTTACATTTTGCACACTCTCTCTGTGATGCTGCATGACATTCAACTGCAGTTACATTATGAAGACAGACTTTTCTGCACTCATCTGGAGTGGAAGAACAGGAAGCTTCCAAACTTGAAGGAAAAATGGGCTTAAATTCTCTAGCTCCAGAGGGTGATGATGATGATCCCTTCCAGTCTCAATATTGCAACACATCTTTACTTTCAAAAGGTCATGTCTGTGGTTATGTTTAACTGTAATTAGCATTTATCACTCACTGTCGTCATTGCAGAATTTACTGTCTTTGGGTTTTACTAGTTGTGACTTTCTCTCATGTCATTAGTATCTGCATACAGATACTAATAAGCAGCCTGCAGTGCTGTCTGCTTGTCAGACCAAGATCACCACTATTCTGCCTGTCTTAAAGGGCTGCTCTTTGACTTGGATATTTCTCCAGGCCCTCACAGGTGTTACAGGTTTGTTCTACATGGGTTGTCTAAGGAAACACCTGCATCATCTCAAGACTCAGTTATGGCAATAGCTTTTCAACATCCCCTGTCTTGACAACTGCCATGTGCATGTTCCTTTGACGTCTCTGGGAAGTTGGTCTTTCATGTATCCCAATGCTTGAGGCACCTCAGTCTTGGCATTGTTTTACTGCTGCCTCCTGGCTGTGAGTTGAGCAAGAAACTGCATCCCATGCTCATCAGAATTGTGCTTTCCTGTCTGCCTCTTTCTAATTATTCATTGCCCTTTTTCAATTGAACTGCAGGATCTTTAAATCAATGATTGTTCCTATCACTTACACCATACTTTGAGCAATGATAGAAAAAAATTATGGAAAAAACAGCTTATAAGTGAATTTGGAAAACAAAGTAATGAACAAAAATATGTCTTGCTGACTGTTTACCCCATCTTAAAAAAAATGTACAGACTAAACCACTAAACTTGCTTAGTTAATAAGCTAGTCACATATGTAAAGTTCAGCTATGCTGACATTTGTTATAATCAGGAGATTATTAGAATACAGCAGATTTTAAATGCAATGTCAGTGACTCACTGAGCCATGAAATAGAGTATGTCAAGCCCTGGCCATGCTCTCTGCTTCCACTGCTCACCCCTCTATTGTGTATGAATCCCAACTCCGGACTCTTGGGCTGGTGGGTGGCTGAGCGGGGGCGGGCTATTAGGTATAAATCTGCAATTTATACTAGTCCATAGCCTGACTGCTCAGGCCTCTTGGTTCTATTTTTTTTTTTTTTGATTCTGCAGTAACCTAAGTACCTTTTTCTCTCTCCAGGATCTTCAAACTTACGGCACTAGTTTTTCTGCTGGATCTCAAGAGTATATTACTCTTTGATAGATTTTTCTTCTATTACTGCACTTATTCTACTACTGCTTATTTCTGGAAACTCTTTAAAAGTGTAGAGATTTAACCTTAGCTAAGAGCTTTCGCTAAAAGTGGCAGGGGTTTAAACAAAGGTGTCTATCTCTTTTCTCCCCTAAATTGGATGTTATAATCTATGTCTATAAACATAAAGCCACCACATGAGAGAGAAATTAAGCTTAATATTGCATGAAAGCTATCAGTTTGTCTTCATTTTATCTATTTATCCTGCATAAGTAGTTTCATGACATCTTTCAAGAAAGGCCATTTTTCTCAGCAAAAGCTATAGGTATTTGCTAGAGAAGTAATGACATGTAAATCATCTTTCCTCTCCTGCAACCACTTCTTTTCCACTGCAAGTTCAAGGCTCTGGTTTTTCTACTTGTGTAAGTGTGAGGAGTTACACCAGCAGAAGTTGGTATCCATTTACAAAATCTGTAAGTAAACTGATTTTACTCATTATCTATCTCAAAACTTGCATTCATTCTCACACTAACGTACTCAAGCACAGACATGTGTGTGCCCAAATTGTCTGTCCAGGATCACCTGTGTTTGACACAGGACAAAAGACATCAACTATTGAATCCTGACTCCCATCCCATATGTCTCTGAAGTTCTTGTGTGGCAACAGCAAACTCGTTTTTAGACTTTCAGACTCTTTGGAGTCCACAGTTGTTGTGGAGTGGGCCTTTGCTTCTGAATAAATCATAGGCAAAGTTGCTGTCTTGTTGTCTTGTTCCTGACTGAGACAGACCCATCTATATGACAACACTCTGTTTTCCTGGTGAGCTAACTGGAAAAGGAGCAGGCTATGTGGCATGCTGTAACCCTGGTGCTATTGCCCTGCTTGCAGAATGTAGGGTCTTCTGCCAACTGTGGCCGTGGTCGTATCGGAGCGCAGGATTTCTGGTTTTGACAAAAGCAGCACATTCCTCATTTTATTGTTGGGTATATTTTCCTCTGTTATCAGTATAGGACATTCTTTTCAAGTCTTGTTCCGCTGCTTCATCTGGTGCTTACATACACAGATTTCTATTCGTACTTCATTCATACCAATCTTCGTACTTCTATTATGAGTCTTTCAAAGCAATGTGCTGAACTGAGCAAATTAAATTGCATTAACATATTAGCATTATTAAATGCATTATATGCCAGCCCTGAGATACCACCAGTTTTATAGATATTGCCCTCCAGAATACAGTAGCAATGAACTGTGCTAAATATATAACTCTTCCTACCCAGACTGTGGCCTATAGCAGCTATGCTTGTCCTTTCCTCCTGCAGTTACCATTTTCCCTCTAAACATTAAAGTCCCAGCTATTTTTTTCTTTTATGATTTTCATAATTTTGTGCTGAAGACTTCTGGAAGACTTGAAGACTTTTGGAAAACACATTTATCCAAACAGTAGTAAAAGGTAATGCATGAGTTCAGCCTTCTGCCTTGCTACTTCATTTACCTACAACATTCTCAAGTTTGCTGCCATATCTTTAAGGAAGCAAGCTAACTTAATTGCAAAGTCAATGTTAAATGAATTTATAAGTCATGCACACTTTGCACAAGTATCTTCTTCCATGAACTTGAATTGTCATGTTAATTCAGCTTTCTCCTAAAGGGCGTTGAGAGTGATAATCTGATTTTCTCATCTAGTTTCACATATAACAGAGAAACAGAGATGACGAACTGCTGACCTGGAGCACAAAATCCTTCAAATGCATAATAGTATTTTAAGAGTCTTAAAATATAGTGAATTCAATGTTTTCTTTTTTAAAATATATTCAAAATACATACCTGAAAAATATGCTGCATAATGAAAAGAGATATGAAGTGATTGCCTTGAGAATAACTTATAAAGATGACTTTTACCCTTCAACTCATGCTCTATACTGAGCATTTCTCTCACATATTAGTTTCCAAGTGGATTTTGGTGCCAATAAATAATGAGTCTTTGAAATGGCTAGAAGTAAAGAAAGTTCTGCTCCTAGGAACAAAGAACACTTTTTTACAGAATCCCCTCCACCCCCCTTATTTACAGGATCCCCTTCACCCAGCAATCTACAACTACAGTGGATAACCCACTCGAATTTGAATGGACAATCAGTCATAAGCTTATCTGAATGCCCAAAGGGGTAATGCCTAATGCTTCTTAGTTATATGAAAAAGAGAGTATTAAATAGAAAAATTCCATAAGCTTCTCATTTAACGTGGCTGTGAAAATAACAGGAGTAAAGTGTCTGGTTCTGCCGGCTGTATACTTGATAAGGTGCACACTCAAAGTAACAGAAATTTGCGCAACACACTTGGGGTGTTTTCTGCTGACTCCTCAGCCACCTCACAGTCTGGGAAGGCATAGGAGCTTGGGTAATGTCAGAGACCAAGAGAAGCAGATCTGAATGTTTCCTGGGAAGATCCTGAGAATATGAACATTGATGGCTATGCAAACTGGGTGCATTGCAACTGAGAAGTGGCAGAGGGAAAGTGCATGTAAGGAGGAGTTATCTTATGAAACAGGTTTCTGTTCCAGAGCTGCTTGTCCATTTCAGAGCAACCTATTGCCGTAGAGACACCCTTGAAACTCAGAAAAGCCACTATTATGGCTAGGAAGGCTTACAAATTCAGTCTGAGCATCAGCTCCACTGGAAACAAAGCTGCTCTCCTAGAGCATGTGGAAACTGAGCTTTCCAATACTGGCATTCTGAGAGAGATTACAACAACTGGGTAGAGTGTCCTCAATAATATTTGGTAGCACAGTATAGAAATAAGTGTATCTTCAAAAAACAGATCAGACCTTACAGCACTGGGTATGCCTGAATTCATGTTCTTGGCTGTGAGCAGATGGTACAAGATCAGTGAAACTTTCCATGCATTGTGCAAAGTAGGTTCTTCACAGCATCTTTATCTCATGCTATATGCTGAATAAGCCACCACTGGAAAAAATTTCTAAAAATTTTGGTAGATTCTACTTCAGCAGTAACTTAAAAAAAAAAATAGTATTTTGGTTTTCTTTGAAATGGCCTAGTCAAGCAGGAATTAATTCAAGAAAATCTATTGGTTTGAGTTGAGCAGGAGGCTCTTAGACATCATAATTATGGTCCTCTCTGGATTTAAAAACTTTGAATCTTGACTCTTAAGCATTCTTGAACATGTTGCCCTTCCGTGCCAGCTACCATACAGCTGTCGGTACAATTCCAAGTTGAAGGGGAATAAATTGTCTTCTGGCCAGAGCTGTGTGCTAGAACACTAAAAAGGTAGCTTGTATTTTGTCACATGAAGGAAGTCCTCTGTTTCTGGCCTCCTGGACAATAAACTGAAATGGTTCCCTGTTAATTGTTGTATTGAGAGAGGTTTCCTTTCCTGGTGTTTTAATCTGGTTATAATAACAGGCAGGATGTTGTGCAGATTTCGTCCTCTTTTGTGATTCCTCTTTTGTGATTCTGTGTTAATGGTGGAGCGACATCATTCTGTAAGTTCTGTGGGTCAGCCTTATCTTTCTTTTTTTTATTTTGACCTTTAAATAAGAAGGCTGTTTATGTGCAGAATTCTTACCAATGCCAAAGACTTGCCTACAAAGACCCAGTATCTATTTTCAGATATCTATATTTTAGATGCCGTGTTCTTAATTCTAACTGAGATTCTGTTGTTTTTAAAAAAATAAATAATTAAGCCTACTGCCCTTGTATCTGTTTCTCTTCCAGCCTTTTCTTGGTAGTAAAGAGTTCTATAAATGATAGCTGAATCTGGTAATTAGACAAGACTTCCCTTTTCTGTCCTGCTTTTTTTTGCTGTAATGCATTTTGTCTGTTTACTGGCTTGAGGTCCCTTCCCCCTGTGAGACTTATCTTTTTAATGGCAGTCATTTTTAACATGCACAATTTTTCTGTAAGCATGACATTCACTATCTCTATAATAACAATCATTTGGCTTATGATTTAAACCATTACAGCAGTGTACCATGCTGTGAGACTCAAATGCTGGCTTCACTTTTACATTGTTTACTTTCCTATCAGCGTGTTGACAGTTCATAACTCTTGGCTACTTCCCCATTGACTGCAATTTCTGTAAAGCTCTAGTGGAAATAAAGAACTCCATCAGACAATTGTTTTTTTGGATTACTTGCCTAAGCATGCTGTAGACTTGGTAAACTCCTGGCAAGATACTGAATTAGATAGTCATTCTAACATGGCATGAATTTGCAGTAAAGTGTGAAATAGGTGTAGCATCATTTTTTAAAACATATCTTAAGTGTAATAGACAAAGATCAATGAAAACCTTTTAACAACATAAATATGAGATGGGATATATTAAGTACTAAACTAATATACCGACTGTTGCCTGACCGATTTTTTTTTCCTCGCTCCACCCCTCCCCTCTCTCCCCATTTGCAGGATGCTTCTTTACCTGAACATTTAGCCGTGATGCTCTTTGAGAGTGAAGACAACAGAAGAGTCTGTTTTAGAGGAGATGGTTTTATTTGGATTAGTGGAATTTATTTTGATTATCTAACGGGTCTACAGAGACCTTTGTTCCCTGCAATCATTTTATCTATTTGTCCTGCTCTTCAGTTTTCCAACTAAATCTCTGTAGCCAGCCCAGCCAGCAGGAACATGAGAGCGCATTGGTAGGAAAACTCATCTTAGTGCAAACAGACTCTGGAAACTTAGCACAAAGAAATCTTCAATATGAGCAAATGACTAGGGTTTTGGTTTTTAAGAGGTTTATAACTTGGATAAATTGAATGCAGTTTTTTACAGCTGTTTCTCAAGTCATATCTCTGCCATAAGATTCTCAGCCACATTTTGAGTCCTGTCCTATCTCAAAGAAAACATCTAAAGAATTTTTGACATGGAAAGGAATTCTTTTTTAAAGATATCCAACCTGAGGTGTACATACATTTAACTTTTGCAATGTTTTATGAGGTAGACAGTTTCTGGTCTGCGTATTTTAATCTTAATGAGCCTTACTTATAAAATATACACTAGTATTCTGGTCTTCTATACATGCAAGTGTGTTGGTATAGATCAAAAATATATATGAAAGCTGAAAATTTTTGTTGTGCTCATACTTATTTTACTATGCACTTTTATTTCTTTTCATAATTAGAGTTTGTTTCTTTTGTAGCAACTCTTTGTTATTAAAATGGAAAATAGAATGAGGGAGAACTGTTTGTCTTAAAGATGGTTGAATTTGCCTGTCATAAGCAGTGCAGAGTCAGAATTTGTTTTATGGAAAGATAAATTTATTTAATAAAATCTCATTTTCCAGGCTTTAATACTAATGAGCTGGGGAGTTTATACTTTCAGATACTACTAATGACTTATGAGTATGTTATGTTATACGTGAGTACAGTATTACCTAGTTGCACAATTATACCACAAGTTTGCCTTACTTATATTTAAGCTTCAGGAATTGTGTTATTATACCTTTTTAAGAAAACATTTCCTGTGTGTTTAGTTGTAGATAAAAGGCTTGAAATTGTGTTTTGAGTATTTATTTTAAAGGGTTAAAACCTAGAGAAGTTAGAAATATTTCAAAATGGTTTTTAATAAATCTTATGTTGGGAAACTGACTGAAAATTTCTGAATGACTGCAGTGGTAGTGTACTTTTTGCATATGGCAAATATTGTTCATAATGAATGGGCAGGTACCTGTATCTTTTTAGGATAGGATTGCAGGGGCAGGATGGGCGGATGTCATTTGCATCTACTTTTTGTTAGATGACCTTTTGTGTACCTGAAAGGCACCATGCCCATTCTTGATGTCTGGAGATGAAAATGTTCGGGTTTTTTTTTTTTTCCAGTTTCTTAACTTCCTTATTAGCGATTCAGTGAAGTTCTACAATATAAGTTTATGCATCTTTTAAAGAATATTTTATACCATTTTATAATTTGAATCATGCTAGTGTAGAAATATTTCTAAACTCTACTTCCCATTTATCTTGTATTCTAGCATCTGAATTCATATTCTTGT
Organism: Calonectris borealis; assembly: GCF_964195595.1. Classification (NCBI taxonomy): domain Eukaryota; kingdom Metazoa; phylum Chordata; class Aves; order Procellariiformes; family Procellariidae; genus Calonectris; species Calonectris borealis. Next base: position 5,824,275 of record NC_134324.1, on the reverse strand, counting down.
AAAAGTAAGTGGGTAGGAGGAGGGTAGGGGAGAAACTATTCTTGAAACATTCTTTTTCCACTTGGAGTTTGCCTTTGCTTTTCATCTTGAAATTAAAATTGATGGACAGAGAATAATTTGTGTTAATGCAGCTGTTATTCAGTTTGAAAGATGACTAACAGGAAGACAGTGCTCTTAGCTGGGGAACAAAGGGTGACAAATGTCATTCTGCACATCAAGTTTTTCCAACACTGCCTCTGAAGCAGATGGTACACTAGCTTTTTAAAAAAAAAAAAAGAAATAAAAGAAGAGCATTTGAACAAGTACAGTGTCAATATGCTAGAACAGTCTCCTAAACCTCTTGTCATCTGTGATAAGGACATCAATAATAGTCATTGTCAACCTTCATTAAGTTCAGATCTTCCATTTTTATGTTCCTCAGGATGTTTTTCATTGATATTTTCCCTGGAAAGAGAAAAGGCCCTACATCAAGCTAGTGTATAAAGCTTGATTCTTTTCCTCAGGGCTCTTAGTACAAAAGAAACAAATTATTTTAATTAGTCTTCTTCTGTGGTTTTTTTTTTTTTATGTGTTTGTTTAGTTGGTTTTTCTTTTGAGTTCCTCTCGGGTGTTTAACCTGTTTCTAGATGCAGAAGAGCCCTTGCTTATTAATCCACAAAATAAAGTCTAAGAAAATGGGAATGTTCCACTTGCAAACAAATGAAAAGGAAGATGTCAAGTAAATTAGATCCATGCTTCCCCTTCTCCAGGGATTTGTCTAAACATTGTTGCTGATATTGCTTAGTTTACACATGTCTCGAGTTATTTTTTTAGATTCTTGTTAGCTCTTGCAGGTCGAGCTACCAGTGACCAGCACCATGTGAGTTCTTTAGTTTTTTTCAGAAAAGACAACCAGAAAAATAAAATTCCTGACTCTGGAATGAGTTTGAAAGTCTTTTCAAACATGGGAGGTATGTGGTTTGGAGAACGAACACTGCTATGTTCAAAAACAAGTGACTTAGCTCGCTATTTGACTTTTATTGAAGGAAGAGAAGGAAAATATTTCTAAATTCATTCAGTGTTACGCTCTTTTCAGCGCCCTCAGCAGTTCTTTCCAATGTGAGGAGAAAATATACCATGTCAGAGGAGGAAGGCTCACACATTCAATATTGCTACAATTAACAAGGAATTGTATATATTGTACCTGAAGTTTTAGGAGTCCATGACTTGAATAGTTGTTCCTTTTGAAATTATTTTCTATACAATGAACTATTTTCTAAGACCTTGTTAGACTTTTTGGCTAGAAATAGAGAAATATTCCCACACAAAAATGAAAAGAAAACTTATCCCAAAAATACTTGGAAGGGCAAGTAGACTTTTCTGAGTCTACAAAGAATTGAAACTAGATATTAGGTCTAAAGACACTTCTCATATTTTATGTTAATGTATATTTTTTTATCTAAAATTCAGAATATCAAACTATTTTATGGAGCTGGTTTCTCATGCCTTTCACTTACAAATGAAACTGTACAACCTGACGCTCAGCCTTGCAAAGTAGCTCTGAGAACAGAACATCAAACAGAGGTGTTCTCATAACTGGCAATTGTATAATCCAGAAAGCATTTTGGTGCCAGTCCTGCAGACCTCTGTGAATTTAATTGCACAAGCTAGCGTGTGAACTATTATTTAAATGTTATGTAACTTCTACTATAGATTTGATGGTGTTACACTGACATATTGTCTCTATTTACCCCAAAATTAAGCACATTTAGTAAAAAACAAATTACAGCACAAAATAGAAATAGGTGTATTACAAAAAACCTTGAACTGGATGACATTTTCTGCTTTCAACTAGATCTACCAAGAAATCATCCTGGTTTTACTATAACTTGTCCAGCTGAGTTGAATTACATGTTCAGGTTCAGTAAACGATCCAACTGATAGTAAAGCTTGTTAAAGAATTGAATATACTTCCAGCATGGTTATAAATAAGTCTACTCACAAATTCTCATAAATCTGAAATGAGTTTCCAACAAATCTAGACTGACCAATTTCAAATGTGAATAGCTGTAAAGTTTGCATAATCTTCATTATGGTTGGGAGATATCTGAGTTCCTGTAATCATATTTTTGTGTGCCAGGCAAAGAATTTGGTGAGTAGAAAGACATCTCTGCTCAATGTAGGAGTGGGGTACATGAAATAGTACTTCTTTAAAAATATGTATCAGTGGAGTTCCATATATCAGTTAATTTCTTTGCTTGTTGTGAGGTTTTTCTTTTTTTTTTTTTAATGAATTTTGATCAACCAATCCCACTTGAAGTTTCATTAGTGCAGTGTTTGCAGAGCTGAGGAAATTTCTTTCTCTGGCGTCACTTATAACAGACTCTTCAGGTGGTGAATGTACTCACCATTCTGCTTTTGTCAGTGTTACGGGACTTCATTACAGTGTGCAAGCACTTAAAAGGGCAATACCAACTGTGTGAAAGACCTGTGCAGCTTATAAAAGAAGATATCCTATAGTGTCATTATGAGCTGTCAATGCAATTGTACCTCAGGCCATTCCCACAACATATCTAATTCTGTTCCCCTCTGACCCTTTTCATGCCAGAAAATGGTAGAATTGTGCAGTTGTGTCTTTGAAAAGTGGCATAGGGACTGGCACAATAGATTCCTTATAATATCATACAGCATATTGAGCTAGACCTACAGAGATTTTGAAAGAGATGAAATTATGCTGATCATCATTTGGGAGAGTTAAGTGTTATCTTCAGTCTTAAAAATAAAACATGGGTGTACATTTTTTCCCCATTGAAAGCCACTTTATAAAATGACGCATGAAATGAACATGAAAGTCAGTGCTGGCCTGAAAATGCACCATATTTTTAAAAATAGTTCAAATCCAAGGATTCTGTGTGAGCCTTTCTAACACTAGAGTCTGACCCAAATCCACCAAAGGGACTGCACTCTGTGAAGCAACTTAAATGTCTCTGGCATCCAAAGTAGTGTAACGCTCTAAGAGTTTCTTGCGTGTGTGAGGAAATTGGAAAGACAATGTTGTTCTTTAATATGGCTTATAATCAACAGACAACTTATGTTTTTCTTTTAGAGTGGATGTGACACAGCCCTTCCTCATCCCCAGTGTGGACACACAATCTAAATTCATTATCTGAACCATGTGTTGGTGGGAAGGTAGTCACTGTGGCATCTGGTCACATCTTCCAGCTATTGCATAGAAGGGTTGGAGTCAAAAGTGTCTGAGAGGTCGGAGGAGCACTGCAGGATCCTGCTAGGTGTAGTTTAGGGATGACAGACATGCATGTGAATCTTGAATTTATATGCAGGTAAGCACTTCCCTTCCTCACCTTACTTTTACACTTTGCTAAATTCAGATTTAGTGCCTGATTTTCTTCTTGTTCTACAGTTGTGAGGGCACGTAATCTAGAAAATCTTGCATTGATTTACTCCTTTTTCCTCTACCTTCCCCAATTTAAAGCTATAGTTCCTGGAAGAAGGCACAGGAATCTGAAAGCATAATTATGTTCACCTCTTGGCTTTCTGTTGTAAGCATAATATTCAGAGTGTTTTCGCCGTATTAATGTGTAGCTCATAATTGTTAATATTGCCAGTGATTTACTGATGAGCCTCTTAACTTTAAGCAATGCTGTGACTCAATCCCTTTCCCTGTAGCATTAAGAACTAATTTGACAGTTGCTACAGGCAAAGCTGCAAGATGGCTCAGATTGTCAAACGTCCTTTGTCCTCACAAATGCAAAATCCTCCAGCCAAGTTTCAAATGCAATTCCATTTTATTCTAATTTATTGTTCATTTCTCTTCTTGACATAGCAGCTCCCTAACAAGTCCGTACATCATTACTTAAATGCTTGCTCACAAAGGACTGTTGTCAATCACTGGCACAGAACATCAAGCAGAAAGAATGTCTGATCAAACACATTTTGAAAGGTCTGCCACAACAATAGAGAAAAGCTGAATCAAACTGGGGGGAAGGGAAGGGCTAAACATGACTTATTTGTATCAAGCAGATGAGATTATTTTAAATAGGCCTAAGACTCTGAAAATGATGTGGAATTAATTCATTTCTAGATACTAATTAGAGTGCATATTTTTTTAAGCATTGATGATAATGCAAGTGGTGGATAAAATACTAATACCAACGAGCACAGCAAAAATGAACCATCAGACCATTCAGACCTTCCTGGGGCTGCAAAGAACCTTGGAATCAGCCTGAAAATTACTAACAATAAAATGAGAAATGATTGCTCTGAGGGTGAATCACTCCTGGGTCATCTGTATTAACAGTAATAAGAGCATTTTAAATAATCATAATTTTTTCATGCACCTTCTTGAGTCATGATCTTGATTTTATTTACCTTAAAATGCCCACAATAAGAAAACATCTATTGTTCAATTTTACAAACAATATGTTTTCTTTTAATTTATTCTAAGATATAATTGTTCTTTACATAATGGATCAAAACTTCTATCAGTTCAAGAGGTAAACTACACAAAGGAATTGATCAATTTTAAATTCAAAATACTAAAATAGATTTTTCATTTTGTGTACCTCAATGAATGTAATTAGATTTTTTTTTCCTAATCTGAGAGGAATTTAACAACAGTGTATAGCCTTGAACTTCCCCTGATCTCTGCACTGTAGCTGCATACAAATCAATAACACACTTCACTTACAAGAGTTTATGTCCTTGTCAGCTCAAAATTCTGGTCACTCAGGGCTGTCACGCTGAAGGTGAGCTTTGCACATCTCTCTGGATTTGTTTATTGCTCCTGGTGGGGCAGGGAATGAGAGTGGGAGGAAAATAGCAACGGTTATGTGATTCTCTGCCAACCTTACTTCACCCCAAATCTTAAAAATAACAAAGTCTTTCTCACAAATGGGAAAATATTGCAATCCCTGAGGAATTTCTGGTATGACATTCCTCTGAGGACGTCTCAGCGGGTTGGGCAGCATTAACAGCTGACTGTGGGTTTCAGTGGTACTGAACAGGGTTCCTGCTCTGGGCACTGAGGCAGGAGACCAAAAGGAAAAACAGTATATGATAATTTAATATAGCAATAACTCACATGCATGAAGAGACAATGAAATATGGATAGCATATTATCTCTAACTTTTACATGCCTCACTGTGAAATTGCCTTTTAAGTTGCTTTAATGTAATTCCTTATGTTGGTTTTTTTTTAAGTAAACCAAAAAAACCACCGCCTCCATTGTGTGAAACTGCAATATTCCCATGGTCCACCATTTGGCTCTATACACAGATTCTTTTGATTAATTGAAAAGTTGAACTAAAATTATTACGTATAGCTAAACAAAATTACATAAACTATGTGAATATTTTCGAGGTGAGGTTACAGGAAACCTGGCTAGGAAGCACCATTAGTCTCAGAAGAGCTGAGCAGTTTATGAGACTGGCATGTTTTGAGTGTGTGTCCTAAATTACAATTGAGAGGAGATCCACTATTTGAAACAAGTCCACTACTCTCCTTTCCTTCAGTATTTGCTGGGCTTGTTGAGGGTTTTGTCACCATTTGCTTGTTTGTTTCCACCTGGTAATCTGGAGCACCCTGTTCTCTGGTAAGAAAGTGGACATACTGCACAATCCCAGCCATAACAACAATAATAAAAAAAAATTATTATTATTTTTAATAGTAATCATCTTACTCTGCGAACCAGCCACTAGAGGTGAAAAGAATTCCGCTGAAAGTGAATTCTTACTGAGCGTGAGAAAAGCTTGGACCTCAAGTCCTGGACACAGTGGCAGGGTCTGGAGTATACTGCTGTGACTGCAGCCCGAACCAATGCTATAACATGGCTATTCATGGAGTAAGTTACAACATAAAGGCACTATAAACTTTTTAAAAGACTCTGTGGAACCTTTGGAATAGCTTCATCTAGAAACTGGTAACATAGTTAACAACATAGTTAACAGCAGAGAGATTTGTAGCTTTAGTCGCATTGGAATTCATCCATGATAGAGTTTAGAATAATGAAAGATAATATATGTATCAGGAAAGCTAATGGAGAAATACGTTACATTTATGCAAGGGTTGAACTCAAGCAACTGAATCCACTCCATGGAGGGGAAAAGCTACCATAGCATCCTCTCTTTATAATTTTATTAAGCAGATTATATCTTGCTTTTCTCATAGTATGAAAATATAAATATTTTCAAAGATACCATCAAAGATACCATCAAAGAAATGAATGATATCCAGAATCAATGGGAGATCTTTGGTAAACCTGCAACACAATTGTAGCCTTACAGCATCAATTAAATTTTTGAACAACCTAATCTCATCATCTCAAAGCTGGAACAGATTTCATTAGTTTACCTATTAAAAATTTTAGAAAAAAACTTCTAGGAAAATAGCAATAAAATTAATGGAAGTGTAAAATCTGTTCAGGGATAGCTTCAAATTTACACTTCTAGGAAGAGAAAACAAATTTACTAATAGTAGGTTTCTTGTTGCTTTTGTTGATGACTTGGTTAACTTCATAATTCCAATGGTATCACATTAAAACCTTCTAAATAAGTTGCATAACTTAACCTGTGCTTGTGCTCTACCCACAGAGTATGTTTTAATAGCTAGGTAGTTCAGGTAGTTAGTAGTTTAGGTTCTGTTTTGAAGTGCCTTTTACCTCATGTAGAATTGGAGGCTCTGAATTGAGTTCTGGCTTCAGTTCAGAGACCAGAAGCTAGAGGAACAGTAGTAAGTACCATTTGGATTGAATAGAAAATGTAATATATATTAACAGTGGGTAAAATTGAGCAGCATCAGCTGGAAAGGGAGCAAAGGAAACTGCCAGTGTTAAGTGATGTATTGGTTTGATTTATATTGGATGAGAAAATTGCTGGTAGGTTTTTTTTGTTGAAAAATTAAGTAACAATCAGTAGAGTTTTTTAAAAAGTACAGATTGCTTCTGAGTTAACAAACCATAAAACTGATTCAGTGCTACAAAAGTGGGTAACCATTGTTTTATTCTATTCTGTTTTCTTTTTGTGATTGCATGAATCACTACTGTGTCATAAACTAAGGTCTTAAAAGTGAGCTTGAGACAATAAAAAGAAAAGCCTTAATATATTTTCCTGGGATTAAAAGATTGTTTGATTTACTTTTAGCTCATCTGAACTCGGTTGTATTGACAAGGTCAATATTTAAGTCATTTTTTCATACTGTTATAATAACTGGCTGGGGAAAAGATAGCAATTTCTTTCATTACACCTCGAACAGAGAATGGATTGAGATGTAAAAGTGAACCTTTTTGTAAAGTGATCATCTCTAAACAGCCATAGTTAGCTTCCAGGCTGGGGAAATCCATACAAAGGAACAATTTTCATAACACCACCAAACACATATTTATTGCTGGGGTATTTATCTTCTGCCATTTTTTTCAATGGGAATCAAAGAGTCCATAAAACTCTTTATAAGCAAACAAACTATTTAAATTGTGGTTAAAAAAGCTTCTGGATTAGATAAGGTTGTTGAATGGTCTTACAAAGTATGTATCGATATCCTGTAAGTCCAGAATGCCTAGAAAGCATCAAAAATACTGTATGTGCAGGAAAAAGCCTCCTGAAGTCTAGCACTTCTTAATAGTAGTAGCATACTGCAATGAACATGTATTTGTGCAGGAGATCCTGTGAAAGCTTAAATATAGAAAAATTATCCAATATCATTGGCATTACCCAAGCTGCTATTCCTCCTGTTTGTCATTCCTATCCCCTTTGATATTCTTCCTTCTATAGTATGAAAACTAAAAATTGTTTCACTCAGGAGCCTGAGGGCTCTGTGTGTTACCCAGAAACAGAGTCCCATCAAGAGTTAAACCCCTCCAATAATTTCAAAATATAATATCTGGCAAAAGGGTTAATTCTATTAAGAAACAAGACTCTCAGCAAATGGTCAGATTAAAATGTGGCTGTTAGCATCAAACACTACATGTACTCTTTGCAGAATAAATGGGTTTACTTAGCACATATTCCTCATCTCTTAGAAACTAAGAAGAAAAAGCAGCAATTCTGTTAAAACCCAAATGTTCCCCTGTCTTGACTCCAGGTACTCTAAAAAAAACCATTCCCTAGACTGATTGACTTTCATCAAGAGCTCTTTCAATGTCACAGAAATAGATTTCATTGGTTTTGACAGCCTGGCTTGATGCTAAGCTTGTATCAAAAACCTACCAACAGAAAAAAGACTGCTGAGTTGAACATAATGGTCATATTTGGGGTTTCTGCTGTGCACATCTCTGTGGTGGATGTGATTTCCTCTATTCTGACCCCAAGAAGCTTGTACAGCAGCTCATTTAAAGTTCGTGTCTCCAAAAGGAAAATAGTGGAAATACGAAAAGCAAAATAATCAACTGCACTTTTATTTTGAGTAGCCCTCCCACAGTCTGTGAACTCTGCGGGGGAGCAGGAGATGGGAAATCAGTGTTGCCCTTAAAACAGAAGAAATGTTTTTCTAACATAATATACATGAAGCACTTCAGTATTCCCACTCTCTGTAAACAACTGAAAGATAGTGGGTGCAAAATTTAATGATGATGTGGCCAGCTCTTCTAAATCTCTGCCCTCTTCAAGCTTCCCATGCTCTTGTTGTCTTTTCCTAGACACTTAGCATTATGTGGCCTCCTAAGGGTCTGTGAATAACACATCTATCAGCAACTTTCACATCTTCTGAGAATCTTCCCATTTTCTAGAGGAGTTTGGATCAAGAGTGTAACTGAAACAATACACTGAACTAGTACTTTTACTAGTTTACTAGCCACTCTGAAAGTCCGGTCCCAGATTGAATGAGCCATTACATATTTCAGTACCATTTTCTTTTCCTACACAGTCATTGAAAAACCCCATAGAAACAGTCTAACACCTCATCTGATGCCATCATCATTCCCCACACTCATATTTTCCTCTTTGTAGTCGATCAGCAATATCTAGTAGTGCAAACTTGGGGAAGGAAATACGGTGTCTCCTTCATGTACCTGGACAGAGTATTTCCTATATAAAGCTGAAAAAGGCCTATAGTCCTTCATTCTGTTTCTTCTTCCCCAAAGTCTGGTCAATGGCAAGTTCATAGCTACAGTCAATACATCTTACACATGTACACGGCCTCTCTGCCCACGCAGTTCATTTGGTGGTGACATCCCCTTAATGTGTGATACTGAGAGGTGTCTCCATGGCAGAGAGGGAGCACTGGGAACACAGTAACAGGCCAAATCCACCTTTGCCTCCCACTCTTCCCACACTCATTAAATAATCCTGGTTTGGAAACAGAAGAACAAAATCAAAACTACAGCATCTATGAAACTGTAGCAACATCTTAAAACTTCACAATTTATTCACGTTGGCTGGGTAATGTTTATACTAGAGTTTGCTCAAGTTTTGCCAAAGAAGCAGAACTAAGTTATACTTTTATCCTTAGCTATGACTTTTTGAGAGCGTGACTCAGGCATGGAAGGGAACTTGTGTTTAATATTCCAGTTTGGTGATGATGTGTGCAAATCTGTTCCCTTAAAACGTTTTTAGATTTTTTTTTGAAACTTTTTTTTTCCCAGTTCATACAGATATAAAACTTCTCATGTGGGATGTGGTTCAATTAGTGTAGAGAGATACAGTTAATTGTTTAAAAATACTTTTTAAATGCTGTTATTTGTTACAAATAACTTGAATTATAAACAGCAAAATTAAGCTTGGTACTAATTTCTCTTGTGTTCCTCCCAGTTGGCAAAAATAGAAAATGGCTAGTCAGCTTTCCCATTGTTTACATAGTTTTGAGTTTTTAATTAACATAATCTGCTTATTGCAATGTAGCTGCTAATTGCAGACAGTTGAAGGAGAGGGGTACAAATTGCTGTGTTTATGTGGTAGAAAAAGGAGCCAAATAATTAGGGAAACTGTTTCCCATATAGAAAATGATAATATTTTCTTTCTTTACGTGGAAACATAAATAAATCTGTGACCAACTGTTTAGACACCATTTAAAAAGCACTGTAGCAAAGCAAAGAACTTCAATACATTCAAATTGGTTCATTTCTCCATTAACTTGCCTGAACACATTTTTCTTTTTAATGAAAACGAAGCTGATGTTAAAAAGAACTCCATGCTCAGTTTCTGAGGATTTAGGGGGATGTCTGCAAAGGCCTGCGATCTTTCCCAAGACCACACTGCAGTAGAACTCTGAAGGTGCAGCAATATGAACTTTCAATATCTGAGACTGTTGCTGGAGTTTCTCTGAGTCTTTACAAGGGTGAGTGTAAGAGTATGTGAGCATTCCAGGGCTGTTTTAGTGTCTTAATTATTTGCAATTAGGCGCTGAGTATTTCTATTTATTTTCCTCCAAACTAGAATGTTTTTAGCAAGGAAAAAAATATCAATGATTTTGGCAAATATTCAGATAATAGGCCTGGCTCTAACCATGCTTTATTATTATATATAACTCTGCAGGGGAATCTTAGGCAAAAAGAACCATTAATTTTGACTTTTTCTGCAAACCTAAGCAACAGAACCAAACCTAATTACAGAACTGAGTTTTGTCCCAGCCATATAATCCACTGTGCAAATTTTACTCTTCTTCACACTTCCACTGCAGCCAAATATGGTAAAGGTTATTAAGTATTCTAATCTCATAAAATAAAAAGGAACAAAAACGGATGCTGTTAAGATGACTAGGTTCTCTTCAAACACAGCAAGATTTACTTTATGCTAGAATGAGCAATGATTAAGAAGGTTTGACTGTATTATTAGGAATCTTTAATTGCAAAAGGAGAAGCAGCTATGTATTTTGTAAAATGTAATCGAAATCATTTGCAGTAGCAAATTAAATATATTCATGAGTCAAAGTTCCAAGTATTTTATCTGTTGACCTTTACCATACACTGTAAAATTTTAGTATTGGTGCTATTGTATAACTTTAGAAACAACAGTGCTGAAATATGTGGGCCTGATTCTGATTTCGCTTGGTCTAATTCTTTTGAACTCTGGAAGCAACTCTTGATTGGCAATGCTGACGACTAATTGGAATCATGCCTCATGGCTCAAAGATTGCCCTTATGCCCACAATAATACTAATTTCTGAAATTAATAAAAAGAACAATGGTTATTGATCTATTTCAAATTACACTCTCTATGTGCTTTTCTAGGTTTGGCACCTGAGTCAGGGAAATGGGTGATGAATTGATGGTAGGATTAAATGGCTCCTTGTAAGTAAGATTTTTTTTCTTTGAATCTTCCAAATCATGGTTTCTAATGAAATCTCTGTTCTTTTTATTTTTCTCTAAAATAGTGCCAGATATGTTCATAATGTTTCCCTAATAGGTACAGTAGACAACATGTTTATTGTCCTAAGACACATCTAAACATATTTAGAACACATATCGGGGTCACAATATTATTGTTCTCTCCTCCTGCTTTAAGAAAAATAAAGAAATCCAAATTTGTAAGGTATTGAAGAAGTTAGACCCTATATCTATTGGTGAATAGTATAAAATGTTTGCTCATGTAGCTAAAATATATGTCCATGATATAGTAATAGGAAAGACGGTGCCCTTGAAATCCTAAAATAGTCTTTCTTAACATCTGATACATCCTTTCTTCAAACAATGTTCACAGACTCCACAAAGTAATATATCAAGTATGCATGCATGAGCACCAGTTGCATAAAACAGGCTCCATCTGTGTTTGAGCTGACAAAGAGAATGTCTGCGTGTTTGGTATGAGCCAACAAATTCATGAAAGGGAAATCAATTAAAGGGTATTAAATCCAAAGACATCTACTCTGGGTCTGGAAGTCTGACTTGCAAAGTATTGGTGGCTCTGAGAATAATTACTTCATGTTTGGCCTGTTCATATTTCTGCTGTGAGGTCACAGCAGTTAAGGAGGAGTTGAAGTTGTCACACATGGATAAGAGAATACAATTTTAATATGTACTGTCTATTTTTCAGCTTGCACTAGGAAGTTGTTGCAAATACTCTCCTACCGAAAAAAGAAGCTTTGAATTTAGAGTTCTGTTCCAAAACAACAAATTTAAATGTCTTTCCCCTATTTTTTCTGTTTTTCTAAAAATAAGTTTGGACAGGTGTCACAAAGAGAATATTTAATCGAGACATAAAGTTTTATACCCTAATAATTTGTTCTTTAATTCACACTCTGGGATGGAAGCAATCTCAATTGAAGCTAAGATGCTGTAGATCTGTCTTATAAGCAAGCCAAAATCTGGACCTTTATATATTTTTAATATTAGCTATTTCTTCAATGATTTTCCTCCTTTTCTTCCTACAATTTATTATGCCAAGCTTGTTAGCCCGTTACATTGAAGTAAGCTCAACACTTCCTTCCTTTTTTTGCCTTCACTTAGCAGCAGTACCAAGAAAAGACTGCAGGTGTAAGGTGTCATCTGGTTCTCTGACTGTGTTTTCAGACCTGGCTCATGCCTGACACTGCAGCAGCAGAGAGATAACATCGCATGGGATGCAAATGGCTTCGTAGTTGAGCAGGAAGCTCTGAAGAAAAATTGTTACTGCAGACTTCGGCATTTCTGATTCTGCCATGCTGAGGCCAAGTGATGCCTACTTTCAGAAAAATTTTCTGCTCTTGTTGGCTACATAGCACTTAGCACGGTGCTGTTAATAAAGCAGCTGTCATCTGTGACAGAACACTGGTCTTTATAGTAAGATTTAACTCAGTCTGATGCTACAGAAGAATGTCCTGATGAATTGTGTTCAGTAGTTTAGCAGAGGATAATAGATCCTGAAAAAAAAATCCTAAAATGACCACTAATGCTGTTTTTCAGGAGAGGCAGTTCTCCTATTTACAGGATATGAAAAGGGGTGATAGAGTGCTTTTAGACAGACAATGAAACAACTCTTAAACATCCTAATGACCTCGGAATACTGCCTTGCCCCCCTTTTTCTGGTTCTTTATGATTCCAATCTCTTTTGAGTGAAAATGTTACGATGAAATATATTATCCTTTTTATAGAAATGACAGAGATAGAACACTTACCAAGCAATTTAAGAGACACAGCTGAACCTAATCACTCCTGAAATCAAAAGAAATAAAGGGAAAATTCTTTTTTCCCTCCTTCTCCCTGGTAATGAATGTGAATACTTAGTTTTGGACTCCTTTCACCATTCTGCCTCAATAAATGAGAATAGGCAGAGAATAGATCTTCACATCACTACACTGCTCACAGCTCAGTGCTGCCGCTCCTTTATCCTCTGCTCCATTTCTCTAGTGCGTCACCAACTATTTAAGTGGGTTTGCAACAGTGGTTATCAATTGGTTCACTTTTCAGAATAGTTCTTCGGTAACTATGCTGATGAAAAAGTAAGTGTGAGGAGAAAAAAGAGTTTGTGTTTTATGTATGTGAGTCAATATTCTTGATATACAATAGAACCCCTCAAATTTTGTTTCAGTTTTTTCTGTCTGCATAAATGGGTTTAAACCTCCTGGTTTTGTTATTCAGCTTTTTGCACTACAAATTCTTGGGACCATCACTTCTGTTCTGCCCACAGGGTAATTAGTAGCTTAACTATCAACTGGTTAGAGATAGGATAATTTAAGCAAAAATTGCTTGTAAATCAACATGGTTGAATGCCTTATTTAAGTGAAGATAAGGAGTGCATAGGATTTTAGCTAAAGTCTGAACCAGGCACGGGCTTTGTTAGTCCTGTTAGTGCTAGAACCTTCTGTCTGGTACCCACAAGCAGAAAGTGAAAACAAAGACAGTGCAAAAGTACAATGATGCTTCTGCTAGATCTTGTTCCTGTAGTTTCAACTGGCTTTGTGGTGAGCAGATGACGGCCACCAGCACCAGCAGCACCAGAATGCAGATGGTAAGAAGATAACAAGGTGTTCCATCAATCAGTTCACATTATTTTGCGTACTTCAGTAACCTGTGGAAATTGGCACAAAGCACAGTACTGACAATTTAAAGCAGATTAAGCAACACTTGTATAATAGACTATGAGACAATCTTTTAGCAGTTCGCTGGTGGGAAGGAAGCTATTTGGAGGGGACATTTGCACATTTGATTAATTTAAATTGCAAAGGAATCAGCAAATGGAACTTTTTTCTTTTTTTTCTTTTTTTTTTTTTACATCCCAAATCAAGAGAACAATTCAGATGCTGTAATAAGATTTTCTCAAAAGCCCAAGGGATAAAGGAAATGGTTGCTTGATACAGTGGCATCTTTGCAATTCAGACGGCTTCTAATGATGAATAGGAACATCCAGAAACACTTATTTTGTTTTATTTTCACTTTTAACTTGTCTTAGTAATAAACAAGCTCTATGAATAAATATACCTGATGAAACAGTGAAATATACTCTGTGCTGTTGAGAATGCTCCTCCGCCTGCAGTACTGTAGCTGGAAAATTATGATACAACCACAGTGACATAGTTCCCCCCCATGGAGCATTTTTGCGGCAAGAAAAGTTAAAAGTAAGAATAAGATAAAATGTTATTATAGGGCCATGGATCTTCTGTAACCTAAAAGGAGTGAAGACAGGTGTCACAGCTGACAAAGCGCTAAGCTGTCCCAGCCTATGCAAAGCTCAGTACAAAACAGTGAAAAACAGCCTTATCAGATCTTTCCCCAACTTAAGGGGGGAGGGAGAGAAGGTGTCCTTTAGAACCAATAGGACTATAAAAGCTGTCAGGTTCCCAAACAAAACAAAACTTGGATGACAACTGCAAGTGCATACTCCATGAAAATATAAATTCCACTTTAAAAAAATTTCTTTCAACCATCAAGTCTACTTGACAAGTAATATCATGGAGTCAGATTTTATTACCTAGTTATAAAGTCCTAATACAGAGGTTCTGGAACAGAAGTGTTCACACAAAATCATCTATAGAGACTCCAGCGGTGTCGCTGGAATGGTGGGATTCAGAGCTGAGAGACAGGCTGTCACAGCAGCTTCCTGCAGACCAACCGTCCCAGTGTGCCTTGGTGACACTGGACTCTGCTACTGATCCTACCGTCTTGTAACAGACTGGCGTGTATGAGCACAAAATCCTAATGCTGCTGTCTTAGTACTTAATGCGATTTGCAGTGCCATTTTTTTTCTATGCTACTCAATGATAATAATAATAATTGATTCTTTCCTCATGCAGTTTGTGTTGATCTTTCTTTTTCCCCCTTACCCTTTGTTTTCCTTCCTCTCCCAGTCCCCTATAGTGTGAACACCCTTCTACTGCGTCTTTTACTGCAGAGGTACAGCAAGTCAGTACAATGCATACCTCAGGGTTGTTTTTCTTTCCTTGACTACCAAATCACGTGTAAGTCTCTTTGAATCAATGTTCTTTCTGTTTTGAATAAAGTTTTAAATGATTTAGTCTGAAGCTTACATACAACACTTGTGCCACAGTCAGCATTGACAGTCTTACCAGGGTTAGAAGTAGAGCAATCCACTGACGTAAATAACTTGGAAGTAAACTGACAAATTCTATCTATTTTGATTTCTTTTGTTTTCCTACCCATGAATCATTCAGGAACTGACTGAATATTCTCAGAACACCCCTCATTTTCTCTCAGCCAGGACTTGTTTGCAAACTCCTCTTTCTGCCACCTGGTTGGATGATTGGTTCCATTCGGTATGATTTCAATGAAAAAGTGGAAACTGTTGGCTCAAATAACTCTCCTCCTCTCTCCTCTAGAGCTGTGCTTACAAAGGGGATTCTTGTTGAAGAAAAATGCCATAAGGGTGCCCAAGTGTACTCTCTGTTGGAGGAATTTGGCTGGAAAGCTGCCTGGAGGAAAAGGACCTGGGGGTGCTGATTGTCCATTGTCTGAGTGACCATCAAGTATGATGCTACCTTTAGACTCTGGCAGCAGTATTACTAAAGTTTGTTTTGGTTTTTTTGTTATTTAAAAAAAGCGTAGATTATGAGGAAATCATACCGAGCGTTTCTCGTGAGCACAAAATCTGTGTATTTCCTTTTACTGTACGTGATCAAATTGTGGGTAAAGGAAGGATAAACTAGCACCCAGTGTGCAGAAACACCCTACCCTCTATTTATTAATCTCTATGCTAACTAAAATAAATAGCACCGGCATGTAAAGAGCATTGGGAAAGAAATGTCAGAAGAGAGGTGGTAGTGAGGCCAGCCTAGTGGCTGCTCTCTAGCAAAGGCTTTTTACCAATGGTCCTTCTAACACCTGCTGTGTGGGCCATGCCGCCCGCTAGTGCTTGCTGCTTTTTATTGAGGAGATTCCCAGGAAAATAAACAGCTGGTGGGTTCTGACAACAAGCCAAACATCTTTCCCACTAGTTTCATAGCACTGTGGTGTTTATATACTGGCTGTGTTTTCTTTGCCTTAGTGAAAACACCTCAAGCTAATACAGGTGAGTTTTGTTATGGTCTCCAAGAGATGGCTTATATATTTCTATTATTCCATATAGGTTATGATTTACCTGATGTGTAGAAGCACAATGGTCAGGTTTTCATTTGCAGCAATATTACTTAAACACAGATGGTAACCTTGCGCTCTTTGGACAGCATCTGTTAGAAGGTTGCCTCTCAAAGAGAAATATCTTCGATGGAGATAAAGCTTCTATGGCTAAATAGCCATAAATGAGGACCTAATAAGGACCTTTCAACTTCTCAGCTGCTTGCAAACAGCTTAAATAGAAGGGTTTTACAAAATTTAACTCATATGCTTACAGATGATTTTTTTTTATTATTTCAATATTTATCCTAGCAGAAAACCAATCATAATGTTAAATATTCAACATAGTGTTGTTTCTTGGCAAGAATATTATAAAAATACAAGGAGAACTGTTATTTGTGGGCATGACTCTGTATGGGAAGAACTGATGCTCGAAATCCATACCAGGTTGTTTTATTTATGTCTCTATGGCAGCTCATTTGAGGAAATGTATTTGGATGTAATTTTTAAGCCATTTAAGATCCAATATTTTATTTCCACATAAGCCCTTAGACAAAGGAAAATGCTCTTCTGTTGGGTGATGAATATCTACAGCTTCTCATGGGAAAATGAGTTTTCTTTTCTTGTGCCTGTCCCTAGTATTAAATGCCAGGTATGAAATGGAGAAGGTACCAGCCAAAGACTGTGCTGAAGTGAAATCCACTGTGAGACCACCCCCATCACTTTAAAGCATTCAAGGTAATTCAAGCCTATCTGTTGCAATGGAGCAGTAACCTCTGTATTACGTTCAGCTTGAGTAAAAGATGTGTTCGTAGACTTTTATATTAACTCCAGCAATCTGAATTTTGCGTTTATACCCTCTATGTGCTTTTCAGATACTACAGTTGGGTTTGAGTTTGGTTTTGGTATTTTTCATAAAAATCCATGCTTTCTAGTCAATGAGATTAAGCAAATTGACACAAAATAAAAACTAATTAAATCATGTGATTATAAATTGTTTATCCTTAGAGAATAGATTATAAAAAATGAAAATAAATTATGTCAAGATACAGTCTAAATAATAACAAATTATTATAGCTTTTGGCTGCCAGTAGCCAGCTACCAGCTGAGTCAAGATGCACCCTCATCTCCTGCTTGCTGCCTTTGAACAGCAGTTATGGATTAAGTCTGACAGTGTGAAAATAAATGGGAGAGTGTAGCTGAAGCCAAACATTTATCAAGCCTGGTTGTACTCTATGCAAGGCAAGTCTGATACAATTTAATAAGATAACAGAAAACTTAACACTGTCTTCAGGATGTCAAAATATGGATTTATGCCCTGTACCAATGCTACTACTGTTAACTTGATGAATTTTAAGCTATTTCAGGTTTTGGGTTTAGCATCCATAAGTCAGTGGTGCTATAGGAATAATTTTCAGATACAGAACTGAATACCTGTGCATATGTATGGCAGGAGTACTCAAAACTATCATAAAATGGAGGGAAGAACCAGAGAAAGCATTGGGATAACAGGTCTTCTCTCTCATTACAGGTTATATTGCGCTTTGCAGTCTCCAAATGCTTTGTTTCAAGAAGTTTAGGAACTAAACCTGTGTATGCAGGAAGAGAAAGGCCAACAATAAACTAAAAGAACATTTCCTTACTTTTTTTGTTGCCCTTTTGAAATTGGAGATGTCTGTCACAGACCCTCTTTTCTCTGTTCTTCAGTACATTTAAACTGAGCAAACTTGGGATGCCTTCATCAGCAACGTTATTTTTCTATCCCTCATTTAATATCCTCACTGGTTACAAAACCTGCAACTAAAGTAACACCCTACCTTGTGGGTTTGGTGACTTTTTGTTGAAGAACCCTGTAGTGTTTCTCTCCAATGAGAGAAAATTAAACAATTGCAGGTGGGTTTTGTCCCTCTGTGTAATAAATACTATAAAGATATCAATCATGAGTTAAGGTAACCTTTTGGACTACATAGAAAGAATCCGCGTAGTCTCTCAATGGCTATTTATCATTCTTTTCAAGAGCGATTTTGACCCAAATGAATTGTTTTCTTGTGCTACTCTATCTTTATGCCCTAGTCCATCTTTAACATGGCACTGTCTGTTCTTGAGAGTGCAAAGACTTTGATAAATGTACTCCAGTCATCACTGCTTTTTCATACTAGGTATCTATTGATTCTTATAATATCAACTTTCATGAATTGCATCATTTGTTAGAATTCCTCTGTTTACAAAAAATTCAGTTCTTTCTCACTAATTCCTTTCAGCATTCTTTATGGCTCCTTTTATCGAACATATCTGCCTCAGTTCAGGAAGGACATGCCCCAGTTACTCTGGCTATTCAATGAAGTACCACAGGACTGGGTCCAAAGCTCTTCCAGGGTCAGGCCTTTATACTGAGCAGAGTGAAATGGAGTAAGTAGGTGATATTCCCGAGCCAAATTTCCAGAATAGGAGGCTATACAGAGAAGTCAGTAAGTACTTTTTGTCAGAGAGAAAAGGGATGGCTTTGCCTTGATCTATTTCAGAGATCAAAGAACAGATTAAAAGGCCTGAAAGCTCTGTTCAGCCATCATTCATCTGTGTGCTGTATAACAATGCTGCCATGCTTCCCTCCTGACTCGCTGTCAAAGACGTAGACGAGTAGCTCAACGTAGACTGGCTTTTTTCCCTTGTGATGATACTGCTTCCCCCCACCATTCACATGTTTTCATAACTCCGTGTGTAAAAGCTAATTGAATTTATCTGCTAGCAAGCGGGTAGCAAGCTTGAGGTTCAATGAAATAGGTGTCCAATAACTTCCATCAAATATAAGGGCTGCTTTCTTGATGGGGTGAAGGCTCTTCTTCACACATACACTGGGATGGAAGTAAGGAGGCCAAGGAACAGGGGGGATTCTCAGTGAAGCAAAATGGATGCAATTTTACTGCATAGCTTTTCCTGTAGTCAAACAACAGCAGTTCAAGTCTTATGCAGCGATGAGCAGTCTACTGTTTGGAGACCATCGGAGAAATAACTTGGAAGCTAGCATTATAAGCAATAACATTTAGTTGAGGGGATACGCAGCAGCCATACCTTTCATCTGTTTAAGAATGGGGCAACTGAGCAGCTATTCTACATGCAGGCACTGCACCTTCCATTTATTTAATCTGTTCTTTGGTTGACTTATTGGCTTATTGGCCTGCTAAAATGCTAGCCCCTGATTAAAATTAATAGAAGATGATTTTCCAGTACTATTTCGTATAATAAATTGCCCATAATAAAATGGTTTTTCAACCAACTATAGTGATGATTGCTTCTCTGGAGTTTGACGTATGAGGCATGAGGCTATATTTCTAAAATCTATTTTAATCAAAGGAAATGAAAATTTTACTATTGTTAAATGCAATTTTTTATTAACTTATAGAAATAGTCCTAATTATTAAGAAGTTAGGTCAGGTCTTCCACTTTAGTAAAAGTACCAATACATCTTGCTGATAATCCTCTTTTCTTTGTTATGTTTATGCAGATTCCAGATGCATTTATCATTTCATCAAAACATGTCTTTTTAAAAACAAGAAATGTCAAAAAAAAAAAGAGAAATGTCATAGATACTAACTCAGTTACATTGTAATGAGAGAAAGAAAATCAAAACCAATGACATCTACAATAGAAACTTTTTTATAAGTTTAACACTCTTTCCGTTTGCATTTTTTATTCAGTGGGTTGGAAAAGCACTTCTCCAAAACAGATGCTGATCTTGTTTTCACTTTTGGTGAAGAAATTTCTCCAAAAGAAATCTGTAAATGTTGTAAGGAGATCAAAGCTGACAAAAGGTTGAGGGCAGTAAGTGATGAATAATGGCATTTCTCCAGAAGAAAAATTAAGCATAGGCAAACCAAGATGCTAGACTTGACCAGTTCAGTGTGATAATTTGGCACTAAAGAACAAGCTGAATGAGGTCTTTTTTCCCTGAATGGAGCTGTTCATGGCTGTCATGGTCAGAGGAAGAAAACCAAAGTATGTTCCATTAACAGGTTTTTCTTTCCTCTTTGTAACCGTATTAAAGGAGCCAAATCCTTCTAATTCAGTTTGGGATAATCTTTATGTACTTCATTTTAGTTTAAAGGAGCCCCAAGTTTGGTTTACCGAGATTGTGGGCTAAACACTAAGCTGAGTGTGGAGACAGTCCACAGTTTTAAAGAATAATGAGTTAATTACATGTTGTTCTGACTCAAATTATTATTTTAAAAGCATATTCCTCTGTTGTGTGAAAGTACTATCTATCCTGCCTGAAATTCTTTTTTCTTTCTACACAAGAGTAGAAAAACCAAAAGTGTCTGGGGTCTAATATCTCACTTGATTTCTTAATAAAAAATGGATATGGTCAAAGTTATACCTCTCTTGGTAAAAATATGACAGAAGCTTTTGACAGGGAACAGGAAGACCCAGGGGAGAGCTGCGAGTTGGTGGGGCTCCAGTGACAGTGCACTTGGAAGAAACGTTATGGAGCACGTTCACTTGCTAACCTTGTGAAATAGAGCTGGCGCTGTTCTCTCAGCAGATCTGTGGATCAGAAACCTGAAATCACCTTAGAGAACCAAGAAAGGTTTTAGAAGAAAAAAAGAATTTGATGAAGGATGTTGTAATGACAATCCAGTCCAGTGTGTTATATCCAAGACAGCGAAGGAATGAATGCAGTATGATGTGTAATTCAGAGTAATAGTCAACATTACAGAAGGTGAATGATAAATTGGAACTGCAAAGTATGGAGCAGGGAACAGTAGCCCACACTGAACATTGTGAAGGGATCAAATATTGTATGAGATAATTACCTGAACATTTTTCAGGTGAATATAATGCACTGTTCAACTTATTGGGAAGTCAGATAATTTAAAGAGCACGTACTAGAAAAGCGCTAGTAACAACAGACTGGCAGCTAGACTTTTTTTTTTATTTGAACAATATTAGGCTGAACTAGCACCTCACCATTTTACTGAGCAGTGGCCTATTGTAAGTCACAGATTACAGCTCAGAGAAGAAAAGAAATACAAATAGTAGATTTATAGAAAGCAAATAGTCATTTCATCTATTAAGGGAGAGTCAAACTCAGTGCAATATAAGGGCGAAATCAATATGCTATGACTCATAAATGTAAAGGCAATATAGAGGAAATATGGGATGATTTGAAGGTGAACTCACTACAGTGATCACTTTGTTTTCAACACAGTATGTAGTCTAGTGGTTTCAGCAGCAAAGATGAGAAGTTTATAAAATGTAATAAAACTCTCAAAAGCCAGAGCTTTTTGTTGAGTCACAACACAAAATTTTCTGAAACAAAAACTGTCAGCCACATATCGGATCCTTCACTGTTCTGGATTTCAGTAGTCTTCCCCATCTTGAACTTGTGTCTTCTTTCAGGAAGAACTGGACTATTAATATTTCCTTCCTGGTTTAATTAATCATAAGAAGAATGATTGTGATTTCCATTGTCCACTTCACAGGAATCCATGCAGATGAAGGTATGTAAACTTCCTACTCATGATTAACAGTTTGAAAGGGATATTCTGTCTGGTTTGTTTTTTTTTTACCCTGAAATGCAAACCCAACAACCACATTATGCATTAGTTGAGGGAATTTTACTTCAGATTGACTTTAATCTGGTCCCTGGGACTAAAATCCCATTAACAGCTGGTGCTCCACCACGTGAAGCAAAGCACAGTAAGTGGGGAAAGTAAGATCATATATAGGTTTCTTAAGATTGAAGAAGTACTTAAAATAATAAAGAACTTGACATAAAGTAAACCAAGTAATGAAGTAAAGATCTTGAGATCTTGAGCTACTCAGAATCATTGAATTCTATGCTCATTCTTTATTTGAAAATGTTATCTTCTGTTTATTTCTTTACAAAGCTGTCAGGTCTGAATAATCCGGTTTTTAAAGGTAACTTTCTATTTTAAAGGTAACTTTCTATTTTAAGGGTAACTATCTATATTATAATTATAATACCAATTTTATATTTATTTAAAATTATTACAAAACAGACTTAAACTGTAACTCCTTGGTCTTGCTTTTGAATGTCTTTATTAATAAGAATAATATTATTATTTGCTTGTATTGTAGAGTACATGGGCCCTACTTACAGATCAGGGAATCTGTTGTGCTAGTCACTGCAATAACCAGAAAGAAAAATACGTCCCAAGTTGTATACTAAATACAAGCCAGTTATTGATATGCTCAGAATATGAAGATGATAAATGCCTTAATTCTCAGAATGGGTATACTCTGTACGCCAACAGTCTTACTTTTGCTAAGTTTATTGTGGGAATAGTAACAAAGTCTTTTAAAGTGGGACTAACAGGAAAATAACAAAAGATACCTCTATTTGGGGTTTAGGGTTTTTCTGGAGGAGATGAAATCTCCTTAAGTGTGTTTGTTCAGCCAAGTGGAAGCCATAAAGAGGGAGCGAGCAGCATATAAGCAAAAGGTACGTACTTCTCCCTGGAAAAGACTGCAGGGAAAACCCTGAAACAGCCTTGTATGTGTTTTTGTAGAAAGGACCTCTAGGGTGTGAAGAACAGCACAAGACAAAGAACAAATGTGTTTGTCCCTAACTCCAGTAAATAGCTGAACAAGCTGAGATCAGAAGCTAATCAGGGGTGGCACTTGATGTATCAGTAGCTCATGTGAAATGACGAGTTGGAGAAAAGGCCATAAAGGCACGTGAGAGTCAGGTTATCTGTGAAGTGACAGAAATGGGTAAAAAAAAAAAAAAAAAAGGAAAGGATACAAAGAGAGGAAAAGAGAAATGCTCCTTGAGGAAGCAGTTCAGATGGCTGTCAGTAAGGCAAATCTGTACTTGTAAAATCTACAGAAAGATGTTGCAGATATAAGATGAAAGCTGGACAAAAATATGGCCCATATGATTACAGCGCTGAGAGGTCCAAGCCCAGCTGCTATCCAGGTAAGGGACCTCAGCAAGGAGAATGCAAGAATGATTCTCCTGGGTCCACTTAGCTCATGGTCCTGTCTCTGAGAAAGTTGCAGATTCCTCTGAAAGAGAAGCAATATATAAACAGGAAAGGCAAGGATGGCAATACTGACCACATAAATAACTTGGGAAGATGCTAGGACATTTGGGGCCAGGGAGGGCTGACTAAGGAAGCACAGCTAAACCAGACTCCTGTTGGATACCTTTTGCAACCTTCAGTTTCTCAGGAGTAAGACTGCAGCTTGAATAGAAAGTCAATAGCTCTTTTTCCCCTATTCTTTTACCAGATCATCTCAGAGGAAACTGCTAGTCTGTAGTTCCCCTAAGATTTGCCCAGCAAAATCAAGAAATACTAAACTTAGCAAAGATAATGTTTCTGAAAGCTAATGGAGGGAGAAAAAAAACCCAAACCCAAGAACAACAAGCCAGACTTTTTCACACACTGTAAAGACAGACAGAGATACCTGTTTCCTATCATTGTAGGTCACTCTTCACTGATATGAATAGATCCCTCAATAGTTAACTTAGCCAAGGGAGGATTCAGATCAATCCTCCTCACCCCAGCCATGCCTTCTTCTAAATCAATACTGGCTGATGAATACCTCTGCCAAGCTCACAACACAGACACAATGGAAATCCTGCTCTTTTAGAAAGTGCCTTTGCAAGCCCTTTGGATAAGGGGTGCTTTACTGCTTCTCCGCTAAATCTCAGCAGTGAAGCTGAATTCCTGATGATGCCGCCATTCTGCAGAAGCAGCACTGCACTGGTAACCTGCACCTTTCTGCTCTTTGAGGATTTAGCAAGAGCTGTTTGAATTCATTCGGAAACGAATTCAAACACACGCTTTATATAGTTTTCATTTTTAATAACGTCTGGTTTTTTGAGTTAGACTCTGCTTTCACAACACATGCAACTTTGTTTTTTAAAATATCTCTCTGATAATTGGAGATTTTCTTTTTTTTTAAGTTTAGAGTTCTGTAAGCAATGTGAGCTACTTGAATTAAAATTGAGTTGGGAGTTAATCTTCTGCAAAAACTAGGAAAAATTAAAAAGTTGGAAAGATCAGTTGGATCTTGCAGTTCACATTTGTAAATCAAATCCCTTAATTGCATTGAAGCACTAAAAAGAGAATCACTTTTGTTAACTTGAAAGATAGAATGCACTTTTTTGAGAATTCAGTCCTTTTTGATGTAGATATTTGCAGTAAAAACTATGCCTGATTATAATCTACAGTAGCATTGTCCATAATTAGAAATATTTTACAGGATGCTTTTTCAAAAATCCCCAGTAATTAGTAATAAATATCTCTTTTCAACAGCACATGAATCTACAGTAATAAAATAAAACTGAAGTTACAAGCATTCCACTCTAGACTATGCAAACAGACTTGGGAGTTATAAGTACAGATTTATGGCTGGAAGGATGGATTCTCCTTGAAGCTGTTTGTGCAACCTACTTATCAGAAGAAAGAGATTTCCTGGAGATTTCCTTTAATTAGCTGGAACAATCCATTAGTAAAACAAGCAACTAAAACCATAAGTACATAAGCTATTAGTCTTCTAGCATAGTTTATAAAAAAAAAAAATATATATCTCCTAAAATTCAATAAGGGAGTGGCCAGGTTCAGTAATAAACATTTCTGTGTGGACAACAATGTTTATAAGAGTCTAGGAAGGGAAAAGTTAGCAGTCTGCCAGTAAAGATAACAAGAGGAGAGGAAAGACATGATCCATGTTAATGTGGTTTATGTCCCTCCCTTTTTAAGCTTCTGAAAGGCTCCGCTTATTCCTGCGGCAATTAGGAGTAATCATCTCTGCCAATGATGTAGTTGTCCTAGGTCATCAATGCAATGCAATGTCATTTCCAAAAATTTTGAATCAGATGAACTTTGAAGTTTGAAATGTAGCTATTTTACTTTGACTGTTTACTGGATTAGCCACTGCCCAATGTGATTTGAATATGAATTGCGAGGTGCACTTCCAGGGGCTTACATGAAGAAATAGATGTGTTTCTTCTATTAACCATAATGAGAATTGCATGACTCATTCCTCTCACACCAGGCTAAAATGTACCCCTGCGGTTCCGTACTATGTACATTGACTTGAATGAAGCTTTGTGTAATAAGATTTAAATTGTAATGAGTCATTATGTCAACCTTTTTCTGGTATTTTACATAGTAAGCCTACTGCATAGTGTGCAGTATGCCGCTGCAGAAATCCTAGCAAGTATGATAAGTTGGTAGTGGGTAGGTATAAAAAAAAAAACTACTATGAAAACTTCTCAAAAAATCTTAGTGTGACCATAGTTTCAAAAGGATGATTTTTGTGTATATGTCCTTATCACAGCCATTATCATCAGTCCAAAACAGACTCCTGAATCCACCACATTTAGATACATGTCCTCATTTGCTTTTAGTGGGACAAGACAGTCTTGAGGTGAATGATGTCAAAGTATTATTTTTCAAGATTTTTTAAACATTCAGACATGCACACATGCACGCACACACAGAGAGCTGTTTTCTAATAATTCTTTTATCAGACTGAAGCTGAAACAACTTTCTTTCTTGCAAGGATCTGTTATTGAGAGTCTCTTCTTAGTAACTAGATGCTACATTGAGTTCATTAAAAAATAAGCACAGTCCCGAAGAGCTTTTGATTTTTTTTTTTAATTGTATAACATCTATTGTATAAACACAAACTGCTTTGCTCAGAACTGTACCTCTTTAATTGCTTGAATTAAAAGGATTTCTGGATCAGCATTTTCTCTCATTTTTCAGTATATATTGGTGGCATTGGTTACCAAGGTACCTCTGAAACTGCTAAAGCTGGCTGGGGCTGAAAGTGATGTGGAAAAATTATTTCTGTGTTCATTGTAAAGAGTGTTCAAAAAACACTGACAAAAACCTTTAGTTTTACAGTAGCAAAGTAATGGTTATTTTGTGCAAAATCAACTGTAAATAAATATCTTTTCTTCTTGTAATGATTACCTATACAGGACCTAAAGAATTAACTATGTCTTGAGATACCATTTTGTGTTCAGTGACATTAATAGACAAATCTTGTTAATCTGCACCAAAAAGTAAACAGATTCTAAGCCTAGACTCTGGCTTTTTGGTGTCAGCTTTTTAAAGACAGAGGTTAACAAAACTCTTCATGAAACACAGACACACACTCACAAACACCTTTCTCTGTGTGATTCTGCATTAATCTACAAAGCACTGTTCTCCGACCAGTTTCTAAATTCTGGTGTTTCCTATTTAAATATCCACAGCAACTATGAACACGCTTCTCTCCTTCTGCTCACTTCTTGTCTGAGAATTTAGTATCAACAATTAAATGATTTACTACTAAAAGAGAGCAGGTTGGGGAGGTGGGAGAAGGACCAGAAGATTGACAAAGAAATGGGAACGATAACTGAAGCTTGAAGCTTTTTATAGTCTATCACAGTAGCTCATGTTACTCTTACATTTGCACGCTTGCTTCTCTTAAATATCTAAGTGTTTTCAAGGTAGACACCAGAAAACTACAGAACTGGCAAATATCAATATCTAATAGCTGGTGTCCTTCCCCCTTTTCTCCCCTATTACATATTGCCTGTGAAATGGTGTCAATGAACAAAAGACCACATAGCTGGCTTTCTATTTCCTCAACTCATCCTTAGATGAACCTTTTCTCATCCTCCCAGCAAACTGTTATGTATTTTAGGATTGGTTTGCTTGTCTTTTTCGCTGGCAGCTCTTCCTGCTCTCGTTAGTACATGAAAGTCTAATTGTGCTGGGCAGCTCTGTCTTGGCAAGCAACTTACAAATTATACGTGAAATGGGACGGGAATCTTGGACAAACCTAGCATTAGACAGCATTAATTCTACTCTTAGTAGATAAGTTTTTCTCAGGTGAATGATCTGCTCTGCTTCTTACCTGAAAAGACTCTCTGTATTTTTTTCTAAGCCTTCTGCATTGTGATATCAATTAAGGTATATAAAAAAATATTCTTATAACTAATTAGAAATCAGTGAGAAAATCAGTGTGAAATTTACACACAGAATAATACAGTAGAGAACCAAACAATTAATTTATGCTCAATCTAGTGACTCAATATTGAGCTTGTAACCTCTGGTTTTTTTTTTTTATCAGTATCTTAATTCAGGAGCAAGCAGGGACTATACTTCTCTTGTAGAATTAGCTTAAAGAAAAACAAAAAAAACCACACCACCAAAACATAGGATTGCAGACTCACCATTTTTTTTTCCTGAGAGGATCACAAATTATGTAAAGTTTCTTCATCTTCAGAATGCCCAGATGAATGCGCTGAAATATTCAGAACCTAAAAGATTATACAGGTGATTCAATAATTCTTGCCAACAACTGAAATAAAAATGATGCCTTTTTCTTTATATTTTAAGTATGAGGAATTAATTTTTCTCACTTAATTTTCCCCTGTATCAACAAATCATTTAAGATACATCAGTATTAAATGAAAGGACATAAACATAGCTGAAATGCAAATGTGTGTTATCAGTCCATTTTTATTTTCCTTGGAAATACTTTTTCACTTTTTCTACTCAGTTCTCTATACTTGAAAAAGCAATATTTCTTTATGTGTACACTGGTAATTAAGTCTGGCATTCATGTTTTTTCTATTACTACTTTTCTTGGTGCTTATTTAAGAACTTTGTTTGCAAAGTTGAATACACAAGGTTCCTTTTCAACACTTGTATTGATTTTCTTTTGTCTTTTAACAAACAGACAGCAACCTGTACACAACATAAATAACAAGCAGCCAGTGCTCAAACAGCAAAATCAACATTCTTATTCTTCTTCTAATGACTGCTACGAACAAGCCAAGATCCAGCAGAAAAGGGGAGTCCTTTATTTCTCAAGTATCAATGATATGGTCAACAGTTAAACACAATAGGTGGGGGTTTTTTCCCCCTCTTGAACCTAAAAATGAAGAAATAAATTCAAATGGAAGCTCTTCAGCTTTTTTTCTTTCCTTCCTAGGCTTTTCAGCATACATGAGTTACTTGACTTCAGGTGCCTGTCCAAAAATGGGCTGCAAATATGTTAATCCAGCACGGCATGGAAAATTAACCTTGATCATAAATTAACATTGTCACTATAGTCAGGTAGTTGAGATTATGGATATGCATCTCAACCCTCTGTGCATAACCTGGCAGGAATACAATGTTATCATAGCATTTGTGTATGAACTTTTGCAAGTTCAGTCGTGTGTCACACCCTTTTGGGTGAAGCTGTGTGAAACGGGTCTAGAGGTACCAATGTGTGTGGATGGAGAGGAAGCTACCAGAAAATAGCTGAAGAGAGGGTAAATATGTGTTGAGAGGTAGTGTTGAAAAGCCTTCCAAGGTCTGATAAATTCTGGAGACTAATGGTTTGGCTGAACATGCAAAAATGGATAAAATGCCAAAAGTCTGCTGAATTTGTCCAAAGACACCAGTACACAGTAGCATCAACAATGGGTTGTATCATTTGGACCACATCAAGAAGATGGTGGCTGCTGTACTCAAACAGATGCCAATATCATACACAAACCCTTGAGCACCTTCCACACCTACCTAGAAGCTGCTGGCATCACCATGGCTCTCCATGTGGTTGGCCTCCCCTTTGCTCCACCCACATAACCGTGACTCACTTCATGCGAGCATGTGTGTGACTGAACTGTTTGGGGAGTAAGTCACTGTATAGTTATCTGTAATTAAAAATAAAGGCTGGATTCTATTAATAATAAGCTTAATTAATAAAAGCTTTTAATAAATATTAGTCATGATCTGTGTCTCCCCCAGCTTGATCCCCTACCAGGAAAAGGGCATTTATAATACTTGAACATTTTTTCTACTTGGAAAAGACAAGGGATGAACCATTCAATGCAAGGTCTGCTACGTGGTTGCAGAGAAGACCCCTCTCATTGAAGTAACTTCATTTCCTGAACATACCCATCCATTATCCTCTACCGGCAATAAGCACCTTACGATTTCTTTTTAGTAAGACCTTATGAGCCTTCAGTTCATGTTAAGTTTAAAAGGGTCATATTCTTTTCTGTTTTGACAGAGCAAAGGATTCTGATTTGTTGGGTTTTTTTTCTCTTTTTAAATCTTAACTGGAATCAGAAGGCTGGATCATCAGTAGACATAATACATTATCATTAACTTCGTGAAGCAATTTCTCTTGTACAATTTTGCTAGTGCAGACATTCTAGCTTTTAGTTTAATTGAATTTGTTGATAAATCTGTCATGACACACTTTCTATATATGATCTTTCTACAGAAAAATTATTTCTACAGAATAAAATTCACTTCATGAATAGGATTAGAACAAGGCTTGTACATTGTTTAATCACGTATTGAATTGGTTCCTAATAAGCAGTAGGAATGACTTAGGTTGGCCCTCTGTTCATTTATGACTTTCCCATTAACATTTGCAAAATAGGCAATGAAAAAAAACATATGTTGAAATCATACATTTTAGCAAATATTTTCATTAAATATTAACAACTTTTTTCATTATTGAAAATGGAATATTCTCATTTATTTGATGAATCAGTAAACAAATGCACTTTTGCCTGCTATGTCTTTTGTATTGGAATTTCAGTTTCTACACTTGTCCCCAAGGCCAAGAAAGAGCATGACTTTATGTTGCCAATGTGCTGTGTTTCATCAGGTTGTGTCTTAGTATATACATGTTACTTTAGATCTAAGCAGATGCGACAGAAGGTAACAGACTATACTGCTGTATAGTGGTGCTGCAATGTCAGCCTGTGCACCAGGAAGATTAGAAAATGCAGTGCTGTAAGCGCGTTGACTGGAAAGCAGAAAACAAACACAGTAATGTCTAGTTTTCTGACAGGAAGTCAAACAATTGGAGTGCACATGCTCCTTCACTGCAAAAAACCCTGTTACTGCCATGAGAATAATAACGGTTTGCTTTTCCTTTTGGTTTGGCAGCAAGTGATTATCACCCTCAACAGAACTGAAGCAGACAGTCCGTACACTGTATATACAGGGAAAAGGAAATAGTGACTAGGCGCTATTGGATTTCACACGCATATTATTACTGCATGCAGTTTCATGGATTTAAAAAGTGGAATCAATTTTCACTTTCTGAGTTCTGATTGCAACAATTTTTTTTTTTTTTTAAATGAGAATGCTATTTGGCTTCCTTAGGCATATTTCTCGATAATAAGATTGCCTGGGTTATTACAGTGCTACGTTTCATGTCTCTTTGACCACAATACAAGATGTTCCATTTACTTAAAGCTTTCTTGATGTTATCGGACTGAGAAAATTTACTTCAGTAACCCTAAAAGCCATTCCAGGAATAAGACTTGATCCTGCACTGAATTATCTGTCCACATTCCATCAAATATCTGTAAAGAGGTTAGACAAAATGTAAGGACACCCAGGCCTTAGATTAGCTGGTAAACGTTATCTGGGAATTGACTTTTTTCTTTCCCCCTAATATAACAAAAATGAATGCCAGCAAGTCTTTTGGCTGTATCAAAACAAAGGCTCACCTTCATGATTGCCAAACTGTTTTACAAACTCAATTATCAGTCATTTTAATTTCACTATATTTCACAAAAAATGCAGAGGAGGACTCACATCTCAGAAGAGGATGCAATATCAGTGTGGTCATGCAGAACAGCATTGTCCTTAAAAGTTATTAAAGCCAGTCAGTGGGAGAAGGGAAATAAAATTAGGTCATCTTAATTCAAACCCCTATTTTATTTTCATTGTCATTTGGCTTTTGGTAATCATCAGCCTTATCCAACCATCATACTTACATCGTCTCTCTCACTTGGTAATTATGTTTTCATAAACAAGCAAAAGTTTACCTTTGGAAGTTTTTAAGTGGCCAGCTTCTCATACTTTTCAAGCAGACTTTTTCCCAATGAAATGTCCATTTGACATTGAGTAATTTGACGAAATACATAATGGGTTACCATACCTTCTTATGCTACCAAATGAAGTACTAAATTTTAAAATTATTATGAAAGATGACACATCCTGTTATGAATTTGGTGACTGTGGCCACTTCAGCATGCTGTGTATTTATGACAATTTCTAAGAAACTTTTAGCATAGACTAAAACTAAAATGGAAGATTAGCTTTTGATAATGGTAGTTCAGCTAGGTATGCCCACTTGCATTTATAAGCATGCTAATGTGTATGACAGCACAAGAGGCATGGAGAGAGACCGTAAGTGGAAATACAGTGAATAACCTTAAAGATTGAAGTGCATCAGATCCTTATAGCAAGTGACACAGGTCTGTTGCCAGTTACGGGAAAAATACTCTGTTCCTCTCATGAAGTAGCTCTCCCTCTGAGGTTTCAAGGACAAAATGAAGAGGATTTGTAGGGGGTTTTCCACCCCATTTTTAATATACTGGCATGAGTAAAATCCAGGCTGTGGGGATTTTTGACCTGCAAGCATCTTGCTGTTGTTTTGGGGCATGATAAACTCCAACACCCCAATCCTTATTTGGGGTCCATATTAATAGGTGGCAGACCTGAAATAAAGCATATGTTAGGCAAAAGAGTTCACAAATTTGTTGGTTTGGTCTAGCTTTGGGGGAAGAAAAAAAAACGAAAAAAGCAGACAGGAAGATCTAAGTAATATAAAAAAATTGTTAGCTAGCACAAGGAAAAGCAATGTGAGAGAAGAATTTAAAACAGCAAAAAAGACTGAAATTAATCGACTCTTGATGTTTCCTTCACCAGTAGAGAAATTTGTGTGGTTATTCGAAAATATTACCAAGGTAACAACTAACTTAATAGTGCTATTTCTTCCTAGTAGAAGGAATTTGTAGCATGCTTTGCCCCATCTTCCCCAAACATACAACCCTTTCTGGACATAAAGAGTAAAACTGTAATATCTGCATTCCAGGATGGTTCAAAAAGGAGTGGTTTTTAGTAACATTTTCCCATCTGCCATAGAAAAGTCAATTCTGACTTTGGGTTATAAAGCAAATTTTTATCTAAAAATCTGGGCTCCTATTTAAGTGCAATATTACCTCTGTGGAATAGATAACTTCTTTAAATTAGATAGCTCAGGAAATGTCTTTTATAATAATAAAAAAAAACTTTTACCATCTTAACCTCTACATTGATGCAGAGCTTATTCTAATCTACTTTCACCTCAGGTGTTAAAAAGAGCTGCCAAAAAATAAAATGAGGTTTTGAGAAACTGCACTCCCCCTCCCCAAACCATGGATACTAGCGTCCACTGGATCTGCTTGTTTCTGACACAGAAAGCCAAAACATGTAGGAAAAAATAATATATTTTTGCTTTTTCCTACAAATCTAGCCTTTCGCTTAATTACAAAAAGACAAACAGCTAGGTTTGTGGACTATTTCTAGACAACTCATCCTTTATTGCTATTTATAAACTAAAACTGAAAATGGTTTAGATTCTGGAGGTTTAGCTTAGCTAAACATGAGACAAACCTTCAAATTTCAGGTGTGTTGCACTGTTTCAGCTACCTTTTGGGACTGCTAGCCAAGGTTTTACAAAAGAAACACTTACAGGTGAGAAACTTTATTTTGATGGGAGAAGTAAGTGGTTTCATATCCAGTGTGCTGAAATCCAGGACAGAGAACAGCAGGTGACTTGTACGTCAGCTGTTGGCTCAGGCTCTTCAATGTATATGCCTGAATTTACAAAATCTTGACCGATCTGCATGCTAGACATCAACTGAAATCCAGAGTCTAGAACTCTAGATTCGCAGGCAGCCCTGGTTTAAGCAAGCTGCTGCAGAGCCAGGCTCCGTGCCCGCGGCCTCAGCGCATAGCAGGACAGAGTAATAATTCTCAGCGACTACGAGAAAACTGAGCGCTTGTGTCACAGACTCGATTTCTTGTTCATGTGGGTTTTGTACAGCAGATTACACTGCTGTCAAACGAAAAGCAGCCTTATGTTTCTCAGTAGTGTTGGCAAATGGGATGGGAGAGGGTAGAAATATGTTCTGGACATGCCTACGGAGCTGCTGAAGAGTAGCAGGAGGATGGCTGGGGAAATTCTGGTTGACTTCTAGTTTGATGACAGGAGGTCCTTGGGGACAGTTGCTTTCTGTACTTGGCTTTCTGTGAAGAAAACTTGGTTGAGGATGCAGCTATACATTCCTGGTGAAGTTAGGAAGGACCAGGGAGAAACACACGTCCAAAGACAGCTCTTTAACACTTTAAGAGAAAAGATTACTTAACTGCAACACCACTGTACCTCTTAAATTTGAAGTTTAAATTTAAAGAATGCATTCCATCATTTTTAAGTTTTGTAAAAAAAATTCTTTGCCTTGTCCTTCCCACACACACAACACAATGAAAACAAGAAAACAAAATACATAAAACGTGCCTGACTCAAATCTGGCTTTGTCCAGCACATGGTGGTATAGCAGGGGAAACTGTAGCTGAAGACAATATATTTAGCATGTGGAGATTCGCCTGGCTGGTGGCTGCCATGTGATTTCCCTCCTCCCTCTCCTTCATACAGTCTTGGACTATAGCAAGTGTCCACCTTAATCACTTCATGTGTACATGGCCAAAGGTAACTGCAATAAGCAGGGTGTACTCGTTTCCATGACACCGAATGACTTCAGCTACCTGAGATGGAGACCCAGAATCTCTCAGAAGGCTGCCCTACCTCTTCCATTTCATCATGGAAACTTAAAAAGCAGAATCAGGCTTTTAGTTAGGTTATTTTTCAATTACACTGCACTGCAACTGAAGTCTCCTCTAGGAGAAGTCTTGCACAGTTCTGAACATTGCAATGACTCTGGGATTTTTATTTTTTTAACATATGTGTCCATCCATAGGAGCTTGTTTTGCCTTTCTTCAGCAGCTATACAATGGCTTGGTTTCATTTTTGAAAAAGTATAAGAAATTATCCAGGCCTCAAGACAAAAATGTTCAAAGCCAAATTTTTGATCATTTAAACAACAATACCACTGGCTGCACACAAACTATTCAGAATCCTTTCACAGGGTTGGCAGAAAGCAAACCTATCAATTAAGCCTCTTGTGTCCCAAAGGCAAGCTCATGCCTTTGGAGTCGTCCTGTCCCAAACAGATTTGGTCACTGTCAGCCTCAAACAGAAACCAAGCATGTCTTCCATGCATTGATCTCAGTTATGTTATTGCATAAGTTATGATTTACATTCTTAATGTAAGAATGCTATGCTGAAGAAAGCAGAAGCTTCATAGGAGAGAAATACGTAATTTTTTCTCCCTAGGTGTGAGGTCCACTTGTCTTGGTTGCTTGTTGCAGTCCTTAAACTATGGTAAACAGTTTGCCTAGGACATTAACTGACTCCATTTGCTGTCTGGGTAGGCAACAATCAGGTCTGGGTATATGCATGGCCAAACTTAATCAGCATTTTTCCAGAACTTATCCAGCGTGTCTGCACTTAATGAAGAAATCCATGAGCTTCAGCAAGCACGTGGGTAATAGTCCTAAAGAGATCATTTTCCGTGTTCCTTGACTTCACTCAGCAAGGAAGAAGGAGAAACAGGAACAGGAACATTCCACCAAGAATTTCTTTCTCTCACATAAGTGGTTCCAATTCCTCCATTTCTAAAATGAGGAGATACAAAATGGAACAAGCTCTGCAAGTTTATTATCTAATGTTTCATGCTTGTCCACAGAATGTCACTATATAGCCATTCTTGTTTCCTCCATTAATTTAATGATGTTCATGACACCTTCAGGGCACCAGGTAGCAGAAGCCTCATGAAAGCTCCTCTGAACAATTTCACTCACTTATTGTCTCCTGATGCATCCAAACAGCCTTATAGCCCAACTGGAGCTCATGCTGGTCTTTAAAGTTAATAAGCGAGTATTCATTAGCATTTTAGGGTTTTTTTTATTTTATATATATGTTTAGTATCTCATATATATGTATGTGTATATAATTTATACAAATACCAGCATTCTTTTTTAAAAATATTAACATGTTAAGTGCCTGAGTGTCGCTGTAGTACCAGGAGCATTAGATTTAATTAGGTAGCAAAAATAGAAACTGGAATCCGGTTAATAGCTTCCAAAGCTGATCTTAATTGGCTTATTAGTTGGAGATCGAGAAAAGAATTTTTTCAGACATCAGTTTAAGTGAATGCTGAATAAGTTATTCAAAATAACTTTGAGAATCAAATAATTACACAAATAATACACAAAGTCAATAAAGTATGATCATCAACAAATGACAAATGTATGAACAATGGAACAGTATTATTCTTTTAGTTCTACTTAGCTGCAGAGACTTCCTGTGTATCCATCAGATTAATTGTTTATTCCAGTTATTACACTCATTCAAATGTATAAGAAAGCAAACCATTGATTTACTGCTGTCAAGGAGTACTTAGTGCAGCAGTTTAAACAAAGCATGGCTGTCTCCATATATAATTCATGTTTATTATAAATGTAAAGGAGAAGGAAAATGCTACAAGAGTAGGTGTAGGCTCAGCTATGTAAATTCCTGTTGTTTTCTGAAAGTAATAAATACAATGTTTACCTGTAGAAATAATCAAACAGAAATTTCCTGCACTGAATAGGTAATTTCCAGAAGGAGAGACAGTGTTATTAAGAGCATTCTCCAAACACTGATTGCTTCATTCTAAACTAAAGCACATCATTTGGTATTTAAAAAGCTGCCTGGATTTGCTGCTTTGTTCTTAATATGCCTGACACATATGCCTCACAAATCTTCAAATGGATCTAAAACATGTCCTCGATTATTTTTTACTGGGATAGCACTGACTTAGAGAATGCACAATGATGTAATCTCCGCCCCACCCCACCCCCCAGAACCCCGCTCTTCCCTTATTGAGCTTGTAATTCAAATAGCGTTCAGATATAAAAAGGGCATTCAGATCCTGTCACTCTCACAGACCCAACTGCAAGGCTGAGTTATATTTTGGATTTAGGCTAGTAATATATCAGTGGTTATGTCAAGACTTCTTTAGAATTTTGAACTTGTGGTTCACGCCATTTCATTAGCTGATGTTTTCTTCTTTCCCAGCTGTGAGCACCACGTTATAGCAATGAACTCTCTCCTTCCAGGAGTCCGTAGTGCCTTTGCTGAGTAGCCCCCACTTTTTACTTACCCTAATAAAAAGTAAAAAATCACTTGGGCTTTGTTCTTCAATTACATATTCACCATATAACTCTGGCATAGGAAAAGTAAAGTTCTAGGTTCACATTTCTAATTAAAATACCATTCCAATTATTAACTTGAAATCAGAATCCTACTGTGCAGTGGTTTATTATGAAATGTATCTGAAGAATGCGTAGCCCCTTTTTTTATAGAATCATAGAATAGTTTGGATTGGAAGGGATCTTTAAAGGTCATCTAGTCCACCCCCCCTGCAAAGAAAAGGAACATCGTCAACTAGATCAGGTTGCTCAGAGCCCTGTCCAACCTGACCTTGAATGCTCCCAGGGGTGGGGCAGCTACCACCTCTTTGTTCCAGGGTTTCACTCCCCTCGTTGTAAAAAATTTCTTCCTTATATCTAGTCTAAATCTGCCCTCTTTTGTTTAAAGCCATTCCCCCTTGTCTTGTCACAACAGGCCCTACTAAAAAGTTTGTCCCCATCTTTCTTATAAGTCCCCTTTAAGTACTGAAAGGCTGCAATAAGGTCTCCCCGGAACCTTCTCTTCTCCAGGCTGAACAACCCCAACTCCCTCAGCCTTTCTTCATAGGAGAGACGTTCCATCCCCTGATCATTTTCACGGCCCTCCTCTGGACCCGCTCCAACAGGTCCATGTCCTTCTTGTGCTGAGGGCTCCAGAGCTGGACGCAGGACTGCAGGGGGGGTCTCACCAGAGCAGAGTAGAGGGGCAGAATCCCCTCCCTCGACCTGCTGGCCACACTTCTTTTGATGCAGCCCAGGATACGGTTGACCTTCTGGGTTGCGAGCGCACATTGTAGGCTCATGTCAGCTTTTCGTCCACCAGTACTCCCAAGTCCTTCTCGTCAGGGCTGCTCTCAATCCCTTCACCTCCCAGCCTGTATTGATACCGGGGGTTGCCCCATCCCAGATGCAGGACCTTGCACTTGGCCTTGTTGAACCTCATGAGGTTCACAGGGGCCCACTTCTCGAGCTTGTCCAGGTCCCTCTGAACGGCATCCCGTCCCTCAGGCGTGTCAACCACACCACTCAGCTTGGTGTTGTCTGCAAACTTGCTGAGGGTGCACTCGATCCCACTGTCTATGTCATTGATGAAGATATTAAACAGTACTGGTCCCAATTCGGACCCCTGTGGGACACCACTTGTCACCAAACTCCATCTGGACATTGAGCCATTGACCACTACCCTCTGAATGCGACCACCCAACCAATTCCTTATCCACCGCACAGTCCACCCATCAAATCCATACCTTTCCAGTTTAGAGAGAAGGATGTTGTGGGGGACGGTGTCAGAGGTCTAGATAGACAACATCTGTAGCCCCTCCCATGTCCATGTAGTCACTCCATCGTAGAAGGCCACTAGGTTGGTCAGGCAGGACTTGCCCTTGGTGAAGCCATGCTGACTGTCTCGAATCATCTCCCTGTCCTCCATGTGCCTTAGCATAGCTTCCAGGAGGACCTGTTACATGATCTTCCCAGGCACAGAGGTGAGACTGACTGGCCTCTAGTTCCCTGGGTCTTTCTTTTTTCCCTTTTTAAAAATGGGGTTTATGTTTCCCCTTTTCCAGTCAGCGGGAACTTCACTGGACTGCCACAACTTCTCAAATATGATGGAGAGCTGTTTAGCAACTTCATCTGCCAGTTCCTTCAGGACCTGCGGATGGATCTCATCGGGTCCTATGGACTTGTGCACCTTCAGGTTCCTTAGATGGTCTTGAACCTGATCTTCTCTTACAGTGGGCGGCTCTTCATTCTCCCAGTCCCTGCTTTTGCTTTCTGCGGCTTGGGCGGTGAGGCTCGAGCTCTTGCCGGTGAAGACTGAGGCAAAAAAGTCATTGAGTACCTCAGCCTTCTACATATCCCGGGTAACTAGGTCATCCGTTTCGTTCCGGAGAGGGTCCACATTTTCCCTAGTCTTTCTTTTATCCCCAATGTACCTATAGAAGCTTTTCTTGTTGCCCTTGATGTCCCTGGCCAGATTTAATTCTATCAGGGCTCTAGCTTTCCTAACCTGACCCCTGGCCACTCAGACAATTCCTCTGTATTTCTCCCAGGCTACCTGTCCTCACTTCCACCCTCTGTAGGCTTCTTTGTTGTGTTTGATTTTGTCCAGGTGCTCCTTGTTCATCCGTGCAGGCCTCCTGGCATTTTTGCCTGACTTCCTCTTTGTTGGGATGCATCGCTCCTGAGCTTGGAGGAGGTGATCCTTGAATATTAACCAGCTTTCTTGGGGCTCTCTTCCCTCCAGGGCTTTGTCCCATGGCACTCTACCAAGCAGATCCCTGAAGAGGCCAAAGTCTGCTCTCCTGAAGTCCAGGGTAGGGAGCTTGCTGTGCGCCCTCCTCACTGCCCTAAGGATCTTGAACTGCACCATTTCATGGTCACTGCAGCCAAGGATGCCCTTGAGCTTCACATTCCCCACCAGCCCCTCCTTGTTGGTGAGAACAAGGTCCAGTGTAGCACCTCCCCTCGTTGGCTCCTCTACCGCTTGGACAAGGAAGTTATCATCGACGCATTCCAGTAAACTCCTGGATTGCTTATGCCCTGCCGTGTTGTCCCTCCAACAGATATCGGAGTGGTTGAAGTCCCCCATGAGGACCAGGGCTTGTGAACGTGAGGCTGCTCCTATCCATCTACAGAGGGCCTCATCCGCTCGGTCTTCCTGGTTGGGTGGCCTGTAGCAGACCCCCACCATGATGTCACCTGTCCCTGCCCTCCCTTTAACCCTGGCCCATAAGCTCTCATTTGGCTCCTCATCCATCCCCAGGTGGAGCTCCATGCACTCCAGCTGGCCATTGACATAGAGGATGACACCCCCTCCTCGTCTTCCCTGCCTGTCCTTCCTAAAGAGCCTGTATCCTTCCCTTCCCTTCCAACACTCCAATCGTAGGAGCCATCCCACCATGTCTCCGTGATGCCAATAAGATCGTAGCCCTGCAGGCGTGCGCACGTCTCTAACTCCTCTTGTTTATTCCCCCCGCTACGTGTGTTTGCGTAGAGGCAGTTAAGTTGGGCCCCCAGTGAAGTTGTCTTACTGGCTGGAGTTCCTTTGTGCCGCTTTCAGTTTCAGTAACTTTAAGCAAATTAATAGGCCCAGCAGACCAAGCTATTCAGATGTAGCATATCAGAGTGAATGAGAGTGTGTATGAGTCCCTTGAAGGCAAAATAATGATAGTGCTTGTTGAGGTCACCATTTTCATTTCAAACTACAGCAACAGCAATTTAAAAAAAAAAAATTACAACTAAGAAGAACTTGGAATTAGCAGAGTGTTGCGGCGTATTTACAGATATTATGTCACGTCTATATAAAAAAACAACTTTGAAAGTAAATAACTTCAACTGCCTACAACACAGAA
The DNA here is from genome assembly GCF_964195595.1 of Calonectris borealis. Classification (NCBI taxonomy): domain Eukaryota; kingdom Metazoa; phylum Chordata; class Aves; order Procellariiformes; family Procellariidae; genus Calonectris; species Calonectris borealis. Next base: position 5,784,409 of record NC_134324.1, on the reverse strand, counting down.
ACCCATTTAGACCATAGAGAACTATCAACCAGAAATCCTAAATATTCTGGATAACAGAAGTGACCAATCATCATCCAACCACCAGTGCAGCTAGGCTGTATGCTTTTAGAGAAATAGCTGCTGTGTTAATTCTTGTCTGTTTCGTTGCCTGCAAGGTCTTCAAAAATAATAAATCTGATCTTGAAATAAATAAGGTTTGAACTTCTCTTATACTTTATTATAATTCTTAGCAGATTAGACTTGGTAAGACTCTTAGCATTTTAAATCTTAAAATACAGTCTTTAAATAAGCTTGTCTTTGCTGACCTGTCACCTTTAAGTTATTTGCAGAGAACTTTGATTAAGTAGCATTAACTAAGTCTTCTCCTTAAACGATTTGAAAAATGTAACTTTAAATAGGTCATTTTTTTAAAAAACTTTCTGAGCTACTTTCTTCATCTCTCCCCTGCGGATTGTCTTAATAGGTAAAGCACTGTCTGCATTTGCTAGGGGTTGCAGCCTTTACTGGCAACAAAGACAGCGTGTTCAGTCAGACAGATTCCTAGAGAGACCTCAGAGCTTTCATATGGGACCTCTGTCTCTTGGAAATTATGTTGTATTTTACGCAGAAAGCACCTTCCTCGCTCCCACTCCTACAATCACTGAAAAATTTTGAGTTCTGCAGAGCACACTCAAAACTCTCTGCAATTCTATTTAATCAGCGATTGAGGTAGCCCTCCTCAGCTATGGATTGTGCCAACAGATTTTACATCACTTTTATCATTCTTACTCGCTGCTAAGAACTTCCTGTTTTATCAAAATACATTTGTGATTCTCACTTGGAAAATAGTTCTTTTTCTGTATGAATAACCTGAAGCTCCATTTTTGTGTTTTCCAGTTACGGTTAGGGTGAATAGCTAGTTGCAGCCTAATAATTACGACAACAATAATGGTTTTATATGGCTTATGTTTCCAAAGCTCTTTGACAATCTACAGACACAGAGCGTCATTCTTACATCCACTATGTGAACTTAAATAAGTCTGCAAAACTGGCCTGGTCAGCTTGTGAAGCACATCTCTTTCGAATGTTGTTTTCCAGCATGCTAGAAAAAGCTTAGGAGCAGAGTAGCATCTTAATATGTTCTCACATTCTCGTTTTTGACAGAAGCATTCAAAAAGAAATTTCTCACACTATTTCTTTTTTCAAATTGCAGAGAAAGCCTGGGCTAAGGACTTGAGTTTCTGTTATTTTTGTCAAGTCACTTTCAATAGTCAGTCACCACTGACAGACTTCAGTCACTACTAAGGAGAGCAAATATTTATGGATGTTTCTAAAGCAACATCTAAAATCAGGCCCCTCCTCTGACAAACTGGTGACCTAGAATGGAAAGGCTTTTGTAATATTGGTAACTCCCTTAGTCCCAGGATCTCCCAAGAACTACCTTTTAGCAAGGGAAGACTGAGTGATACACAATTTCATTAGCAAATACATTTCTCTTACCTTTGAGAACTGCATATACAGCTAAAATTTGCCATTTCAGTTTACATGGCTGGTATATCACACTTCGTTCTGTTAGGTCGTGCATTAGGCAGTAACCTACAGCAAAAGCAAAGCAACTAGACATATTTACTTACCGCTAAAAACACCCTTCTTCTTGGAATATTTTCAGCTGACCTTTTTGGTCTTGTTAACTCAAGAAGGGGATGTTACTGAGATTGTTTTAGATGCAGTCATTGCTTAAACATGACATTTAGGACTCGCTTAGAGGTGAGATGCAGTAAGGCACCTTTTTCCAATCAGTGAGCCGTGTCTTACATTTCTTCCCATGCTCCTTATCCTCGGCTGTTCCTAAACACATCCCGTACACAGGAACCTCTGTAGAGGATGCAGCAAATTTTCAGCCTGTAGGAAGTTTGTGCTGTTAAGAAGACTAGCATAGCACTAATAAAATCTAAACACTTATAGTCAAATCTTATTCCTGATGCTGCTAAATGGGAACTTACAGCTTAACATAATAGGCAATTTAGCATATAAATGTGCCCCATAAAAGCAGAATGTTGGCAGTGCAAAACTATAAACGTTAACCTTTGGGCAAGCTGTTACAAATGTGCTACAGGCTCTTGCAGTTTTAATGAACTTGTTTGCTCATATGAGGTTTATTTTGTACTAAACACTAGGATACACACACCCAATAAGAGGAACACCTTCAGAAATTCAGTCCTGTGGGACTTCGTCTTGAAGGTCTGGCCTAACAAATTTGTTAGCCAGCATTTTATTTTTTTAAAATCTTGCCATTCTGAAGCTATGTCCTACTCATCTGTTATCAGAGGTTTATACCAGCAGGCAAGGACAACGGCCTTTTTACCCTCAGAAATGTAACTGAGAAACAATACATAACTCTCCTAACAGTGTTAGAGAAGATAGGAAGTATTTTACAACTCCAAGGGTTTGTGGTCAAGAGTTATATCCTGGACAAGTACAGATGTTAATGAATGTGATTTTCCTGAGTCGTTATTTCATTATTTTTGGTAAGTTCCTGGAAAGGCAGAGGATGTTGAAAATGTGAGAAATCGATAGTAATTTCAAATCTAAATCAGGGCTAATAGTTATCTTATGAACCAGTAGGCACCTGTGACCTTTTGTTGAAAGTAATTTGGGTTTGACGATTCAATGTCTAAGCACCCTCAAAATCAGATAATCCTGCAGAGCAACCAAATTAAGTTGCTCCATTTCAGGGAAGCGCTTGCAAAACCACACATTTTCAAGCAGCTTTGCTGGTCATAAACACAATACTCATGATCCAGCCTTGATGGTGAGTATATTTGCAGTCCAAGTCTTTCACGTTGTTTGGTTTTGCTAGGCCACTTCATTCCAAAGCAGAATTATTCAGAGCTACTCTTTCAAGCTAGATGTGTGAAAGAATCATAAAAAAAGATATTTCACTCCTATCTGACTTCACTGCCAAATTTTCTTCACCTTACACCCTATGAATGCCTCAGCAAAATATCAAGTTTTCAGTTTGCATTTACACTGTTTAATAACGTGATGTCTACTGAAACATGCATAACTAAGAACTTTTTTACTTGCTTATTCCTGCACGTAAAGAAAAGGAACTCAAAGAACTTTCTTTTCATTTGGCTATGAGGTTCTTTTAACTTGGTTAGCAACCTTAACTGCCAACAAAGCATGGATCTAGGTTGTAAAGAGAATTCATGCAGAGACGAAAAAGTACTTATCAGGTATTTCTCCTCTCTCTAACAACTCATTTTATTCCTCATTGTGAATATATGTACCTGTACACACATAGGTAACAATCTGGAGACTCATTAAGAAATAAGGCAAGAAGAAAATGAGGATAACTTACACTATTATAAAGCCTAAAAAATTATATGTATGTATTAAATGGAAAGTTAAAACATGAAAGAGTGAGAGAAAGAGAGAGAAAATGCAGGGAGTGTAAAGTCACTGGAAGTTTGTGCTTTTAGAGGCACAGCCAGTGAGAAAAGTTTCTCTAATGTTATCCTTCAATATGCAGTGTAGTGTACTCAGTTTGGATCCAAAAATGTCAGAAAATACTCCACTTCATGAGGAAATATTCCAATTTATGTCTACTTACATACAAGCTCAGAATAAGAGTTTCGTGTACAGGTCCTCATGAGGCCTAACAACCTGTCTTTACACGTCTCTTTCCCAATAAGAATCTATTGAAAATGTGCTGAAGTTCTCAAAAGGTTTATGTTATGTTTTTTGCATTTCATTATACGAAAGATGTTTAGGTTATGTTTGCTAATTCAAGCAAGCAAACAGTCAGGAGTCATCTTCCATCCCCACCCAAGCAAAACTAAAAAGTACCCCTCAGAAAACAAAACTTTCCATTGCTTTAAAAGCATGCACTGCTTTTAAAGCCAAAGGTGGCTTTTGTCTAGCACATTCATGTAGCAATAATTTTGTGATCTTGGCAGCAAAAGGTTCACTCTGAGTTGTAAAGAGATCCAAAGTACATGCTCAGTGTCACTTTTATAACCACCCTGTGTGTGTCTTTGTGACTGACTTGCTGTCACATTCCCTACTTGCACATTGGCTATTTCATCTGGAAAGTAGCACAGAAAGTTACTTAAATTGTGGAAGTATCCCATCACTTTTAAACAGTCCACTTATTTAAACTAAATATTTTGTATAAAATAAGATTGCAGAAGACACAATATTTGTATTACCTTTCTTCCACCTGAGTTATCTGAAAGAAATTTAGTAATTAAAAAACAAAACAAAAACGTGTCTGAAAACTGAAAATCAGAGGTTCATTCATTTAAAAATTTATCATTCATTTAAAAATTATTTCATAGTAGTACAATTAAATTGAATTAATAGAATTAATATTATCATACCTTACTGCGTATGAGTAGCACTTAACACACACAGATCTAAAAGATGGAACATTTTAGGTTTGAATTTTAAGAACAGAACTTCACCTGCATGGTTGGTTGATTTTGTTGCTCTGTATTATGCCAGCTTACATACTGTTAAATATATCCTTGACATTAATTTTCTGTAGAAAACAACTAGGAAAATTATTTGCATAACTGTAAAAACAAAACCCCTTCAAGTCATTAGTATTGAAAAATATTCATGTTCATTTAAACTTGGCCTATGAAATGTACAGTTCAGTGCTTTCCAGTTGGAATTTCTTAGTTTAACTTAATCAAATCTAATGGTGCTAAGGTGATTATCTGTCTTCTTATAAGTTCAAGATTGTAATAAAACTGGTTACATTAGGCAGACAATTTATTATCTGTATAATGACAGAAAAAGGTAAAGAAAAAGCAATTTATGGTGGAGCCTTCCATGCTTATTGTATTAGTTGCAGCGGAGGTTAAAATTTGCATCTTCTTAGACTTAAACTTAGGGAACTGAGAAATCTTGTGAATACATGAGATGGAACATGTATGATAACATAGAAATTACACTTCTTGCCTTTGTGTAGCTATATTTATACAGCAGATGGAGATACATTCTTTTGGTGTTATTCCACTAATGTTTTCTTTTATGGCATGAAGAATTACCCTGAAGTACAGAAGAAAAATCCTTGGGGTTGCATTCTCTTTTTCAGGTTGTTGCCTATTATGATCCCGTGGGAAAAACTGCTCAGTCGCATTGTGGCTCCACTTACGGTAAAAGACAGAATCGGCACAGGAATATATTTCACATTGCTCCTATTGGTTTTGTGGAAGATACTCAGTGTCAATAGAACTTGAAAATAACAGGGAGCATACAGACCCTTGGATGAATGGCATAAGAAGCACAGCTTCTTCAAGCCTTATTGCCTCTGCCTTTTCTGAGTATGATTAGTATGTCAAATAAAACAAAAAAGAAAGATATTTATCAGACACACATGTTCTGAAAACATCCCAGTAATAATGGGAAAAACATTCTTTTTCATTTTCTGGTTTAGGAAACCCAGCACTTTCTTGACATACTACATCTGCGGCAATTGCACTACACTTCCCTAAAACATCAGGAAATTGTGAACCTGAAATACAGCAGCCTATCTTTAGCTCATAGTACTGTAATATTTATTTTGTTTTGTCTATCTTCTCCCCATGTGCCAACGTTGATTTGTGTCTTTGGCCCCCAGCCTCTCTCATAGTTCTGATCCATGAAACTTGTATGTTAAGATTCACAGAGAGATTGAGGATGATGCTTGACTGATCTGTCATTCAGAATTTAAAATCTATTAAATTTTGTTTATTATTTGCAAAGATTTTTTCTCCAATTTTTTTGCTACCTTCACAGAACAAATTTGGCAAAGCCTTCAAAATCTAAGGTGGTTGTCAACTCTGTGAGTTCTCCTCATTTACCCCAAACATCTCCATTCCGTCTCTCATGAAACGTAGTCATTTTTGTTTGCTATTAAAGCAGATTGTGTGTTTGTACACCCAAACATAGCAGCTCTTTTCACGATCTGAATATTCTAGTGGTACATTTATCTCTTTGTTTTCAAAACATGTTAATGATAAAATTCAGACAGAAGATAAACTCTCGTACTGTATACACGTGTGATTTCATACTGAAGTGCAGAAAAAAAGTCTGTGCAGTGGATTATAGACTAAATGACATGTTACCCATTAAAATTGTGATGCCATTTCCTGAACCTTAGGTAACAATCTGCACATCAGCCGCTTCCACTGCTGCATTAGATGTAGTTTCCACAGCATCCAGCACCTCACTTCAATCAAGATGCATCACCTTTCAAACCAGAAACATCACCTGATTGAATTAGATGCATTAAGAATTGACTCTAATACATGGTATATTAAATCACTTGATGAAATCAACTTGTGATTATAGAATAATGCAATGACATCCTTGTCTGGATTGCCTGCATCTTTAAGGAAGCTTGCATGTGTATAGTTTCCTTACTGGAATTTCATCATTAAGAAGGTCTATGTCCTTCAATGAGACTGACATAACTGTGTGACTTTTCAGAGCCATAAGAGCATATTCATCTAGATATATTCAGAAATACTGGTTAAAAAAAAATTAAATTATTCTTCACTGGGTAACTATTTCACTGCCAAACATACCTCAGTGACTCCTTTTCTAACATAACTATAGTTCTTTCCCTCCAAAGTGCTGATAATCTGTTGCCAAGGCTTCCTGTCTGCTGTTTGGTACCGTTCAATCAAGTACATTCATTTTACTCATGCAAAAACCTCTGTGAGATTGTGCTTATCAGAAAAAGGGTTTCTGAATGTGTTTGGTTTCACTTTTATGGTCCTGTTTCAAGACTAGCATTTGTGTCTAGATATCCCAGAGTAATGATAAATACAGTCAAGGGTTGTTTATTACAAACTTTTGCTATCTTGAATGTGTTGCTGTCTCTTTACAACATGTTTCAACTTCTGCATGGTCAGGTCTCTTATTTATACTCTACTGCATTCATGTAGGGAACACTGATATTTAAGATGATAGAAAGCAGAGTGAAAGGACACTATTTCTAATACTTTTAAATATTCTCTTTTCATTATTTTTAACACCAGAAACTTATGTCTCTGTATCAAAAATTTAAAAGTTTCTGATTTTAGGATTCTCAAAGATGTTTATGGTTAAAGCCTAGAACTGAGATAAAAATTTATGATAGTCTGGATCACCTGAGCTTCTGGGAGCTGTCAGCCAACCAACACATACAGTGAAAAGTATGGATTGCTTTTGCCTCAGACTCCCAAAGCAAGTTTCAGGGCACTACAGTACTGTAAGGACTGTCAGACTTAGAAATTTCAGATAAGAAGGTACAGCATGTCTTTTTTTCTGCCCTGGTCTCTATAATGTCATTGTGTCATTTGTGATATAAATGAACATGACAAATTTTACCTATATAGCTCTATATAGCCTCAATGGAATATTCACATTGGTAGATAATCAGGACATACTCTGTAGGCAACACTTACTTCAGCTGTACTCTCAATGAGCTCTGTGAGGAACTAATTTTATTATCATACATAACAAGTAATGAAATCATATTTAATTCCTGGAATTCCTTAAATAGATGAAGAAATTACTCTAAAAGTAAAGTAAGAGCAAAATTCAAACCTGAAGTGCATCAGCTGTTTGAAGTCTGCCTGGCAGCTGGTTAAAAGTGGCGTTACTTAGAGGCAGTTACCACAGCCCCTCATGTTTCACATCGCTGACTCCCTGGCCGGTGGGTGGAAGGCGCCCTGTGCAGCCTTACAGGTGACAATGAACTGGCTCAACTGCACTGGCTCCCTGGCTGCCCTCCCTGCCATTCAGAGGGATCCCAAAGGACTGAAAAAAAAGAACCAACAGAAACCTATCAACAAGGTTCAACAAGGGCAACTGCAAAGGTATGTCCTTGGGACATCACAACCCCGTGCAACAGTACTGGGAGGGCATCAGCTGGCCAGTAAGCAGCTGTGCAGAAAAGGATCTGGGGGTCCTGGTGGAAAAGTTGAAAATGATACAGCAGTGTGTCCTTGTGGCAACGAACACTAACTTCGTATTGTGCTGCATTTGCAAAAGCATAGCCAGCAGGTCAAGAGAACTCATTATTCTCTTTTACCTGGCATTTGTTGGACCACACTTTGCCCAGTTTCAGGCTCTCAGTACCTTGCCAAACTTTTTTTAATGAGAGATCTCATATCTGTTTTAAGTTACCTAGTGAGCGTTTCATAGGGAAGACGGAGCCAGACTTTTCTCAGAGATGCATAAGAAGACCAGTGGAATAGACATAAGTTGTTGTAAAAGAAAGTTTTTATCAGAGCCAAGCAAAAATGTCTTCATGCTGAAGGTGGTCAAACATTGGAACAAGGGCCCAGAGAGGCTTTGAAACCTCCATTTTTGGAGATATTCAAAACTCAAAAGGAAAAAGTGTTGAGCAACCTCACCAAACTAAGCCTTATTTTGAAGGGGGTAAAAGGCCAAAGGCCCTTTCCAACCTAAAATATTTTATATTTCTGTGGTTCTAGAATGTTGCATCTACAGATAATTTGTTTGCTTGTATCTCCCGCCAGAATTTTCTTATCATCAGTTACAGGTTTTCCCAGTGTTGTTTGTTTGGTTTGTTTTTTTTTTCAGGGGGCTGGGGTGCTGAGTTTTTATGATGAAACTACCCTTGGCATCTGTTTCTCAAAATAAGAATCTGATGCCAGAAACATTCTTCAAAAGGCATTGACTGACTGAAACTATTCCATATCACAGATTTCCAAGGAGGGTAATTCATGGCAAATATAATGTTTTCCCCATACTTCCGATAACCTATTTCTTTGAGATCCAAATAAATGCTGTCAGAACAATGAATAAACTGTTCTTCCAGAATGTGAGAAGCGCAATCTTTCTACATTATAGTATCTCACTCTCTAAGGAGTGAAAAAGGATTTGCTTCAGTAAAGAAAGCACTCTGTTATATGACTTTCTCTTTTGTAGTCTCATCTCTTATGTTTCAATGGGTAAACTTTGCAAGTCAGATTTATATTCAAGTCTAAAGTTATGTTTTGTTGCAGTAAAATCAAAGGAAACAATGACAGATTGATCTGTAGAAGAACAGGTGGGAACTGAACAGACCTTACTACTCTTTTTCTCTACTTGGTGACACTCGTGCCTTTAAAACATGGAGAGAACTTTATTTGTGGCATGTAAAGTTAACCTTGAATAGGACTTAGGTTTCTGAGCGTCAGATGCAATTTTTTCTGCGTTAATAACTTGCACTTTTCTGATAATTCAGAGATTTTGGTAACATCCCCATGTCCTCAGTGTTCTCTGCCCAGCCGAGCAACATTTAATGTGGATCCACTTCTGAGACATCTCTTCCCATGTTTTACATCTGAGACAGTGTGATGAACTCCCTTTGTGGAAGAGAGGCCTCTGGAACTAAACTTTCAGGCATCTCAGTCCACTGTCTAAGGCATTTTAGCAATTTTACAGTGCATGAGAAAGAACTTCATCTTCCTTTTGAAGCAACTTTATTTCAGTTTAAGGCATAAAAATTAATTGAGCTAAATATAGGCTAGTTTAAGCATGGCATTGAAGTCTAATGACTACAAAAGAAATGGGAGGATCCCGTGTTCAAGCACCTACTGCTCTGTGTATTTTCCACGAAATTGTTTTCTGTACAATACAAACCATAGAGCACAGACTGACATGCCTCTGCTGGCTCTCTTTAGCTGCCCATCCAAGGGACCTGAGTATAAAGCTAACCTGTAAATGGGGACAGAAACTACAAAGCTGACATTACAAGTATGGCATAAATATTAGTCAACTGTCCTTATGCATACTTATATACATAAATTTAACTAAGTTCAGAATATTACCAAGCAGTATCTTCACTACATCACTTATTTCCTTCTGATTAGAAGGACACTGTATTTGTTATCTACATAGGCACTGAAAAATGCAAGTGAAATTTTGCTGTCTTACACAAAAACCATACAGCCATGTACATAAAGGCAACATTATTGCGACGGTCGACCAGCCTTCATCCTGAGAGAAAGTGAATCAAGTTGAAAGAGATGCTATGGGGATGTGGCGGCTAGGAGGGGAAATCATCGCCAAACTACAGCGCTAGTTTGCTTTTTATACTAGATCTGCTTCTTGAACTGCTTATTCCTTCATAAAAATGCTCGGGAGCAGAACAGAAACTGAAGACCTGTGTAAGTCACTGATTGTTGTTGTTGTCTTTCAGACAGAGTTTTGAAAAATGCATCTACTAACATTAATGCCATTAAAAGGATTTAACACGTTAATGCAATAAAATTTAATTATCTTGATTTGAGTGTGTCTCTAGTTGTTGCATTTACATGATGAAAGTGCTATAAGGCTCATTATCTTAAATAAACTCCTAATTTTCTACTCATGGTTGCTAAAAGTGTTGTTCCAGAATCAGCAGCACCAAAATGAACATTTCATTCACTTCCGCATGGTTACAAGCCTTCAAGCTTAAAAGCTGTAACCTTCATGCTGTGACTGAAAAGAAATCATATTTTTGTGGGAGTATAAAATTGCCATTGCTAATAACAGGCCACAGGCTTTGTCCCGAGTGTGCACGGTGTCAGGACTGAGGCAGGTCAGGCTCTGAACTGCCCAGCGGTGTTTTTTCATGATTTTGCTGCAATAGCAACTTTTCTAAAGACCTGGTGCCTACACCTGATTTCTTTTGGTAATCTTTGTATCGTACAACCTTACTTTTTATGTAGATAATAGTAACAAGTAGTTTAGTTATTGTGTCCTATGAGATGTTTATGACTGCAGCATAATGATTTCATGTAGAGGAATACAGGCCTGGTATGATAGCAGAGGCATTAAGAAATGGGGACACAGGATGCTGTGTAGAAGTATGCAGGCTTGGGATGACAGCCGATGGGCACTGGTTGGCCCTGGACACTCTGTAGCATTGTTATATGCAAGCTTCTAAGTTTCTACCCCTTTTTCTGGTGTTATACTCACCCTTCCACTTCCCTAACGTTGATAACTTCAGTTGGGTTGGAGGGAGTTGAATGAGTGGAGAATGGCATTTCATCAGCATCCTAAGTCCTTTGCCCTGAGGAGTACGATGCTAATGTTGAGGGTGTCTTTTTCCTTCTCTCCTTCCTTATCTTTCTATTCACTTGCTGCTGTTTTTAGGTTTTCTAACACACTTTCACGTCTTGCTCTTTTTTCATTGACCTGCAGCTGCAAATTACATCCAAATTTATTAAATATGTTGTGTCTAATATACATCAGCTATTTGTTTGTTCCCTTCTACCCTTGAAAACAGTTCTGCCTAGCTCCAGGTCTGCCTTTCTCTAACTGACCACCTGATTATACGTATGTTTCCTAACTGCAAAAATCAAGATGAGATTCTTGAACGAGCTAACTGGAGAAAGAGTGGGTTATCCTCAACCCACCAAAAAAAAAAAAATCAATTGATTAGAGATTTTGTTTTGCAAGTCACACGATGAAGAAATGTAACAATAAAAAAAAGAAATCTGATTCTATTGTGCATACAAGTCCTTCAAAGCAAAAGACTGACTTTGAATAGATAAGAAACCAGATTTTCTGCTCTCAGATTCCATTGGTGAAACTTCCACATGAGGGTGTTACATTGTAACAATTGTAGTCAATCACTCAGCAGTAGAAAATTGGTCTGAATATCTGACAAAACAAACTTACCATTTTCTAGCCACCCCTAATAGCTCAGGAGATGGCTCTGTGGTTTGCATCAATATTGCAGTTCATAAGTCTCTTTCAATAACATGTCTCTTCAGGATGAGGGCTACAGATTTGTTTTTCCAAACTACCATCACTCATGAACAGTCCTTCCCGAATGATGGTAAATATTAGTCAAGTGAGTGTCATTTAGTTTACTTTGTCAGAAAGTGGATATATTATTATCTTTGTTGACAGTAGCAAAGTTAAATTTAGTCCATGTTACATTTTTTAACTTCTATAGGAGGACTATTAGCCTAAATAAAAACATGTCTTTTTTAAAAGGGAATTGGTTTCTTGCTTTTTCTCTCTATAGCTTCTTCTTAGTATGCTGAATTATTCCCTTTTAAAATTAATGTCATTAAACAACTATTGCACATATATGTCACACAAATATCACAGAACATGAAGCGGGTTGCTGATCAAAAAAAAAGGAAAAGGAAAACAGGCGTGTGTCTGTCAATCAATAAACTAAATATATTTCGTGAAACTACTTAAAGAGAACAGAATTTTTACCATAGTCTGAACTACACTTGATCTTGTTCTCTACTCTTCTAGCAATCATATGTTCTTATAACTTTACTAGAACAATGGCAGACAAAACCTGTCTTAAGGCCATAACAATTTAATTTAACATGTTAGACAGTAGCCAAATATCCTCACGCTGTTATCAAAACCATTAATATGCTACATGAACACAGGAACAGTAAAAATTCCTCATTTATTCTCCCTGCATATCAGCAGGATTAATGTCAAATACTCTTCAGCTTCCTGAATAAAAGGTTTCTTGTTTTTGATGTGACAAATGAGAAAAAAATCTCCATCTGAACTTTTTCATGAGCTGATTATTTTATATTGTGATTTTTTTTTTTTTTTGTCAGGCCCAAGTTCCAGGTGGACCAGAGGTAATACCAGTTACCCGTCCGCATTGGCAGAAAGGCAGCAGAAGACTACAAAACTGTACAAAATGCTAATTCTCAATATTCTGTTCCCATCCCTGTAAAATTCAGGCTTTCCTTGCTGTACTCTATGAGTTACAGTTGTGATCTGATTCCATTAAAATAAAACTAGGATGTGTGTTAAAAGTTGTCCTGACACTCTTTAGGATATTTCTTTTCTGGTGCAGAGACCTGTGGAAATAACTCTCGTTGTGGACTATCAAGTACATGAATGCACATTCTCAGGGACTGTGTGATATAGCATCTACATCTCACAGAAGCAAACAGTAACTCTATTTACTCTTTCTGTAGAGGATAAAATCAGGTCCTCACTGTCTGGTCTTCAGAACCATGCAAAGGCACTATTAACATGGTTCTCTCACTTCATTTGGGGGTTTATTAAAAAGCTATTTTCTTAAATTATGCCCGGAGTTTCTAATTTTGCAGAACTGCCTAGACCTATCCATGGCATGAGCTAAAAATGAAATCTGGAAGAAACAAATTGTGATACAAATTCAAATCATTAGCCCAGGATCAAAACCGTCATTTTTTGGTGTATAAGAACTTGCCTTAGCCAGAACTGTGTAGCACAGCTAGGAAAACCAAAGGAAACCATCGCATATTAAACAAAAGACTAAATCTTTTACTCTTTCAGTCTTACAAACTGTACTCCACAAGAACATTTTTATGCAGAAAGAATCCACATTTAGAGTAAAGGAAATCAATTATTTATGCAGAGCTTTTTTCAGATAATTTTGCTGTTCTTCAGAGATCAGACTAGAATGGGAAAGAGGAATAATTTTAAGCTAAGGAGTCTTAAGGCTTCTCTGCTAGGAATTCCCAACTTTATTCATTTTCTCTTGCAGGTAATAGAATTTTGCTTTGAAATAAATTCCCCTTTAGTGTCATCTTTCTTCTTTGGGGAGCCTTTAAGGAAGTTCTAAGGGTCACATTCTGCATATTCAGTAGGGGGGGTAAAAAAAAAAATCTAACTATGAATTTACTAATGCTGAGAATAACACCTCTAAAATGAAAAAAGCTTATCTGCTAACTATTGCCAGAGACAAAGCTACAACTTTCAATTCAAAGCTAGACTAGATAAAATGCTGTTTATGAGCTGAGTGCAACTATTTGGAATAATCATAGCAGTTACAAGAGAAGAAAGAGGACTGGAAGAGAACTGGAAATTTCTTCCTTTCTAACTCACCCAATAGCAAATCTTGTCCTACCATTCTGAGTTCCAAGTTGACACATGCTAGATTTTTTATGGCTAAATACAGTTATCTGTCATGGTTTAACCCCAGCCAGCAACTGAGCCCCACACAGCCGCTCGCTCGCTTCCCCCTGGTGGGATGGGGGAGAGAATCGGAAGAGTGAAAGTGAGAAAACTCATGGGTTGAGATAAAGACAGTTTAATAGGTAAAGCAAAAGCCACACACGCAAGCAAAGCAAAACAAGGGATTCATTCACTGCTTCCCATCTGCAGGCAGGTGTTCAGCCATCTCCAGGAAAGCAGGGCTCCATCACGTGTAACCGTTACTTGGGAAAACAAACGCCATCACTACGAACATCCCCCCCTTCCTTCTTCTTCCCCCAGCTTTATATGCTGAGCGTGACATCATATGGTATGGAATATCCCGTTGGCCAGTTTGGGTCAGCTGTCCTGGCTATGCTCCCTCCCAGCTTCTTGTGCACCTGGCAGAGCGCGGGAAGCTAAAAAGTCCTTGTAAGTCCTAGTGTAAGCACTACTTAGCAACAACTAAAACATCAGTGTGTTATCGACATTATTCTCATACTAAATCCAAAACACAGCACTACACCAGCTACTCAGAAGAAAATTAACTCTATCCCATGACACATCATATAGCCCCAAAGTTGACTTTAATAGTAAAGGAATCTAAAAAGCTACACCTAGTGATAATTAAGTTATTGGCATAGGTGCGACTGATGTAGTGTTCAGGACCTTCAGTGAAAATTTCCAAGACAAATCTTCCAAGGGAATTCCACAGAACGTTTGACATAACCTGCCCTAATGCTTTGCTTAGGATTTCATCTGCCCAAAATCAGTGCAGCTACATTAAACACAGACCTTCTGAGTAATCTTAGCTGGTTTTTAAGCAGTCAACATCCTATGGTACAGATTGAGTACTGTATAGGCAACCCTGTGTGATTTTACATTTAGACTCTATCCATTATACTGTGATTCTGGATTGTAATGTCTCCCCAGAGCAGCAGTACTGATGATAGATTTGTGCAGCCACTTGTGTTGTCTTTCCCAGTTCAGGAATCAAATTTTAACCAGCATCACAGAAGGAAAAAAAAAAAAATAAAGGAAGACCTTTTTTCTCACCTTCCTACTGGATTTAAGTTGATCATTGGATCAAACTGCTGTGAAGAGCCTTGTTTTTCTTCTAATTGTTTTTTCTTGAAGTTATTTAGTGTTTCTGGAAATGCTTTACCTTTCCCAGAGATAAGTAGATTCTGTTTTTTAAACCACTAGTACCATAGTGGATGATCTTAATCCTTTTCTCCTTCACATCTCTGAATAAGACTTTCTACAGTCATTCTGGTGTTAGTTTGACCAAGTCTGAAAGTTCATTCGAGAGCTAAGTCTTTGTATCCTGAAGTTCTAGTTATATCTGTGTTTTGCGCCGATTTAGAGATAATTTCCTACAAAATGAAGTACCACAGAAGGACTGGTAGGAAGAGGACCTCAATGGCATTCATGGTACCCTCTCCCATATGACGTTACTTGATTTATCAAACAAACTAACTTAAATAGATTGTACTTTGAAGTATTATTCTCATGATATTGTTTCTATTATATGATATGGTGTTTTCTATCCTCAAACATATTGGCCTGTCAATTAAATAATGGTCTATTTAAATTAGTAATTTGAAACAGATCAGTTACATTTGCTAAATACAAGAGTCTCTATGACAACTAATTGGATTGTATATGAAATTTATTGACTTGTAATTAGAATATATTGGTTTGTGTGTAGCTAACTGTTTACACTGTGTGTGCCGTCTGCCGTGATCAGTAATCATCACATTTAAAACAGATGGGATTGTATATACAGCATATTGGGTTTTGTGTACATTATAATACATTGTAATAGTTTACATGCTCAAATATATATATGAAGTTACAGAACTCTATTAAATAAATGTTCTTTTTATATCCTCCAGCAACAGATCCTATATACTTCAAGAAATAGTCAAGCTATTAAAAATGTTTATTTATGATTCTATTTATTCTATTCTCATAGTGTGTCCAAATGAAGGAACTACATCCTACTAGCTGTTAATGAAATGAAGATTCTCATTGGAATGTATGAATTTAACATGAGCATATTTTGCCGTTGACATGTATATTTACTCGTGTTAGTATATCTAAGACAATCTGTTGATTGATAGTCACCTGGAAAAGCTGTGGGGTGTAAGCGATTACTCAGTATGCAATACAGTGGAGAATCAAGGTTACTTCCTTCAAAACAGATTTTCAGTTTTCTTTTGTCACAGTAAATGAAATCCATGACATAGAGGCAGGCTTATGTGTGGGATTGCAACAGGCCATTGTCCATGGAGGTCCAGCTACTCCAAAGATCACACACACTGCCAGCCTGCTCAAGGTCCTAAACCAGCGGAAAGGAATGACATTGCAGTAAAAGGGTCAAAAGCTAGAAACCTGGCTTCAGGGAAACATGCAGAGAAGACCTTTATGGGAAATTTGAGCACCACATGACATAACCCACTTTAAACTACACTTAAATACAATCTAGCTTCAAAAAGAAAGGAATTACATCACTTTGGATGCATATTGTATGGTGTCATATTTTTATCAAGACTGTAACAACATAAGCAGTTTTATAATAAAACGTGAGAAAAGAACAAAACTGAGATTCCCTAAGAACAAAGTGAATATGTTTTTGATCTTTTTTCTGGACGTTTAGAGCCAGCACAGTAAGATTTGGACCATTTCCACTCTCAAACCTGTTAAAAATTCCTTTCAATAAAGTGGTCCTCAGTATTGACTCATCAATTATTAAAAGTATATTAATCATTACATAGTATGTACAGGTTCAAGATTATAGAAAAAATGACTTTTTATTTTATGCTATTCTGTATGTACTGATATATATAATGTTCAGTTGATCACTTCTGAAAAGCTAGATATTTATTTGAGTACAAGGGTTATATGTGGCTGATTTCAATTAAGTACTGAGTGCCCTCAAATTTTATGGGAAGCACTTGGTGCCCTGTTAAAATAAAACAAACTGATTGAGCCTATATATATGTACTGTACTATAAGCTCTTAATGAGGAAGTGCCTGCTCATCAGTGGTGCTTGGGAATCTGTGCCTTATGGCTTTCTCTGGTCTTTATGGACTTCTCTGTTTCCCCTCCGGTCTTTATTCTGATGATTTGCTATTCAACACAAAAAACCTTGTAAACACATTCATACCTTCTCCTTAGATGGGCAAACCTCTTTTCTACTTGGTCTCTTATCACCACTATTCTCAGAACCTTGCAAAATCTTCGGAAGAAATTCAGATCTTGACATCCAAAGAATGGCTTTCGCAGAAAGCTAAGGCATAAACTAAGTTCTACCCCACTTATAAGTATTTACATGAAGCCTTTCTGAGTCAGATCCATTGTATCTAATACCTTCTCAAATCCTGGTATGAGTCATGAAGTGATTGCATTTATTTTTTATTTATATAACATTCATTATTATGACTAGAATGTTTACGCACTATACTACATACCTATTAAAAGGGTCAGTAACTTTTCATTATGTCAAATGATTTATATTATTTTGATAGATTTGTGACTTTGAGCAAGAATATTTTACAATAAAATTGCAATGATCACAAATGTACAAACTACTAGCTGCTACTTCATTTCTCCAACAGCACATACTGTGTCATTAAAGTTGTTATCTACTTTACACTGAAGTTAATAGGAATATTCCAATTTTATCATAAGTAAAATGGGGATCACATCTTAGGAAGATATTTCCAGCAGTAGTTATACACAGCACTGCTTTCTTATTATTTTACTTTCCGTAAAATTAGGCAAAAAGTTTGAAAGATTTCTTGGTGAAAAAAAAAGTCCTCACTGAGCTTGGCAAACTATCCAGAGGTTTTTATGGAAGGGGAAAGGTCATGAAAAACTAAACCTCAGCGTTCAGTATCTTAAGATGTTAGAAAGACCAACGACTATTATAGGAAGACGACTTCATGGTTCACCAACTACACTGGGAATCTTACAGTAAACATTTTCCTCTGTTCTTTATAAATAAACTGTCCAGAAGTATCTGTGATTATTCTGTTCAATAGCAATAAGCAGTGAAGCCGCAAGCTGTTACTTTGACAAAAACATGTTTACCACCCACTATGGGTGAGCAACACTACAATTAGCACACAAAGATATGCCACAGGTGTATATGGAAAAGGGGGCTAAAATTGGATGCATTTGCAAACTTGGGTACCCAGCACCTATGACTGATTGATTTGGG
Source organism: Calonectris borealis (assembly GCF_964195595.1). NCBI lineage: Eukaryota > Metazoa > Chordata > Aves > Procellariiformes > Procellariidae > Calonectris > Calonectris borealis. The sequence continues at coordinate 5,766,275 of NC_134324.1, read as the reverse complement.
TTGTTTTTTCACCGCTTTCTGAACACTTTGACCCAAAGACCTTATCTTTTTAGAGGTTTCTGATGCCTTTGGATAACTTCCAAATTCATACTAATTTCCTGTAGAGGATAGCATGTTAAAGAACTTTCTGAGGACAACAGAGTTTCGAACCATACAAATGGATTTCCACATTTCAAAAGGTCATTGAATTTAAGAGCAGAAAATTTTAAGGGACCACAGACCAGCAGAGCTTCTAAAGCCAGTTGTCTTTATAAGAACTCAAGCAAGTTGTAGCAGGATTTGATTTGAATTTGTTACTAACCACAACTATTTCTATAGATTTCTTTTCACTAATATTAAATATATTTTCATTTAATAAATTAAAATAATTTAATCAATTTAATTTAGGTCATCAACCTGGAAGTTTAAAATGTAGCACTTTTTTTTTTCCACAGTGCATGAACATACTTTAAAATAATTTCATGAACAGAGAAGTGGCTAGCAATTCTGAAAAAAAGATGTATGTAACACTCTAGATCTGGCAGAAAAGTAGAAAGCTTTCATCTCACCTAAAATGCTTTGAAGAGTTAAGAAGAACATTTTAAAAACCATTCTCAGCATAATTTTGTCTCATTTTTCACACAAGTCCTATTTAAGTGGAATTATCTCCATGTTTCCAGAGGCAAAAAAGGGGGCAGATATTCATGTAAATCCTCCAATTTCTCCCTGGGAGAGTAGAGGGGAGATGACAAGTCTTCAGAGGACACTTTTTGTTTATGTACATCCATTTGCAAAGTCCTGGAGCTTTGGAGAGTTGGCAATTCCAGGTCAGTAGGAAGCATCTGGCTGATACCACAGAGATACTTAGTATGTAACTAGGTAAATTGAGCTCAAATGCTTCAGCTGGAGCCATTCATTGACAAGTCTACTTGTGAAAATCAAGGGCAATGAGAAGCAAAGAGGATGTCCTGCAGCAGTAGGTCATTCTCTAGGCTATAGACATGACAGTTCTCAAGAAAACAGGAAAATGAAGCAGTGAAGTATATATTCTCCTAAGCAGAAACTTTAAGAGATACCGGAATTAAACAGAACAGAGATGGAAGGGATCAGCTAGTTCATCCTGCTGACAATTCTGTAATGTTCCTGTGAGGATTAGCATATTGTTCATGGTGTTAAATATTCCCTGCTAGGAGCTGCTTTTTTTTTTCCTTGAGAGACCACTTAAACTAGAACAGGTCTTAGTATCAGGAAATAGTCTTGTCTGTAGCCTAAATATTCATATTTCTTAATTTCATCCTATTATGTCTGCTTAGTCCATGACACATACTGCTCTGTCAAATAATGTCTATCTTGTTTAACTCCTTCAGATAGTGAATACTGCTCTAGAGTCTACCACGGATTGCTTAGTCAGAAATCATTCCCGTTAAGAGTTCTTTTCACATTTCACCTCTTGTTCCATGACTGAATTATTCTGCCACCGTTGCCATCTATTACCATCATATCAAATACTCACATATTCTAAATGAAATAGAATATCTGAAATTTATCATTTAAAAAGCAAGAGTGGGAGAACAAACTCCAGTGTGAGTTATTTTCTGCCAACTGTGATTTGCTTTAAAAGTTCTCATCGGTCTGCCACAATAAAGCATGAAATAGAAGACATACGTTCCTCTGAAAACATCCCCAAAGGTTCAGACTTAAAGATTCCTACTGTGTCAAATATCAGGCAGTCTGCCAATAAGCTCAATTAGAATTTTTGACTAAATTAAGTAGCACACAATCAAAGCATATGAATGAAAAAAGCACCCTCCAAAAGAATAGCTTTCCTGTAGGTGTAAAAAATCTTTTCTTCACTGCTCAAAATAAGTCTCAAATTATAGTGATGTTATTTGACTTTAGGAATGCACAGATGTGTTAAGTATTTCACTGGGAATACAGTGTGGTTAGTTGGACAAGCATAAAGCATACATAATTAATTTCACTCTTGCAGTGCCTCTGCTCTTTAACATGGTATTTGTTACCGTAGCAGAAGCAGCTTACTAGGCACCGTGTTTAGCTGACAACATTGAAGGGAATTGTTAAAAAAAGAAAAATCTGTTTTCACTCCACACTCAAATTTGCACCTAGTTTCAAACTGTTTGTCTGCATTTAGTGTTTTAAAGCAGGCACAAGAAGAATGGCAGGTTCCTGCAGAGAAATATGTTACTGGTGATAAACAGCCCCAAAGTCAGTAGAGCAGATAATGCATTGCAGGTCAGAAACTACACCCCTGACAATACTGCACGTGCAGGTAATACACCAAATGTCACATCTGAAGGGGGTAATGCTTTTTCTACTGCTACATCCTCAACAAATTGTAGTACATAGCTGAGTTACTTGCTGACATGGAAGCATGAAGGATTTTTAGAAGGCAGAAAATACAATGAGAGACTGAACAAGATAGACAAAAAAACCAAAAAAATCCAGCAAAATTAACAGCCCAGCTCTCATCAGCAATATAAGCCAAATAGTAAATCATCTTAGACTGTAATCGTAACCTATAAAAAAGTAATTGTTCTTTATAGCTCTGTATTAAAAAATTAAGCCCTCTAGACAGAAAGGCATCAGACCTTAATAAGGTTAGAAATTGCTTGCTTGTTTGTTTTCAGTCTTGACACATTTTATCCTTTATGTGTAGGATTTTTAACAGCACGTTTCCCTTTAACAGATGCAGTTGAATTCATCTATGTTGTTCATAATTCTTAGTTACATACATCTTGACTTACATCTTTACAGCACTGACATTAACTCATTCATTTATAGATGAGCTGGAAATGCGAGAAGGAGATAGTACTGCAAAACCTGCCTAAAATCATATTGGCATTGCTACTGGCATGCAGTGTTCCTGCACTTCCCTGACATGCTCGTTCTCCCAGCCCATGCTTCTTCCTCGCTGTCCTCCTGGAGTATCGAGGAAGACCCTGGTTTTAACACAAAGTTGCAAAAACCACTGATGGGCAGAAGTACCTAATTAAGTTTCTCATCTGGACCAAGCTTTCCCATATCTTGGGTGACCGTATCAGAGGTCAAGACCTGAATATAAGCACGTATGCACGCACAAGCATGCACACATACGAAGCTAATGCAGCAGTCTCTAACCCAGAACAGGGTGGGGTGAAAGAAGCACTGCCAATTAAATAGACCCCCTAAAGTCACAGAGCAGCCCAAGGAACGAATTTTAAAGGGTTTTCTTTTGTTGTACACAGTATGCAGCTTCCAGATTAGCTCCGCATAAAACTGCTAAATTCAGCAGACCGTTTTCAAGCAGGAGTATATTAAAATGTAGAAATATTTTCAGTAGCAGAGGATGGCAGGTCTATTTTCTATAATGAGTCACTTCTTGACGATCTGAGAGTTTTCCTTTCAGGTCTGGAGCCAAGGAAAAACCTGGAATATTTTTGAATCATCACTTGTCTTAGCCAGCAGGTAATTCTACTAGTAGCTTACTGGCCCAGTCTTGTGCTCAGAGTTTTAAATATCCGAAACCCTGCCTAACAGAGCAACATGGCAAATGGTCTACTGTAGCACAACAGAACATGGTTAGCATTTCTCCTTCCTATCCCATAATCAAACAAGTATGAACTCTTGATTTCTCAGCCAAGAAGGGTAACAATTTAAGTAGATTTTTCTAAGAAGTCGTGCTATCTTCCATGGGCAGTTTGAATGCTCACAGGGATGAGTCAGATGATATGAGGACCCAGCAATCCACTATTTTTGGTCTTTTTTTCCATTTTTCAAAGTGCTCTTTGCAGCACGTTCTAATTGGGTATATCGTGATTCCCAGGATTTGTGAGGATGGTACCAGGAGCTACAGGATAGATAATGATGGACAAACATGACGAAAGTTCACAGCAAGCTTAACTTGGGTTCTTTCTATGGTATGCAACGTCATACCCAATTCTGCAGCCTTGTGGACAATTTGTGACACCTGCTTGCCCTAGATTTTTAATTTGCAGAATACGTGGGAAGGAAATGTCTTCCAAAAGGGAGAGGTGCCATGTAAACTGCCTGGAACTACTACAATTCTGTATTTTTTTTTTTAATCTCTTGAGTAGATGTTCACAGCAGTGATTCACGCTGCACTGCTGTATCTCCCAGTCTAGATGGATGCCAGAGGTAAGAGACCCATCTGTGGGATAGGGAGTAAACTGGAAGTTTGTTGAAAGAAATAACACGCTTCATCTTTTAAAGCTAAGTGAAAGACAATGTTTTATTAAAACCGTATTCATGGGCTAATAATATTCAGGGACTTCAGATTCGTCTTTGGTGAGGAACTGATGAAGAACAGAGATACTGCACCATAGATGCATAACCTCAACGTGTACTGGAGGAAGAAACAAACTACATTTCTTACTACATAGTACATAGATGTACTCTCAGTGGAAAATGAGGATTTATGTGCATAAACAACCTACATTTACCTACAAGACCATAAGGAGGAGGCAAATTTGATCTGGTATATGATAAGGCTGAGTCATATAGCCAGCAGGTCATTAGTGGAGAGCTGTTGTTTATGCATTCCACTTTCATTTCCTTAATATTTATTAAGAAATCTGCTACAGTTTAATGTCATCAGTTATCATTAAGAAGTTCTTCCACATGGGCAGGATGACTTAATGCAACACACTGCTTGTGCTACCACTTTTTACCTTTCAGTGCTCATGCATTTTTCACTACTGAAAAAGAAATTCTCATATGCCCGTGCAACTACTTGTTTTACGTTACAGAGAACTTGCAAAGCCTGGCATGTCAAATTCAAATATAAAATACATGATATGACAATTCCAGATCAAAGCGGCAAACTGTATATATGACAGCTGTCTGTAATAATAGTCTTGTCAAGTGCTGAAATGATGATGCAGGGACCAGGTAAGGAATCACACATCCTGACAGACAATGACTTTAAATATTTCACCTTGTAAGTTCAATTCTGCCTTAATTTACAGCAGTTCAGCTGATGTCAACCTTTGAGAAAAGATCTGAAATCTTATTTTTCCTGCTCTTAGAAACAAAAATTATAAATATAACCTACAATAATAGTGTGAAATTTTTCAAAGGAGAGAGAAAATTTTCTATACACGGAGTATGCCCATACTACAGTCTCAGAGTAGCCCATAAACCAAACAGAACTGGCCCATTATGATCCTCCCGATGCAATAATTATGCAGCTGTTCCCGACAGGGTGACTAAAACTGGCTGGTTGGATTTCTCCATACTATTTAGCAGCCACTGCAGTGGACTGATATCCACTGATTCCTAAATCAAAGAATTTTGAATCCTAATCTATTTCATAGTTTCCAGTGGAATATTTTCAGGGTGGGAAATAGCACCTTCTGTACGTCTGCCAAAGCACTAGAACTATGAAAATATGCTGTCGGTCAACACAAACAATGGGTTGATTTGATATGAAATAATGTAGAGGAGCTCAACTCCATACTAAACTTGTTCTCCCTTTATACTTTGATAGATAGGTATCCGCTACTGCCTACTTGGTGACCTGCTTTTCTCTAAACATCTGACAGAGTCTAAAGGATCCCATTAGGACAGTAAGAATTGCAAACCAGATGACAAAACTAAACCCATGTCATCTTAAAGGAAGATTTGTGTCCCTTTCAAAGGAAAATTGATCTCTTAGCTTAATACCACTGCAGTTCACAAGCCTGGAAGCTGAAAACCACTTGTCACTCTGGCAAAGCTGTCTCACTTTGTGATATGATGCTATTCAAATATAGAAACTTTTCCATTAAAATTATTAATTTACTGAAAAAAGCAAACACAGATTACCAGTAATCATTGTCCTGACTAATCAATTCTACCTCAGTTTCAGGTGAACTAAGACGATATAGTCTCCTACACAGCTTCCAGAATGACCCTGCACCTTACCCTGTCCTGCAGTTCCTTGCCAGGTATCAGGAAATTATTTAGACAGACAAAGCATCCGGCTGTCTGAACTGAGTAGCATGATGTGAAACCTGTGAAATGCCTTTCTTTGTTCACATACAGACTAGGTGATTGCTTTGATAGCAACAGTTCATACTGCTACAAAGAAAAACTTAAGAGGATGAGAAAGATTTGAAACATTTCCGAGTGAAATCTGAAGGGTTTTAGCAGGATAACGACCTCTTTTTCTCACGGAGGGGAGTCTGGTAAGGAAATCTCGCAGGAAGAGATTTGTCATGTATCAGGGAAGGGAATGAAACTGGCAGCTTTTTCCTCTGGAAAATCTTGAAATGTCTATAACCCCTGTTGATAATTTCCCACCAACACATTAATTTCTATTCTTTTTCCTCAAAGCTCAAGATGCAAACCCCCTTCACTGAAACAGCCCAGGACTCTGTGTTCGGACCTTATGTGCTGGAACTGCGTCCGTCCAGGTTTCCCTTGTGCTGACCAGCACTGTCATTTTTAACTTTTCGACATGCTTCTTGAGCACAACCTGTGCTTCCCTGTCTCAGAAATGGGATATCACCTGAGCTGTGTGAATGCAGCTGACCTTTCCCAGGTTCCTTACTGGCATTAGTATACTATTTCCCAGAGTCCTAGATTTTTGAGCAGTCCTATTTCCAGTCTGGCTCTGAACAGAAACAGTGGGCTGATGCACACTTTCCACAGATTTTGCAGATAGGAAACAAATAGTCTTCACTTAAAAATTACAATAAACATGTCAAGATGAAAAACTTCTCATCTTGTTTCTTCAGCCTGCTCTGCTGTCTGGAAACGTTCCTTGTGTTGAGGTTGATGAGGTAGAGGTTAATGAGTTAGGGGATAAGGATCCTCCTTTTTTTTTTTTTTTTAAAACAGTTTTATGTTCTGTTTCTGGTTTCCTCCACGTTTCTCTAAATATCTGGAAGGACCTTCCTTTTATAAAAGCAAGATCTTATTGCTATGTGAGCCTGTTAAGATTCATCAGGTGTCCAAAATCAGATGTCCAGAAGGTGCGTAGTTTTGCATGGTTATTAGCCTCTTAGATGTCATTCCTAAAAGGGCAGCAGTGTGATAAATGCAAGATGTTCTCCTAAAATATCCTAAGCATTTTGACCTAGTACAAAGGTGTGCCTAAGACAATTATTTTACACTGAGATACGATCTCAAAATGTTTTCTCTTCATTTTTTTATTAGCATTTGTAAGTGGAAAATTAACAAGAAGCCTAGACCTTCTAATTCTTAATTTATGGTTCCTGATGCACTCAGTTTAATCTGTTAGTATAAACAATAAAAATAATAGGTAGATGCATATTGGTCATGCAGATCATTGGTATGATTGTCATTGCCAGCAGATCAAATTTCATCTCAATTTCTTTCTCTTGCATCTGCAGCATGGCTTTACTTTCACTGCAATATACTTAACACACAGACTAAAACGAGTAAAAGACTGAAGCCAAGGAGAGAGACTACTAATAAGACCGCATAAGGATTTTATGTTATGTTTACAAAGTATGAGACACTAACATGAAATCAGTTTGGTAAAGGGTATAACTTCCATGTTCTTATCTTGCACAGAAGTAATTGCTCACTTTCTTCTGTCCGTTGAGCTACATGTGATTCAGCTGCAAGTAAACCGCTCTGTAAAAGCAGAATAAAGCTGGATTTGAAGAGAATGTTGCCACTGTCTATATTATTTACTTATTGAATTGTCCTGCTGAGGATAAAGTTGTGCCAGTGCACTGTTAATGTTAGTAAACCTTCAAAGGTACAGAGGAAACAAGACAATAATTCAAACGTTAGGAAAGTAGGATAGGGATGAACCGGGCAACTCCAGTTAGATAGTAAGTCTCAGATAAAGACTTTCACTTGCTTTTACAAAACTTTTTCTGTTAGCCTTCTTTTTCTCAGGACTGCAGATGATACAGAGGATGTATTTGGGTGGGTCACTGCTCAGTATGCAGTCTGGCAGACTCTTATTTGTTCCACTTGGCCTTGCAGCACCATCATGTGGTTACTGTTGAGGAAATAAGATAGCCTATCACCAAATACCACCTGCCTGCCATAAGTACAGATGGCATTTGTAAGCCTTTTAGTATTAGATGGAGCAAAGCCTATGTAGAGGGGAGATGAGAATAACAAGTACTCAGAATGAGGAACATTGTGTGCTTTCTCAAGGTCATCTGGTTTCTTCTCCCTCGTTATTACATATAATAATTGATACTATTTGAGCTATTTCTGCTTTCTTTGTATCTCTCATTTAAAGAATGACATTTAGGTCTTTGTTTAGGCTTTCTGAACATAAAACCACGGCTCCTTCTATATTCCACCTGACTTGAATGCATTAGAACTTTTCTGCTCAATATTCTGACCATGGAAAGAAGTGTAACAGCTTGAATTCATGCAGCCCCTCTTCTAGTTTTTATTTGGGGGAGGGAAGATCCTCTACTGGGGAGAAAAGATGGGGTTTATACATGTTCATTCTCTGAAAATTCTTTAAGCAAATGATTAAACAGCACGTTTCCAAAGGTATTGTTAGATTTATTTTGGTCCCCAAACTAAAATGCCTTAGGGTTATTAAAACAAAAGAACACTGAAAAGTATATGGTCAATATATGAATGTTAAAACATGTAGACATGCTAACTCATGGATTTAGAAAGCCCTTAGAAGTGTTAAATCTGATAGACAAAAGCTAGAATATGATGGTCTTTTCTCCTATCAGATTTGTAGCATAAACTATAGCCTCAATTTTGGCAATGGACCATAAACCTGAATTTATTGAACGTGAAGTGAAGCAGATTCTGGTCTTGAACTTACAGTTGCTTCTGTGGGACTGTTTACTCCACCTGGCCTAAATAAGGGAGAATTTCTTCATTTCTAGCAATTTGAATCTAGCTGAGGGAGAGAACAGTATGCCTGTACCAGAAGAAGCCTTTGGTCCTATCACATGGCAATTTCTGACAATGACATTGAAGTGATGTAAATCTGACAGGTTCAATATTTACAAGACATCATATGTACAGTTGTCTTGTATGGGAGGTGGGGAGGGGAAAGCAAAGTAATTTTATGCCAAAGCACACCACTTTGCTAGGAGAAACAATGAGAAAAAGACAATGTCAGAATCTGCATGTAAAGCCCTGAAGTATGAGATCTGTTAAGCTTTCTAAAAGGGTTTTCATACAGAAGTACAGATCTCAGCAATCCAGCCAATCTTATTACACATGCAGATACAATAAAACTAAGGTCTTGTCAATGTAGTCATAATAAAAATTCAGTGTTTAACTTCTGTAGATAATCTTAACATACATTCTTTAGGTCACAGATGTCGCAGTGTGGAATTTTAGAGTATATTATCCGAAGTGGCAGTGGCCTATTTTAACTAATAAGCAAGTCTTTTCTTCCTCTTAAGTTAAGAAATTTGCTGGAGACATGGTCCAGAATGCATTTCCTCACCCTGTTTCTTTCCAGCTTCTGGGTGCTAAATGGGCTTTCTTCTCAATTCATCTTCCCAAGCTACTATAAAAACTCCTATGTGTAGGCTAACAGATAAATCAAAATCAGGGATTGGCAGAGCAGCGTGAAAGACATTCATTCAATACAATTATTATACTTTCTCACTCTTGAAAGGTCTTGCTCATCTTTCTCTACATTTTTCTTGCATAAAATAAAACTGAATATCCACTTTCCTGCAGAAATAAAATTCTATTTGCAGCAAAGC